>NW_027192682.1:0-602520 GCF_949987515.2 Delphinus delphis | reverse complement strand
ACAGGCCATGGAGAACTGGGAGCCTTGTTATGCTGATGGGCGGGATGTAAATTGCCAACAACCACTCTGGAGAAGTGTATGGTGTTTCCTGAAACATCTAAAAAACAAAGCAACAGAGCCTAGGGCACTTCCACTTATGGTCCTATAGCTTAGGGAATTTAAAATCAAAAAGACACAGCCACCCCAAAGTTTGGAACGGCTCTGTTTACAAGAACCTCGTTTACAGTACAAGTTCAACATCGCAGAAAGTGAAAAATGGATAAAGAAGTTGTGGTATTTACTTACAAAGCAATATCACTCAGCAATGAAATCTGTGTCATCAGGCCCTTAGCAGCACAATGAGTGGATTCAGGTATTATGATTCTAACTGAAATAAGTCACACAGAAAAAGAAACATCATAAGATATCAGTAATACACGGAATGTAAACTTGGCTACACAGGAACTGAATTACAGAACAGAACAGGGTCTCAAATTTAGAAAACCAACTTATGCTTGCTTAAGGGGAAAGGTGAGTTGGGGTGCTGCATAAAACCAGAGATTGAAATGAGCACAGATAAAGTTCCTTAAGCCAAATATGGAATAGACAAGAGCTACTCCTTGCTCAACGAAATGGACTCAACACCGCATATTAAACGCCTAAGAATGTACCTGACTAGTAAGTATCTTAAAACCTATGGATTGCTATGTCTCCGAAAGAGAATCAAGCATGTGTACAGGGGCATAAACGCAGCAGTGATAGGATTGGAGAGGTTCGGTGAGCAAATGAAGACCCTTTGAAGTCATATTGCATGGTACCCATTCCACGGGTTTCAACTACCCAGGTTTTAGGTATTCTTCCTTCAGCTAAAACATGCATGTGGAACCCAGAGTATGATCAACCATGTGATCGGGAGACGTGTTCAAATATGTCTCAGTTTTCGTACCCTGGTACTCGGGTGCAACATTCCAGACGCTTTACTAACACTCTCCCGACTTGGAGAGTCAGTCCCTTTAACCTCCTGTTTGGCCCAGTTTGCAATTTCTGTGGAAGATGAACAGGAATAGCGAGAACCAATGAGAGACTAGCTGGAGGTGTCTGGACGGGCAAATTTAACTCTCATTTCCCACCAGGAAGAGGAATTAACCAAAGGCTCAGCGTGCCGTCCCGGAACCAGATTAGGGCCTGAAGCCATCCTGCGGTGTTGCGGCCAGCTCACAAGAAAGCGAGTTGAAGAAAGGAGCTCAGGGGCACTGTAATTCACAAACCTGCAGAGTTATAAATGACAGCTATCGTCCAAAAATAGACTGAAGTAAGGCTGCCAAGAGGACTTGAAAGCGGGGCAGAATTGCAGGAAACCGATTTCAGGAGGTAGACTGGAATTGCATTGAAAGCATAGGAAAAGAGGCAGAACGTCCACAATGATGCACTTGGCCTAAAAGGGCGTATGCGTTTTTTCCTGAATATATTCAGGAAAAAACGCATACGCCCTTTTTGGCCAACCAAGCAAGCTTGCAAAGGAAATCTGCACTACAATGAAGTCTCACTTCCCCCCGGTCAAAAGGGCCATCTGAAAAAAGTGTAAAATCCATAAAGGCACGCCAGGCCATGGAGAACTGGGAGCCTTCTTATGCTGATGGGCGGGATGTAAATTGCCAACAGCCACTCTGGAGAAGTGTATGGTGTTTCCTGAAACATCTAAAAAACAAAGCAACAGAGCCTAGGGCACTTCCACTTATGGTCCTATAGCTTAGGGAAATTAAAATCAAAAAGACACAGCCACCCCAAACTTTGGGACGGCTCTGTTTACAAGAACCTCGTTTACAGTACAAGTTCAATATCGCAGAAAGTGAAAAATGGATAAAGAACTTGTGGTACTTACGTACAATGCAATATCACTCAGCAATGAAATCTATGTCATTAGGCCCGTAGCAGCATAATGAGTGGATGCAGGTATGATGATTCGAACTGAAATAAGTCACACAGAAAAGAAACATCATAAGGTATCACTAATACACAGAATGTGAACTTGGCTACACATGAACTGAATTACAAAACAGAACAGTGTCTCAAGTTTAGAAAACCAACTTATGCTTGCTTAAGGGGGAAGGTGAGTTGGGGTGCTGCATAAAACCAGAGATTGAAATGAGCACAGATAAAGTTCCTTAAGCCAAATATGGAATAGACAAGAGCTACTCCTTGCTCAACGAAATGGACTCAACACCCCATATTAAACCCCTAAGAATGTACCTGACTAGTAAGTATCTTAAAACCTATGGATTGCTATGTCTCCAAAAGAGAATCAAGCGTGTGTACAGGGGCATAAACGCAGCAGTGATAGGATTGGACAGGTTCGGTGAGCAAATGAAGACCCTTTGAAGTCATATTGCATGGTACCCATTACACGGGTCTCAACTCTCCAGGTTTAAGGTATTCTTCCTTCAGCTAAAACATGCATGTGGAACCCAGAGTATGATCAACCGTGTGAACGGGAGACGTGTTCAAATATGTCTCAGTTTTCCTCCCCTGGTACTCGGGTGCAACATTCCAGACGCTTTACTAACACTCTCCCCACTTGGAGAGTCAGCACCTTTAACCTCCTGTTTGGCCCCGTTTGCAATTTCTGCGGAAGATGAACAGGAATAGGGAGAACCAATGAGAGACTAGCTGGAGGTGTCTGGACGGGCAAATTTAACTCTCATTTCCCACCAGAAAGAGGAAATAACCAAAGGATCAGCATGCCGTGCCGGAACCAGATTAGGGCCTGAAGCCATCCAGCGGTGTTGCAGCCAGCTCACAAGAAAACGAGTTGAAGAAAGGAGCTCAGGGGCACTGTAATTCACAAACCTGCAGAGTTATAAATGACAGCTATCGTCCAAAAATAGACTGAAGTAAGGCTGCCAAGAGGACTTGAAAGCGGGGCAGAATTGCAGGAAACCGATTTCAGGAGGTAGACTGGAATTGCATTGAAAGCATAGGAAAAGAGGCAGAACGTCCACAAAGATGCACTTGGCCAAAAAGGGCGTATGCGTTTTTTCCTGAATATATTCAGGAAAAAACGCATACGCCCTTTTTGGCCAACCAAGCAAGCTTGCAAAGGAAATCTGCACTACAATGAAGTCTCACTTCCCCCCGGTCAAAAGGGACATCTGAAAAAAGTGTAAAATCCAGAAAGGCAGGACAGGCCATGGAGAACTGGGAGCCTTGTTATGCTGATGGGCGGGATGTAAATTGCCAACAGACACTTGGGAGAAGTGTATGGTGTTTCCTGAAACATCGAAAACACAAAGCAACAGAGCCTAGGGCATTTCCACTTATGGTCCTATAGCTTAGGGAAATTAAAATCAAAAAGACACAGCCACCCCAAAGTTTGGGACGCCTCTGTTTACAAGAACATCGTTTACAGTACAAGTTCAACATCGCAGAAAGTGAAAAATGGATAAAGAAGTTGTGGTATTTACTTACAAAGCAATATCACTCAGCAATGAAATCTATGTCATCAGGCCCTTAGCAGCACAATGAGCGGATTCAGGTATGATGATTCTAACTGAAATAAGTCACACAGAAAAAGAAACATCATAAGATATCAGTAATACACGGAATGTAAACTTGGCTACACAGGAACTGAATTACAGAACAGAACAGGGTCTCAAATTTAGAAAACCAACTTATGCTTGCTTAAGGGGAAAGGTGAGTTGGGGTGCTGCATAAAACCAGAGATTGAAATGAGCACAGATAAAGTTCCTTAAGCCAAATATGGAATAGACAAGAGCTACTCCTTGCTCAACGAAATGGACTCAACACCGCATATTAAACGCCTAAGAATGTACCTGACTAGTAAGTATCTTAAAACCTATGGATTGCTATGTCTCCGAAAGAGAATCAAGCATGTGTACAGGGGCATAAACGCAGCAGTGATAGGACTGGAGAGGTTCGTGAGCAAATGAAGACCGTTTGAAGTCATATTGCATGGTACCCATTCCACGGGTTTCAACTACCCAGGTTTAAGGTATTCTTCCTTCAGCTAAAACATGCATGTGGAACCTAGAGTATGATCAACCATGTGATCGGGAGACGTGTTTAAATATGTCTCAGTTTTCGTACCCTGGCACTCGGGTGCAACATTCCAGACGCTTACTAACACTCTCCCCACTTGGAGAGTCAGTCCCTTTAACCTCCTGTTTGGCCCAGTTTGCAATTTCTGCGGAAGATGAACAGGAATAGCGAGAATCAATGAGAGACTAGCTGGAGGTGTTAGGATGGGCAAATTTAACTCTCATTTCCCACCAGGAAGAGGAATTAACCAAAGGCTCAGCGTGCCATGCCAGAACCAGATTAGGGCCTGAAGACATCCTGCGGTGTTGCGGCCAGGTCACAAGAAAGCGAGTTGAAGAAAGGAGCTCAGGGGCACTGTAATTCACAAACCTGCAGAGTTATAAATGACAGCTATCGTCCAAAAATAGACTGAAGTAAGGCTGCCAACAGGACTTGAAAGCGGGGCAGAATTGCAGGAAACCGATTTCAGGAGGTAGACTGGAATTGCATTGAAAGCATAGGAAAAGAGGCAGAACGTCCACAATGATGCACTTGGCCAAAAAGGGCGTATGCGTTTTTTCCTGAATATATTCAGGAAAAAACGCATACGCCCTTTTTGGACAACCAAGCAAACTTGCAAAGGAAATCTGCACTACAATGAAGTCTCACTTCTCCCCGGTTAAAAGGGCCATCTGAAAAAAGTGTAAAATCCAGAAAGGCAGGACAGGCCATGGAGAACTGGGAGCCTTGTTATGCTGATGGGCGGGATGTAAATTGCCAACAGACACTCAGGAGAAGTGTATGGTGTTTCCTGAAACATCGAAAAAACAAAGCAACAGAGCCTAGGGCATTTCCACTTATGGTCCTATAGCTTAGGGAAATTAAAATCAAAAAGACACAGCCACCCCAAAGTTTGGGACGCCTCTGTTTACAAGAACATCGTTTACAGTACAAGTTCAACATCGCAGAAAGTGAAAAATGGATAAAGAAGTTGTGGTATTTACTTACAAAGCAATATCACTCAGCAATGAAATCTATGTCATCAGGCCCTTAGCAGCACAATGAGTGGATTCAGGTATGATGATTCTAACTGAAATAAGTCACACAGAAAAAGAAACATCATAAGATATCAGTAATACACGGAATGTAAACTTGGCTACACAGGAACTGAATTACAGAACAGAACAGGGTCTCAAATTTAGAAAACCAACTTATGCTTGCTTAAGGGGAAAGGTGAGTTGGGGTGCTGCATAAAACCAGAGATTGAAATGAGCACAGATAAAGTTCCTTAAGCCAAATATGGAATAGACAAGAGCTACTCCTTGCTCAACGAAATGGACTCAACACCCCATATTAAACGCCTAAGAATGTACCTGACTAGTAAGTATCTTAAAACCTATGGATTGCTATGTCTCCGAAAGAGAATCAAGCATGTGTACAGGGGCATAAACGCAGCAGTGATAGGATTGCAGAGGTTCGGTGAGCAAATGAAGACCCTTTGAAGTCATATTGCATGGTACCCATTCCACGGGTTTCAACTACCCAGGTTTAAGGTATTCTTCCTTCAGCTAAAACATGCATGTGGAACCTAGAGTATGATCAACCATGTGATCGGGAGACGTGTTCAAATATGTCTCAGTTTTCGTACCCTGGTACTCGGGTGCAACATTCCAGACGCTTACTAACACTCTCCCCACTTGGAGAGTCAGTCCCTTTAACCTCCTGTTTGGCCCAGTTTGCAATTTCTGCGGAAGATGAACAGGAATAGCGAGAATCAATGAGAGACTAGCTGGAGGTGTTAGGATGGGCAAATTTAACTCTCATTTCCCACCAGGAAGAGGAATTAACCAAAGGCTCAGCGTGCCGTGCCAGAACCAGATTAGGGCCTGAAGACATCCTGTGGTGTTGCGGCCAGGTCACAAGAAAGCGAGTTGAAGAAAGGAGCTCAGGGGCACTGTAATTCACAAACCTGCAGAGTTATAAATGACAGCTATCGTCCAAAAATAGACTGAAGTAAGGCTGCCAAGAGGACTTGAAAGCGGGGCAGAATTGCAGGAAACCGATTTCAGGAGGTAGACTGGAATTGCATTGAAAGCATAGGAAAAGAGGCAGAACGTCCACAATGATGCACTTGGCCAAAAAGGGCGTATGCGTTTTTTCCTGAATATATTCAGGAAAAAACGCATACGCCCTTTTTGGCCAACCAAGCAAGCTTGCAAAGGAAATCTGCACTACAATGAAGTCTCACTTCCCCCCGGTCAAAAGGGCCATCTGAAAAAAGTGTAAAATCCAGAAAGGAAGGACAGGCCAAGGAGAACTGGGAGCCTTGTTATGCTGATGGGCGGGATGTAAATTGCCAACAGACACTCAGGAGAAGTGTATGGTGTTTCCTGAAACATCTAAAAAACAAAGCAACAGAGCCTAGGGCACTTCCACTTATGGTCCTATAGCTTAGGGAATTTAAAATCAAAAAGACACAGCCACCCCAAAGTTTGGAACGGCTCTGTTTACAAGAACCTCGTTTACAGTACAAGTTCAACATCGCAGAAAGTGAAAAATGGATAAAGAAGTTGTGGTATTTACTTACAAAGCAATATCACTCAGCAATGAAATCTGTGTCATCAGGCCCTTAGCAGCACAATGAGTGGATTCAGGTATTATGATTCTAACTGAAATAAGTCACACAGAAAAAGAAACGTCATAAGGTATCAGTAATACACGGAATGTAAACTTGGCTACACAGGAACTGAATTACAGAACAGAACAGGGTCTCAAATTTAGAAAACCAACTTATTCTTGCTTAAGGGTAAAGGTGAGTTGGGGTGCTGCATAAAACCAGAGATTGAAATGAGCACAGATAAAGTTCCTTAAGCCAAATATGGAATAGACAAGAGCTACTCCTTGCTCAACGAAATGGACTCAACACCGCATATTAAACGCCTAAGAATGTACCTGACTAGTAAGTATCTTAAAACCTATGGATTGCTATGTCTCCGAAAGAGAATCAAGCATGTGTACAGGGGCATAAACGCAGCAGTGATAGGATTGGAGAGGTTCGTGAGCAAATGAAGACCCTTTGAAGTCATATTGCATGGTACCCATTACACGGGTCTCCACTCTCCAGGTTTAAGGTATTCTTCCTTCAGCTAAAACATACATGTGGAACCCAGAGTATGATCAACCGTGTGAACGGGAGACGTGTTCACATATGTCTCAGTTTTCCTCCCCTGGTACTCGGGTGCAACATTCCAGACGCTTTACTAACACTCTCCCGACTTGGAGAGTCAGTCCCTTTAACCTCCTGTTTGGCCCAGTTTGCAATTTCTGCGGAAGATGAACAGGAATAGCGAGAACCAATGAGAGACTAGCTGGAGGTGTCTGGACGGGCAAATTTAACTCTCATTTCCCACCAGGAAGAGGAATTAACCAAAGGCTCAGCGTGCCGTGCCGGAACCAGATTAGGGCCTGAAGCCATCCTGCGGTGTTGCGGCCAGCTCACGAGAAAGCGAGTTGTAGAAAGGAGCTCAGGGGCACTGTAATTCACAAACCTGCAGAGTTATAAATGACAGCTATCGTCCAAAAATAGACTGAAGTAAGGCTGCCAAGAGGACTTGAAAGCGGGGCAGAATTGCAGGAAACCGATTTCAGGAGGTAGACTGGAATTGCATTGAAAGCATAGGAAAAGAGGCAGAACGTCCACAATGATGCACTTGGCCAAAAAGGGCGTATGCGTTTCTTCCTGAATATATTCAGGAAAAAACGCATACGCCCTTTTTGGCCAACCAAGCAAACTTGCAAAGGAAATCTGCACTACAATGAAGTCTCACTTCCCCCCGGTCAAAAGGGCCATCTGAAAAAAGTGTAAAATCCAGAAAGGCAGGACAGGCCATGGAGAACTGGGAGCCTTGTTATGCTGATGGGCGGGATGTAAATTGCCAACAGACACTTGGGAGAAGTGTATGGTGTTTCCTGAAACATCGAAAAAACAAAGCAACAGAGCCTAGGGCACTTCCACTTATGGTCCTATAGCTTAGGGAAATTAAAATCAAAAAGACACAGCCACCCCAAAGTTTGGGACGCCTCTGTTTACAAGAACCTCGTTTACAATACAAGTTCAATATCGCAGAAAGTGAAAAATGGATAAAGAACTTGTGGTATTCACTTACACAGCAATATCACTCAGCAATGAAATCTATGTCATCAGGCCCTTAGCAGCACAATGAGTGGATTCAGGTATGACGATTCTAACTGAAATAAGTCACACAGAAAAAGAAACATCATAAGATATCAGTAATACACGGAATGTAAACATGGCTACACAGGAACTGAATTACAGAACAGAACAGGGTCTCAAATTTAGAAAACCAACTTATGCTTGCTTAAGGGGAAAGGTGAGTTGGGGTGCTGCATAAAACCAGAGATTGAAATGAGCACAGATAAAGTTCCTTAAGCCAAATATGGAATAGACAAGAGCTACTCCTTGCTCAACGAAATGGACTCAACACCGCATATTAAACGCCTAAGAATGTACCTGACTAGTAAGTATCTTAAAACTTATGGATTGCTATGTCTCCGAAGGAGAATCAAGCATGTGTACAGGGGCATAAACGCAGCAGTGATAGGATTGGAGAGATTCGGTGAGGAAATGAAGACCCATTGAAGTCATATTGCATGGTACCCATTCCACGCGTTTCAACTACCCAGGTTTTAGGTATTCTTCCTTCAGCTAAAACATGCATGTGGAACCCAGAGTATGATCAACCATGTGATCGGGAGACGTGTTCAAATATGTCTCAGTTTTCGTACCCTGGTACTCGGGAGCAACATTCCAGATGCTTTACTAACACTCTCCCGACTTGGAGAGTCAGTTCCTTTAACCTCCTGTTTGGCCCAGTTTGCAATTTCTGCGGAAGATGAACAGGAATAGCGAGAACCAATGAGAGACTAGCTGGAGGTGTCTGGACGGGCAAATTTAACTCTCATTTCCCACCAGGAAGAGGAATTAACCAAAGGCTCAGCGTGCCGTGCCGGAACCAGATTAGGGCCTGAAGCCATCCTGCGGTGTTGCGGCCAGGTCACAAGAAAGCGAGTTGAAGAAAGGAGCTCAGGGGCACTGTAATTCACAAACCTGCAGAGTTATAAATGACAGCTATCGTCCAAAAATAGACTGAAGTAAGGCTGCCAAGAGGACTTGAAAGCGGGGCAGAATTGCAGGAAACCGATTTCAGGAGGTAGACTGGAATTGCATTGAAAGCATAGGAAAAGAGGCAGAACGTCCACAATGATGCACTTGGCCAAAAAGTGCCTATGCGTTTTTTCCTGAATATATTCAGGAATAAACGCATACGCCCTTTTTGGCTAACCAAGCAAGCTTGCAAAGGAAATCTGCACTACAATGAAGTCTCACTTCCCCCCGGTCAAAAGGGCCATCTGAAAAAAGTGTAAAATCCAGAAAGGCAGGACAGGCCATAGAGAACTGGGAGCCTTGTTATGCTGATGGGCTGGATGTAAATTGCCAACAGACACTTGGGAGAAGTGTATGGTGTTTCCTGAAACATCTAAAAAACAAAGCAACAGAGCCTAGGGCACTTCCACTTATGGTCCTATAGCTTAGGGAAATTAAAATCAAAAAGACACAGCCACCCCAAAGTTTGGGACGCCTCTGTTTACAAGAACCTCGTTTACAATACAAGTTCAACATCGCAGAAAGTGAAAAATGGATAAAGAAGTTGTGGTATTCACTTACAAAGCAATATCACTCAGCAATGAAATCTATGTCATCAGGCCCTTAGCAGCACAATGAGTGGATTCAGGTATGATGATTCTAACTGAAATAAGTCACACAGAAAAAGAAACATCATAAGATATCAGTAATACACGGAATGTAAACTTGGCTACACAGGAACTGAATTACAGAACAGAACAGGGTCTCAAATTTAGAAAACCAACTTATGCTTGCTTAAGGGTAAAGGTGAGTTGGGGTGCTGCATAAAACCAGAGATTGAAATGAGCACAGATAAAGTTCCTTAAGCCAAATATGGAATAGACAAGAGCTACTCCTTGCTCAACGAAATGGACTCAACACCGCATATTAAACGCCTAAGAATGTACCTGACTAGTAAGTATCTTAAAACCTATGGATTGCTATGTCTCCGAAAGAGAATCAAGCGTGTGTACAGGGGCATAAACGCAGCAGTGATAGGATTGGAGAGGTTTGGTGAGGAAATGAAGACCCATTGAAGTCATATTGCATGGTACCCATTCTACGGGTTTCAACTACCCAGGTTTAAGGTATTCTTCCTTCAGCTAAAACATGCATGTGGAACCCAGAGTATGATCAACCATGTGATCGGGAGACGTGTTCAAATATGTCTCAGTTTTCGTACCCTGGTACTCGGGTGCAACATTCCAGACGCTTTACTAACACTCTCCCGACTTGGAGAGTCAGTCCCTTTAACCTCCTGTTTGGCCCAGTTTGCAATTTCTGCGGAAGATGAACAGGAATAGCGAGAACCAATGAGAGACTAGCTGGAGGTGTCTGGACGGGCAAATTTAACTCTCATTTCCCACCAGGAAGAGGAATTAACCAAAGGCTCAGCGTGCCGTGCCAGAACCAGATTAGGGCCTGAAGCCATCCTGCGGTGTTGCGGCCAGGTCACAAGAAAGCGAGTTGAAGAAAGGAGCTCAGGGGCACTGTAATTCACAAACCTGCAGAGTTATAAATGACAGCTATCGTCCAAAAATAGACTGAAGTAAGGCTGCCAAGAGGACTTGAAAGCGGGACAGCATTGCAGGAAACCGATTTCAGGAGGTAGACTGGAATTGCATTGAAAGCATAGGAAAAGAGGCAGAACGTCCACAATGATGCACTTGGCCAAAAAGGGCGTATGCGTTTTTTCCTGAATATATTCAGGAAAAACGCATAAGCCCTTTTTGGCCAACCAAGCAAGCTTGCAAAGGAAATCTGCACTACAATGAAGTCTCACTTCCCCCCGGTCAAAAGGGCCATCTGAAAAAAGTGTAAAATCCAGAAAGGCAGGACAGGCCATGGAGAACTGGGAGCCTTGTTATGCTGATGGGCGGGATGTAAATTGCCAACAACCACTAGGGAGAAGTGTATGGTGTTTCCTGAAACATCTAAAAAACAAAGCAACAGAGCCTAGGGCACTTCCACTTATGGTCCTATAGCTTAGGGAATTTAAAATCAAAAAGACACAGCCACCCCAAAGTTTGGAAAGGTTCTGTTTACAAGAACCTCGTTTACAGTACAAGTTCAACATCGCAGAAAGTGAAAAATGGATAAAGAAGTTGTGGTATTTACTTACAAAGCAATATCACTCAGCAATGAAATCTGTGTCATCAGGCCCTTAGCAGCACAATGAGTGGATTCAGGTATGATGATTCTAACTGAAATAAGTCACACAGAAAAAGAAACATCATAAGATATCAGTAATACACGGAATGTAAACTTGGCTACACAGGAACTGAATTACAGAACAGAACAGGGTCTCAAATTTAGAAAACCAACTTATGCTTGCTTAAGGGTAAAGGTGAGTTGGGGTGCTGCATAAAACCAGAGATTGAAATGAGCACAGATAAAGTTCCTTAAGCCAAATATGGAATAGACAAGAGCTACTCCTTGCTCAACGAAATGGACTCAACACCGCATATTAAACGCCTAAGAATGTACCTGACTAGTAAGTATCTTAAAACCTATGGATTGCTATGTCTCCGAAAGAGAATCAAGCGTGTGTACAGGGGCATAAACGCAGCAGTGATAGGATTGGAGAGGTTTGGTGAGGAAATGAAGACCCATTGAAGTCATATTGCATGGTACCCATTCTACGGGTTTCAACTACCCAGGTTTAAGGTATTCTTCCTTCAGCTAAAACATGCATGTGGAACCCAGAGTATGATCAACCATGTGATCGGGAGACGTGTTCAAATATGTCTCAGTTTTCGTACCCTGGTACTCGGGTGCAACATTCCAGACGCTTTACTAACACTCTCCCGACTTGGAGAGTCAGTCCCTTTAACCTCCTGTTTGGCCCAGTTTGCAATTTCTGCGGAAGATGAACAGGAATAGCGAGAACCAATGAGAGACTAGCTGGAGGTGTCTGGACGGGCAAATTTAACTCTCATTTCCCACCAGGAAGAGGAATTAACCAAAGGCTCAGCGTGCCGTGCCAGAACCAGATTAGGGCCTGAAGCCATCCTGCGGTGTTGCGGCCAGGTCACAAGAAAGCGAGTTGAAGAAAGGAGCTCAGGGGCACTGTAATTCACAAACCTGCAGAGTTATAAATGACAGCTATCGTCCAAAAATAGACTGAAGTAAGGCTGCCAAGAGGACTTGAAAGCGGGACAGCATTGCAGGAAACCGATTTCAGGAGGTAGACTGGAATTGCATTGAAAGCATAGGAAAAGAGGCAGAACGTCCACAATGATGCACTTGGCCAAAAAGGGCGTATGCGTTTTTTCCTGAATATATTCAGGAAAAACGCATAAGCCCTTTTTGGCCAACCAAGCAAGCTTGCAAAGGAAATCTGCACTACAATGAAGTCTCACTTCCCCCCGGTCAAAAGGGCCATCTGAAAAAAGTGTAAAATCCAGAAAGGCAGGACAGGCCATGGAGAACTGGGAGCCTTGTTATGCTGATGGGCGGGATGTAAATTGCCAACAACCACTCGGGAGAAGTGTATGGTGTTTCCTGAAACATCTAAAAAACAAAGCAACAGAGCCTAGGGCACTTCCACTTATGGTCCTATAGCTTAGGGAATTTAAAATCAAAAAGACACAGCCACCCCAAAGTTTGGAAAGGCTCTGTTTACAAGAACCTCGTTTACAGTACAAGTTCAACATCGCAGAAAGTGAAAAATGGATAAAGAAGTTGTGGTATTTACTTACAAAGCAATATCACTCAGCAATGAAATCTGTGTCATCAGGCCCTTAGCAGCACAATGAGTGGATTCAGGTATGATGATTCTAACTGAAATAAGTCACACAGAAAAAGAAACATCATAAGATATCAGTAATACACAGAATGTAAACTTGGCTACACAGGAACTGAATTACAGAACAGAACAGGGTCTCAAATTTAGAAAACCAACTTATTCTTGCTTAAGGGTAAAGGTGAGTTGGGGTGCTGCATAAAACCAGAGATTGAAATGAGCACAGATAAAGTTCCTTAAGCCAAATATGGAATAGACAAGAGCTACTCCTTGCTCAACGAAATGGACTCAACACCGCATATTAAACGCCTAAGAATGTACCTGACTAGTAAGTATCTTAAAACCTATGGATTGCTATGTCTCCGAAAGAGAATCAAGCATGTGTACAGGGGCATAAACGCAGCAGTGATAGGATTGGAGAGGTTCGGTGAGCAAATGAAGACCCTTTGAAGTCATATTGCATGGTACCCATTCCACGGGTTTCAACTACCCAGGTTTAAGGTATTCTTCCTTCAGCTAAAACATGCATCTGGAACCTAGAGTATGATCAACCATGTGATCGGGAGACGTGTTCAAATATGTCTCAGTTTTCGTACCCTGGTACTCGGGTGCAACATTCCAGACACTTTACTAACACTCTCCCGACTTGGAGAGTCAGTCCCTTTAACCTCCTGTTTGGCCCAGTTTGCAATTTCTGCGGAAGATGAACAGGAATAGCGAGAACCAATGAGAGACTAGCTGGAGGTGTCTGGACGGGCAAATTTAACTCTCATTTCCCACCAGGAAGAGGAATTAACCAAAGGCTCAGCGTGCCGTGCCGGAACCAGATTAGGGCCTGAAGCCATCCTGTGGTGTTGCGGCCAGCTCACAAGAAAGCGAGTTGTAGAAAAGAGCTCAGGGGCACTGTAATTCACAAACCTGCAGAGTTATAAATGACAGCTATCGTCCAAAAATATACTGAAGTAAGGCTGCCAAGAGGACTTGAAAGCGGGGCAGAATTGCAGGAAACCAATTTCAGGAGGTAGACTGAAATTGCATTGAAAGCATAGGAAAAGAGGCAAAACGTACACAATGATGCACTTGGCCAAAAAGGGCGTATGCGTTTTTTCCTGAATATATTCAGGAAAAAACGCATACGCACTTTTTGGCCAACCAAGCAAGCTTGCAAAGGAAATCTGCACTACAATGAAGTCTCACTTCCACCTGGTCAAAAGGGCCATCTGAAAAAAGTGTAAAATCCATAAAGGCACGACAGGCCATGGAGAACTGGGAGCCTTCTTATGCTGATGGGCGGGATGTAAATTGCCAACAGCCACTCTGGAGAAGTGTACGGTGTTTCCTGAAACATCTAAAAAACAAAGCAACAGAGCCTAGGGCACTTCCACTTATGGTCCTATAGCTTAGGGAAATTAAAATCAAAAAGACACAGCCACCCCAAAGTTTGGGACGCCTCCGTTTACAAGAACCTTGTTTACCGTACAAGTTCAATATCACAGAAAGTGAAAAATGGATAAAGAACTTGAGGTACTTACGTACAATGCAGTATCACTCAGCAATGAAATCTATGTCATCAGGCCCTTAGCAGCATAATGAGTGGATTCAGGTACGATGATTCTAACTGAAATAAGTCACACAGAAAAAGAAACATCATAAGATATCAGTAATACACGGAATGTAAACTTGGCTACACAGGAACTGCATTCCAAAACAGAACAGGGTCTCAAATTTAGAAAACCAACTTATGCTTGCTTAAGGGGAAAGGTGAGTTGGGGTGCTGCATAAAACCAGAGATTGAAATGAGCACAGATAAAGTTCCTTAAGCCAAATATGGAATAGACAAGAGCTACTCCTTGCTCAACGAAATGGACTCAACACCCCATATTAAACGCCTAAGAATGTACCTGACTAGTAAGTATCTTAAAACCTATGGATTGCTATGTCTCCAAAAGAGAATCAAGCGTGTGTACAGGGGCATAAACGCAGCAGTGATAGGATTGGAGAGGTTCGGTGAGCAAATGAAGACCCTTTGAAGTCATATTGCATGGTACCCATTACACGGGTCTCAACTCTCCAGGTTTTAGGTATTCTTCCTTCAGCTAAAACATGCATGTGGAACCCAGAGTATGATCAACCATGTGAACGGGAGACGTGATCAAATATGTCTCAGTTTTCGTACCCTGGTACTCGGGTGCAACATTCCAGACGCTTTACTAACACTCTCCCGACTTGGAGAGTCAGTCCCTTTAACCTCCTGTTTGGCCCAGTTTGCAATTTCTGCGGAAGATGAACAGGAATAGCGAGAACCAATGAGAGGCTAGCTGGAGGTGTCTGAACGGGCAAATTTAACTCTCATTTCCCACCAGGAAGAGGAATTAACCAAAGGCTCAACGTGCCGGGCCGGAACCAGATTAGGGCCTGAAGCCATCCTGCGGTGTTGCGGCCAGGTCACAAGAAAGCGAGTTGAAGAAAGGAGCTCAGGGGCACTGTAATTCACAAACCTGCAGAGTTATAAATGACAGCTATCGTCCAAAAATAGACTGAAGTAAGGCTGCCGAGAGGACTTGAAAGCGGGGCAGAATTGCAGGAAACCGATTTCAGGAGGTAGACTGGAATTGCATTGAAAGCATAGGAAAAGAGGCAGAACGTCCACAATGATGCACTTGGCCAAAAAGGGCGTATGCGTTTTTTCCTGAATATATTCAGGAAAAAACGCATACGCCCTTTTTGGCCAACCAAGCAAGCTTGCAAAGGAAATCTGCACTACAATGAAGTCTCACTTCCCCCCGGTCAAAAGGGCCATCTGAAAAAAGTGTAAAATCCAGAAAGGCAGGACAGGCCATTGAGAACTGGCAGCCTTGTTATGCTGATGGGCTGGATGTAAATTGCCAACAGACACTTGGGAGAAGTGTATGGTGTTTCCTGAAACATCTAAAAAACAAAGCAACAGAGCCTAGGGCACTTCCACTTATGGTCCTATAGCTTAGGGAAATTAAAATCAAAAAGACACAGCCACCCCAAAGTTTGGGACGCCTCTGTTTACAAGAACCTCGTTTACAATACAAGTTCAACATCACAGAAAGTGAAAAATGGATAAAGAAGTTGTGGTATTTACTTACAAAGCAATATCACTCAGCAATGAAATCTGTGTCATCAGGCCCTTAGCAGCACAATGAGTGGATTCAGGTATGATGATTCTAACTGAAATAAGTCACACAGAAAAAGAAACATCATAAGATATCAGTAATACACGGAATGTAAACTTGGCTACACAGGAACTGAATTACAGAACAGAACAGGGTCTCAAATTTAGAAAACCAACTTATGCTTGCTTAAGGGTAAAGGTGAGTTGGGGTGCTGCATAAAACCAGAGATTGAAATGAGCACAGATAAAGTTCCTTAAGCCAAATATGGAATAGACAAGAGCTACTCCTTGCTCAACGAAATGGACTCAACACCGCATATTAAACGCCTAAGAATGTACCTGACTAGTAAGTATCTTAAAACCTATGGATTGCTATGTCTCCGAAAGAGAATCAAGCGTGTGTACAGGGGCATAAACGCAGCAGTGATAGGATTGGAGAGGTTTGGTGAGGAAATGAAGACCCATTGAAGTCATATTGCATGGTACCCATTCCACGGGTTTCAAATACACAGGTTTAAGGTATTCTTCCTTCAGCTAAAACATGCATGTGGAACCCAGAGTATGATCAACCATGTGATCGGGAGACGTGTTCAAATATGTCTCAGTTTTCCTCCCCTGGTACTCGGGTGCAACATTCCAGACGCTTTACTAACACTCTCCCGACTTGGAGAGTCAGTCCCTTTAACCTCCTGTTTGGCCCAGTTTGCAAATTCTGCGGAAGATGAACAGGAATAGCGAGAACCAATGAGAGACTAGCTGGAGGTGTCTGGACGGGCAAATTTAACTCTCATTTCCCACCAGGAAGAGGAAATAACCAAAGGCTCAGCGTGCCGTGCCGGAACCAGATTAGGGCCTGAAGCCATCCTGCGGTGTTGCGGCCAGGTCACAAGAAAGCAAGTTGAAGAAAGGAGCTCAGGGGCACTGTAATTCACAAACCTGCAGAGTTATAAATGACAGCTATCGTCCAAAAATAGACTGAAGTAAGGCTGCCAAGAGGACTTGAAAGCGGGGCAGAATTGCAGGATACCGATTTCAGGAGGTAGACTGGAATTGCATTGAAAGCATAGGAAAAGAGGCAGAACGTCCACAATGATGCACTTGGCCAAAAAGGGCGTATGCGTTTTTTCCTGAATATATTCAGGAAAAAACGCATACGCCCTTTTTGGCCAACCAAGCAAGCTTGCAAAGGAAATCTGCACTACAATGAAGTCTCACTTCCCCCCGGTCAAAAGGGCCATCTGAAAAAAGTGTAAAATCCAGAAAGGCAGGACACGCCATAGAGAACTGGGAGCCTTGTTATGCTGATGGGCGGGATGTAAATTGCCAACAACCACTCGGGAGAAGTGTATGGTGTTTCCTGAAACATCTAAAAAACAAAGCAACAGAACCTAGGGCACTTCCACTTATGGTCCTATAGCTTAGGGAAATTAAAATCAAAAAGACACAGCTACCCCAAAGTTTGGGACGGCTCTGTTTACAAGAACCTCGTTTACAGTACAAGTTCAACATCGCAGAAAGTGAAAAATGGATAAAGAAGTTGTGGTATTTACTTACAAAGCAATATCACTCAGCAATGAAATCTGTGTCATCAGGCCCTTAGCAGCACAATGAGTGGATTCAGGTATGATGATTCTAACTGAAATAAGTCACGCAGAAAAAGAAACATCATAAGATATCAGTAATACACGGAATGTAAACTTGGCTACACAGGAACTGAATTACAGAACAGAACAGGGTCTCAAATTTAGAAAACCAACTTATGCTTGCTTAAGGGGAAAGGTGAGTTGGGGTGCTGCATAAAACCAGAGATTGAAATGAGCACAGATAAAGTTCCTTAAGCCAAATATAGAATAGACAAGAGCTACTCCTTGCTCAACGAAATGGACTCAACACCGCATATTAAACGCCTAAGAATGTAACTGACTAGTAAGTATCTTAAAACCTATAGATTGCTATGTCTCCGAAAGAGAATCAAGCATGTGTACAGGGGTATAAACGCAGCAGTGGTAGGATTGGAGAGGTTCGGTGAGCAAATGAAGACCCTTTGAAGTCATATTGCATGGTACCCATTCCACGGGTTTCAACTACCCAGGTTTTAGGTATTCTTCCTTCAGCTAAAACATGCATGTGGAACCCAGAGTATGATCAACCATGTGATCGGGAGACGTGTTCAAATATGTCTCAGTTTTCCTCCCCTGGTAGTCGGTTGCAACATTCCAGACGCTTTACTAACACTCTCCCCACTTGGAGAGTCAGCGCCTTTAACCTCCTGTTTGGCCCAGTTTGCAATTTCTGCGGAAGATGAACAGGAATAGCGAGAACCAATGAGAGGCTAGCTGGAGCTGTCTGGACGGGCAAATTTAACTCTCATTTCCCACCAGGAAGAGGAATTAAACAAAGGCTCAGCGTTCCGTGACGGAACCAGATTAGGGCCTGAAGCCATCATGCGGTGTTGCAGCTAGCTCACAAGAAAGCGAGTTGAACAAAGGAGCTCAGGGGCACTGTAATTCACAAAACTGCAGACTTATAAATGACAGCTATCGTCCAAAAATAGACTGAAGGAAGGCTGTCAAGAGGACTTGAAAGCCGGGCAGAATTGCAGGAAACCGATTTCAGGAGGTAGACTGGAATTGCATTGAAAGCATAGGAAAAGAGGCAGAACGTCCACAATGATGCACTTGGACAAAAAGGGCGTATGCGTTTTTTCCTTAATATATTCAGGAAAAAACACATACGCCCTTTTTGGCCAACCAAGCAAGCTTGCAAAGGAAATCTGCACTACAATGAAGTCTCACTTCCCCCAGGTCAAAAGGGCCATCTGAAAAAAGTGTAAAATCCAGAAAGGCAGGACAGGCCATGGAGAACTGGGAGCCTTGTTATGCTGAAGGGCGGGATGTAAATTGCGAACAACCACTCGGGAGAAGTGTATGGTGTTTCCTGAAACATCTAAAAAACAAAGCAACAGAGCCTAGGGCACTTCCACTTATGGTCCTATAGCTTAGGGAAATTAAAATCAAAAAGACACAGCCACCCCAAAGTTTGGAACGGCTCTGTTTACAAGAACCTCGTTTAAAACACAAGTTCAACATCGCAGAAAGTGAAAAATGGATAAAAAAGTTGTGGTATTTACTTACAAAGCAATATCACTCAGCAATGAAATCTGTGTCATCAGGCACTTAGCAGCACAATGAGTGGATTCAGGTATGATGATTCTAACTGAAATAAGTCACACAGAAAAAGAAACATCATAAGATATCAGTAATACATGGAATGTAAACTTGGCTACACAGGAACTGAATTACAGAACAGAACAGGGTCTCAAATTTAGAAAACCAACTTATGCTTGCTTAAGGGTAAAGGTGAGTTGGGGTGCTGCATAAAACCAGAGATTGAAATGAGCACAGATAAAGTTCCTTAAGCCAAATATGGAATAGACAAGAGCTACTCCTTGCTCAACGAAATGGACTCAACACCGCATATTAAACGCCTAAGAATGTACCTGACTAGTAAGTATCTTAAAACCTATGGATTGCTATGTCTCCGAAAGAGAATCAAGCATGTGTACAGGGGCATAAACGCAGCAGTGATAGGATTGGAGAGGTTCGGTGAGCAAATGAAGACCCTTTGAAGTCATATTGCATGGTACCCATTACACGGGTCTTAACTCTCCAGGTTTAAGGTATTCTTCCTTCAGCTAAAACATGCATGTGGAACCCAAGTATGATCAACCATGTGAACGGGAGACGTGTTCAAATATGTCTCAGTTTTCCTCCCCTGGTACTCGGGTGCAACATTCCAGACGCTTTACTAACACTCTCCCCACTTGGAGAGTCAGCGCCTTTAACCTCCTGTTTGGCCCAGTTTGCAAATTCTGCGGAAGATGAACAGGAATAGCGAGAACCAATGAGAGACTAGCTGGAGGTGTCTGGACGGGCAAATTTAACTCTCATTTCCCACCAGGAAGAGGAAATAACCAAAGGCTCACCGTGCCGTACCGGAACCAGATTAGGGCCTGAAGACATCCTGCGGTGTTGCGGCCAGGTCACAAGAAAGCAAGTTGAAGAAAGGAGCTCAGGGGCACTGTAATTCACAAACCTGCAGAGTTATAAATGACAGCTATCGTCCAAAAATAGACTGAAGTAAGGCTGCCAAGAGGACTTGAAAGCGGGGCAGAATTGCAGGATACCGATTTCAGGAGGTAGACTGGAATTGCATTGAAAACATAGGAAAAGAGGCAGAACGTCCACAATGATGCACTTGGCCAAAAAGGGCGTATGCGTTTTTTCCTTAATATATTCAGGAAAAAACGCATACGCCCTTTTTGGCCAAACAAGCAAGCTTGCAAAGGAAATCTGCACTACAATGAAGTCTCACTTCCCCCCGGTCAAAAGGGCCATCTGAAAAAAGTGTAAAATCCAGAAAGGCAGGACAGGCCATGGAGAACTGGGAGCCTTGTTATGCTGATGGGCGGGATGTAAATTGCCAACAACCACTCCGGAGAAGTGTATGGTGTTTCCTGAAACATCTAAAAAACAAAGCAACAGAGCCTAGGGCACTTCCACTTATGGTCCTATAGCTTAGAATTTAAAATCAAAAAGACAAAGGCACCCCAAAGTTTGGAATGGCTCTGTTTACAAGAACCTCATTTACAGTACAAGTTCAACATCGCAGAAAGTGAAAAATGGATAAAAAAGTTGTGGTATTTACTTACAAAGCAATATCACTCAGCAATGAAATCTATGTCATCAGGACCTTAGTAGCACAATGAGTGGATTCAGGTATGATGATTCTAGCTGAAATAAGTCACACAGAAAAAGAAACATCATAAGATATCAGTAATACACGGAATGTAAACTTGGCTACACAGGAACTGAATTACAGAACAGAACAGGGTCTCAAATTTAGAAAACCAACTTATGCTTGCTTAAGGGTAAAGGTGAGTTGGGGTGCTGCATAAAACCAGAGACTGAAATGAGCACAGATAAAGTTCCTTAAGCCAAATATGGAATAGACAAGAGCTACTCCTTGCTCAACGAAATGGACTCAACACCGCATATTAAACGCCTAAGAATGTACCTGACTAGTAAGTATCTTAAAACCTATGGATTGCTATGTCTCCGAAAGAGAATCAAGCACGTGTACAGGGGCATAAACGCAGCAGTGATAGGATTGGAGAGGTTCGGTGAGCAAATGAAGACCCTTTGAAGTCATATTGCATGGTACCCATTCCACGGGTTTCAACTACCCAGGTTTAAGGTATTCTTCCTTCAGCTAAAACATGCATGTGGAACCTAGAGTATGATCAACCATGTGATCGGGAGACGTGTTCAAATATGTCTCAGTTTTCGTACCCTGGTACTCGGGTGCAACATTCCAGACGCTTTACTAACACTCTCCCCACTTGGAGAGTCAGTCCCTTTAACCTCCTGTTTGGCCCAGTTTGCAATTTCTGCGGAAGATGAACAGGAATAGCGAGAACCAATGAGAGACTAGCTGGAGGTGTCTGGACGGGCAAATTTAACTCTCATTTCCCACCAGGAAGAGGAATTAACCAAAGGCTCAGCGTGCCGTGCCGGAACCAGATTAGGGCCTGAAGCCATCCTGGGTGTTTCGGCCAGCTCACAAGAAAGCGAGTTGAAGAAAGGAGCTCAGGGGCACTGTAATTCACAAACCTGCAGAGTTATAAATGACAGCTATCGTCCAAAAATAGACTGAAGTAAGGCTGCCAAGAGGACTTGAAAGCGGGGCAGAATTGCAGGAAACCGATTTCAGGAGGTAGACTGGAATTGCATTGAAAGCATAGGAAAAGAGGCAGAACGTCCACAATGATGCACTTGGCCAAAAAGGGCGTATGCGTTTTTTCCTGAATATATTCAGGAAAAAACGCATACGCCCTTTTTGGCCAACCAAGCAAGCTTGCAAAGGAAATCTGCACTACAATGAAGTCTCACTTCCCCCGGGTCAAAAGGGCTATCGAAAAAAAAGTAAAATCCAGAAAGGCAGGACAGGCCATGAAGAACTGGGAGCCTTGTTATGCTGATGGGCGGGATGTAAATTGCCAACAACCACTCGGGAGAAGTGTATGGTGTTTCCTGAAACATCTAAAAAACAAAGCAACAGAACCTAGGGCACTTCCACTTATGGTCCTATAGCTTAGGGAAATTAAACTCAAAAAGACACAGCCACCCCAAAGTTTGGAATGGCTCTGTTTACAAGAACCTCGTTTACAGTACAAGTTCAACATCGCAGAAAGTGAAAAATGGATAAAGAAGTTGTGGTATTTACTTACAAAGCAATATCACTCAGCAATGAAATCTGTGTCATCAGGCCCTTAGCAGCACAATGAGTGGATTCAGGTATGATGATTCTAACTGAAATAAGTCACACAGAAAAAGAAACATCATAAGATATCAGTAATACACGGAATGTAAACTTGGCTACACAGGAACTGAATTACAGAACAGAACAGGGTCTCAAATTTAGAAAACCAACTTATGCTTGCTTAAGGGGAAAGGTGAGTTGGGGTGCTGCATAAAACCAGAGATTGAAATGAGCACAGATAAAGTTCCTTAAGCCAAATATGGAATAGACAAGAGCTACTCCTTGCTCAACGAAATGGACTCAACACCGCATATTAAACGCCTAAGAATGTAACTGACTAGTAAGTATCTTAAAACCTATAGATTGCTATGTCTCCTAAAGAGAATCAAGCATGTGTACAGGGGCATAAACGCAGCAGTGATAGGATTGGAGAGGTTCGGTGAGCAAATGAAGACCCTTTGAAGTCATATTGCATGGTACCCATTCCACGGGTTTCAACTACCCAGGTTTTAGGTATTCTTCTTTCAGCTAAAACATGCATGTGGAACCCAGAGTATGATCAACCGTGTGATCGGGAGACGTGTTCAAATATGTCTCAGTTTTCCTCCCCTGGTACTCGGGTGCAACATTCCAGACGCTTTACTAACACTCTCCCCACTTGGAGAGTCAGTCCCTTTAACCTCCTGTTTGGCCCAGTTTGCAATTTCTGCGGAAGATGAACAGGAATAGCGAGAACCAATGAGAGGCTAGCTGGAGGTGTCTGGACGGGCAAATTTAACTCTCATTTCCCACCAGGAAGAGGAATTAAACAAAGGCTCAGCGTTCCGTGACGGAACCAGATTAGGGCCTGAAGCCATCATGCGGTGTTGCAGCTAGCTCACAAGAAAGAGAGTTGAAGAAAGGAGCTCAGGGGCACTGTAATTCACAAACCTGCAGACTTATAAATGACAGCTATCGTCCAAAAATATACTGAAGTAAGGCTGCCAAGAGGACTTGAAAGCGGGGCAGAATTGCAGGAAACCGATTTCAGGAGGTAGACTGGAATTGCATTGAAAGCATAGGAAAAGAGGCAGAACGTCCACAATGATGCACTTGGACAAAAAGGGCGTATGCGTTTTTTCCTTAATATATTCAGGAAAAAACGCATACGCCCTTTTTGGCCAACCAAGCAAGCTTGCAAAGGAAATCTGCACTACAATGAAGTCTCACTTCCCCCAGGTCAAAAGGGCCATCTGAAAAAAGTGTAAAATCCAGAAAGGCAGGACAGGCCATGGAGAACTGGGAGCCTTGTTATGCTGAAGGGCGGGATGTAAATTGCGAACAACCACTCAGGAGAAGTGTATGGTGTTTCCTGAAACATCTAAAAAACAAAGCAACAGAGCCTAGGGCACTTCCACTTATGGTCCTATAGCTTAGGGAATTTAAAATCAAAAAGACACAGCCACCCCAAAGTTTGGAACGGCTCTGTTTACAAGAACCTCGTTTAAAACAAAAGTTCAACATCGCAGAAAGTGAAAAATGGATAAAAAAGTTGTGGTATTTACTTACAAAGCAATATCACTCAGCAATGAAATCTGTGTCATCAGGCCCTTAGCAGCACAATGAGTGGATTCAGGTATGATGATTCTAACTGAAATAAGTCACACAGAAAAAGAAACATCATAAGATATCAGTAATACACGGAATGTAAACTTGGCTACACAGGAACTGAATTACAGAAGAGAACAGGGTCTCAAATTTAGAAAACCAACTTATGCTTGCTTAAGGGTAAAGGTGAGTTGGGGTGCTGCATAAAACCAGAGATTGAAATGAGCACAGATAAAGTTCCTTAAGCCAAATATGGAATAGACAAGAGCTACTCCTTGCTCAACGAAATGGACTCAACACCGCATATTAAACGCCTAAGAATGTACCTGACTAGTAAGTATCTTAAAACCTATGGATTGCTATGTCTCCGAAACAGAATCAAGCATGTGTACAGGGGCATAAACACAGCAGTGATAGGATTGGAGAGGTTCGGTGAGCAAATGAAGACCCTTTGAAGTCATATTGCATGGTACCCATTCCACGGGTTTCAACTACCCAGGTTTAAGGTATTCTTCCTTCAGCTAAAACATGCATGTGGAACCCAAGTATGATCAACCATGTGAACGGGAGACGTGTTCAAATATGTCTCAGTTTTCCTCCCCTGGTACTCGGGTGCAACATTCCAGACGCTTTACTAACACTCTCCCCACTTGGAAAGTCAGCGCCTTTAACCTCCTGTTTGGCCCAGTTTGCAATTTCTGCGGAAGATGAACAGGAATAGCGAGAACCAATGAGAGACTAGCTGGAGGTGTCTGGACGGGCAAATTTAACTCTCATTTCCCACCAGGAAGAGGAAATAACCAAAGGCTCAGCATGCCGTGCCGGAACCAGATTAGGGCCTGAAGACATCCTGCGGTGTTGCGGCCAGGTCACAAGAAAGCGAGTTGAAGAAAGGAGCTCAGGGGCACTGTAATTCACAAACCTGCAGAGTTATAAATGACAGCTATCGTCCAAAAATAGACTGAAGTAAGGCTGCCAAGAGGACTTGAAAGCGGGGCAGAATTGCAGGAAACCGATTTCAGGAGGTAGACTGGAATTGCATTGAAAGCATAGGAAAAGAGGCAGAACGTCCACAATGATGCACTTGGCCAAAAAGGGCGTATGCGTTTTTTCCTGAATATATTCAGGAAAAAACGCATACGCCCTTTTTGGCCAACCAAGCAAGCTTGCAAAGGAAATCTGCACTACAATGAAGTCTCACTTCCCCCCGGTCAAAAGGGCCATCTGAAAAAAGTGTAAAATCCAGAAAGGCAGGACAGGCCATGGAGAACTGGGAGCCTTGTTATGCTGATGGGCGGGATGTAAATTGCCAACAACCACTCGGGAGAAGTGTATGGTGTTTCCTGAAACATCTAAAAAACAAAGCAACAGAGCCTAGGGCACTTCCACTTATGGTCCTATAGCTTAGGAAAA
The DNA here is from genome assembly GCF_949987515.2 of Delphinus delphis. NCBI lineage: Eukaryota > Metazoa > Chordata > Mammalia > Artiodactyla > Delphinidae > Delphinus > Delphinus delphis. The sequence goes on along the minus strand of NW_027192682.1, from coordinate 577,095 downwards.
TTAAATTCAAAAAGACACAGCCACCCCAAAGTTTGGAACGGCTCTGTTTACAAGAACCTCGTTTACAGTACAAGTTCAACATCGCAGAAAGTGAAAAATGGATAAAGAACTTGTGGTACTTACGTACAATGCAGTATCACTCAGCAATGAAATCTATGTCATCAGGCCCGTAGCAGCATAATGAGTGGATTCAGGTACGATGATTCTAACTGAAATAAGTCACACAGAAAAAGAAACATCATAAGATATCAGTAATACACGGAATGTAAACTTGGCTACACAGGAACTGAATTACAGAACAGAACAGGGTCTCAAATTTAGAAAACCAACTTATGCTTGCTTAAGGCGAAAGGTGAGTTGGGGTGCTGCATAAAACCAGAGATTGAAATGAGCACAGATAAATTTCCTTAAGCCAAATATGGAATAGACAAGAGCTACTCCTTGCTCAACGAAATGGACTCAACACCGCATATTAAATGCCTAAGAATGTACCTGACTAGTAAGTATCTTAAAACCTATGGATTGCTATGTCTCCGAAAGAGAATCAAGCATGTGTACAGGGGCATAAACGCAGCAGTGATAGGATTGGAGAGGTTCGGTGAGCAAATGAAGACCCTTTGAAGTCATATTGCATGGTACCCATTCCACGGGTTTCAACTACCCAGGTTTAAGGTATTCTTCCTTCAGCTAAAACATGCATGTGGGACCTAGAGTATGATCAACCATGTGATCGGGAGACGTGTTCAAATATGTCTCAGTTTTCGTACCCTGGTACTCGGGTGCAACATTCCAGACGCTTTACTAACACTCTCCCCACTTGGAGAGTCAGTCCCTTTAACCTCCTGTTTGGCCCAGTTTGCAATTTCTGTGGAAGATTAACAGGAATAGCGAGAACCAATGAGAGACTAGCTGGAGGTGTCTGGATGGGCAAATTTAACTCTCATTTCCCACCAGGAAGAGGAATTAACCAAAGGCTCAGCGTGCCGTGCCAGAATCAGATTAGGGCCTGAAGACATCCTGCGGTGTTGCGGCCAGGTCACAAGAAAGCGAGTTGAAGAAAGGAGCTCAGGGGCACTGTAATTCACAAACCTGCAGAGTTATAAATGACAGCTATTGTCCAAAAATATACTGAAGTAAGGCTGGCAAGAGGACTTGAAAGCGGGGCAGAATTGCAGGAAACCGATTTCAGGAGGTAGACTGGAATTGCATTGAAAGCATAGGAAAAGAGGCAGAACGTCCACAATGATGCACTTGGCCAAAAAGGGCGTATGCGTTTTTTCCTGAATATATTCAGGAAAAAACGCATACGCCCTTTTAGGCCAACCAAGCAAGCTTGCAAAGGAAATCTGCACTACAATGAAGTCTCACTTCTCCCCGGTCAAAAGGGCCATCTGAAAAAAGTGTAAAATCCAGAAAGGCAGGACAGGCCATGGAGAACTGGGAGCCTTGTTATGCTGATGGGCGGGATGTAAATTGCCAACAACCACTCGGGAGAAGTGTATGGTGTTTCCTGAAACATCTAAAAAACAAAGCAACAGAACCTAGGGCACTTCCACTTATGGTCCTATAGCTTAGGGAAATTAAAATCAAAAAGACACAGCCACCCCAAAGTTTGGAACGGCTCTGTTTACAAGAACCTCGTTTACAGTACAAGTTCAACATCGCAGAAAGTGAAAAATGGATAAAGAAGTTGTGGTATTTACTTACAAAGCAATATCACTCAGCAATGAAATCTGTGTCATCAGGCCCTTAGCAGCACAATGAGTGGATTCAGGTATGATGATTCTAACTGAAATAAGTCACACAGAAAAAGAAACATCATAAGATATCAGTAATAAACGGAATGTAAACTTGGCTACACAGGAACTGAATTACAGAACAGAACAGGGTCTCAAATTTAGAAAACCAACTTATGCTTGCTTAAGGGGAAAGGTGAGTTGGGGTGCTACATAAAACCAGAGATTGAAATGAGCACAGATAAAGTTCCTTAAGTCAAATATGGAATAGACAAGAGCTACTCCTTGCTCAACGAAATGGACTCAACACCGCATATTAAACGCCTAAGAATGTACCTGACTAGTAAGTATCTTAAAACCTATGGATTGCTATGTCTCCGAAAGAGAATCAAGCATGTGTACAGGGGCATAAACGCAGCAGTGATAGGATTGGAGAGGTTCGGTGAGCAAATGAAGACCCTTTGAAGTCACATTGCATGGTACCCATTCCACGGGTTTCAACTACCCAGGTTTTAGGTATTCTTCCTTCAGCTAAAACATGCATGTGGAACCCAGAGTATGATCAACCATGTGATCGGGAGACGTGTTCAAATATGTCTCAGTTTTCCTCCCCTGGTACTCGGGTGCAACATTCCAGACGCTTTACTAACACTCTCCCCACTTGGAGAGTCAGCGCCTTTAACCTCCTGTTTGGCCCAGTTTGCAATTTCTGCGGAAGATGAACAGGAATAGCGAGAACCAATGAGAGGCTAGCTGGAGGTGTCTGGACGGGCAAATTTAACTCTCATTTCCCACCAGGAAGAGGAAATAACCAAAGACTCAGCGTGCCGTACCGGAACCAGATTAGGGCCTGAAGCCATCCTGCGGTGTTGCGGCCAGCTCACAAGAAAGCGAGTTGAAGAAAGGAGCTCAGGGGCACTGTAATTCACAAACCTGCAGAGTTATAAATGACAGCTATCGTCCAAAAATAGACTGAAGTAAGGCTGCCAAGAGGACTTGAAAGCGGGGCAGAATTGCAGGAAACCGATTTCAGGAGGTAGACTGGAATTGCATTGAAAGCATAGGAAAAGAGGCAGAACGTCCACAATGATGCACTTGGCCAAAAAGGGCGTATGCGTTTTTTCCTGAATATATTCAGGAAAAAACGCATACGCCCTTTTTGGCCAACCAAGCAAGCTTGCAAAGGAAATCTGCTCTACAATGAAGTCTCACTTCCCCCCGGTCAAAAGGGCCATCTGAAAAAAGTGTAAAATCCAGAAAGGCAGGACAGGCCATGGAGAACTGGGAGCCTTGTTATGCTGATGGGCTGGATGTAAATTGCCAACAGACACTTGGGAGAAGTGTATGCCGTTTCCTGAAACATCTAAAAAACAAAGCAACAGAGCCTAGGGCACTTCCACTTATGGTCCTCTAGCTTAGGGAAATTAAAATCAAAAAGACACAGCCACCCCAAAGTTTGGGACGCCTCTGTTTACAAGAACCTCGTTTACAATACAAGTTCAACATCGCAGAAAGTGAAAAATGGATAAAGAAGTTGTGGTATTCACTTACAAAGCAATATCACTCAGCAATGAAATCTGTGTCATCAGGCCCTTAGCAGCACAATGAGTGGATTCAGGTATGATGATTCTAACTGAAATAAGTCACACAGAAAAAGAAACATCATAAGATATCAGTAATACACGGAATGGAAACTTGGCTACACAGGAACTGAATTACAGAACAGAACAGGGTCTCAAATTTAGAAAACCAACTTATTCTTGCTTAAGGGTAAAGGTGAGTTGGGGTGCTGCATAAAACCAGAGATTGAAATGAGCACAGATAAAGTTCCTTAAGCCAAATATGGAATAGACAAGAGCTACTCCTTGCTCAACGAAATGGACTCAACACCCCATATTAAACGCCTAAGAATGTACCTGACTAGTAAGTATCTTAAAACCTATGGATTGCTATGTCTCCGAAAGAGAATCAAGCATGTGTACAGGGGCATAAACGCAGCAGTGATAGGATTGGAGAGGTTCGGTGAGCAAATGAAGACCCTTTGAAGTCATATTGCATGGTACCCATTCCACGGGTTTCAACTACCCAGGTTTAAGGTATTCTTCCTTCAGCTAAAACATACATGTGGAACCTAGAGTATGATCAACCATGTGATCAGGAGACGTGTTCAAATATGTCTCAGTTTTCGTACGTTGGTACTCGGGTGCAACATTCCAGACGCTTTACTAACACTCTCCCCACTTGGAGAGTCAGCGCCTTTAACCTCCTGTTTGGCCCAGTTTGCAATTTCTGCGGAAGATGAACAGGAATAGTGAGAACCAATGAGAGGCTAGCTGGAGGTGTCTGGACGGGCAAATTTAACTCTCATTTCCCACCAGGAAGAGGAAACAACCAAAGGCTCAGCGTGCCGGGCCGGAACCAGATTAGGGCCTGAAGCCATCCTGCGGTGTTGCGGCCAGCTCACAAGAAAGCGAGTTGAAGAAAGGAGCTCAGGGGCACTGTAATTCACAAACCTGCAGAGTTATAAATGACAGCTATCGTCCAAAAATAGACTGAAGTAAGGCTGCCAAGAGGACTTGAAAGCGGGGCAGAATTGCAGGAAACCGATTTCAGGAGGTAGACTGGAATTGCATTGAAAGCATAGGAAAAGAGGCAGAACGTCCACAATGATGCACTTGGCCAAAAAGGGAGTATGCGTTTTTTCCTGAATATATTCAGGAAAAAACGCATACGCCCTTTTTGGCCAACCAAGCAAGCTTGCAAAGGAAATCTGCACTACAATGAAGTCTCACTTCCCCCCGGTCAAAAGGGCCATCTGAAAAAAGTGTAAAATCCAGAAAGGCAGGACAGGCCATTGAGAACTGGGAGCCTTGTTATGCTGATGGGCGGGATGTAAATTGCCAACAACCACTCGGGAGAAGTGTATGGTGTTTCCTGAAACATCTAAAAAACAAAGCAACAGAACCTAGGGCACTTCCACTTATGGTCCTATAGCTTAGGGAAATTAAAATCAAAAAGACACAGCCACCCCAAAGTTTGGAACGACTCTGTTTACAAGAACCTCGTTTACAGTACAAGTTCAACATCGCAGAAAGTGAAAAATGGATAAAGAAGTTGTGGTATTTACTTACAAAGCAATATCACTCAGCAATGAAATCTGTGTCATCAGGCCCTTAGCAGCACAATGAGTGGATTCAGGTATGATGATTCTAACTGAAATAAGTCACGCAGAAAAAGAAACATCATAAGTTATCAGTAATACACGGAATGTAAACTTGGCTACACAGGAACTGAATTACAGAACAGAACAGGGTCTCAAATTTAGAAAACCAACTTATGCTTGCTTAAGGGTAAAGGTGAGTTGGGGTGCTGCATAAAACCAGAGATTGAAATGAGCACAGATAAAGTTCCTTAAGTCAAATATGGAATAGACAAGAGCTACTCCTTGCTCAACGAAATGGACTCAACACCGCATATTAAACGCCTAAGAATGTACCTGACTAGTAAGTATCTTAAAACCTATGGATCACTATGTCTCCGAAAGAGAATCAAGCATGTGTACAGGGGCATAAACGCAGCAGTGATAGGATTGGAGAGGTTCGGTGAGCAAATGAAGACCCTTTGAAGTCATATTGCATGGTACCCATTACACGGGTCTTAACTCTCCAGGTTTAAGGTATTCTTCCTTCAGCTAAAACATGCATGTGGAACCCAAGTATGATCAACCATGTGAACGGGAGACGTGTTCAAATATGTCTCAGTTTTCCTCCCCTGGTACTCGGGTGCAACATTCCAGACGCTTTACTAACACTCTCCCCACTTGGAGAGTCAGCGCCTTTAACCTCCTGTTTGGCCCAGTTTGCAAATTCTGCGGAAGATGAACAGGAATAGCGAGAACCAATGAGAGACTAGCTGGAGGTGTCTGGACGGGCAAATTTAACTCTCATTTCCCACCAGGAAGAGGAAATAACCAAAGGCTCAGCGTGCCGTGCCGGAACCAGATTAGGGCCTGAAGCCATCCTGCGGTGTTGCGGCCAGGTCACAAGAAAGCAAGTTGAAGAAAGGAGCTCAGGGGCACTGTAATTCACAAACCTGCAGAGTTATAAATGACAGCTATCGTCCAAAAATAGACTGAAGTAAGACTGCCAAGAGGACTTGAAAGCGGGACAGAATTGCAGGAAACCGATTTCAGGAGGTAGACTGGAATTGCATTGAAAGCATAGGAAAAGAGGCAGAACGTCCACAATGATGCACTTGGCCAAAAAGGGCGTATGCGTTTTTTCCTGAATATATTCAGGAAAAAACGCATACGCCCTTTTTGGCCAACCAAGCAAGCTTGCAAAGGAAATCTGCACTACAATGAAGTCTCACTTCCCCCCGGTCAAAAGGGCCATCTGAAAAAAGTGTAAAATCCAGAAAGGCAGGACAGGCCATGGAGAACTGGGAGCCTTGTTATGCTGATGGGTGGGATGTAAATTGCCAACAACCACTCGGGAGAAGTGTATGGTGTTTCCTGAAACATCTAAAAAACAAAGCAACAGAACCTAGGGCACTTCCACTTATGGTCCTATAGCTTAGGGAAATTAAAATCAAAAAGACACAGCCACCCCAAAGTTTGGGACGGCTCTGTTTACAAGAACCTCGTTTACAGTACAAGTTCAACATCGCAGAAAGTGAAAAATGGATAAAGAAGTTGTGGTATTTACTTACAAAGCAATATCACTCAGCAATGAAATCTGTGTCATCAGGCCCTTAGCAGCACAATGAGTGGATTCAGGTATGATGATTCTAACTGAAATAAGTCACACAGAAAAAGAAACATCATAAGTTATCAGTAATACACGGAATGTAAACTTGGCTACACAGGAACTGAATTAAGAACAGAACAGGGTCTCAAATTTAGAAAACCAACTTATGCTTGCTTAAGGGTAAAGGTGAGTTGGGGTGCTGCATAAAACCAGAGATTGAAATGAGCACAGATAAAGTTCCTTAAGACAAATATGGAATAGACAAGAGCTACTCCTTGCTCAACGAAATGGACTCAACACCCAATATTAAACGCCTAAGAATGTACCTGACTAGTAAGAATCTTAAAACCTATGGATTGCTATGTCTCCGAAAGAGAATCAAGCATGTGTGCAGGGGCATAAACGCAGCAGTGATAGGATTGGAGAGGTTCGGTGAGCAAATGAAGACCCTTTGAAGTCATATTGCATGGTACCCATTCCACGGGTTTCAACTACCCAGGTTTAAGGTATTCTTCCTTCAGCTAAAACATGCATGTGGAACCTAGAGTATGATCAACCATGTGATCGGGAGACGTGTTCAAATATGTCTCAGTTTTCATACCCTGGTACTCGGGTTCAACATTCCAGACACTTTACTAACACTCTCCCGACTTGGAGAGTCAGTCCATTTAACCTGCTGTTTGGCCCAGTTTGCAATTTCTGCGGAAGATGAACAGGAATAGCGAGAACCAATGAGAGGCTAGCTGGAGGTGTCTGGATGGGCAAATTTAACTCTCATTTCCCACCAGGAAGAGGAATTAACCAAAGGCTCAGCGTGCCGTGCCGGAACCACATTAGGGCCTGAAGCCATCCTGTGGTGTTGCAGCCAGGTCACAAGAAAGCAAGTTGAAGAAAGGAGCGCAGGGGCACTGTAATTCACAAACCTGCAGAGTTATAAATGACAGCTATCGTCCAAAAATAGACTGAAGTAAGGCTGCCAAGAGGAGTTGAAAGCGGGGCAGAATTGCAGGAAACCGATTTCAGGAGGTAGACTGGAATTGCATTGAAAGCATAGGAAAAGAGGCAGAACGTCCACAATGATGCACTTGGCCAAAAAGGGCGTATGCGTTTTTTCCTGAATATATTCAGGAAAAAACGCATACGCCCTTTTTGGCCAACCCAGCAAGCTTGCAAACGAAATCTGCACTACAATGAAGTCTCACTTCCCCCCGGTCAAAAGGGCCATCTGAAAAAAGTGTAAAATCCAGAAAGGCAGGACAGGCCATGGAGAACTGGGAGCCTTGTTATGCTGATGGGCGGGATGTAAATTGCCAACAACCACTCGGGAGAAGTGTATGGTGTTTCCTGAAACATCTAAAAAACAAAGCAACAGAGCCTAGGGCACTTCCACTTATGGTCCTATAGCTTAGGGAAATTAAAATCAAAAAGACACAGCCACCCCAAAGTTTGGAACGGCTCTGTTTACAAGAACCTCGTTTACAGTACAAGTTCAACATCGCAGAAAGTGAAAAATGGATAAAGAAGTTGTGGTATTTACTTACAAAGCAATATCACTCAGCAATGAAATCTGTGTCATCAGGCCCTTAGCAGCACAATGAGTGGATTCAGGTATGATGATTCTAACTGAAATAAGTCACACAGAAAAAGAAACATCATAAGATATCAGTAATACACGGAATGTAAACTTGGCTACACAGGAACTGAATTACAGAACAGAACAGGGTCTCAAATTTAGAAAACCAACTTATGCTTGCTTAAGGGTAAAGGTGAGTTGAGGTGCTGCATAAAACCAGAGATTGAAATGAGCACAGATAAAGTTCCTTAAGCCAAATATGGAATAGACAAGAGCTACTCCTTGCTCAACGAAATGGACTCAACACCGCATATTAAACGCCTAAGAATGTACCTGACTAGTAAGTATCTTAAAACCTATGGATTGCTATGTCTCTGAAAGAGAATCATGCATGTGTACAGGGGCATAAACGCAGCAGTGATAGGATTGGAGAGGTTCGGTGAGCAAATGAAGACCCTTTGATGTCATATTGCATGGTACCCATTCCACGGGTTTCAAATACACAGGTTTAAGGTATTCTTCCTTCAGCTAAAACATGCATGTGGAACCCAAGTATGATCAACCATGTGAACGGGAGACGTGTTCAAATATGTCTCAGTTTTCCTCCCCTGGTACTCGGGTGCAACATTCCAGACGCTTTACTAACACTCTCCCCACTTGGAGAGTCAGTCCCTTTAACCTCCTGTTTGGCCCAGTTTGCAATTTCTGTGGAAGATGAACAGGAATAGCGAGAACCAATGAGAGACTAGCTGGAGGTGTCTGGATGGGCAAATTTAACTCTCATTTCCCACCAGGAAGAGGAATTAACCAAAGGCTCAGCGTGCCGTGCCAGAACCAGATTAGGACCTGAAGACATCCTGCGGTGTTGCGGCCAGGTCACAAGAAAGCGAGTTGAAGAAAGGAGCTCAGGGGCACTGTAATTCACAAACCTGCAGAGTTATAAATGACAGCTATTGTCCAAAAATAGACTGAAGTAAGGCTGCCAAGAGGACTTGAAAGCGGGGCAGAATTGCAGGAAACCGATTTCAGGAGGTAGACTGGAATTGCATTGAAAGCATAGGAAAAGAGGCAGAACGTCCACAATGATGCACTTGGCCAAAAAGGGCATATGCGTTTTTTCCTGAATATATTCAGGAAAAAACGCATACGCCCTTTTTGGCCAACCAAGCAAGCTTGCAAAGGAAATCTGCACTACAATGAAGTCTCACTTCCCCCCGGTCAAAAGGGCCATCTGAAAAAAGTGTAAAATCCAGAAAGGCAGGACACGCCATGGAGAACTGGGAGCCTTGTTATGCTGAAGGGCGGGATGTAAATTGCCAACAAACACTCGGGAGAAGTGTATGGTGTTTGCTGAAACATCTAAAAAACAAAGCAACAGAGCCTAGGGCACTTCCACTTATGGTCCTATAGCTTAGGGAATTTAAAATCAAAAAGACACAGCCACCCCAAAGTTTGGAACGGCTCTGTTTACAAGAACCTCGTTTACAGTACAAGTTCAACATCGCAGAAAGTGAAAAATGGATAAAGAAGTTGTGGTATTTACTTACAAAGCAATATCACTCAGCAATGAAATCTGTGTCATCAGGCCCTTAGCAGCACAATGAGTGGATTCAGGTATGATGATTCTAACTGAAATAAGTCACACAGAAAAAGAAACATCATAAGATATCACTAATACACGGAATGTAAACTTGGCTACACAGGAACTGAATTACAGAACAGAACAGGGTCTCAAATTTAGAAAACCAACTTATGCTTGCTTAAGGGTAAAGGTGAGTTGGGGTGCTGCATAAAACCAGAGATTGAAATGAGCACAGATAAAGTTCCTTAAGCCAAATATGGAATAGACAAGAGCTACTCCTTGCTCAACGAAATGGACTCAACACCGCATATTAAACGCCTAAGAATGTACCTGACTAGTAAGTATCTAAAAACCTATGGATTGCTATGTCTCCGAAACAGAATCAAGCATGTGTACAGGGGCATAAACGCAGCAGTGATAGGATTGGAGAGGTTCGGTGAGCAAATGAAGACCCTTTGAAGTCATATTGCATGGTACCCATTCCACGGGTTTCAACTACCGATGTTTAAGGTATTCTTCCTTCAGCTAAAACATGCATGTGGAACCCAAGTATAATCAACCATGTGAACGGGAGACTTGTTCAAATATGTCTCAGTTTTCCTCCCCTGGTACTCGGGTGCAACATTCCAGACGCTTTACTAACACTCTCCCCACCTGGAAAGTCAGCGCCTTTAACCTCCTGTTTGGCCCAGTTTGCAATTTCTGCGGAAGATGAACAGGAATAGCGAGAACCAATGAGAGGCTAGCTGGAGGTGTCTGGACGGGCAAATTTAACTCTCATTTCCCACCAGGAAGAGGAAATAACCAAAGGCTCAGCGTGCCGTGCCGGAACCAGATTAGGGCCTGAAGCCATCCTGCGGTGTTGCGGCCAGCTCAAAAGAAAGCGAGTTGAAGAAAGGAGCTCAGGGGCACTGTAATTCACAAACCTGCAGAGTTATAAATGACAGCTATCGTCCAAAAATAGACTGAAGTAAGGCTGCCAAGAGGACTTGAAAGCGGGGCAGAATTGCAGGAAACCGATTTCAGGAGGTAGACTGGAATTGCATTGAAAGCATAGGAAAAGAGGCAGAACGTCCACAATGATGCACTTGGCCAAAAAGGGCGTATGCGTTTTTTCCTGAATATATTCAGGAAAAAACGCATACGCCCTTTTTGGCCAACCAAGCAAGCTTGCAAAGGAAATCTGCACTACAATGAAGTCTCACTTCCCCCCGGTCAAAAGGGCCATCTGAAAAAAGTGTAAAATCCAGAAAGGCAGGACACGCCATGGAGAACTGGGAGCATTGTTATGCTGAAGGGCGGGATGTAAATTGCCAACAAACACTCGGGAGAAGTGTATGGTGTTTCCTGAAACATCTAAAAAACAAAGCAACAGAGCCTAGGGCACTTCCACTTATGGTCCTATAGCTTAGGGAATTTAAAATCAAAAAGACACAGCCACCCCAAAGTTTCGAACGGCTCTGTTTACAAGAACCTCGTTTACAGTACAAGTTCAACATCGCAGAAAGTGAAAAATGGATAAAGAAGTTGTGGTATTTACTTACAAAGCAATATCACTCAGCAATGAAATCTGTGTCATCAGGCCCTTAGCAGCACAATGAGTGGATTCAGGTATGATGATTCTAACTGAAATAAGTCACACAGAAAAAGAAACATCATAAGATATCAGTAATACACGGAATGGAAACTTGGCTACACAGGAACTGAATTACAGAACAGAACAGGGTCTCAAATTTAGAAAACCAACTTATGCTTGCTTAAGGGGAAAGGTGAGTTGGGGTGCTGCATAAAACCAGAGATTGAAATGAGCACAGATAAAGTTCCTTAAGCCAAATATGGAATAGACAAGAGCTACTCCTTGCTCAACGAAATGGACTCAACACCGCATATTAAACGCCTAAGAATGTACCTGACTAGTAAGTATCTAAAAACCTATGGATTGCTATGTCTCCGAAACAGAATCAAGCATGTGTACAGGGGCATAAACGCAGCAGTGATAGGATTGGAGAGGTTCGGTGAGCAAATGAAGACCCTTTGAAGTCATATTGCATGGTACCCATTCCACGGGTTTCAACTACCGATGTTTAAGGTATTCTTCCTTCAGCTAAAACATGCATGTGGAACCCAAGTATAATCAACCATGTGAACGGGAGACGTGTTCAAATATGTCTCAGTTTTCCTCCCCTGGTACTCGGGTGCAACATTCCAGACGCTTTACTAACACTCTCCCCACCTGGAAAGTCAGCGCCTTTAACCTCCTGTTTGGCCCAGTTTGCAATTTCTGCGGAAGATGAACAGGAATAGCGAGAACCAATGAGAGGCTAGCTGGAGGTGTCTGGACGGGCAAATTTAACTCTCATTTCCCACCAGGAAGAGGAAATAACCAAAGGCTCAGCGTGCCGTGCCGGAACCAGATTAGGGCCTGAAGCCATCCTGCGGTGTTGCGGCCAGCTCAAAAGAAAGCGAGTTGAAGAAAGGAGCTCAGGGGCACTGTAATTCACAAACCTGCAGAGTTATAAATGACAGCTATCGTCCAAAAATAGACTGAAGTAAGGCTGCCAAGAGGACTTGAAAGCGGGGCAGAATTGCAGGAAACCGATTTCAGGAGGTAGACTGGAATTGCATTGAAAGCATAGGAAAAGAGGCAGAACGTCCACAATGATGCACTTGGCCAAAAAGGGCGTATGCGTTTTTTCCTGAATATATTCAGGAAAAAACGCATACGCCCTTTTTGGCCAACCAAGCAAGCTTGCAAAGGAAATCTGCACTACAATGAAGTCTCACTTCCCCCCGGTCAAAAGGGCCATCTGAAAAAAGTGTAAAATCCAGAAAGGCAGGACACGCCATGGAGAACTGGGAGCATTGTTATGCTGAAGGGCGGGATGTAAATTGCCAACAAACACTCGGGAGAAGTGTATGGTGTTTCCTGAAACATCTAAAAAACAAAGCAACAGAGCCTAGGGCACTTCCACTTATGGTCCTATAGCTTAGGGAATTTAAAATCAAAAAGACACAGCCACCCCAAAGTTTCGAACGGCTCTGTTTACAAGAACCTCGTTTACAGTACAAGTTCAACATCGCAGAAAGTGAAAAATGGATAAAGAAGTTGTGGTATTTACTTACAAAGCAATATCACTCAGCAATGAAATCTGTGTCATCAGGCCCTTAGCAGCACAATGAGTGGATTCAGGTATGATGATTCTAACTGAAATAAGTCACACAGAAAAAGAAACATCATAAGATATCAGTAATACACGGAATGGAAACTTGGCTACACAGGAACTGAATTACAGAACAGAACAGGGTCTCAAATTTAGAAAACCAACTTATGCTTGCTTAAGGGGAAAGGTGAGTTGGGGTGCTGCATAAAACCAGAGATTGAAATGAGCACAGATAAAGTTCCTTAAGCCAAATATGGAATAGACAAGAGCTACTCCTTGCTCAACGAAATGGACTCAACACCGCATATTAAACGCCTAAGAATGTACCTGACTAGTAAGTATCTAAAAACCTATGGATTGCTATGTCTCCGAAACAGAATCAAGCATGTGTACAGGGGCATAAACGCAGCAGTGATAGGATTGGAGAGGTTCGGTGAGCAAATGAAGACCCTTTGAAGTCATATTGCATGGTACCCATTCCACGGGTTTCAACTACCCAGGTTTTAGGTATTCTTCCTTCAGCTAAAACATGCATGTGGAACCCAAGTATAATCAACCATGTGAACGGGAGACGTGTTCAAATATGTCTCAGTTTTCCTCCCCTGGTACTCGGGTGCAACATTCCAGACGCTTTACTAACACTCTCCCCACTTGGAAAGTCAGCGCCTTTAACCTCCTGTTTGGCCCAGTTTGCAATTTCTGTGGAAGATGAACAGGAATAGCGAGAACCAATGAGAGGCTAGCTGGAGGTGTCTGGACGGGCAAATTTAACTCTCATTTCCCACCAGGAAGAGGAAATAACCAAAGGCTCAGCGTGCCGTGCCGGAACCAGATTAGGGCCTGAAGCCATCCTGCGGTGTTGCGGCCAGCTCAAAAGAAAGCGAGTTGAAGAAAGGAGCTCAGGGGCACTGTAATTCACAAACCTGCAGAGTTATAAATGACAGCTATCGTCCAAAAATAGACTGAAGTAAGGCTGCCAAGAGGACTTGAAAGCGGGGCAGAATTGCAGGAAACCGATTTCAGGAGGTAGACTGGAATTGCATTGAAAGCATAGGAAAAGAGGCAGAACGTCTACAATGATGCACTTGGCCAAAAAGGGCGTATGCGTTTTTTCCTGAATATATTCAGGAAAAAACGCATACGCACTTTTTGGCCAACCAAGCAAGCTTGCAAAGGAAATCTGCACTACAATGAAGTCTCACTTCCCCCCGGTCAAAAGGGCCATCTGAAAAAAGTGTAAAATCCAGAAAGGCAGGACACGCCATGGAGAACTGGGAGCCTTGTTATGCTGAAGGGCGGGATGTAAATTGCCAACAAACACTCGGGAGAAGTGTATGGTGTTTCCTGAAACATCTAAAAAACAAAGCAACAGAGCCTAGGGCACTTCCACTTATGGTCCTATAGCTTAGGGAATTTAAAATCAAAAAGACACAGCCACCCCAAAGTTTCGAACGGCTCTGTTTACAAGAACCTCGTTTCCAGTACAAGTTCAACATCGCAGAAAGTGAAAAATGGATAAAGAATTTGTGGTATTTACTTACAAAGCAATATCACTCAGCAATGAAATCTGTGTCATCAGGCCCTTAGCAGCACAATGAGTGGATTCAGGTATGATGATTCTAACTGAAATAAGTCACACAGAAAAAGAAACATCATAAGATATCAGTAATACACGGAATGGAAACTTGGCTACACAGGAACTGAATTACAGAACAGAACAGGGTCTCAAATTTAGAAAACCAACTTATGCTTGCTTAAGGGGAAAGGTGAGTTGGGGTGCTGCATAAAACCAGAGATTGAAATGAGCACAGATAAAGTTCCTTAAGCCAAATATGGAATAGACAAGAGCTACTCCTTGCTCAACGAAATGGACTCAACACCGCATATTAAACGCCTAAGAATGTACCTGACTAGTAAGTATCTTAAAACCTATGGATTGCTATGTCTCCGAAAGAGAATCAAGCATGTGTACAGGGGCATAAACGCAGCAGTGATAGGATTGGAGAGGTTTGGTGAGCAAATGAAGACCCTTTGAAGTCATATTGCATGGTACCCATTCCACGGGTTTCAAATACACAGGTTTAAGGTATTCTTCCTTCAGCTAAAACATGCATGTGGAACCCAAGTATGATCAACCATGTGAACGGGAGACGTGTTCAAATATGTCTCAGTTTTCCTCCCCTGGTACTCGGGTGCAACATTCCAGACGCTTTACTAACACTCTCCCCACTTGGAAAGTCAGCGCCTTTAACCTCCTGTTTGGCCCAGTTTGCAATTTCTGCGGAAGATGAACAGGAATAGCGAGAACCAATGAGAGACTAGCTGGAGGTGTCTGGACGGGCAAATTTAACTCTCATTTCCCACCAGGAAGAGGAAATAACCAAAGGCTCAGCATGCCGTGCCGGAACCAGATTAGGGCCTGAAGACATCCTGCGGTGTTGCGGCCAGGTCACAAGAAAGCGAGTTGAAGAAAGGAGCTCAGGGGCACTGTAATTCACAAACCTGCAGAGTTATAAATGACAGCTATCGTCCAAAAATAGACTGAAGTAAGGCTGCCAAGAGGACTTGAAAGCGGGGCAGAATTGCAGGAAACCGATTTCAGGAGGTAGACTGGAATTGCATTGAAAGCATAGGAAAAGAGGCAGAACGTCCACAATGATGCACTTGGCCAAAAAGGGCGTATGCGTTTTTTCCTGAATATATTCAGGAAAAAATGCATACGCCCTTTTTGGCCAACCAAGCAAGCTTGCAAAGGAAATCTGCACTACAATGAAGTCTCACTTCCCCCCGGTCAAAAGGGCCATCTGAAAAAAGTGTAAAATCCAGAAAGGCAGGACAGGCCATGGAGAACTGGGAGCCTTGTTATGCTGATGGGCGGGATGTAAATTGCCAACAACCACTCGGGAGAAGTGTATGGTGTTTCCTGAAACATCTAAAAAACAAAGCAACAGAGCCTAGGGCACTTCCACTTATGGTCCTATAGCTTAGGGAAATTAAAATCAAAAAGACACAGCCACCCCAAAGTTTGGAACGGCTCTGTTTACAAGAACCTCGTTTACAGTACAAGTTCAACATCGCAGAAAGTGAAAAATGGATAAAGAACTTGTGGTACTTACGTACAATGCAGTATCACTCAGCAATGAAATCTATGTCATCAGGCCCGTAGAAGCATAATGAGTGGATTCAGGTACGATGATTCTAACTGAAATAAGTCACACAGAAAAAGAAACACCATAAGATATCACTAATACACGGAATGTAAACTTGGCTATACAGGAACTGAATTACAGAACAGAACAGGGTCTCAAATTTAGAAAACCAACTTATGCTTGCTTAAGGGTAAAGGTGAGTTGGGGTGCTGCATAAAACCAGAGATTGAAATGAGCACAGATAAAGTTCCTTAAGCCAAATATGGAATAGACAAGAGCTACTCCTTGCTCAACGAAATGGACTCAACACCGCATATTAAATGCCTAAGAATGTACCTGACTAGTAAGTATCTTAAAACCTATGGATTGCTATGTCTCCGAAAGAGAATCAAGCATGTGTACAGGGGCATAAACGCAGCAGTGATAGGATTGGAGAGGTTCGGTGAGCAAATGAAGACCCTTTGAAGTCATATTGCATGGGACCCATTCCACGGGTTTCAACTACCCAGGTTTAAGGTATTCTTCCTTCAGCTAAAACATGCATGTGGAACCTAGAGTATGATCAACCATGTGATCAGGAGACGTGTTCAAATATGTCTCAGTTTTCGTACCCTGGAACTCGGGTGCAACATTCCAGACGCTTTACTAACACTCTCCCCACTTGGAGAGTCAGTCCCTTTAACCTCCTGTTTGGCCCAGTTTGCAATTTCTGCGGAAGATGAACAGGAATAGCGAGAACCAATGAGAGACTAGCTGGAGGTTTCTGGATGGGCAAATTTAACTCTCATTTCCCACCAGGAAGAGGAATTAACCAAAGGCTCAGCGTGCCGTGCCGGAACCAGATTAGGGCCTGAAGACATCCTGCGGTGTTGCGGCCAGGTCACAAGAAAGCGAGTTGAAGAAAGGAGCTCAGGGGCACTGTAATTCACAAACCTGCAGAGTTATAAATGACAGCTATCGTCCAAAAATAGACTGAAGTAAGGCTGCCAAGAGGACTTGAAAGCGGGGCAGAATTGCAGGAAACCGATTTCAGGAGGTAGACTGGAATTGCATTGAAAGCATAGGAAAAGAGGCAGAACGTCCACAATGATGCACTTGGCCAAAAAGGGCGTATGCGTTTTTTCCTGAATATATTCAGGAAAAAACGCATACGCCCTTTTTGGCCAACCAAGCAAGCTTGCAAAGGAAATCTGCACTACAATGAAGTCTCACTTCCCCCTGGTCAAAAGGGCCATCTGAAAAAAGTGTAAAATCCAGAAAGGCAGGACACGCCATGGAGAACTGGAAGCCTTGTTATGCTGAAGGGCGGGATGTAAATTGCCAACAAACACTCGGGAGAAGTGTATGGTGTTTCCTGAAACATCTAAAAAACAAAGCAACAGAGCCTAGGGCACTTCCACTTATGGTCCTATAGCTTAGGGAAATTAAATTCAAAAAGACACAGCCACCCCAAAGTTTGGAACGGCTCTGTTTACAAGAACCTCGTTTACAGTACAAGTTCAACATCGCAGAAAGTGAAAAATGGATAAAGAAGTTGTGGTATTTACTTACAAAGCAATATCACTCAGCAATGAAATCTGTGTCATCAGGCCCTTAGCAGCACAATGAGTGGATTCAGGTATGATGATTCTAACTGAAATAAGTCACACAGAAAAAGAAACATCATAAGATATCAGAAATACACGGAATGTAAACTTGGCTACACAGGAACTGAATTACAGAACAGAACAGGGTCTCAAATTTAGAAAACCAACTTATGCTTGCTTAAGGGGAAAGGTGAGTTGGGGTGCTGCATAAAACCAGAGATTGAAATGAGCACAGATAAAGTTCCTTAAGCCAAATATGGAATAGACAAGAGCTACTCCTTGCTCAACGAAATGGACTCAACACCGCATATTAAACGCCTAAGAATGTACCTGACTAGTAAGTATCTTAAAACCTATGGATTGCTATGTCTCCGAAAGAGAATCAAGCATGTGTACAGGGGCATAAACGCAGCAGTGATAGGATTGGAGAGGTTCGGTGAGCAAATGAAGACCCTTTGAAGTCATATTGCATGGTACCCATTCCACGGGTTTCAACTACACAGGTTTAAGGTATTCTTCCTTCAGCTAAAACATGCATGTGGAACCCAAGTATGATCAACCATGTGAACGGGAGACGTGTTCAAATATGTCTCAGTTTTCCTCCCCTGGTACTCGGGTGCAACATTCCAGACGCTTTACTAACACTCTCCCCACTTGGAAAGTCAGCGCCTTTAACCTCCTGTTTGGCCCAGTTTGCAATTTCTGCGGAAGATGAACAGGAATAGCGAGAACCAATGAGAGACTAGCTGGAGGTGTCTGGACGGGCAAATTTAACTCTCATTTCCCACCAGGAAGAGGAAATAACCAAAGGCTCAGCATGCCGTGCCGGAACCAGATTAGGGCCTGAAGCCATCCTGCGGTGTTGCGGCCAGGTCACAAGAAAGCGAGTTGAAGAAAGGAGCTCAGGGGCACTGTAATTCACAAACCTGCAGAGTTATAAATGACAGCTATCGTCCAAAAATAGACTGAAGTAAGGCTGCCAAGAGGACTTGAAAGCGGGGCAGAATTGCAGGAAACCGATTTCAGGAGGTAGACTGGAATTGCATTGAAAGCATAGGAAAAGAGGCAGAACGTCCACAATGATGCACTTGGCCAAAAAGGGCGTATGCGTTTTTTCCTGAATATATTCAGGAAAAAACGCATACGCCCTTTTTGGCCAACCAAGCAAGCTTGCAAAGGAAATCTGCACTACAATGAAGTCTCACTTCTCCCCGGTCAAAAGGGCCATCTGAAAAAAGTGTAAAATCCAGAAAGGCAGGACAGGCCATGGAGAACTGGGAGCCTTGTTATGCTGATGGGCGGGATGTAAATTGCCAACAACCACTCGGGAGAAGTGTATGGTGTTTCCTGAAACATCTAAAAAACAAAGCAACAGAGCCTAGGGCACTTCCACTTATGGTCCTATAGCTTAGGGAAATTAAATTCAAAAAGACACAGCCACCCCAAAGTTTGGAACGGCTCTGTTTACAAGAACCTCGTTTACAGTACAAGTTCAACATCGCAGAAAGTGAAAAATGGATAAAGAACTTGTGGTACTTACGTACAATGCAGTATCACTCAGCAATGAAATCTATGTCATCAGGCCCGTAGCAGCATAATGAGTGGATTCAGGTACGATGATTCTAACTGAAATAAGTCACACAGAAAAAGAAACATCATAAGATATCACTAATACACGGAATGTAAACTTGGCTACACAGGAACTGAATTACAGAACAGAACAGGGTCTCAAATTTAGAAAACCAACTTATGCTTGCTTAAGGGTAAAGGTGAGTTGGGGTGCTGCATAAAACCAGAGATTGAAATGAGCACAGATAAAGTTCCTTAAGCCAAATATGGAATAGACAAGAGCTACTCCTTGCTCAACGAAATGGACTCAACACCGCATATTAAATGCCTAAGAATGTACCTGACTAGTAAGTATCTTAAAACCTATGGATTGCTATGTCTCCGAAAGAGAATCAAGCATGTGTACAGGGGCATAAACGCAGCAGTGATAGGATTGGAGAGGTTCGGTGAGCAAATGAAGACCCTTTGAAGTCATATTGCATGGGACCCATTCCACGGGTTTCAACTACCCAGGTTTTAGGTATTCTTCCTTCAGCTAAAACATGCATGTGGGACCTAGAGTATGATCAACCATGTGAACGGGAGACGTGTTCAAATATGTCTCAGTTTTCTTCCCCTGGTACTCGGGTGCAACATTCCAGACGCTTTACTAACACTCTCCCCACTTGGAAAGTCAGCGCCTTTAACCTCCTGTTTGGCCCAGTTTGCAATTTCTGCGGAAGATGAACAGGAATAGCGAGAACCAATGAGAGACTAGCTGGAGGTGTCTGGACGGGCAAATTTAACTCTCATTTCCCACCAGGAAGAGGAAATAACCAAAGGCTCAGCATGCCGTGCCGGAACCAGATTAGGGCCTGAAGCCATCCTGCGGTGTTGCGGCCAGGTCACAAGAAAGCGAGTTGAAGAAAGGAGCTCAGGGGCACTGTAATTCACAAACCTGCAGAGTTATAAATGACAGCTATCGTCCAAAAATAGACTGAAGTAAGGCTGCCAAGAGGACTTGAAAGCGGGGCAGAATTGCAGGAAACCGATTTCAGGAGGTAGACTGGAATTGCATTGAAAGCATAGGAAAAGAGGCAGAACGTCCACAATGATGCACTTGGCCAAAAAGGGCGTATGCGTTTTTTCCTGAATATATTCAGGAAAAAACGCATACGCCCTTTTTGGCCAACCAAGCAAGCTTGCAAAGGAAATCTGCACTACAATGAAGTCTCACTTCCCCCCGGTCAAAAGGGCCATCTGAGAAAAGTGTAAAATCCAGAAAGGAGGACAGGCCATGGAGAACTGGGAGCCTTGTTATGCTGATGGGCGGGATGTAAATTGCCAACAGACACTCGGGAGAAGTGTATGGTGTTTCCTGAAACATCTAAAAAACAAAGCAACAGAGCCTAGGGCACTTCCACTTATGGTCCTATAGATTAGGGAATTTAAAATCAAAAAGACACAGCCACCCCAAAGTTTGGAACGGCTCTGTTTACAAGAACCTCGTTTACAGTACGAGTTCAACATCACAGAAATTGAAAAATGGATAAAGAAGTTGTGGTATTTACTTACAAAGCAATATCACTCAGCAATGAAATCTGTGTCATCAGGCCCTTAGCAGCACAATGAGTGGATTCAGGTATGATGATTCTAACTGAAATAAGTCACACAGAAAAAGAAACATCATAAGATATCAGTAATACACGGAATGTAAACTTGGCTACACAGGAACTGAATTACAGAACAGAACAGGGTCTCAAATTTAGAAAACCAACTTATGCTTGCTTAAGGGGAAAGGTGAGTTGGGGTGCTGCATAAAACCAGAGATTGAAATGAGCACAGATAAAGTTCCTTAAGCCAAATATGGAATAGACAAGAGCTACTCCTTGCTCAACGAAATGGACTCAACACCGCATATTAAACGCCTAAGAATGTACCTGACTAGTAAGTATCTTAAAACCTATGGATTGCTATGTCTCCAAAAGAGAATCAAGCATGTGTACAGGGGCATAAACGCAGCAGTGATAGGATTGGAGAGGTTCGGTGAGCAAATGAAGACCCTTTGAAGTCATATTGCATGGTACCCATTCCACGGGTTTCAAATACACAGGTTTAAGGTATTCTTCCTTCAGCTAAAACATGCATGTGGAACCCAAGTATGATCAACCATGTGAATGGGAGACGTGTTCAAATATGTCTCAGTTTTCCTCCCCTGGTACTCGGGTGCAACATTCCAGACGCTTTACTAACACTCTCCCCACTTGGAAAGTCAGCGCCTTTAACCTCCTGTTTGGCCCAGTTTGCAATTTCTGCGGAAGATGAACAGGAATAGCGAGAACCAATGAGAGGCCAGCTGGAGGTGTCTGGACGGGCAAATTTAACTCTCATTTCCCACCAGGAAGAGGAAATAACCAAAGGCTCAGCGTGCCGTGCCGGAACCAGATTAGGGCCTTAAGCCATCCTGCGGTGTTGCGGCCAGGTCACAAGAAAGCGAGTTGAAGAAAGGAGCTCAGGGGCACTGTAATTCACAAACCTGCAGAGTTATAAATGACAGCTATCGTCCAAAAATAGACTGAAGTAAGGCTGCCAAGAGGACTTGAAAGCGGGGCAGAATTGCAGGAAACCGATTTCAGGAGGTAGACTGGAATTGCATTGAAAGCATAGGAAAAGAGGCAGAACGTCCACAATGATGCACTTGGCCAAAAAGGGCGTATGCGTTTTTTCCTGAATATATTCAGGAAAAAACGCATACGCCCTTTTTGGCCAACCAAGCAAGCTTGCAAAGGAAATCTGCACTACAATGAAGTCTCACTTCCCCCCGGTCAAAAGGGCCATCTGAAAAAAGTGTAAAATCCAGAAAGGCAGGACAGGCCATGGAGAACTGGGAGCCTTGTTATGCTGAAGGGCGGGATGTAAATTGCCAACAAACACTCGGGAGAAGTGTATGGTGTTTCCTGAAACATCTAAAAAACAAAGCAACAGAGCCTAGGGCACTTCCACTTATGGTCCTATAGCTTAGGGAATTTAAAATCAAAAAGACACAGCCACCCCAAAGTTTCGAATGGCTCTGTTTACAAGAACCTCGTTTACAGTACAAGTTCAACATCGCAGAAAGTGAAAAATGGATAAAGAACTTGTGGTACTTACGTACAATGCAGTATCACTCAGCAATGAAATCTATGTCATCAGGCCCTTAGCAGCATAATGAGTGGATTCAGGTACGATGATTCTAACTGAAATAAGTCACACAGAAAAAGAAACATCATAAGATATCACTAATACATGGAATGTAAACTTGGCTACACAGGAACTGAATTACAGAACAGAACAGGGTCTCAAATTTAGAAAACCAACTTATGCTTGCTTAAGGGGAAAGGTGAGTTGGGGTGCTGCATAAAACCAGAGATTGAAATGAGCACAGATAAAGTTCCTTAACCCAAATATGGAATAGACAAGAGCTACTCCTTGCTCAACGAAATGGACTCAATACCGCATATTAAACGCCTAAGAATGTACCTGACTAGTAAGTATCTTAAAACCTATGGATTGCTATGTCTCCGAAACAGAATCAAGCATGTGTACAGGGGCATAAACGCAGCAGTGATAGGATTGGAGAGGTTCGGTGAGCAAATGAAAACCCTTTGAAGTCATATTGCATGGTACCCATTCCACGGGTTTCAACTACCCAGGTTTTAGGTATTCTTCCTTCAGCTAAAACATGCATGTGGAACCCAAGTATGATCAACCATGTGAACGGGAGACGTGTTCAAATATGTCTCAGTTTTCCTCCCCTGGTACTCGGGTGCAACATTCCAGACGCTTTACTAACACTCTCCCCATTTGGAAAGTCAGCGCCTTTAACCTCCTGTTTGGCCCAGTTTGCAATTTCTGCGGAAGATGAACAGGAATAGCGAGAACCAATGAGAGGCTAGCTGGAGGTGTCTGGACGGGCAAATTTAACTCTCATTTCCCACCAGGAAGAGGAAATAACCAAAGGCTCAGCGTGCCGTCCCGGAACCAGATTAGGGCCTGAAGACATCCTGCGGTGTTGCAGCCAGCTCAAAAGAAAGCGAGTTGAAGAAAGGAGCTCAGGGGCACTGTAATTCACAAACCTGCAGAGTTATAAATGACAGCTATCGTCCAAAAATAGACTGAAGTAAGGCTGCCAAGAGGACTTGAAAGCGGGGCAGAATTGCAGGAAACCGATTTCAGGAGGTAGACTGGAATTGCATTGAAAGCATAGGAAAAGAGGCAGAACGTCCGCAATGATGCACTTGGCCAAAAAGGGCGTATGCGTTTCTTCCTGAATATATTCAGGAAAAAACGCATACGCCCTTTTTGGCCAACCAAGCAAGCTTGCAAAGGAAATCTGCACTACAATGAAGTCTCACTTCTCCCCGGTCAAAAGGGCCATCTGAAAAAAGTGTAAAATCCAGAAAGGCAGGACAGGCCATGGAGAACTGGGAGCCTTGTTATGCTGATGGGCGGGATGTAAATTGCCAACAGATACTCAGGAGAAGTGTATGGTGTTTCCTGAAACATCTAAAAAACAAAGCAACAGAGCCTAGGGCACTTCCACTTATGGTCCTATAGCTTAGGGAAATTAAATTCAAAAAGACACAGCCACCCCAAAGTTTGGAACGGCTCTGTTTACAAGAACCTCGTTTACAGTACAAGTTCAACATCACAGAAAGTGAAAAATGGATAAAGAACTTGTGGTACTTACGTACAATGCAGTATCACTCAGCAATGAAATCTATGTCATCAGGCCCGTAGCAGCATAATGAGTGGATTCAGGTACGATGATTCTAACTGAAATAAGTCACACAGAAAAAGAAACATCATAAGATATCACTAATACACGGAATGTAAACTTGGCTACACAGGAACTGAATTACAGAACAGAACAGGGTCTCAAATTTAGAAAACCAACTTATGCTTGCTTAAGGGTAAAGGTGAGTTGGGGTGCTGCATAAAACCAGAGATTGAAATGAGCACAGATAAAGTTCCTTAAGCCAAATATGGAATAGACAAGAGCTACTCCTTGCTCAACGAAATGGACTCAACACCGCATATTAAATGCCTAAGAATGTACCTGACTAGTAAGTATCTTAAAACCTATGGATTGCTATGTCTCCGAAAGAGAATCAAGCATGTGTACAGGGGCATAAACGCAGCAGTGATAGGATTGGAGAGGTTCGGTGAGCAAATGAAGACCCTTTGAAGTCATATTGCATGGGACCCATTCCACGGGTTTCAACTACCCAGGTTTTAGGTATTCTTCCTTCAGCTAAAACATGCATGTGGGACCTAGAGTATGATCAACCATGTGAACGGGAGACGTGTTCAAATATGTCTCAGTTTTCCTCCCCTGGTACTCGGGTGCAACATTCCAGACGCTTTACTAACACTCTCCCCACTTGGAAAGTCAGCGCCTTTAACCTCCTGTTTGGCCCAGTTTGCAATTTCTGCGGAAGATGAACAGGAATAGCGAGAACCAATGAGAGACTAGCTGGAGGTGTCTGGACGGGCAAATTTAACTCTCATTTCCCACCAGGAAGAGGAAATAACCAAAGGCTCAGCATGCCGTGCCGGAACCAGATTAGGGCCTGAAGACATCCTGCGGTGTTGCGGCCAGGTCACAAGAAAGCGAGTTGAAGAAAGGAGCTCAGGGGCACTGTAATTCACAAACCTGCAGAGTTATAAATGACAGCTATCGTCCAAAAATAGACTGAAGTAAGGCTGCCAAGAGGACTTGAAAGCGGGGCAGAATTGCAGGAAACCGATTTCAGGAGGTAGACTGGAATTGCATTGAAAGCATAGGAAAAGAGGCAGAACGTCCACAATGATGCACTTGGCCAAAAAGGGCGTATGCGTTTTTTCCTGAATATATTCAGGAAAAAACGCATACGCCCTTTTAGGCCAACCAAGCAAGCTTGCAAAGGAAATCTGCACTACAATGAAGTCTCACTTCCCCCCGGTCAAAAGGGCCATCTGAAAAAAGTGTAAAATCCAGAAAGGCAGGACAGGCCATGGAGAACTGGGAGCCTTGTTATGCTGATGGGCGGGATGTAAATTGCCAACAAACACTCGGGAGAAGTGTATGGTGTTTCCTGAAACATCTAAAAAACAAAGCAACAGAGCCTAGGGCACTTCCACTTATGGTCCTATAGCTTAGGGAAATTAAATTCAAAAAGACACAGCCACCCCAAAGTTTGGAACGGCTCTGTTTACAAGAACCTCGTTTACAGTACAAGTTCAACATCGCAGAAAGTGAAAAATGGATAAAGAACTTGTGGTACTTACGTACAATGCAGTATCACTCAGCAATGAAATCTATTTCATCAGGCCCGTAGCAGCATAATGAGTGGATTCAGGTACGATGATTCTAACTGAAATAAGTCACACAGAAAAAGAAACATCATAAGATATCACTAATACACGGAATGTAAACTTGGCTACACAGGAACTGAATTACAGAACAGAACAGGGTCTCAAATTTAGAAAACCAACTTATGCTTGCTTAAGGGTAAAGGTGAGTTGGGGTGCTGCATAAAACCAGAGATTGAAATGAGCACAGATAAAGTTCCTTAAGCCAAATATGGAATAGACAAGAGCTACTCCTTGCTCAACGAAATGGACTCAACACTGCATATTAAATGCCTAAGAATGTACCTGACTAGTAAGTATCTTAAAACCTATGGATTGCTATGTCTCCGAAAGAGAATCAAGCATGTGTACAGGGGCATAAACGCAGCAGTGATAGGATTGGAGAGGTTCGGTGAGCAAATGAAGACCCTTTGAAGTCATATTGCATGGTACCCATTCCACGGGTTTCAACTACCCAGGTTTATGGTATTCTTCCTTCAGCTAAAACATGCATGTGGGACCTAGAGTATGATCAACCATGTGATCGGGAGACGTGTTCAAATATGTCTCAGTTTTCGTACCCTGGTACTCGGGTGCAACATTCCAGACGCTTTACTAACACTCTCCCCACTTGGAGAGTCAGTCCCTTTAACCTCCTGTTTGGCCCAGTTTGCAATTTCTGTGGAAGATTAACAGGAATAGCGAGAACCAATGAGAGACTAGCTGGAGGTGTCTGGATGGGCAAATTTAACTCTCATTTCCCACCAGGAAGAGGAATTAACCAAAGGCTCAGCGTGCCGTGCCAGAACCAGATTAGGGCCTGAAGTCATCCTGCGGTGTTGCGGCCAGGTCACAAGAAAGCGAGTTGAAGAAAGGAGCTCAGGGGCACTGTAATTCACAAACCTGCAGAGTTATAAATGACAGCTATTGTCCAAAAATATACTGAAGTAAGGCTGCCAAGAGGACTTGAAAGCGGGGCAGAATTGCAGGAAACCGATTTCAGGAGGTAGACTGGAATTGCATTGAAAGCATAGGAAAAGAGGCAGAACGTCCACAATGATGCACTTGGACAAAAAGGGCGTATGCGTTTTTTCCTGAATATATTCAGGAAAAAACGCATACGCCCTTTTTGGCCAACCAAGCAAGCTTGCAAAGGAAATCTGCACTACAATGAAGTCTCACTTCCCCCCGGTCAAAAGGGCCATCTGAAAAAAGTGTAAAATCCAGAAAGGCAGGACAGGCCATGGAGAACTGGGAGCCTTGTTATGCTGATGGGCGGGATGTAAATTGCCAACAGACACTCGGGAGAAGTGTATGGTGTTTCCTGAAACATCTAAAAAACAAAGCAACAGAGCCTAGGGCACTTCCACTTATGGTCCTATAGCTTAGGGAATTTAAAATCAAAGAGACACAGCCACCCCAAAGTTTGGAACGGCTCTGTTTACAAGAACCTCGTTTACAGTACAAGTTCAACATCGCAGAAATTGAAAAATGGATAAAGAAGTTGTGGTAATTACTTACAAAGCAATATCACTCAGCAATGAAATCTGTGTCATCAGGCCCTTAGCAGCACAATGAGTGGATTCAGGTATGATGATTCTAACTGAAATAAGTCACACAGGAAAAGAAACATCATAAGATATCAGTAATACACGGAATGTAAACTTGGCTACACAGGAACTGTATTACAGAACAGAACAGGGTCTCAAATTTAGAAAACCAACTTATGCTTGCTTAAGGGGAAAGGTGAATTGGGGTGCTGCATAAAACCAGAGATTGAAATGAGCACAGATAAAGTTCCTTAAGCCAAATATGGAATAGACAAGAGCTACTCCTTGCTCAACGAAATGGACTCAATACCGCATATTAAACGCCTAAGAATGTACCTGACTAGTAAGTATCTTAAAACCTATGGATTGCTATGTCTCCGAAACAGAATCAAGCATGTGTACAGGGGCATAAACGCAGCAGTGATAGGATTGGAGAGGTTCGGTGAGCAAATGAAAACCCTTTGAAGTCATATTGCATGGTACCCATTCCACGGGTTTCAACTACCCAGGTTTTAGGTATTCTTCCTTCAGCTAAAACATGCATGTGGAACCCAAGTATGATCAACCATGTGAACGGGAGACGTGTTCAAATATGTCTCAGTTTTCCTCCCCTGGTACTCGGGTGCAACATTCCAGACGCTTTACTAACACTCTCCCCATTTGGAAAGTCAGCGCCTTTAACCTCCTGTTTGGCCCAGTTTGCAATTTCTGCGGAAGATGAACAGGAATAGCGAGAACCAATGAGAGGCTAGCTGGAGGTGTCTGGACGGGCAAATTTAACTCTCATTTCCCACCAGGAAGAGGAAATAACCAAAGGCTCAGCGTGCCGTCCCGGAACCAGATTAGGGCCTGAAGACATCCTGCGGTGTTGCGGCCAGCTCAAAAGAAAGCGAGTTGAAGAAAGGAGCTCAGGGGCACTGTAATTCACAAACCTGCAGAGTTATAAATGACAGCTATCGTCCAAAAATAGACTGAAGTAAGGCTGCCAAGAGGACTTGAAAGCGGGGCAGAATTGCAGGAAACCGATTTCAGGAGGTAGACTGGAATTGCATTGAAAGCATAGGAAAAGAGGCAGAACGTCCACAATGATGCACTTGGCCAAAAAGGGCGTATGCGTTTTTTCCTGAATATATTCAGGAAAAAACGCATACGCCCTTTTTGGCCAACCAAGCAAGCTTGCAAAGGAAATCTGCACTACAATGAAGTCTCACTTCCCCCCGGTCAAAAGGGCCATCTGAAAAAAGTGTAAAATCCAGAAAGGCAGGACAGGCCATGGAGAACTGGGAGCCTTGTTATGCTGAAGGGCGGGATGTAAATTGCCAACAAACACTCGGGAGAAGTGTATGGTGTTTCCTGAAACATCTAAAAAACAAAGCAACAGAGCCTAGGGCACTTCCACTTATGGTCCTATAGCTTAGGGAATTTAAAATCAAAAAGACACAGCCACCCCAAAGTTTCGAATGGCTCTGTTTACAAGAACCTCGTTTACAGTACAAGTTCAACATCGCAGAAAGTGAAAAATGGATAAAGAACTTGTGGTACTTACGTACAATGCAGTATCACTCAGCAATGAAATCTATGTCATCAGGCCCTTAGCAGCATAATGAGTGGATTCAGGTACGATGATTCTAACTGAAATAAGTCACACAGAAAAAGAAACATCATAAGATATCACTAATACACGGAATGTAAACTTGGCTACACAGGAACTGAATTACAGAACAGAACAGGGTCTCAAATTTAGAAAACCAACTTATGCTTGCTTAAGGGGAAAGGTGAGTTGGGGTGCTGCATAAAACCAGAGATTGAAATGAGCACAGATAAAGTTCCTTAACCCAAATATGGAATAGACAAGAGCTACTCCTTGCTCAACGAAATGGACTCAACACCGCATATTAAACGCCTAAGAATGTACCTGACTAGTAAGTATCTTAAAACCTATGGATTGCTATGTCTCCGAAAGAGAATCAAGCATGTGTACAGGGGCATAAACGCAGCAGTGATAGGATTGGAGAGGTTCGGTGAGCAAATGAAGACCCTTTGAAGTCATATTGCATGGTACCCATTCCACGGGTTTCAACTACCCAGGTTTAAGGTATTCTTCCTTCAGCTAAAACATGCATGTGGAACCCAAGTATGATCAACCATGTGAACGGGAGACGTGTTCAAATATGTCTCAGTTTTCGTACCCTGGTACTCGGGTGCAACATTCCAGACGCTTTACTAACACTCTCCCCACTTGGAAAGTCAGCGCCTTTAACCTCCTGTTTGGCCCAGTTTGCAATTTCTGCGGAAGATGAACAGGAATAGCGAGAACCAATGAGAGACTAGCTGGAGGTGTCTGAACGGGCAAACTTAACTCTCATTTCCCACCAGGAAGAGGAAATAACCAAAGGCTCAGCATGCCGTGCCGGAACCAGATTAGGGCCTGAAGACATCCTGCGGTGTTGCGGCCAGGTCACAAGAAAGCGAGTTGAAGAAAGGAGCTCAGGGGCACTGTAATTCACAAACCTGCAGAGTTATAAATGACAGCTATCGTCCAAAAATAGACTGAAGTAAGGCTGCCAAGAGGACTTGAAAGCGGGGCAGAATTGCAGGAAACCGATTTCAGGAGGTAGACTGGAATTGCATTGAAAGCATAGGAAAAGAGGCAGAACGTCCACAATGATGCACTTGGCCAAAAAGGGCGTATGCGTTTTTTCCTGAATATATTCAGGAAAAAACGCATACGCCCTTTTTGGCCAACCAAGCAAGCTTGCAAAGGAAATCTGCACTACAATGAAGTCTCACTTCCCCCCGGTCAAAAGGGCCATCTGAAAAAAGTGTAAAATCCAGAAAGGCAGGACAGGCCATGGAGAACTGGGAGCCTTGTTATGCTGATGGGCGGGATGTAAATTGCCAACAACCACTCGGGAGAAGTGTATGGTGTTTCCTGAAACATCTAAAAAACAAAGCAACAGAGCCTAGGGCACTTCCACTTATGGTCCTATAGCTTAGGGAAATTAAAATCAAAAAGACACAGCCACCCCAAAGTTTCGAACGGCTCTGTTTACAAGAACCTCGTTTACAGTACAAGTTCAACATCGCAGAAAGTGAAAAATGGATAAAGAAGTTGTGGTACTTACGTACAATGCAGTATCACTCAGCAATGAAATCTATGTCATCAGGCCCGTAGCAGCATAATGAGTGGATTCAGGTACGATGATTCTAACTGAAATAAGTCACACAGAAAAAGAAACACCATAAGATATCACTAATACACGGAATGTAAACTTGGCTATACAGGAACTGAATTACAGAACAGAACAGGGTCTCAAATTTAGAAAACCAACTTATGCTTGCTTAAGGGTAAAGGTGAGTTGGGGTGCTGCATAAAACCAGAGATTGAAATGAGCACAGATAAAGTTCCTTAAGCCAAATATGGAATAGACAAGAGCTACTCCTTGCTCAACGAAATGGACTCAACACCGCATATTAAATGCCTAAGAATGTACCTGACTAGTAAGTATCTTAAAACCTATGGATTGCTATGTCTCCGAAAGAGAATCAAGCATGTGTACAGGGGCATAAACGCAGCAGTGATAGGATTGGAGAGGTTCGGTGAGCAAATGAAGACCCTTTGAAGTCATATTGCATGGGACCCATTCCACGGGTTTCAACTACCCAGGTTTAAGGTATTCTTCCTTCAGCTAAAACATGCATGTGGAACCTAGAGTATGATCAACCATGTGATCAGGAGACGTGTTCAAATATGTCTCAGTTTTCGTACCCTGGAACTCGGGTGCAACATTCCAGACGCTTTACTAACACTCTCCCCACTTGGAGAGTCAGTCCCTTTAACCTCCTGTTTGGCCCAGTTTGCAATTTCTGTGGAAGATGAACAGGAATAGCGAGAACCAATGAGAGACTAGCTGGAGGTGTCTGGATGGGCAAATTTAACTCTCATTTCCCACCAGGAAGAGGAATTAACCAAAGGCTCAGCGTGCCGTGCCGGAACCAGATTAGGGCCTGAAGACATCCTGCGGTGTTGCGGCCAGGTCACAAGAAAGCGAGTTGAAGAAAGGAGCTCAGGGGCACTGTAATTCACAAACCTGCAGAGTTATAAATGACAGCTATCGTCCAAAAATAGACTGAAGTAAGGCTGCCAAGAGGACTTGAAAGCGGGGCAGAATTGCAGGAAACCGATTTCAGGAGGTAGACTGGAATTGCATTGAAAGCATAGGAAAAGAGGCAGAACGTCCACAATGATGCACTTGGCCAAAAAGGGCGTATGCGTTTTTTCCTGAATATATTCAGGAAAAAACGCATACGCCCTTTTTGGCCAACCAAGCAAGCTTGCAAAGGAAATCTGCACTACAATGAAGTCTCACTTCCCCCCGGTCAAAAGGGCCATCTGAAAAAAGTGTAAAATCCAGAAAGGCAGGACACGCCATGGAGAACTGGGAGCCTTGTTATGCTGAAGGGCGGGATGTAAATTGCCAACAAACACTCGGGAGAAGTGTATGGTGTTTCCTGAAACATCTAAAAAACAAAGCAACAGAGCCTAGGGCACTTCCACTTATGGTCCTATAGCTTAGGGAATTTAAAATCAAAAAGACACAGCCACCCCAAAGTTTCGAACGGCTCTGTTTACAAGAACCTCGTTTACAGTACAAGTTCAACATCGCAGAAAGTGAAAAATGGATAAAGAAGTTGTGGTATTTACTTACAAAGCAATATCACTCAGCAATGAAATCTGTGTCATCAGGCCCTTAGCAGCACAATGAGTGGATTCAGGTATGATGATTCTAACTGAAATAAGTCACACAGAAAAAGAAACATCATAAGATATCAGTAATACACGGAATGTAAACTTGGCTACACAGGAACTGAATTACAGAACAGAACAGGGTCTCAAATTTAGAAAACCAACTTATGCTTGCTTAAGGGTAAAGGTGAGTTGGGGTGCTGCATAAAACCAGAGATTGAAATGAGCACAGATAAAGTTCCTTAAGCGAAATATGGAATAGACAAGAGCTACTTCTTGCTCAACGAAATGGACTCAACACCGCATATTAAACGCCTAAGAATGTACCTGACTAGTAAGTATCTTAAAACCTATGGATTGCTATGTCTCCGAAAGAGAATCAAGCATGTGTACAGGGGCATAAACGCAGCAGTGATAGGATTGGAGAGGTTCGGTGAGCAAATGAAGACCCTTTGAAGTCATATTGCATGGTACCCATTCCACGGGTTTCAAATACACAGGTTTAAGGTATTCTTCCTTCAGCTAAAACATGCATGTGGAACCCAAGTATGATCAACCATGTGAACGGGAGACGTGTTCAAATATGTCTCAGTTTTCCTCCCCTGGTACTCGGGTGCAACATTCCAGACGCTTTACTAACACTCTCCCCACTTGGAAAGTCAGCGCCTTTAAACTCCTGTTTGGCCCAGTTTGCAATTTCTGCGGAAGATGAACAGGAATAGCGAGAACCAATGAGAGACTAGCTGGAGGTGTCTGGACGGGCAAATTTAACTCTCATTTCCCACCAGGAAGAGGAAATAACCAAAGGCTCAGCATGCCGTGCCGGAACCAGATTAGGGCCTGAAGCCATCCTGCGGTGTTGCGGCCAGGTCACAAGAAAGCGAGTTGAAGAAAGGAGCTCAGGGGCACTGTAATTCACAAACCTGCAGAGTTATAAATGACAGCTATCGTCCAAAAATAGACTGAAGTAAGGCTGCCAAGAGGACTTGAAAGCGGGGCAGAATTGCAGGAAACCGATTTCAGGAGGTAGACTGGAATTGCATTGAAAGCATAGGAAAAGAGGCAGAACGTCCACAATGATGCACTTGGCCAAAAAGGGCGTATGCGTTTTTTCCTGAATATATTCAGGAAAAAACGCATACGCCCTTTTTGGCCAACCAAGCAAGCTTGCAAAGGAAATCTGCACTACAATGAAGTCTCACTTCTCCCCGGTCAAAAGGGCCATCTGAAAAAAGTGTAAAATCCAGAAAGGCAGGACAGGCCATGGAGAACTGGGAGCCTTGTTATGCTGATGGGCGGGATGTAAATTGCCAACAACCACTCGGGAGAAGTGTATGGTGTTTCCTGAAACATCTAAAAAACAAAGCAACAGAGCCTAGGGCACTTCCACTTATGGTCCTATAGCTTAGGGAAATTAAATTCAAAAAGACACAGCCACCCCAAAGTTTGGAACGGCTCTGTTTACAAGAACCTCGTTTACAGTACAAGTTCAACATCGCAGAAAGTGAAAAATGGATAAAGAACTTGTGGTACTTACGTACAATGCAGTATCACTCAGCAATGAAATCTATGTCATCAGGCCCGTAGCAGCATAATGAGTGGATTCAGGTACGATGATTCTAACTGAAATAAGTCACACAGAAAAAGAAACATCATAAGATATCACTAATACACGGAATGTAAACTTGGCTACACAGGAACTGAATTACAGAACAGAACAGGGTCTCAAATTTAGAAAACCAACTTATGCTTGCTTAAGGGTAAAGGTGAGTTGGGGTGCTGCATAAAACCAGAGATTGAAATGAGCACAGATAAAGTTCCTTAAGCCAAATATGGAATAGACAAGAGCTACTCCTTGCTCAACGAAATGGACTCAACACCGCATATTAAATGCCTAAGAATGTACCTGACTAGTAAGTATCTTAAAACCTATGGATTGCTATGTCTCCGAAAGAGAATCAAGCATGTGTACAGGGGCATAAACGCAGCAGTGATAGGATTGGAGAGGTTCGGTGAGCAAATGAAGACCCTTTGAAGTCATATTGCATGGGACCCATTCCACGGGTTTCAACTACCCAGGTTTTAGGTATTCTTCCTTCAGCTAAAACATGCATGTGGGACCTAGAGTATGATCAACCATGTGAACGGGAGACGTGTTCAAATATGTCTCAGTTTTCTTCCCCTGGTACTCGGGTGCAACATTCCAGACGCTTTACTAACACTCTCCCCACTTGGAAAGTCAGCGCCTTTAACCTCCTGTTTGGCCCAGTTTGCAATTTCTGCGGAAGATGAACAGGAATAGCGAGAACCAATGAGAGACTAGCTGGAGGTGTCTGGACGGGCAAATTTAACTCTCATTTCCCACCAGGAAGAGGAAATAACCAAAGGCTCAGCATGCCGTGCCGGAACCAGATTAGGGCCTGAAGCCATCCTGCGGTGTTGCGGCCAGGTCACAAGAAAGCGAGTTGAAGAAAGGAGCTCAGGGGCACTGTAATTCACAAACCTGCAGAGTTATAAATGACAGCTATCGTCCAAAAATAGACTGAAGTAAGGCTGCCAAGAGGACTTGAAAGCGGGGCAGAATTGCAGGAAACCGATTTCAGGAGGTAGACTGGAATTGCATTGAAAGCATAGGAAAAGAGGCAGAACGTCCACAATGATGCACTTGGCCAAAAAGGGCGTATGCGTTTTTTCCTGAATATATTCAGGAAAAAACGCATACGCCCTTTTTGGCCAACCAAGCAAGCTTGCAAAGGAAATCTGCACTACAATGAAGTCTCACTTCCCCCCGGTCAAAAGGGCCATCTGAGAAAAGTGTAAAATCCAGAAAGGAGGACAGGCCATGGAGAACTGGGAGCCTTGTTATGCTGATGGGCGGGATGTAAATTGCCAACAGACACTCGGGAGAAGTGTATGGTGTTTCCTGAAACATCTAAAAAACAAAGCAACAGAGCCTAGGGCACTTCCACTTATGGTCCTATAGATTAGGGAATTTAAAATCAAAAAGACACAGCCACCCCAAAGTTTGGAACGGCTCTGTTTACAAGAACCTCGTTTACAGTACGAGTTCAACATCACAGAAATTGAAAAATGGATAAAGAAGTTGTGGTATTTACTTACAAAGCAATATCACTCAGCAATGAAATCTGTGTCATCAGGCCCTTAGCAGCACAATGAGTGGATTCAGGTATGATGATTCTAACTGAAATAAGTCACACAGAAAAAGAAACATCATAAGATATCAGTAATACACGGAATGTAAACTTGGCTACACAGGAACTGAATTACAGAACAGAACAGGGTCTCAAATTTAGAAAACCAACTTATGCTTGCTTAAGGGGAAAGGTGAGTTGGGGTGCTGCATAAAACCAGAGATTGAAATGAGCACAGATAAAGTTCCTTAAGCCAAATATGGAATAGACAAGAGCTACTCCTTGCTCAACGAAATGGACTCAACACCGCATATTAAACGCCTAAGAATGTACCTGACTAGTAAGTATCTTAAAACCTATGGATTGCTATGTCTCCAAAAGAGAATCAAGCATGTGTACAGGGGCATAAACGCAGCAGTGATAGGATTGGAGAGGTTCGGTGAGCAAATGAAGACCCTTTGAAGTCATATTGCATGGTACCCATTCCACGGGTTTCAAATACACAGGTTTAAGGTATTCTTCCTTCAGCTAAAACATGCATGTGGAACCCAAGTATGATCAACCATGTGAATGGGAGACGTGTTCAAATATGTCTCAGTTTTCCTCCCCTGGTACTCGGGTGCAACATTCCAGACGCTTTACTAACACTCTCCCCACTTGGAAAGTCAGCGCCTTTAACCTCCTGTTTGGCCCAGTTTGCAATTTCTGCGGAAGATGAACAGGAATAGCGAGAACCAATGAGAGGCCAGCTGGAGGTGTCTGGACGGGCAAATTTAACTCTCATTTCCCACCAGGAAGAGGAAATAACCAAAGGCTCAGCGTGCCGTGCCGGAACCAGATTAGGGCCTTAAGCCATCCTGCGGTGTTGCGGCCAGGTCACAAGAAAGCGAGTTGAAGAAAGGAGCTCAGGGGCACTGTAATTCACAAACCTGCAGAGTTATAAATGACAGCTATCGTCCAAAAATAGACTGAAGTAAGGCTGCCAAGAGGACTTGAAAGCGGGGCAGAATTGCAGGAAACCGATTTCAGGAGGTAGACTGGAATTGCATTGAAAGCATAGGAAAAGAGGCAGAACGTCCACAATGATGCACTTGGCCAAAAAGGGCGTATGCGTTTTTTCCTGAATATATTCAGGAAAAAACGCATACGCCCTTTTTGGCCAACCAAGCAAGCTTGCAAAGGAAATCTGCACTACAATGAAGTCTCACTTCCCCCCGGTCAAAAGGGCCATCTGAAAAAAGTGTAAAATCCAGAAAGGCAGGACAGGCCATGGAGAACTGGGAGCCTTGTTATGCTGAAGGGCGGGATGTAAATTGCCAACAAACACTCGGGAGAAGTGTATGGTGTTTCCTGAAACATCTAAAAAACAAAGCAACAGAGCCTAGGGCACTTCCACTTATGGTCCTATAGCTTAGGGAATTTAAAATCAAAAAGACACAGCCACCCCAAAGTTTCGAATGGCTCTGTTTACAAGAACCTCGTTTACAGTACAAGTTCAACATCGCAGAAAGTGAAAAATGGATAAAGAACTTGTGGTACTTACGTACAATGCAGTATCACTCAGCAATGAAATCTATGTCATCAGGCCCTTAGCAGCATAATGAGTGGATTCAGGTACGATGATTCTAACTGAAATAAGTCACACAGAAAAAGAAACATCATAAGATATCACTAATACATGGAATGTAAACTTGGCTACACAGGAACTGAATTACAGAACAGAACAGGGTCTCAAATTTAGAAAACCAACTTATGCTTGCTTAAGGGGAAAGGTGAGTTGGGGTGCTGCATAAAACCAGAGATTGAAATGAGCACAGATAAAGTTCCTTAACCCAAATATGGAATAGACAAGAGCTACTCCTTGCTCAACGAAATGGACTCAACACCGCATATTAAACGCCTAAGAATGTACCTGACTAGTAAGTATCTTAAAACCTATGGATTGCTATGTCTCCGAAAGAGAATCAAGCATGTGTACAGGGGCATAAACGCAGCAGTGATAGGATTGGAGAGGTTCGGTGAGCAAATGAAGACCCTTTGAAGTCATATTGCATGGTACCCATTCCACGGGTTTCAACTACCCAGGTTTAAGGTATTCTTCCTTCAGCTAAAACATGCATGTGGGACCTAGAGTATGATCAACCATGTGATCGGGAGACGTGTTCAAATATGTCTCAGTTTTCGTACCCTGGTACTCGGGTGCAACATTCCAGACGCTTTACTAACACTCTCCCCACTTGGAGAGTCAGTCCCTTTAACCTCCTGTTTGGCCCAGTTTGCAATTTCTGTGGAAGATGAACAGGAATAGCGAGAACCAATGAGAGACTAGCTGGAGGTGTCTGAACGGGCAAACTTAACTCTCATTTCCCACCAGGAAGAGGAAATAACCAAAGGCTCAGCATGCCGTGCCGGAACCAGATTAGGGCCTGAAGACATCCTGCGGTGTTGCGGCCAGGTCACAAGAAAGCGAGTTGAAGAAAGGAGCTCAGGGGCACTGTAATTCACAAACCTGCAGAGTTATAAATGACAGCTATCGTCCAAAAATAGACTGAAGTAAGGCTGCCAAGAGGACTTGAAAGCGGGGCAGAATTGCAGGAAACCGATTTCAGGAGGTAGACTGGAATTGCATTGAAAGCATAGGAAAAGAGGCAGAACGTCCACAATGATGCACTTGGCCAAAAAGGGCGTATGCGTTTTTTCCTGAATATATTCAGGAAAAAACGCATACGCCCTTTTTGGCCAACCAAGCAAGCTTGCAAAGGAAATCTGCACTACAATGAAGTCTCACTTCCCCCCGGTCAAAAGGGCCATCTGAAAAAAGTGTAAAATCCAGAAAGGCAGGACAGGCCATGGAGAACTGGGAGCCTTGTTATGCTGATGGGCGGGATGTAAATTGCCAACAACCACTCGGGAGAAGTGTATGGTGTTTCCTGAAACATCTAAAAAACAAAGCAACAGAGCCTAGGGCACTTCCACTTATGGTCCTATAGCTTAGGGAAATTAAAATCAAAAAGACACAGCCACCCCAAAGTTTCGAACGGCTCTGTTTACAAGAACCTCGTTTACAGTACAAGTTCAACATCGCAGAAAGTGAAAAATGGATAAAGAAGTTGTGGTACTTACGTACAATGCAGTATCACTCAGCAATGAAATCTATGTCATCAGGCCCGTAGCAGCATAATGAGTGGATTCAGGTACGATGATTCTAACTGAAATAAGTCACACAGAAAAAGAAACACCATAAGATATCACTAATACACGGAATGTAAACTTGGCTATACAGGAACTGAATTACAGAACAGAACAGGGTCTCAAATTTAGAAAACCAACTTATGCTTGCTTAAGGGTAAAGGTGAGTTGGGGTGCTGCATAAAACCAGAGATTGAAATGAGCACAGATAAAGTTCCTTAAGCCAAATATGGAATAGACAAGAGCTACTCCTTGCTCAACGAAATGGACTCAACACCGCATATTAAATGCCTAAGAATGTACCTGACTAGTAAGTATCTTAAAACCTATGGATTGCTATGTCTCCGAAAGAGAATCAAGCATGTGTACAGGGGCATAAACGCAGCAGTGATAGGATTGGAGAGGTTCGGTGAGCAAATGAAGACCCTTTGAAGTCATATTGCATGGGACCCATTCCACGGGTTTCAACTACCCAGGTTTAAGGTATTCTTCCTTCAGCTAAAACATGCATGTGGAACCTAGAGTATGATCAACCATGTGATCAGGAGACGTGTTCAAATATGTCTCAGTTTTCGTACCCTGGAACTCGGGTGCAACATTCCAGACGCTTTACTAACACTCTCCCCACTTGGAGAGTCAGTCCCTTTAACCTCCTGTTTGGCCCAGTTTGCAATTTCTGTGGAAGATGAACAGGAATAGCGAGAACCAATGAGAGACTAGCTGGAGGTGTCTGGATGGGCAAATTTAACTCTCATTTCCCACCAGGAAGAGGAATTAACCAAAGGCTCAGCGTGCCGTGCCGGAACCAGATTAGGGCCTGAAGACATCCTGCGGTGTTGCGGCCAGGTCACAAGAAAGCGAGTTGAAGAAAGGAGCTCAGGGGCACTGTAATTCACAAACCTGCAGAGTTATAAATGACAGCTATCGTCCAAAAATAGACTGAAGTAAGGCTGCCAAGAGGACTTGAAAGCGGGGCAGAATTGCAGGAAACCGATTTCAGGAGGTAGACTGGAATTGCATTGAAAGCATAGGAAAAGAGGCAGAACGTCCACAATGATGCACTTGGCCAAAAAGGGCGTATGCGTTTTTTCCTGAATATATTCAGGAAAAAACGCATACGCCCTTTTTGGCCAACCAAGCAAGCTTGCAAAGGAAATCTGCACTACAATGAAGTCTCACTTCCCCCCGGTCAAAAGGGCCATCTGAAAAAAGTGTAAAATCCAGAAAGGCAGGACACGCCATGGAGAACTGGGAGCCTTGTTATGCTGAAGGGCGGGATGTAAATTGCCAACAAACACTCGGGAGAAGTGTATGGTGTTTCCTGAAACATCTAAAAAACAAAGCAACAGAGCCTAGGGCACTTCCACTTATGGTCCTATAGCTTAGGGAATTTAAAATCAAAAAGACACAGCCACCCCAAAGTTTCGAACGGCTCTGTTTACAAGAACCTCGTTTACAGTACAAGTTCAACATCGCAGAAAGTGAAAAATGGATAAAGAAGTTGTGGTATTTACTTACAAAGCAATATCACTCAGCAATGAAATCTGTGTCATCAGGCCCTTAGCAGCACAATGAGTGGATTCAGGTATGATGATTCTAACTGAAATAAGTCACACAGAAAAAGAAACATCATAAGATATCAGTAATACACGGAATGTAAACTTGGCTACACAGGAACTGAATTACAGAACAGAACAGGGTCTCAAATTTAGAAAACCAACTTATGCTTGCTTAAGGGTAAAGGTGAGTTGGGGTGCTGCATAAAACCAGAGATTGAAATGAGCACAGATAAAGTTCCTTAAGCGAAATATGGAATAGACAAGAGCTACTTCTTGCTCAACGAAATGGACTCAACACCGCATATTAAACGCCTAAGAATGTACCTGACTAGTAAGTATCTTAAAACCTATGGATTGCTATGTCTCCGAAAGAGAATCAAGCATGTGTACAGGGGCATAAACGCAGCAGTGATAGGATTGGAGAGGTTCGGTGAGCAAATGAAGACCCTTTGAAGTCATATTGCATGGTACCCATTCCACGGGTTTCAAATACACAGGTTTAAGGTATTCTTCCTTCAGCTAAAACATGCATGTGGAACCCAAGTATGATCAACCATGTGAACGGGAGACGTGTTCAAATATGTCTCAGTTTTCCTCCCCTGGTACTCGGGTGCAACATTCCAGACGCTTTACTAACACTCTCCCCACTTGGAAAGTCAGCGCCTTTAAACTCCTGTTTGGCCCAGTTTGCAATTTCTGCGGAAGATGAACAGGAATAGCGAGAACCAATGAGAGACTAGCTGGAGGTGTCTGGACGGGCAAATTTAACTCTCATTTCCCACCAGGAAGAGGAAATAACCAAAGGCTCAGCATGCCGTGCCGGAACCAGATTAGGGCCTGAAGACATCCTGCGGTGTTGCGGCCAGGTCACAAGAAAGCGAGTTGAAGAAAGGAGCTCAGGGGCACTGTAATTCACAAACCTGCAGAGTTATAAATGACAGCTATCGTCCAAAAATAGACTGAAGTAAGGCTGCCAAGAGGACTTGAAAGCGGGGCAGAATTGCAGGAAACCGATTTCAGGAGGTAGACTGGAATTGCATTGAAAGCATAGGAAAAGAGGCAGAACGTCCACAATGATGCACTTGGCCAAAAAGGGCGTATGCGTTTTTTCCTGAATATATTCAGGAAAAAACGCATACGCCCTTTTTGGCCAACCAAGCAAGCTTGCAAAGGAAATCTGCACTACAATGAAGTCTCACTTCTCCCCGGTCAAAAGGGCCATCTGAAAAAAGTGTAAAATCCAGAAAGGCAGGACAGGCCATGGAGAACTGGGAGCCTTGTTATGCTGATGGGCGGGATGTAAATTGCCAACAACCACTCGGGAGAAGTGTATGGTGTTTCCTGAAACATCTAAAAAACAAAGCAACAGAGCCTAGGGCACTTCCACTTATGGTCCTATAGCTTAGGGAAATTAAATTCAAAAAGACACAGCCACCCCAAAGTTTGGAACGGCTCTGTTTACAAGAACCTCGTTTACAGTACAAGTTCAACATCGCAGAAAGTGAAAAATGGATAAAGAACTTGTGGTACTTACGTACAATGCAGTATCACTCAGCAATGAAATCTATGTCATCAGGCCCGTAGCAGCATAATGAGTGGATTCAGGTACGATGATTCTAACTGAAATAAGTCACACAGAAAAAGAAACATCATAAGATATCACTAATACACGGAATGTAAACTTGGCTACACAGGAACTGAATTACAGAACAGAACAGGGTCTCAAATTTAGAAAACCAACTTATGCTTGCTTAAGGGTAAAGGTGAGTTGGGGTGCTGCATAAAACCAGAGATTGAAATGAGCACAGATAAAGTTCCTTAAGCCAAATATGGAATAGACAAGAGCTACTCCTTGCTCAACGAAATGGACTCAACACCGCATATTAAATGCCTAAGAATGTACCTGACTAGTAAGTATCTTAAAACCTATGGATTGCTATGTCTCCGAAAGAGAATCAAGCATGTGTACAGGGGCATAAACGCAGCAGTGATAGGATTGGAGAGGTTCGGTGAGCAAATGAAGACCCTTTGAAGTCATATTGCATGGGACCCATTCCACGGGTTTCAACTACCCAGGTTTTAGGTATTCTTCCTTCAGCTAAAACATGCATGTGGGACCTAGAGTATGATCAACCATGTGAACGGGAGACGTGTTCAAATATGTCTCAGTTTTCTTCCCCTGGTACTCGGGTGCAACATTCCAGACGCTTTACTAACACTCTCCCCACTTGGAAAGTCAGCGCCTTTAACCTCCTGTTTGGCCCAGTTTGCAATTTCTGCGGAAGATGAACAGGAATAGCGAGAACCAATGAGAGACTAGCTGGAGGTGTCTGGACGGGCAAATTTAACTCTCATTTCCCACCAGGAAGAGGAAATAACCAAAGGCTCAGCATGCCGTGCCGGAACCAGATTAGGGCCTGAAGCCATCCTGCGGTGTTGCGGCCAGGTCACAAGAAAGCGAGTTGAAGAAAGGAGCTCAGGGGCACTGTAATTCACAAACCTGCAGAGTTATAAATGACAGCTATCGTCCAAAAATAGACTGAAGTAAGGCTGCCAAGAGGACTTGAAAGCGGGGCAGAATTGCAGGAAACCGATTTCAGGAGGTAGACTGGAATTGCATTGAAAGCATAGGAAAAGAGGCAGAACGTCCACAATGATGCACTTGGCCAAAAAGGGCGTATGCGTTTTTTCCTGAATATATTCAGGAAAAAACGCATACGCCCTTTTTGGCCAACCAAGCAAGCTTGCAAAGGAAATCTGCACTACAATGAAGTCTCACTTCCCCCCGGTCAAAAGGGCCATCTGAGAAAAGTGTAAAATCCAGAAAGGCAGGACAGGCCATGGAGAACTGGGAGCCTTGTTATGCTGATGGGCGGGATGTAAATTGCCAACAGACACTCGGGAGAAGTGTATGGTGTTTCCTGAAACATCTAAAAAACAAAGCAACAGAGCCTAGGGCACTTCCACTTATGGTCCTATAGCTTAGGGAATTTAAAATCAAAAAGACACAGCCACCCCAAAGTTTGGAACGGCTCTGTTTACAAGAACCTCGTTTACAGTACGAGTTCAACATCACAGAAATTGAAAAATGGATAAAGAAGTTGTGGTATTTACTTACAAAGCAATATCACTCAGCAATGAAATCTGTGTCATCAGGCCCTTAGCAGCACAATGAGTGGATTCAGGTATGATGATTCTAACTGAAATAAGTCACACAGAAAAAGAAACATCATAAGATATCAGTAATACACGGAATGTAAACTTGGCTACACAGGAACTGAATTACAGAACAGAACAGGGTCTCAAATTTAGAAAACCAACTTATGCTTGCTTAAGGGGAAAGGTGAGTTGGGGTGCTGCATAAAACCAGAGATTGAAATGAGCACAGATAAAGTTCCTTAAGCCAAATATGGAATAGACAAGAGCTACTCCTTGCTCAACGAAATGGACTCAACACCGCATATTAAACGCCTAAGAATGTACCTGACTAGTAAGTATCTTAAAACCTATGGATTGCTATGTCTCCAAAAGAGAATCAAGCATGTGTACAGGGGCATAAACGCAGCAGTGATAGGATTGGAGAGGTTCGGTGAGCAAATGAAGACCCTTTGAAGTCATATTGCATGGTACCCATTCCACGGGTTTCAAATACACAGGTTTAAGGTATTCTTCCTTCAGCTAAAACATGCATGTGGAACCCAAGTATGATCAACCATGTGAATGGGAGACGTGTTCAAATATGTCTCAGTTTTCCTCCCCTGGTACTCGGGTGCAACATTCCAGACGCTTTACTAACACTCTCCCCACTTGGAAAGTCAGCGCCTTTAACCTCCTGTTTGGCCCAGTTTGCAATTTCTGCGGA
The DNA here is from genome assembly GCF_949987515.2 of Delphinus delphis. Classification (NCBI taxonomy): domain Eukaryota; kingdom Metazoa; phylum Chordata; class Mammalia; order Artiodactyla; family Delphinidae; genus Delphinus; species Delphinus delphis. Next base: position 533,581 of record NW_027192682.1, on the reverse strand, counting down.
AGATGAACAGGAATAGCGAGAACCAATGAGAGGCCAGCTGGAGGTGTCTGGACGGGCAAATTTAACTCTCATTTCCCACCAGGAAGAGGAAATAACCAAAGGCTCAGCGTGCCGTGCCGGAACCAGATTAGGGCCTTAAGCCATCCTGCGGTGTTGCGGCCAGGTCACAAGAAAGCGAGTTGAAGAAAGGAGCTCAGGGGCACTGTAATTCACAAACCTGCAGAGTTATAAATGACAGCTATCGTCCAAAAATAGACTGAAGTAAGGCTGCCAAGAGGACTTGAAAGCGGGGCAGAATTGCAGGAAACCGATTTCAGGAGGTAGACTGGAATTGCATTGAAAGCATAGGAAAAGAGGCAGAACGTCCACAATGATGCACTTGGCCAAAAAGGGCGTATGCGTTTTTTCCTGAATATATTCAGGAAAAAACGCATACGCCCTTTTTGGCCAACCAAGCAAGCTTGCAAAGGAAATCTGCACTACAATGAAGTCTCACTTCCCCCCGGTCAAAAGGGCCATCTGAAAAAAGTGTAAAATCCAGAAAGGCAGGACAGGCCATGGAGAACTGGGAGCCTTGTTATGCTGGTGGGCGGGATGTAAATTGCCAACAGCCACTCTGGAGAAGTGTATGGTGTTTCCTGAAACATCTAAAAAACAAAGCAACAGAGCCTAGGGCACTTCCACTTATGGTCCTATAGCTTAGGGAAATTAAAATCAAAAAGACACAGCCACCCCAAAGTTTGGGACGCCTCCGTTTACAAGAACCTCGTTTACCGTACAAGTTCAATATCACAGAAAGTGAAAAATGGATAAAGAACTTGAGGTACTTACGTACAATGCAGTATCACTCAGCAATGAAATCTATGTCATCAGGCCCTTAGCAGCATAATGAGTGAATTCAGGTACGATGATTCTAACTGAAATAAGTCACACAGAAAAAGAAACATCATAAGATATCAGTAATACACAGAATGTAAACTTGGCTACACAGGAACTGCATTCCAAAACAGAACAGGGTCTCAAATTTAGAAAACCAACTTATGCTTGCTTAAGGGGAATGGTGAGTTGGGGTGCTGCATAAAACCAGAGATTGAAATGAGCACAGATAAAGTTCCTTAAGCCAAATATGGAATAGACAAGAGCTACTCCTTGCTCAACGAAATGGACTCAACACCCCATATTAAACGCCTAAGAATGTACCTGACTAGTAAGTATCTTAAAACCTATGGATTGCTATGTCTCCAAAAGAGAATCAAGCGTGTGTACAGGGGCATAAACGCAGCAGTGATAGGATTGGAGAGGTTCGGTGAGCAAATGAAGACCATTTGAAGTCATATTGCATGGTACCCATTACACGGGTCTCAACTCTCCAGGTTTTAGGTATTCTTCCTTCAGCTAAAACATGCATGTGGAACCCAGAGTATGATCAACCATGTGAACGGGAGACGTGTTCAAATATGTCTCAGTTTTCCTCCCCTGGTACTCGGGTGCAACATTCCAGACGCTTTACTAACACTCTCCCCACTTGGAGAGTCAGTCCCTTTAACCTCCTGTTTGGCCCAGTTTGCAATTTCTGCGGAAGATGAACAGGAATAGCGAGAACCAATGAGAGGCTAGCTGGAGGTGTCTGAACGGGCAAATTTAACTCTCATTTCCCACCAGGAAGAGGAATTAACCAAAGGCTCAGCGTGCCGGGCCGGAACCAGATTAGGGCCTGAAGCCATCCTGCGGTGTTGCGGCCAGGTCACAAGAAAGCGAGTTGAAGAAAGGAGCTCAGGGGCACTGTAATTCACAAACCTGCAGAGTTATAAATGACAGCTATCGTCCAAAAATAGACTGAAGTAAGGCTGCCAAGAGGACTTGAAAGCGGGGCAGCATTGCAGGAAACCGATTTCAGGAGGTAGACTGGAATTTCATTGAAAGCATAGGAAAAGAGGCAGAACGTCCACAATGATGCACTTGGCCAAAAAGGGCGTATGCGTTTTTTCCTGAATATATTCAGGAAAAACGCATACGCCCTTTTTGGCCAACCAAGCAAGCTTGCAAAGGAAATCTGCACTACAATGAAGTCTCACTTCCCCCCGGTCAAAAGGGCCATCTGAAAAAAGTGTAAAATCCAGAAAGGCAGGACAGGCCATGGAGAACTGGGAGCCTTGTTATGCTGATGGGCGGGATGTAAATTGCCAACAACCACTCGGGAGAAGTGTATGGTGTTTCCTGAAACATCTAAAAAACAAAGCAACAGAGCCTAGGGCACTTCCACTTATGGTCCTATAGCTTAGGGAATTTAAAATCAAAAAGACACAGCCACCCCAAAGTTTGGAAAGGCTCTGTTTACAAGAACCTCGTTTACAGTACAAGTTCAACATCGCAGAAAGTGAAAAATGGATAAAGAAGTTGTGGTATTTACTTACAAAGCAATATCACTCAGCAATGAAATCTGTGTCATCAGGCCCTTAGCAGCACAATGAGTGGATTCAGGTATGATGATTCTAACTGAAATAAGTCACACAGAAAAAGAAACATCATAAGATATCAGTAATACACGGAATGGAAACTTGGCTACACAGGAACTGAATTACAGAACAGAACAGGGTCTCAAATTTAGAAAACCAACTTATTCTTTCTTAAGGGTAAAGGTGAGTTGGGGTGCTGCATAAAACCAGAGATTGAAATGAGCACAGATAAAGTTCCTTAAGCCAAATATGGAATAGACAAGAGCTACTCCTTGCTCAACGAAATGGACTCAACACCCCATATTAAACGCCTAAGAATGTACCTGACTAGTAAGTATCCTAAAACCTATGGATTGCTATGTCTCCGAAAGAGAATCAAGCATAAGTACAGGGGCATAAACGCAGCAGTGATAGGATTGGAGAGGTTCGGTGAGCAAATGAAGACCCTTTGAAGTCATATTGCATGGTACCCATTCCACGGGTTTCAACTACCCAGGTTTAAGGTATTCTTCCTTCAGCTAAAACATGCATGTGGAACCTAGAGTATGATCAACCATGTGATCGGGAGACGTGTTCAAATATGTCTCAGTTTTCGTACCCTGGTACTCGGGTGCAACATTCCAGACACTTTACTAACACTCTCCCGACTTGGAGAGTCAGTCCCTTTAACCTCCTGTTTGGCCCAGTTTGCAATTTCTGCGGAAGATGAACAGGAATAGCGAGAACCAATGAGAGGCTAGCTGGAGGTGTCTGGATGGGCAAATTTAACTCTCATTTCCCACCAGGAAGAGGAATTAACCAAAGGCTCAGCGTGCCGTGCCGGAACCAGATTAGGGCCTGAAGCCATCCTGTGGTGTTGCGGCCAGCTCACAAGAAAGCGAGTTGAAGAAAGGAGCTCAGGGGCACTGTAATTCACAAACCTGCAGAGTTATAAATGACAGCTATCATCCAAAAATAGACTGAAGTAAGGCTGCCAAGAGGACTTGAAAGCAGGGCAGAATTGCAGGAAACCGATTTCAGGAGGTAGAATGGAATTGCATTGCAAGCATAGGAAAAGAGGCAGAACGTCCACAATGATGCACTTGGCCAAAAAGGGCGTATGCGTTTTTTCCTGAATATATTCAGGAAAAAACGCATACGCCCTTTTTGGCCAACCAAGCAAGCTTGCAAAGGAAATCTGCACTACAATGAAGTCTCACTTCCCCCCGGTCAAAAGGGCCATCTGAAAAAAGTGTAAAATCCAGAAAGGCAGGACAGGCCATGGAGAACTGGGAGCCTTGTTATGCTGATGGGCGGGATGTAAATTGCCAACAACCACTCGGGAGAAGTGTAGGGTGTTTCCTGAAACATCTAAAAAACAAAGCAACAGAACCTAGGGCACTTCCACTTATGGTCCTATAGCTTAGGGAAATTAAAATCAAAAAGACACAGCCACCCCAAAGTTTGGAACGGCTCTGTTTACAAGAACCTCGTTTACAGTGCAAGTTCAACATCGCAGAAAGTGAAAAATGGATAAAGAAGTTGTGGTATTTACTTACAAAGCAATATCACTCAGCAATGAAATCTGTTTCATCAGGCACTTAGCAGCACAATGAGTGGATTCAGGTATGATGATTCTAACTGAAATAAGTCACACAGAAAAAGAAACATCATAAGATATCAGTAATACACGGAATGTAAACTTGGCTACACAGGAACTGAATTACAGAACAGAACAGGGTCTCAAATTTAGAAAACCAACTTATGCTTGCTTAAGGGTAAAGGTGAGTTGGGGTGCTACATAAAACCAGAGATTGAAATGAGCACAGATAAAGTTCCTTAAGTCAAATATGGAATAGAGAAGAGCTACTCCTTGCTCAACGAAATGGACTCAACACCGCATATTAAACGCCTAAGAATGTACCTGACTAGTAAGTATCTTAAAACCTATGGATTGCTATGTCTCCGAAAGAGAATCAAGCATGTGTACAGGGGCATAAACGCAGCAGTGATAGGATTGGAGAGGTTCGGTGAGCAAATGAAGACCCTTTGAAGTCACATTGCATGGTACCCATTCCACGGGTTTCAACTACCCAGGTTTTAGGTATTCTTCCTTCAGCTAAAACATGCATGTGGAACCCAGAGTATGATCAACCATGTGATCGGGAGACGTGTTCAAATATGTCTCAGTTTTCCTCCCCTGGTACTCGGGTGCAACATTCCAGACGCTTTACTAACACTCTCCCCACTTGGAGAGTCAGCGCCTTTAACCTCCTGTTTGGCCCAGTTTGCAATTTCTGCGGAAGATGAACAGGAATAGCGAGAACCAATGAGAGGCTAGCTGGAGGTGTCTGGACGGGCAAATTTAACTCTCATTTCCCACCAGGAAGAGGAAATAACCAAAGGCTCAGCATGCCGTACCGGAACCAGATTAGGGCCTGAAGCCATCCTGCGGTGTTGCGGCCAGCTCACAAGAAAGCGAGTTGAAGAAAGGAGCTCAGGGGCACTGTAATTCACAAACCTGCAGAGTTATAAATGACAGCTATCGTCCAAAAATAGACTGAAGTAAGGCTGCCAAGAGGACTTGAAAGCGGGGCAGAATTGCAGGAAACCGATTTCAGGAGGTAGACTGGAATTGCATTGAAAGCATAGGAAAAGAGGCAGAACGTCCACAATGATGCACTTGGCCAAAAAGGGCGTATGCGTTTTTTCCTGAATATATTCAGGAAAAAACGCATACGCCCTTTTTGGCCAACCAAGCAAGCTTGCAAAGGAAATCTGCACTACAATGAAGTCTCACTTCCCCCCGGTCAAAAGGGCCATCTGAAAAAAGTGTAAAATCCAGAAAGGCAGGACAGGCCATGGAGAACTGGGAGCCTTGTTATGCTGATGGGCGGGATGTAAATTGCCAACAACCACTCGGGAGAAGTGTATGGTGTTTCCTGAAACATCTAAAAAACAAAGCAACAGAACCTAGGGCACTTCCACTTATGGTCCTCTAGCTTAGGGAAATTAAAATCAAAAAGACACAGCCACCCCAAAGTTTGGGACGCCTCTGTTTACAAGAACCTCGTTTACAGTACAAGTTCAACATCACAGAAAGTGAAAAATGGATAAAGAAGTTGTGGTATTTAGTTACAAAGCAATATCACTCAGCAATGAAATCTGTGTCATCAGGCCCTTAGCAGCACAATGAGTGGATTCACGTATGATGATTCTAACTGAAATAAGTCACGCAGAAAAAGAAACATCATAAGATATCAGTAATACACGGAATGTAAACTTGGCTACACAGGAACTGAATTACAGAACAGAACAGGGTCTCAAATTTAGAAAACCAACTTATGCTTGCTTAAGGGTAAAGGTGAGTTGGGGTGCTGCATAAAACCAGAGATTGAAATGAGCACTGATAAATTTCCTTAAGTCAAATATGGAATAGACAAGAGCTACTCCTTGCTCAACGAAATGGACTCAACACCGCATATTAAACGCCTAAGAATGTACCTGACTAGTAAGTATCTTAAAACCTATGGATCACTATGTCTCCGAAAGAGAATCAAGCATGTGTACAGGGGCATAAACGCAGCAGTGATAGGATTGGAAAGGTTCGTGAGCAAATGAAGACCCTTTGAAGTCATATTGCATGGTACCCATTACACGGGTCTTAACTCTCCAGGTTTAAGGTATTCTTCCTTCAGCTAAAACATGCATGTGGAACCCAGAGTATGATCAACCGTGTGAACGGGAGACGTGTTCAAATATGTCTCAGTTTTCCTCCCCTGGTACTCGGGTGCAACATTCCAGACGCTTTACTAACACTCTCCCGACTTGGAGAGTCAGTCCCTTTAACCTCCTGTTTGGCCCAGTTTGCAATTTCTGCGGAAGATGAACAGGAATAGCGAGAACCAATGAGAGACTAGCTGGAGGTGTCTGGACGGGCAAATTTAACTCTCATTTCCCACCAGGAAGAGGAATTAACCAAAGGCTCAGCGTGCCGTGCCGGAACCAGATTAGGGCCTGAAGCCATCCTGCGGTGTTGCGGCCAGCTCACAAGAAAGCGAGTTGTAGAAAGGAGCTCAGGGGCACTGTAATTCACAAACCTGCAGAGTTATAAATGACAGCTATCGTCCAAAAATAGACTGAAGTAAGGCTGCCAAGAGGACTTGAAAGCGGGGCAGAATTGCAGGAAACCGATTTCAGGAGGTAGACTGGAATTGCATTGAAAGCATAGGAAAAGAGGCAGAACGTCCACAATGATGCACTTGGCCAAAAAGGGCGTATGCGTTTTTTCCTGAATATATTCAGGAAAAAACGCATACGCCCTTTTTGGCCAACCAAGCAAGCTTGCAAAGGAAATCTGCACTACAATGAAGTCTCACTTCCACCTGGTCAAAAGGGCCATCTGAAAAAAGTGTAAAATCCATAAAGGCACGACAGGCCATGGAGAACTGGGAGCCTTCTTATGCTGATGGGCGGGATGTAAATTGCCAACAGCCACTCTGGAGAAGTGTATGGTGTTTCCTGAAACATCTAAAAAACAAAGCAACAGAGCCTAGGGCACTTCCACTTATGGTCCTATAGCTTAGGGAATTTAAAATCAAAAAGACACAGCCACCCCAAAGTTTGGGACGCCTCCGTTTACAAGAACCTCGTTTACCGTACAAGTTCAATATCACAGAAAGTGAAAAATGGATAAAGAACTTGAGGTACTTACGTACAATGCAGTATCACTCAGCAATGAAATCTATGTCATCAGGCCCTTAGCAGCATAATGAGTGGATTCAGGTACGATGATTCTAACTGAAATAAGTCACACAGAAAAAGAAACTTCATAAGATATCAGTAATACACGGAATGTAAACTTGGCTACACAGGAACTGCATTCCAAAACAGAACAGGGTCTCAAATTTAGAAAACCAACTTATGCTTGCTTAAGGGGAAAGGTGAGTTGGGGTGCTGCATAAAACCAGAGATTGAAATGAGCACAGATAAAGTTCCTTAAGCCAAATATGGAATAGACAAGAGCTACTCCTTGCTCAACGAAATGGACTCAACACCCCATATTAAACGCCTAAGAATGTACCTGACTAGTAAGTATCTTAAAACCTATGGATTGCTATGTCTCCAAAAGAGAATCAAGCGTGTGTACAGGGGCATAAACGCAGCAGTGATAGGATTGGAGAGGTTCGGTGAGCAAATGAAGACCCTTTGAAGTCATATTGCATGGTACCCATTACACGGGTCTCAACTCTACAGGTTTTAGGTATTCTTCCTTCAGCTAAAACATGCATGTGGAACCCAGAGTATGATCAACCATGTGAATGGGAGACGTGTTCAAATATGTCTCAGTTTTCCTCCCCTGGTACTCGGGTGCAACATTCCAGACGCTTTACTAACACTCTCCCGACTTGGAGAGTCAGTCCCTTTAACCTCCTGTTTGGCCCAGTTTGCAATTTCTGCGGAAGATGAACAGGAATAGCGAGAACCAATGAGAGGCTAGCTGGAGGTGTCTGAACGGGCAAATTTAACTCTCATTTCCCACCAGGAAGAGGAATTAACCAAAGGCTCAGCGTGCCGTGCCGGAACCAGATTAGGGCCTGAAGCCATCCTGCGGTGTTGCGGCCAGGTCACAAGAAAGCGAGTTGAAGAAAGGAGCTCAGGGGCACTGTAATTCACAAACCTGCAGAGTTATAAATGACAGCTATCGTCCAAAAATAGACTGAAGTAAGGCTGCCAAGAGGACTTGAAAGCGGGGCAGAATTGCAGGAAACCGATTTCAGGAGGTAGACTGGAATTGCATTGAAAGCATAGGAAAAGAGGCAGAACGTCCACAATGATGCACTTGGCCAAAAAGGGCGTATGCGTTTTTTCCTGAATATATTCAGGAAAAAACGCATACGCCCTTTTTGGCCAACCAAGCAAGCTTGCAAAGGAAATCTGCACTACAATGAAGTCTCACTTCCCCCCGGTCAAAAGGGCCATCTGAAAAAAGTGTAAAATCCAGAAAGGCAGGACAGGCCATTGAGAACTGGGAGCCTTGTTATGCTGATGGGCTGGATGTAAATTGCCAACAGACACTTGGGAGAAGTGTATGGTGTTTCCTGAAACATCTAAAAAACAAAGCAACAGAGCCTAGGGCACTTCCACTTATGGTCCTCTAGCTTAGGGAAATTAAAATCAAAAAGACACAGCCACCCCAAAGTTTGGGACGCCTCTGTTTACAGGAACCTCGTTTACAATACAAGTTCAACATCGCAGAAAGTGAAAAATGGATAAAGAAGTTGTGGTATTCACTTACAAAGCAATATCACTCAGCAATGAAATCTATGTCATCAGGCCCTTAGCAGCACAATGAGTGGATTCAGGTATGATGATTCTAACTGAAATAAGTCACACAGAAAAAGAAACATCATAAGATATCAGTAATACACGGAATGTAAACTTGGCTACACAGGAACTGAATTACAGAACAGAACAGGGTCTCAAATTTAGAAAACCAACTTATGCTTGCTTAAGGGTAAAGGTGAGTTGGGGTGCTGCATAAAACCAGAGATTGAAATAAGCACAGATAAAGTTCCTTAAGCCAAATATGGAATAGACAAGAGCTACTCCTTGCTCAACGAAATGGACTCAACACCGCATATTAAACGCCTAAGAATGTACCTGACTAGTAAGTATCTTAAAACCTATGGATTGCTATGTCTCCGAAAGAGAATCAAGCGTGTGTACAGGGGCATAAACGCAGCAGTGATAGGATTGGAGAGGTTCGGTGAGCAAATGAAGACCCTTTGAAGTCACATTGCATGGTACCCATTCCACGGGTTTCAACTACCCAGGTTTTAGGTATTCTTCCTTCAGCTAAAACATGCATGTGGAACCCAGAGTATGATCAACCATGTGATCGGGAGACGTGTTCAAATATGTCTCAGTTTTCCTCCCCTGGTACTCGGGTGCAACATTCCAGACGCTTTACTAACACTCTCCCCACTTGGAGAGTCAGCGCCTTTAACCTCATGTTTAGCCCAGTTTGCAATTTCTGCGGAAGATGAACAGGAATAGGGAGAACCAATGAGAGACTAGCTGGAGGTGTCTGGACGGGCAAATTTAACTCTCATTTCCCACCAGGAAGAGGAAATAACCAAAGGCTCAGCATGCCGTGCCGGAACCAGATTAGGGCCTGAAGCCATCCTGCGGTGTTGCGGCCAGCTCACAAGAAAGCTAGTTGAAGAAAGGAGCTCAGGGGCACTGTAATTCACAAACCTGCAGAGTTATAAATGACAGCTATCGTCCAAAAATAGACTGAAGTAAGGCTGCCAAGAGGACTTGAAAGCGGGGCAGAATTGCAGGAAACCGATTTCAGGAGGTAGACTGGAATTGCATTGAAAGCATAGGAAAAGAGGCAGAACGTCCACAATGATGCACTTGGCCAAAAAGGGCGTATGCGTTTTTTCCTGAATATATTCAGGAAAAAACGCATACGCCCTTTTTGGCCAACCAAGCAAGCTTGCAAAGGAAATCTGCACTACAATGAAGTCTCACTTCCCCCCGGTCAAAAGGGCCATCTGAAAAAAGTGTAAAATCCAGAAAGGCAGGACAGGCCATTGAGAACTGGGAGCCTTGTTATGCTGATGGGCTGGATGTAAATTGCCAACAGACACTTGGGAGAAGTGTATGGTGTTTCCTGAAACATCTAAAAAACAAAGCAACAGAGCCTAGGGCACTTCCACTTATGGTCCTCTAGCTTAGGGAAATTAAAATCAAAAAGACACAGCCACCCCAAAGTTTGGGACGCCTCTGTTTACAGGAACCTCGTTTACAATACAAGTTCAACATCGCAGAAAGTGAAAAATGGATAAAGAAGTTGTGGTATTCACTTACAAAGCAATATCACTCAGCAATGAAATCTATGTCATCAGGCCCTTAGCAGCACAATGAGTGGATTCAGGTATGATGATTCTAACTGAAATAAGTCACACAGAAAAAGAAACATCATAAGATATCAGTAATACACGGAATGTAAACTTGGCTACACAGGAACTGAATTACAGAACAGAACAGGGTCTCAAATTTAGAAAACCAACTTATGCTTGCTTAAGGGTAAAGGTGAGTTGGGGTGCTGCATAAAACCAGAGATTGAAATAAGCACAGATAAAGTTCCTTAAGCCAAATATGGAATAGACAAGAGCTACTCCTTGCTCAACGAAATGGACTCAACACCGCATATTAAACGCCTAAGAATGTACCTGACTAGTAAGTATCTTAAAACCTATGGATTGCTATGTCTCCGAAAGAGAATCAAGCGTGTGTACAGGGGCATAAACGCAGCAGTGATAGGATTGGAGAGGTTCGGTGAGCAAATGAAGACCCTTTGAAGTCACATTGCATGGTACCCATTCCACGGGTTTCAACTACCCAGGTTTTAGGTATTCTTCCTTCAGCTAAAACATGCATGTGGAACCCAGAGTATGATCAACCATGTGATCGGGAGACGTGTTCAAATATGTCTCAGTTTTCCTCCCCTGGTACTCGGGTGCAACATTCCAGACGCTTTACTAACACTCTCCCCACTTGGAGAGTCAGCGCCTTTAACCTCATGTTTGGCCCAGTTTGCAATTTCTGCGGAAGATGAACAGGAATAGGGAGAACCAATGAGAGACTAGCTGGAGGTGTCTGGACGGGCAAATTTAACTCTCATTTCCCACCAGGAAGAGGAAATAACCAAAGGCTCAGCATGCCGTGCCGGAACCAGATTAGGGCCTGAAGCCATCCTGCGGTGTTGCGGCCAGCTCACAAGAAAGCTAGTTGAAGAAAGGAGCTCAGGGGCACTGTAATTCACAAACCTGCAGAGTTATAAATGACAGCTATCGTCCAAAAATAGACTGAAGTAAGGCTGCCAAGAGGACTTGAAAGCGGGGCAGAATTGCAGGAAACCGATTTCAGGAGGTAGACTGGAATTGCATTGAAAGCATAGGAAAAGAGGCAGAACGTCCACAATGATGCACTTGGCCAAAAAGGGCGTATGCGTTTTTTCCTGAATATATTCAGGAAAAAACGCATACGCCCTTTTTGGCCAACCAAGCAAGCTTGCAAAGGAAATCTGCACTACAATGAAGTCTCACTTCCCCCCGGTCAAAAGGGCCATCTGAAAAAAGTGTAAAATCCAGAAAGGCAGGACAGGCCATGGAGAACTGGGAGCCTTGTTATGCTGATGGGCGGGATGTAAATTGCCAACAACCACTCGGGAGAAGTGTATGGTGTTTCCTGAAACATCTAAAAAACAAAGCAACAGAGCCTAGGGCACTTCCACTTATGGTCCTATAGCTTAGAATTTAAAATCAAAAAGACACAGCCACCCCAAAGTTTGGAACGGCTCTGTTTACAAGAACCTCGTTTACAGTACAAGTTCAACATCGCAGAAAGTGAAAAATGGATAAAAAAGTTGTGGTATTTACTTACAAAGCAATATCACTCAGCAATGAAATCTATGTCATCAGGCCCTTAGTAGCACAATGAGTGGATTCAGGTATGATGATTCTAGATGAAATAAGTCACACAGAAAAAGAAACATCATAAGATATCAGTAATACACGGAATGTAAACTTGGCTACACAGGAACTGAATTACAGAACAGAACAGGGTCTCAAATTTAGAAAACCAACTTATGCTTGCTTAAGGGTAAAGGTGAGTTGGGGTGCTGCATAAAACCAGAGATTCAAATGAGCACAGATAAAGTTCCTTAAGCCAAATATGGAATAGACAAGAGCTACTCCTTGCTCAACGAAATGGACTCAACACCGCATATTAAACGCCTAAGAATGTACCTGACTAGTAATTATCTTAAAACCTATGGATTGCTATGTCTCTGAAAGAGAATCATGCATGTGTACAGGGGCATAAACGCAGCAGTGATAGGATTGGAGAGGTTCGGTGAGCAAATGAAGACCCTTTGATGTCATATTGCATGGTACCCATTCCACGGGTTTCAACTACCCAGGTTTAAGGTATTCTCCCTTCAGCTAAAACATGCATGTGGAACCTAGAGTATGATCAACCATGTGATCGGGAGACGTGTTCAAATATGTCTCAGTTTTCGTACCCTGGTACTCGGGTGCAACATTCCAGACGCTTTACTAACACTCTCCCGACTTGGAGAGTCAGTCCCTTTAACCTTCTGTTTGGCCCAGTTTGCAATTTCTGCGGAAGATGAACAGGAATAGCGAGAACCAATGATAGGCTAGCTGGAGGTGTCTGGACGGGCAAATTTAACTCTCATTTCCCACCAGGAGGACGCAATAACCAAAGGCACAGCGTGCCGTGCCAGAACCAGATTAGGGCCTGAAGCCATCCTGCGGTGTTGCGGCCAGGTCACAAGAAAGCGAGTTGAAGAAAGGAGCTCAGGGGCACTGTAATTCGCAAACCTGCAGAGTTATAAATGACAGCTATCGTCCAAAAATAGACTGAAGTAAGGCTGCCAAGAGGACTTGAAAGCGGGGCAGAATTGCAGGAAACCGATTTCAGGAGGTAGACTGGAATTGCATTGAAAGCATAGGAAAAGAGGCAGAACGTCCACAATGATGCACTTGGCCAAAAAGGGCGTATGCGTTTTTTCCTGAATATATTCAGGAAAAAACGCATACGCCCTTTTTGGCCAACCAAGCAAGCTTGCAAAGGAAATCTGCACTACAATGAAGTCTCACTTCCCCCCGGTCAAAAGGGCCATCTGAAAAAAGTGTAAAATCCAGAAAGGCAGGACACGCCATGGAGAACTGGGAGCCTTGTTATGCTGAAGGGCGGGATGTAAATTGCCAACAACCACTCGGGAGAAGTGTATGGTGTTTCCTGAAACATCTAAAAAACAAAGCAACAGAGCCTAGGGCACTTCCACTTATGGTCCTATAGATTAGGGAATTTAAAATCAAAAAGACACAGCCACCCCAAAGTTTCGAACGGCTCTGTTTACAAGAACCTCGTTTACAGTACAAGTTCAACATCGCAGAAAGTGAAAAATGGATAAAGAAGTTGTGGTATTTACTTACAAAGCAATATCACTCAGCAATGAAATCTGTGTCATCAGGCCCTTAGCAGCACAATGAGTGGATTCAGGTATGATGATTCTAACTGAAATAAGTCACACAGAAAAAGAAACATCATAAGATATCAGTAATACACGGAATGTAAACTTGGCTACACAGGAACTGAATTACAGAACAGAACAGGGTCTCAAATTTAGAAAACCAACTTATGCTTGCTTAAGGGGAAAGGTGAGTTGGGGTGCTGCATAAAACCAGAGATTGAAATGAGCACAGATAAAGTTCCTTAAGCCAAATATGGAATAGACAAGAGCTACTCCTTGCTCAACGAAATGGACTCAACACCGCATATTAAACGCCTAAGAATGTACCTGACTAGTAAGTATCTTAAAACCTATGGATTGCTATGTCTCCGAAAGAGAATCAAGCATGTGTACAGGGGCATAAACGCAGCAGTGATAGGATTGGAGAGGTTCGGTGAGCAAATGAAGACCCTTTGAAGTCATATTGCATGGTACCCATTCCACGGGTTTCAACTACCCAGGTTTAAGGTATTCTTCCTTCAGCTAAAACATGCATGTGGAACCTAGAGTATGATCAACCATGTGATTGGGAGACGTGTTCAAATATGTCTCAGTTTTCCTCCCCTGGTACTCGGGTGCAACATTCCAGACGCTTTACTAACACTCTCCCCACTTGGAGAGTCAGCGCCTTTAACCTCCTGTTTGGCCCAGTTTGCAATTTCTGCGGAAGATGAACAGGAATAGCGAGAACCAATGAGAGACTAGCTGGAGGTGTCTGGACGGGCAAATTTAACTCTCATTTCCCACCAGGAAGAGGAATTAACCAAAGGCTCAGCGTGCCGTGGCGGAACCAGATTAGGGCCTGAAGCCATCCTGGGTGTTTCGGCCAGCTCACAAGAAAGTGAGTTGAAGAAAGGAGCTCAGGGGCACTGTAATTCACAAACCTGCAGAGTTATAAATGACAGCTATCGTCCAAAAATAGACTGAAGTAAGGCTGCCAAGAGGACTTGAATGCGGGGCAGAATTGCAGGAAACCGATTTCAGGAGGTAGACTGGAATTGCATTGAAAGCATAGGAAAAGAGGCAGAACGTCCACAATGATGCACTTGGCCAAAAAGGGCGTATGCGTTTTTTCCTGAATATATTCAGGAAAAAACGCATACGCCCTTTTTGGCCAACCAAGCAAGCTTGCAAAGGAAATCTGCACTACAATGAAGTCTCACTTCCCCCCGGTCAAAAGGGCTATCTGAAAAAAGTGTAAAATCCAGAAAGGCAGGACAGGCCATGGAGAACTGGGAGCCTTGTTATGCTGATGGGCGGGATGGAAATTGCCAACAACCACTCGGGAGAAGTGTATGGTGTTTCCTGAAACATCTAAAAAACAAAGCAACAGAACCTAGGGCACTTCCACTTATGGTCCTATAGCTTAGGGAAATTAAAATCAAAAAGACACAGCCACCCCAAAGTTTGGAACGGCTCTGTTTACAAGAACCTCGTTTACAGTACAAGTTCAACATCGCAGAAAGTGAAAAATGGATAAAGAAGTTGTGGTATTTACTTACAAAGCAATATCACTCAGCAATGAAATCTGTGTCATCAGGCACTTAGCAGCACAATGAGTGGATTCAGGTATGATGATTCTAACTGAAATAAGTCACACAGAAAAAGAAACATCATAAGATATCAGTAATACACGGAATGTAAACTTGGCTACACAGGAACTGAATTACAGAACAGAACAGGGTCTCAAATTTAGAAAACCAACTTATGCTTGCTTAAGGGTAAAGGTGAGTTGGGGTGCTGCATAAAACCAGAGATTGAAATGAGCACAGATAAAGTTCCTTAAGCCAAATATGGAATAGACAAGAGCTACTCCTTGCTCAACGAAATGGACTCAACACCGCATATTAAACGCCTAAGAATGTAACTGACTAGTAAGTATCTTAAAACCTATAGATTGCTATGTCTCCGAAAGAGAATCAAGCATGTGTACAGGGGCATAAACGCAGCAGTGATAGGATTGGAGAGGTTCGGTGAGCAAATGAAGACCCTTTGAAGTCATATTGCATGGTACCCATTCCACGGGTTTCAACTACCCAGGTTTTAGGTATTCTTCCTTCAGCTAAAACATGCATGTGGAACCCAGAGTATGATCAACCGTGTGATCGGGAGACGTGTTCAAATATGTCTCAGTTTTCCTCCCCTGGTACTCGGGTGCAACATTCCAGACGCTTTACTAACACTCTCCCCACTTGGAGAGTCAGCGCCTTTAACCTCCTGTTTGGCCCAGTTTGCAATTTCTGCGGAAGATGAACAGGAATAGCGAGAACCAATGAGAGGCTAGCTGGAGGTGTCTGGACGAGCAAATTTAACTCTCATTTCCCACCAGGAAGAGGAATTAAACAAAGGCTCAGCGTTCCGTGCCAGAACCAGATTAGGGCCTGAAGCCATCATGCGGTGTTGCAGCTACCTCACAAGAAAGCGAGTTGAACAAAGGAGCTCAGGGGCACTGTAATTCACAAACCTGCAGACTTATAAATGACAGCTATCGTCCAAAAATATACTGAAGTAAGGCTGCCAAGAGGACTTGAAAGCGGGGCAGAATTGCAGGAAACCGATTTCAGGAGGTAGACTGGAATTGCATTGAAAGCATAGGAAAAGAGGCAGAACGTCCACAATGACGCACTTGGACAAAAAGGGCGTATGCGTTTTTTCCTGAATATATTCAGGAAAAAACGCATACGCCCTTTTTGGCCAACCAAGCAAGCTTGCAAAGGAAATCTGCACTACAATGAAGTCTCACTTCCCCCCGGTCAAAAGGGCCATCTGAAAAAAGTGTAAAATCCAGAAAGGCAGGACAGGCCATGGAGAACTGGGAGCCTTGTTATGCTGATGGGCGGGATGTAAATTGCCAACAACCACTCGGGAGAAGTGTATGGTGTTTCCTGAAACATCTAAAAAACAGAGCAACAGAGCCTAGGGCACTTCCACTTATGGTCCTATAGCTTAGGGAATTTAAAATCAAAAAGACACAGCCACTCCAAAGTTTGGAACGGCTCTGTTTACAAGAACCTCGTTTAAAACACAAGTTCAACATCGCAGAAAGTGAAAAATGGATAAAGAAGTTGTGGTATTTACTTACAAAGCAATATCACTCAGCAATGAAATCTGTGTCATCAGGCCCTTAGCAGCACAATGAGTGGATTCAGGTATGATGATTCTAACTGAAATAAGTCACACAGAAAAAGAAACATCATAAGATATCAGTAATACACGGAATGTAAACTTGGCTACACAGGAACTGAATTACAGAACAGAACAGGGTCTCAAATTTAGAAAACCAACTTATGCTTGCTTAAGGGTAAAGGTGAGTTGGGGTGCTGCATAAAACCAGAGATTGAAATGAGCACAGATAAAGTTCCTTAAGCCAAATATGGAATAGACAAGAGCTACTCCTTGCTCAACGAAATGGACTCAACACCGCATATTAAACGCCTAAGAATGTACCTGACTAGTAAGTATCTTAAAACCTATGGATTGCTATGTCTCCGAAAGAGAATCAAGCATGTGTACAGGGGCATAAACGCAGCAGTGATAGGATTGGAGAGGTTCGGTGAGCAAATGAAGACCCTTTGAAGTCATATTGCATGGTACCCATTCCACGGGTTTCAAATACACAGGTTTAAGGTATTCTTCCTTCAGCTAAAACATGCATGTGGAACCCAAGTATGATCAACCATGTGAACGGGAGACGTGTTCAAATATGTCTCAGTTTTCCTCCCCTGGTACTCGGGTGCAACATTCCAGACGCTTTACTAACACTCTCCCCACTTGGAGAGTCAGCGCCTTTAACCTCCTGTTTGGCCCAGTTTGCAATTTCTGCGGAAGATGAACAGGAATAGCGAGAACCAATGAGAGACTAGCTGGAGGTGTCTGGACGGGCAAATTTAACTCTCATTTCCCACCAGGAAGAGGAAATAACCAAAGGCTCAGCATGCTGTGCCAGAACCAGATTAGGGCCTGAAGACATCCTGCGGTGTTGCGGCCAGGTCACAAGAAAGCGAGTTGAAGAAAGGAGCTCAGGGGCACTGTAATTCACAAACCTGCAGAGTTATAAATGACAGCTATCGTCCAAAAATAGACTGAAGTAAGGCTGCCAAGAGGACTTGAAAGCGGGGCAGAATTGCAGGAAACCGATTTCAGGAGGTAGACTGGAATTACATTGAAAGCATAGGAAAAGAGGCAGAACGTCCACAATGATGCACTTGGCCAAAAAGGGCGTATGCGTTTTTTCCTGAATATATTCAGGAAAAAACGCATACGCCCTTTTTGGCCAACCAAGCAAGCTTGCAAAGGAAATCTGCACTACAATGAAGTCTCACTTCCCCCCGGTCAAAAGGGCCATCTGAAAAAAGTGTAAAATCCAGAAAGGCAGGACAGGCCATGGAGAACTGGGAGCCTTGTTATGCTGATGGGCGGGATGTAAATTGCCAACAACCACTCGGGAGAAGTGTATGGTGTTTCCTGAAACATCTAAAAAACAAAGCAACAGAGCCTAGGGCACTTCCACTTATGGTCCTATAGCTTAGGGAATTTAAAATCAAAAAGACACAGCCACCCCAAAGTTTCGAACGGCTCTGTTTACAAGAACCTCGTTTACAGTACAAGTTCAACATCGCAGAAATTGAAAAATGGATAAAGAAGTTGTGGTATTTACTTACAAAGCAATATCACTCAGCAATGAAATCTGTGTCATCAGGCCCTTAGCAGCACAATGAGTGGATTCAGGTATGATGATTCTAACTGAAATAACTCACACAGAAAAAGAAACATCATAAGATATCAGTAATACACGGAATGGAAACTTGGCTACACAGGAACTGAATTACAGAACAGAACAGGGTCTCAAATTTAGAAAACCAACTTATGCTTGCTTAAGGGGAAAGGTGAGTTGGGGTGCTGCATAAAACCAGAGATTGAAATGAGCACAGATAAAGTTCCTTAAGCCAAATATGGAATAGACAAGAGCTACTCCTTGCTCAACGAAATGGACTCAACACCGCATATTAAACGCCTAAGAATGTACCTGACTAGTAAGTATCTAAAAACCTATGGATTGCTATGTCTCCGAAACAGAATCGAGCATGTGTACAGGGGCATAAACGCAGCAGTGATAGGATTGGAGAGGTTCGGTGAGCAAATGAAGACCCTTTGAAGTCATATTGCATGGTACCCATTCCACGGGTTTCAAATACACAGGTTTAAGGTATTCTTCCTTCAGCTAAAACATGCATGTGGAACCCAAGTATAATCAACCATGTGAACGGGAGACGTGTTCAAATATGTCTCAGTTTTCCTCCCCTGGTACTCGGGTGCAACATTCCAGACGCTTTACTAACACTCTCCCCACTTGGAAAGTCAGCGCCTTTAACCTCCTGTTTGGCCCAGTTTGCAATTTCTGCGGAAGATGAACAGGAATAGCGAGAACCAATGAGAGACTAGCTGGAGGTGTCTGGACGGGCAAATTTAACTCTCATTTCCCACCAGGAAGAGGAAATAACCAAAGGCTCAGCGTGCCGTGCCAGAACCAGATTAGGGCCTGAAGCCATCCTGCGGTGTTGCGGCCAGCTCAAAAGAAAGCGAGTTGAAGAAAGGAGCTCAGGGGCACTGTAATTCACAAACCTGCAGAGTTATAAATGACAGCTATCGTCCAAAAATAGACTGAAGTAAGGCTGCCAAGAGGACTTGAAAGCGGGGCAGAATTGCAGGAAACCGATTTCAGGAGGTAGACTGGAATTGCATTGAAAGCATAGGAAAAGAGGCAGAACGTCCACAATGATGCACTTGGCCAAAAAGGGCGTATGCGTTTTTTCCTGAATATATTCAGGAAAAAACGCATACGCCCTTTTTGGCCAACCAAGCAAGCTTGCAAAGGAAATCTGCACTACAATGAAGTCTCACTTCTCCCCGGTCAAAAGGGCCATCTGAAAAAAGTGTAAAATCCAGAAAGGCAGGACACGCCATGGAGAACTGGGAGCCTTGTTATGCTGAAGGGCGGGATGTAAATTGCCAACAAACACTCGGGAGAAGTGTATGGTGTTTCCTGAAACATCTAAAAAACAAAGCAACAGAGCCTAGGGCACTTCCACTTATGGTCCTATAGCTTAGGGAATTTAAAATCAAAAAGACACAGCCACCCCAAAGTTTCGAACGGCTCTGTTTACAAGAACCTCGTTTACAGTACAAGTTCAACATCGCAGAAAGTGAAAAATGGATAAAGAAGTTGTGGTATTTACTTACAAAGCAATATCACTCAGCAATGAAATCTGTGTCATCAGGCCCTTAGCAGCACAATGAGTGGATTCAGGTATGATGATTCTAACTGAAATAAGTCACACAGAAAAAGAAACATCATAAGATATCAGTAATACACGGAATGTAAACTTGGCTACACAGGAACTGAATTACAGAACAGAACAGGGTCTCAAATTTAGAAAACCAACTTATGCTTGCTTAAGGGGAAAGGTGAGTTGGGGTGCTGCATAAAACCAGAGATTGAAATGAGCACAGATATAGTTCCTTAAGCCAAATATGGAATAGACAAGAGCTACTCCTTGCTCAACGAAATGGACTCAACACCGCATATTAAACGCCTAAGAATGTACCTGACTAGTAAGTATCTTAAAACCTATGGATTGCTATGTCTCCGAAAGAGAATCAAGCATGTGTACAGGGGCATAAACGCAGCAGTGATAGGATTGGAGAGGTTCGGTGAGCAAATGAAGACCCTTTGAAGTCATATTGCATGGTACCCATTCCACGGGTTTCAAATACACAGGTTTAAGGTATTCTTCCTTCAGCTAAAACATGCATGTGGAACCCAAGTATGATCAACCATGTGAACGGGAGACGTGTTCAAATATGTCTCAGTTTTCCTCCCCTGGTACTCGGGTGCAACATTCCAGACGCTTTACTAACACTCTCCCCACTTGGAAAGTCAGCGCCTTTAACCTCCTGTTTGGCCCAGTTTGCAATTTCTGCGGAAGATGAACAGGAATAGCGAGAACCAATGAGAGACTAGCTGGAGGTGTCTGGACGGGCAAATTTAACTCTCATTTCCCACCAGGAAGAGGAAATAACCAAAGGCTCAGCATGCCGTGCCGGAACCAGATTAGGGCCTGAAGACATCCTGCGGTGTTGCGGCCAGGTCACAAGAAAGCGAGTTGAAGAAAGGAGCTCAGGGGCACTGTAATTCACAAACCTGCAGAGTTATAAATGACAGCTATCGTCCAAAAATAGACTGAAGTAAGGCTGCCAAGAGGACTTGAAAGCGGGGCAGAATTGCAGGAAACCGATTTCAGGAGGTAGACTGGAATTGCATTGAAAGCATAGGAAAAGAGGCAGAACGTCCACAATGACGCACTTGGCCAAAAAGGGCGTATGCATTTTTTCCTGAATATATTCAGGAAAAAACGCATACGCCCTTTTTGGCCAACCAAGCAAGCTTGCAAAGGAAATCTGCACTACAATGAAGTCTCACTTCCCCCCGGTCAAAAGGGCCATCTGAAAAAAGTGTAAAATCCAGAAAGGCAGGACAGGCCATGGAGAACTGGGAGCCTTGTTATGCTGATGGGCGGGATGTAAATTGCCAACAACCACTCGGGAGAAGTGTATGGTGTTTCCTGAAACATCTAAAAAACAAAGCAACAGAGCCTAGGGCACTTCCACTTATGGTCCTATAGCTTAGGGAAATTAAATTCAAAAAGACACAGCCACCCCAAAGTTTGGAACGGCTCTGTTTACAAGAACCTCGTTTACAGTACAAGTTCAACATCGCAGAAAGTGAAAAATGGATAAAGAACTTGTGGTACTTACGTACAATGCAGTATCACTCAGCAATGAAATCTATGTCATCAGGCCCGTAGCAGCATAATGAGTGGATTCAGGTACGATGATTCTAACTGAAATAAGTCACACAGAAAAAGAAACATCATAAGATATCACTAATACACGGAATGTAAACTTGGCTACACAGGAACTGAATTACAGAACAGAACAGGGTCTCAAATTTAGAAAACCAACTTATGCTTGCTTAAGGGTAAAGGTGAGTTGGGGTGCTGCATAAAACCAGAGATTGAAATGAGCACAGATAAAGTTCCTTAAGCCAAATATGGAATAGACAAGAGCTACTCCTTGCTCAACGAAATGGACTCAACACCGCATATTAAACGCCTAAGAATGTACCTGACTAGTAAGTATCTTAAAACCTATGGATTGCTATGTCTCCGAAAGAGAATCAAGCATGTGTACAGGGGCATAAACGCAGCAGTGATAGGATTGGAGAGGTTCGGTGAGCAAATGAAGACCCTTTGAAGTCATATTGCATGGTACCCATTCCACGGGTTTCAAATACACAGGTTTAAGGTATTCTTCCTTCAGCTAAAACATGCATGTGGAACCCAAGTATGATCAACCATGTGAACGGGAGACGTGTTCAAATATGTCTCAGTTTTCCTCCCCTGGTACTCGGGTGCAACATTCCAGACGCTTTACTAACACTCTCCCCACTTGGAAAGTCAGCGCCTTTAACCTCCTGTTTGGCCCAGTTTGCAATTTCTGCGGAAGATGAACAGGAATAGCGAGAACCAATGAGAGACTAGCTGGAGGTGTCTGGACGGGCAAATTTAACTCTCATTTCCCACCAGGAAGAGGAAATAACCAAAGGCTCAGCATGCCGTGCCGGAACCAGATTAGGGCCTGAAGACATCCTGCGGTGTTGCGGCCAGGTCACAAGAAAGCGAGTTGAAGAAAGGAGCTCAGGGGCACTGTAATTCACAAACCTGCAGAGTTATAAATGACAGCTATCGTCCAAAAATAGACTGAAGTAAGGCTGCCAAGAGGACTTGAAAGCGGGGCAGAATTGCAGGAAACCGATTTCAGGAGGTAGACTGGAATTGCATTGAAAGCATAGGAAAAGAGGCAGAACGTCCACAATGATGCACTTGGCCAAAAAGGGCGTATGCGTTTTTTCCTGAATATATTCAGGAAAAAACGCATACGCCCTTTTTGGCCAACCAAGCAAGCTTGCAAAGGAAACCTGCACTACAATGAAGTCTCACTTCCCCCCGGTCAAAAGGGCCATCTGAAAAAAGTGTAAAATCCAGAAAGGCAGGACAGGCCATGGAGAACTGGGAGCCTTGTTATGCTGATGGGCGGGATGTAAATTGCCAACAGACACTCGGGAGAAGTGTATGGTGTTTCCTGAAACATCTAAAAAACAAAGCAACAGAGCCTAGGGCACTTCCACTTATGGTCCTATAGCTTAGGGAAATTAAATTCAAAAAGACACAGCCACCCCAAAGTTTGGAACGGCTCTGTTTACAAGAACCTCGTTTACAGTACAAGTTCAACATCGCAGAAAGTGAAAAATGGATAAAGAACTTGTGGTACTTACGTACAATGCAGTATCACTCAGCAATGAAATCTATGTCATCAGGCCCGTAGCAGCATAATGAGTGGATTCAGGTACGATGATTCTAACTGAAATAAGTCACACAGAAAAAGAAACATCATAAGATATCACTAATACACGGAATGTAAACTTGGCTACACAGGAACTGAATTACAGAACAGAACAGGGTCTCAAATTTAGAAAACCAACTTATGCTTGCTTAAGGGTAAAGGTGAGTTGGGGTGCTGCATAAAACCAGAGATTGAAATGAGCACAGATAAAGTTCCTTAAGCCAAATATGGAATAGACAAGAGCTACTCCTTGCTCAACGAAATGGACTCAACACCGCATATTAAATGCCTAAGAATGTACCTGACTAGTAAGTATCTTAAAACCTATGGATTGCTATGTCTCCGAAAGAGAATCAAGCATGTGTACAGGGGCATAAACGCAGCAGTGATAGGATTGGAGAGGTTCGGTGAGCAAATGAAGACCCTTTGAAGTCATATTGCATGGGACCCATTCCACGGGTTTCAACTACCCAGGTTTAAGGTATTCTTCCTTCAGCTAAAACATGCATGTGGGACCTAGAGTATGATCAACCATGTGAACGGGAGACGTGTTCAAATATGTCTCAGTTTTCCTCCCCTGGTACTCGGGTGCAACATTCCAGACGCTTTACTAACACTCTCCCCACTTGGAAAGTCAGCGCCTTTAACCTCCTGTTTGGCCCAGTTTGCAATTTCTGCAGAAGATGAACAGGAATAGCGAGAACCAATGAGAGACTAGCTGGAGGTGTCTGGATGGGCAAATTTAACTCTCATTTCCCACCAGGAAGAGGAATTAACCAAAGGCTCAGCGTGCCGTGCCAGAACCAGATTAGGGCCTGAAGACATCCTGCGGTGTTGCGGCCAGGTCACAAGAAAGCAAGTTGAAGAAAGGAGCTCAGGGGCACTGTAATTCACAAACCTGCAGAGTTATAAATGACAGCTATTGTCCAAAAATAGACTGAAGTAAGGCTGCCAAGAGGACTTGAAAGCGGGGCAGAATTGCAGGAAACCGATTTCAGGAGGTAGACTGGAATTGCATTGAAAGCATAGGAAAAGAGGCAGAACGTCCACAATGATGCACTTGGCCAAAAAGGGCGTATGCGTTTTTTCCTGAATATATTCAGGAAAAAACGCATACGCCCTTTTTGGCCAACCAAGCAAGCTTGCAAAGGAAATCTGCACTACAATGAAGTCTCACTTCCCCCCGGTCAAAAGGGCCATCTGAAAAAAGTGTAAAATCCAGAAAGGCAGGACAGGCCATGGAGAACTGGGAGCCTTGTTATGCTGATGGGCGGGATGTAAATTGCCAACAACCACTCGGGAGAAGTGTATGGTGTTTCCTGAAACATCTAAAAAACAAAGCAACAGAGCCTAGGGCACTTCCACTTATGGTCCTATAGCTTAGGGAAATTAAATTCAAAAAGACACAGCCACCCCAAAGTTTGGAACGGCTCTGTTTACAAGAACCTCGTTTACAGTACAAGTTCAACATCGCAGAAAGTGAAAAATGGATAAAGAACTTGTGGTACTTACGTACAATGCAGTATCACTCAGCAATGAAATCTATGTCATCAGGCCCGTAGCAGCATAATGAGTGGATTCAGGTACGATGATTCTAACTGAAATAAGTCACACAGAAAAAGAAACATCATAAGATATCACTAATACACGGAATGTAAACTTGGCTACACAGGAACTGAATTACAGAACAGAACAGGGTCTCAAATTTAGAAAACCAACTTATGCTTGCTTAAGGGTAAAGGTGAGTTGGGGTGCTGCATAAAACCAGAGATTGAAATGAGCACAGATAAAGTTCCTTAAGCCAAATATGGAATAGACAAGAGCTACTCCTTGCTCAACGAAATGGACTCAACACCGCATATTAAATGCCTAAGAATGTACCTGACTAGTAAGTATCTTAAAACCTATGGATTGCTATGTCTCCGAAAGAGAATCAAGCATGTGTACAGGGGCATAAACGCAGCAGTGATAGGATTGGAGAGGTTCGGTGAGCAAATGAAGACCCTTTGAAGTCATATTGCATGGTACCCATTCCACGGGTTTCAACTACCCAGGTTTAAGGTATTCTTCCTTCAGCTAAAACATGCATGTGGGACCTAGAGTATGATCAACCATGTGATCGGGAGACGTGTTCAAATATGTCTCAGTTTTCGTACCCTGGTACTCGGGTGCAACATTCCAGACGCTTTACTAACACTCTCCCCACTTGGAGAGTCAGTCCCTTTAACCTCCTGTTTGGCCCAGTTTGCAATTTCTGTGGAAGATGAACAGGAATAGCGAGAACCAATGAGAGACTAGCTGGAGGTGTCTGGATGGGCAAATTTAACTCTCATTTCCCACCAGGAAGAGGAATTAACCAAAGGCTCAGCGTGCCGTGCCAGAACCAGATTAGGGCCTGAAGACATCCTGCGGTGTTGCGGCCAGGTCACAAGAAAGCGAGTTGAAGAAAGGAGCTCAGGGGCACTGTAATTCACAAACCTGCAGAGTTATAAATGACAGCTATTGTCCAAAAATAGACTGAAGTAAGGCTGCCAAGAGGACTTGAAAGCGGGGCAGAATTGCAGGAAACCGATTTCAGGAGGTAGACTGGAATTGCATTGAAAGCATAGGAAAAGAGGCAGAACGTCCACAATGATGCACTTGGCCAAAAAGGGCGTATGCGTTTTTTCCTGAATATATTCAGGAAAAAACGCATACGCCCTTTTTGGCCAACCAAGCAAGCTTGCAAAGGAAATCTGCACTACAATGAAGTCTCACTTCCCCCCGGTCAAAAGGGCCATCTGAAAAAAGTGTAAAATCCAGAAAGGCAGGACAGGCCATGGAGAACTGGGAGCCTTGTTATGCTGATGGGCGGGATGTAAATTGCCAACAACCACTCGGGAGAAGTGTATGGTGTTTCCTGAAACATCTAAAAAACAAAGCAACAGAGCCTAGGGCACTTCCACTTATGGTCCTATAGCTTAGGGAAATTAAAATCAAAAAGACACAGCCACCCCAAAGTTTCGAACGGCTCTGTTTACAAGAACCTCGTTTACAGTACAAGTTCAACATCGCAGAAATTGAAAAATGGATAAAGAAGTTGTGGTATTTACTTACAAAGCAATATCACTCAGCAATGAAATCTGTGTCATCAGGCCCTTAGCAGCACAATGAGTGGATTCAGGTATGATGATTCTAACTGAAATAAGTCACACAGAAAAAGAAACATCATAAGATATCAGTAATACACGGAATGTAAACTTGGCTACACAGGAACTGAATTACAGAACAGAACAGGGTCTCAAATTTAGAAAACCAACTTATGCTTGCTTAAGGGGAAAGGTGAGTTGGGGTGCTGCATAAAACCAGAGATTGAAATGAGCACAGATAAAGTTCCTTAAGCCAAATATGGAATAGACAAGAGCTACTCCTTGCTCAACGAAATGGACTCAACACCGCATATTAAACGCCTAAGAATGTACCTGACTAGTAAGTATCTTAAAACCTATGGATTGCTATGTCTCCGAAAGAGAATCAAGCATGTGTACAGGGGCATAAACGCAGCAGTGATAGGATTGGAGAGGTTCGGTGAGCAAATGAAGACCCTTTGAAGTCATATTGCATGGTACCCATTCCACGGGTTT
Source organism: Delphinus delphis (assembly GCF_949987515.2). Taxonomy (NCBI): domain Eukaryota; kingdom Metazoa; phylum Chordata; class Mammalia; order Artiodactyla; family Delphinidae; genus Delphinus; species Delphinus delphis. The sequence goes on along the minus strand of NW_027192682.1, from coordinate 506,948 downwards.
CAAATACACAGGTTTAAGGTATTCTTCCTTCAGCTAAAACATGCATGTGGAACCCAAGTATGATCAACCATGTGAACGGGAGACGTGTTCAAATATGTCTCAGTTTTCCTCCCCTGGTACTCGGGTGCAACATTCCAGACGCTTTACTAACACTCTCCCCACTTGGAAAGTCAGCGCCTTTAACCTCCTGTTTGGCCCAGTTTGCAATTTCTGCGGAAGATGAACAGGAATAGCGAGAACCAATGAGAGACTAGCTGGAGGTGTCTGGACGGGCAAATTTAACTCTCATTTCCCACCAGGAAGAGGAAATAACCAAAGGCTCAGCATGCCGTGGCGGAACCAGATTAGGGCCTGAAGACATCCTGCGGTGTTGCGGCCAGGTCACAAGAAAGCGAGTTGAAGAAAGGAGCTCAGGGGCACTGTAATTCACAAACCTGCAGAGTTATAAATGACAGCTATCGTCCAAAAATAGACTGAAGTAAGGCTGCCAAGAGGACTTGAAAGCGGGGCAGAATTGCAGGAAACCGATTTCAGGAGGTAGACTGGAATTGCATTGAAAGCATAGGAAAAGAGGCAGAACGTCCACAATGATGCACTTGGCCAAAAAGGGCGTATGCGTTTTTTCCTGAATATATTCAGGAAAAAACGCATACGCCCTTTTTGGCCAACCAAGCAAGCTTGCAAAGGAAATCTGCACTACAATGAAGTCTCACTTCTCCCCGGTCAAAAGGGCCATCTGAAAAAAGTGTAAAATCCAGAAAGGCAGGACAGGCCATGGAGAACTGGGAGCCTTGTTATGCTGATGGGCGGGATGTAAATTGCCAACAACCACTCGGGAGAAGTGTATGGTGTTTCCTGAAACATCTATAAAACAAAGCAACAGAGCCTAGGGCACTTCCACTTATGGTCCTATAGCTTAGGGAAATTAAAATCAAAAAGACACAGCCACCCCAAAGTTTGGGACGCCTCCGTTTACAAGAACCTCGTTTACCGTACAAGTTCAATATCACAGAAAGTGAAAAATGGATAAAGAACTTGAGGTACTTACGTACAATGCAGTATCACTCAGCAATGAAATCTATGTCATCAGGCCCTTAGCAGCATAATGAGTGCATTCAGGTACGATGATTCTAACTGAAATAAGTCACACAGAAAAAGAAACATCATAAGATATCAGTAATACACGGAATGTAAACTTGGCTACACAGGAACTGCATTCCAAAACAGAACAGGGTCTCAAATTTAGAAAACCAACTTATGCTTGCTTAAGGGGAAAGGTGAGTTGGGGTGCTGCATAAAACCAGAGATTGAAATGAGCACAGATAAAGTTCCTTAAGCCAAATATGGAATAGACAAGAGCTACTCCTTGCTCAACGAAATGGACTCAACACCCCATATTAAACGCCTAAGAATGTACCTGACTAGTAAGTATCTTAAAACCTATGGATTGCTATGTCTCCAAAAGAGAATCAAGCGTGTGTACAGGGGCATAAACGCAGCAGTGATAGGATTGGAGAGGTTCGGTGAGCAAATGAAGACCCTTTGAAGTCATATTGCATGGTACCCATTACACGGGTCTCAACTCTCCAGGTTTTAGGTATTCTTCCTTCAGCTAAAACATGCATGTGGAACCCAGAGTATGATCAACCATGTGAACGGGAGACGTGTTCAAATATGTCTCAGTTTTCCTCCCCTGGTACTCGGGTGCAACATTCCAGACGCTTTACTAACACTCTCCCCACTTGGAGAGTCAGTCCCTTTAACCTCCTGTTTGGCCCAGTTTGCAATTTCTGCGGAAGATGAACAGGAATAGCAAGAACCAATGAGAGGCTAGCTGGAGGTGTCTGAACGGGCAAATTTAACTCTCATTTCCCACCAGGAAGAGGAATTAACCAAAGGCTCAGCGTGCCGGGCCGGAACCAGATTAGGGACTGAAGCCATCCTGCGGTGTTGCGGCCAGGTCACAAGAAAGCGAGTTGAAGAAAGGAGCTCAGGGGCACTGTAATTCACAAACCTGCAGAGTTATAAATGACAGCTATCGTCCAAAAATAGACTGAAGTAAGGCTGCCAAGAGGACTTGAAAGCGGGGCAGAATTGCAGGAAACCGATTTCAGGAGGTAGACTGGAATTGCATTGAAAGCATAGGAAAAGAGGCAGAACGTCCACAATGATGCACTTGGCCAAAAAGGGCGTATGCGTTTTTTCCTGAATATATTCAGGAAAAAACGCATACGCCCTTTTTGGCCAACCAAGCAAGCTTGCAAAGGAAATCTGCACTACAATGAAGTCTCACTTCCCCCCGGTCAAAAGGGCCATCTGAAAAAAGTGTAAAATCCAGAAAGGCAGGACAGGCCATTGAGAACTGGGAGCCTTGTTATGCTGATGGGCGGGATGTCAATTGCCAACAGACACTTGGGAGAAGTGTATGGTGTTTCCTGAAACATCTAAAAAACAAAGCAACAGAGCTTAGGGCACTTCCACTTATGGTCCTATAGCTTAGGGAAATTAAAATCAAAAAGACACAGCCACCCCAAAGTTTGGGACGCCTCTGTTTACAAGAACCTCGTTTACAGTACAAGTTCAACATCGCAGAAAGTGAAAAATGGATAAAGAAGTTCTGGTATTCACTTACAAAGCAATATCACTCAGCAATGAAATCTGTGTCATCAGGCCCTTAGCAGCACAATGAGTGGATTCAGGTATGATGATTCTAACTGAAATAAGTCACACAGAAAAAGAAACATCATAAGATATCAGTAATACACGGAATGTAAACTTGGCTACACAGGAACTGAATTACAGAACAGAACAGGGTCTCAAATTTAGAAAACCAACTTATGCTTGCTTAAGGGTAAAGGTGAGTTGGGGTGCTGCATAAAACCAGAGATTGAAATGAGCACAGATAAAGTTCCTTAAGCCAAATATGGAATAGACAAGAGCTACTCCTTGCTCAACGAAATGGACTCAACACCGCATATTAAACGCCTAAGAATGTACCTGACTAGTAAGTATCTTAAAACCTATGGATTGCTATGTCTCCGAAAGAGAATCAAGCGTGTGTACAGGGGCATAAACGCAGCAGTGATAGGATTGGAGAGGTTTGGTGAGCAAATGAAGACCCTTTGAAGTCATATTGCATGGTACCCATTCCACGGGTTTCAACTACCCAGGTTTAAGGTATTCTTCCTTCAGCTAAAACATGCATGTGGAACCCAGAGTATGATCAACCATGTGATCGGGAGACGTGTTCAAATATGTCTCAGTTTTCGTACCCTGGTACTCGGGTGCAACATTCCAGACGCTTTACTAACACTCTCCCGACTTGGAGAGTCAGTCCCTTTAACCTCCTGTTTGGCCCAGTTTGCAATTTCTGCGGAAGATGAACAGGAATAGCGAGAACCAATGAGAGACTAGCTGGAGGTGTCTGGACGGGCAAATTTAACTCTCATTTCCCACCAGGAAGAGGAATTAACCAAAGGCTCAGCGTGCCGTGCCGGAACCAGATTAGGGCCTGAAGCCATCCTGCGGTGTTGCGGCCAGCTCACAAGAAAGCGAGTTGTAGAAAGGAGCTCAGGGGCACTGTAATTCACAAACCTGCAGAGTTATAAATGACAGCTATCGTCCAAAAATAGACTGAAGTAAGGCTGCCAAGAGGACTTGAAAGCGGGGCAGAATTGCAGGAAACCGATTTCAGGAGGTAGACTGGAATTGCATTGAAAGCAGAGGAAAAGAGGCAGAACGTACACAATGATGCACTTGGCCAAAAAGGGCGTATGCGTTTTTTCCTGAATATATTCAGGAAAAAACGCATACGCCCTTTTTGGCCAACCAAGCAAGCTTGCAAAGGAAATCTGCACTACAATGAAGTCTCACTTCTCCCCAGTCAAAAGGGCCATCTGAAAAAAGTGTAAAATCCAGAAAGGCAGGACAGGCCATGGAGAACTGGGAGCCTTGTTATGCTGATGGGCGGGATGTAAATTGCCAACAACCACTCGGGAGAAGTGTATGGTGTTTCCTGAAACATCTAAAAAACAAAGCAACAGAACCTAGGGCACTTCCACTTATGGTCCTATAGCTTAGGGAAATTAAAATCAAAAAGACACAGCCACCCCAAAGTTTGGAACGGCTCTGTTTACAAGAACCTCGTTTACAGTACAAGTTCAACATCGCAGAAAGTGAAAAATGGATAAAGAAGTTGTGGTATTTACTTACAAAGCAATATCACTCAGCAATGAAATCTGTGTCATCAGGCCCTTAGCAGCACAATGAGTGGATTCAGGTATGATGATTCTAACTGAAATAAGTCACACAGAAAAAGAAACATCATAAGATATCAGTAATACACGGAATGTAAACTTGGCTACACAGGAACTGAATTACAGAAGAGAACAGGGTCTCAAATTTAGAAAACCAACTTATGCTTGCTTAAGGGTAAAGGTGAGTTGGGGTGCTACATAAAACCAGAGATTGAAATGAGCACAGATAAAGTTCCTTAAGTCAAATATGGAATAGACAGGAGCTACTCCTTGCTCAACGAAATGGACTCAACACCGCATATTAAACGCCTAAGAATGTACCTGACTAGTAAGTATCTTCAAACCTATGGATTGCTATGTCTCCGAAAGAGAATCAAGCATGTGTACAGGGGCATAAACGCAGCAGTGATAGGATTGGAGAGGTTCGGTGAGCAAATGAAGACCCTTTGAAGTCACATTGCATGGTACCCATTCCACGGGTTTCAACTACCCAGGTTTTAGGTATTCTTCCTTCAGCTAAAACATGCATGTGGAACCCAGAGTATGATCAACCATGTGATCGGGAGACGTGTTCAAATATGTCTCAGTTTTCCTCCCCTGGTACTCGGGTGCAACATTCCAGACGCTTTACTAACACTCTCCCCACTTGGAGAGTCAGTCCCTTTAACCTCATGTTTGGCCCAGTTTGCAATTTCTGCGGAAGATGAACAGGAATAGCGAGAACCAATGAGAAACTAGCTGGAGGTGTCTGGACGGGCAAATTTAACTCTCATTTCCCACCAGGAAGAGGAAATAACCAAAGGCTCAGCGTGCCGTACCGGAACCAGATTAGGGCCTGAAGCCATCCTGCGGTGTTGCGGCCAGCTCACAAGAAAGTGAGTTGAAGAAAGGAGCTCAGGGGCACTGTAATTCACAAACCTGCAGAGTTATAAATGACAGCTATCGTCCAAAAATAGACTGAAGTAAGGCTGCCAAGAGGACTTGAAAGCGGGGCAGAATTGCAGGAAACCGATTTCAGGAGGTAGACTGGAATTGCATTGAAAGCATAGGAAAAGAGGCAGAACGTCCACAATGATGCACTTGGCCAAAAAGGGCGTATGCGTTTTTTCCTGAATATATTCAGGAAAAAATGCATACGCCCTTTTTGGCCAACCAAGCAAGCTTGCAAAGGAAATCTGCACTACAATGAAGTCTCACTTCCCCCGGTCAAAAGGGCCATCTGAAAAAAGTGTAAAATCCAGAAAGGCAGGACAGGCCATGGAGAACTGGGAGCCTTGTTATGCTGATGGGCGGGATGTAAATTGCCAACAACCACTCGGGAGAAGTGTATGGTGTTTCCTGAAACATCTAAAAAACAAAGCAACAGAACCTAGGGCACTTCCACTTATGGTCCTATAGCTTAGGGAAATTAAAATCAAAAAGACACAGCCACCCCAAAGTTTGGAACGGCTCTGTTTACAAGAACCTCGTTTACAGTACAAGTTCAACATCACAGAAAGTGAAAAATGGATAAAGAAGTTGTGGTATTTACTTACAAAGCAATATCACTCAGCAATGAAATCTGTGTCATCAGACCCTTAGCAGCACAATGAGTGGATTTAGGTATGATGATTCTAACAGAAATAAGTCACGCAGAAAAAGAAACATCATAAGATATCAGTAATACACGGAATGTAAACTTGGCTACACAGGAACTGAATTACAGAACAGAACAGGGTCTCAAATTTAGAAAACCAACTTATGCTTGCTTAAGGGAAAAGGTGAGTTGGGGTGCTGCATAAAACCAGAGATTGAAATGAGCACAGATAAAGTTCCTTAAGCCAAATATGGAATAGACAAGAGCTACTCCTTGCTCAACGAAATGGACTCAACACCGCATATTAAACGCCTAAGAATGTACCTGACTAGTAAGTATCTTAAAACCTATGGATCGCTATGTCTCCGAAAGAGAATCAAGCATGTGTACAGGGGCATAAACGCAGCAGTGATAGGATTGGAGAGGTTCGGTGAGCAAATGAAGACCCTTTGAAATCATATTGCATGGTACCCATTACACGGGTCTTAACTCTCCAGGTTTAAGGTATTCTTCCTTCAGCTAAAACATGCATGTGGAACCCAGAGTATGATCAACCGTGTGAACGGGAGACGTGTTCAAATATGTCTCAGTTTTCCTCCCCTGGTACTCGGGTGCAACATTCCAGACGCTTTACTAACACTCTCCCGACTTGGAGAGTCAGTCCCTTTAACCTCCTGTTTGGCCCAGTTTGCAATTTCTGCGGAAGATGAACAGGAATAGCGAGAACCAATGAGAGACTAGCTGGAGGTGTCTGGACGGGCAAATTTAACTCTCATTTCCCACCAGGAAGAGGAATTAACCAAAGGCTCAGCGTGCCGTGCCGGAACCAGATTAGGGCCTGAAGCCATCCTGCGGTGTTGCGGCCAGCTCACAAGAAAGCGAGTTGTAGAAAGGAGCTCAGGGGCACTGTAATTCACAAACCTGCAGAGTTATAAATGACAGCTATCGTCCAAAAATATACTGAAGTAAGCTGCCAAGAGGACTTGAAAGCGGGGCAGAATGGCAGGAAACCGATTTCAGGAGGTAGACTGAAATTGCATTGCAAGCATAGGAAAAGAGGCAGAACGTCCACAATGATGCACTTGGCCAAAAAGGGCGTATGCGTTTTTTCCTGAATATATTAAGGAAAAAACGCATACGCCCTTTTTGGCCAACCAAGCAAGCTTGCAAAGGAAATCTGCACTACAATGAAGTCTCACCTCCACCTGGTCAAAAGGGCCATCTGAAAAAAGTGTAAAATCCATAAAGGCACGACAGGCCATGGAGAACTGGGAGCCTTCTTATGCTGATGGGCGGGATGTAAATTGCCAATAGCCACTCTGGAGAAGTGTATGGTGTTTCCTGAAACATCTAAAAAACAAAGCAACAGAGCCTAGGGCACTTCCACTTATGGTCCTATAGCTTAGGGAAATTAAAATCAAAAAGACACAGCCACCCCAAAGTTTGGGACGCCTCCGTTTACAAGAACCTCGTTTACCGTACAAGTTCAATATCACAGAAAATGAAAAATGGATAAAGAACTTGAGGTACTTACGTACAATGCAGTATCACTCAGCAATGAAATCTATGTCATCAGGCCCTTAGCAGCGTAATGAGTGGATTCAGGTACGATGATTCTAACTGAAATAAGTCACACAGAAAATGAAACATCATAAGATATCAGTAATACACGGAATGTAAACTTGGCTACACAGAACTGCATTCCAAAACAGAACAGGGTCTCAAATTTAGAAAACCAACTTATGCTTGCTTAAGGGGAAAGGTGAGTTGGGGTGCTGCATAAAACCAGAGATTGAAATGAGCACAGATAAAGTTCCTTAAGCCAAATATGGAATAGACAAGAGCTACTCCTTGCTCAACGAAATGGACTCAACACCCCATATTAAACGCCTAAGAATGTACCTGACTAGTAAGTATCTTAAAACCTATGGATTGCTATGTCTCCAAAAGAGAATCAAGCGTGTGTACAGGGGCATAAACGCAGCAGTGATAGAATTGGAGAGGTTCGGTGAGCAAATGAAGACCCTTTGAAGTCATATTGCATGGTACCCATTACACGGGTCTCAACTCTCCAGGTTTTAGGTATTCTTCCTTCAGCTAAAACATGCATGTGGAACCCAGAGTATGATCAACCATGTGAACGGGAGACGTGTTCAAATATGTCTCAGTTTTCCTCCCCTGGTACTCGGGTGCAACATTCCAGACGCTTTACTAACACTCTTCCGACTTGGAGAGTCAGTCCCTTTAACCTCCTGTTTGGCCCAGTTTGCAATTTCTGCGGAAGATGAACAGGAATAGCGAGAACCAATGAGAGGCTAGCTGGAGGTGTCTGAACGGGCAAATTTAACTCTCATTTCCCACCAGGAAGAGGAATTAACCAAAGGCTCAGCGTGCCGGGCCGGAACCAGATTAGGGTCTGAAGCCATCCTGCGGTGTTGCGGCCAGGTCACAAGAAAGCGAGTTGAAGAAAGGAGCTCAGGGGCACTGTAATTCACAAACCTGCAGAGTTATAAATGACAGCTATCGTCCAAAAATAGACTGAAGTAAGGCTGCCAAGAGGACTTGAAAGCGGGGCAGAATTGCAGGAAACCGATTTCAGGAGGTAGACTGGAATTGCATTGAAAGCATAGGAAAAGAGGCAGAACGTCCACAATGATGCACTTGGCCAAAAAGGGCGTATGCGTTTTTTCCTGAATATATTCAGGAAAAAACGCATACGCCCTTTTTGGCCAACCAAGCAAGCTTGCAAAGGAAATCTGCACTACAATGAAGTCTCACTTCCCCCCGGTCAAAAGGGCCATCTGAAAAAAGTGTAAAATCCAGAAAGGCAGGACAGGCCATGGAGAACTGGGAGCCTTGTTATGCTGATGGGCGGGATGTAAATTGCCAACAACCACTCGGGAGAAGTGTATGGTGTTTCCTGAAACATCTAAAAAACAAAGCAACAGAGCCTAGGGCACTTCCACTTATGGTCCTATAGCTTAGGGAATTTAAAATCAAAAACACACAGCCACCCCAAAGTTTCGAAAGGCTCTGTTTACAAGAACCTCGTTTACAGTACAAGTTCAACATCACAGAAATTGAAAAATGGATAAAGAAGTTGTGGTATTTACTTACAAAGCAATATCACTCAGCAATGAAATCTGTGTCATCAGGCCCTTAGCAGCACAATGAGTGGATTCAGGTATGATGATTCTAACTGAAATAAGTCACACAGAAAAAGAAACATCATAAGATATCAGTAATACACGGAATGGAAACTTGGCTACACAGGAACTGAATTACAGAACAGAACAGGGTCTCAAATTTAGAAAACCAACTTATGCTTGCTTAAGGGGAAAGGTGAGTTGGGGTGCTGCATAAAACCAGAGATTGAAATGAGCACAGATAAAGTTCCTTAAGCCAAATATGGAATAGACAAGAGCTACTCCTTGCTCAACGAAATGGACTCAACACCGCATATTAAACGCCTAAGAATGTACCTGACTAGTAAGTATCTTAAAACCTATGGATTGCTATGTCTCCGAAAGAGAATCAAGCATGTGTACAGGGGCATAAACGCAGCAGTGATAGGATTGGAGAGGTTCGGTGAGCAAATGAAGACCCTTTGAAGTCATATTGCATGGTACCCATTCCACGGGTTTCAAATACACAGGTTTAAGGTATTCTTCCTTCAGCTAAAACATGCATGTGGAACCCAAGTATGATCAACCATGTGAACGGGAGACGTGTTCAAATATGTCTCAGTTTTCCTCCCCTGGTACTCGGGTGCAACATTCCAGACGCTTTACTAACACTCTCCCCACTTGGAAAGACAGCGCCTTTAACCTCCTGTTTGGCCCAGTTTGCAATTTCTGCGGAAGATGAACAGGAATAGCGAGAACCAATGAGAGACTAGCTGGAGGTGTCTGGACGGGCAAATTTAACTCTCATTTCCCACCAGGAAGAGGAAATAACCAAAGGCTCAGCATGCCGTGCCGGAACCAGATTAGGGCCTGAAGACATCCTGCGGTGTTGTGGCCAGGTCACAAGAAAGCGAGTTGAAGAAAGGAGCTCAGGGGCACTGTAATTCACAAACCTGCAGAGTTATAAATGACAGCTATCGTCCAAAAATAGACTGAAGTAAGGCTGCCAAGAGGACTTGAAAGCGGGGCAGAATTGCAGGAAACCGATTTCAGGAGGTAGACTGGAATTGCATTGAAAGCATAGGAAAAGAGGCAGAACGTCCACAATGATGCACTTGGACAAAAAGGGCGTATGCGTTTTTTCCGGAATATATTCAGGAAAAAACGCATACGCCCTTTTTGGCCAACCAAGCAAGCTTGCAAAGGAAATCTGCACTACAATGAAGTCTCACTTCCCCCCGGTCAAAAGGGCCATCTGAAAAAAGTGTAAAATCCAGAAAGGCAGGACAGGCCATGGAGAACTGGGAGCCTTGTTATGCTGATGGGCGGGATGTAAATTGCCAACAACCACTCGGGAGAAGTGTATGGTGTTTCCTGAAACATCTAAAAAACAAAGCAACAGAGCCTAGGGCACTTCCACTTATGGTCCTATAGCTTAGGGAAATTAAATTCAAAAAGACACAGCCACCCCAAAGTTTGGAACGGCTCTGTTTACAAGAACCTCGTTTACAGTACAAGTTCAACATCGCAGAAAGTGAAAAATGGATAAAGAACTTGTGGTACTTACGTACAATGCAGTATCACTCAGCAATGAAATCTATGTCATCAGGCCCGTAGCAGCATAATGAGTGGATTCAGGTACGATGATTCTAACTGAAATAAGTCACACAGAAAAAGAAACATCATAAGATATCACTAATACACGGAATGTAAACTTGGCTACACAGGAACTGAATTACAGAACAGAACAGGGTCTCAAATTTAGAAAACCAACTTATGCTTGCTTAAGGGTAAAGGTGAGTTGGGGTGCTGCATAAAACCAGAGATTGAAATGAGCACAGATAAAGTTCCTTAAGCCAAATATGGAATAGACAAGAGCTACTCCTTGCTCAACGAAATGGACTCAACACCGCATATTAAATGCCTAAGAATGTACCTGACTAGTAAGTATCTTAAAACCTATGGATTGCTATGTCTCCGAAAGAGAATCAAGCATGTGTACAGGGGCATAAACGCAGCAGTGATAGGATTGGAGAGGTTCGGTGAGCAAATGAAGACCCTTTGAAGTCATATTGCATGGGACCCATTCCACGGGTTTCAACTACCCAGGTTTTAGGTATTCTTCCTTCAGCTAAAACATGCATGTGGGACCTAGAGTATGATCAACCATGTGAACGGGAGACGTGTTCAAATATGTCTCAGTTTTCCTCCCCTGGTACTCGGGTGCAACATTCCAGACGCTTTACTAACACTCTCCCCACTTGGAGAGTCAGCGCCTTTAACCTCCTGTTTGGCCCAGTTTGCAATTTCTGCGGAAGATGAACAGGAATAGGGAGAACCAATGAGAGGCTAGCTGGAGGTGTCTGGACGGGCAAATTTAACTCTCATTTCCCACCAGGAAGAGGAAATAACCAAAGGCTCAGCGTGCCGTCCCGGAAAAAGATTAGGGCCTGAAGACATCCTGCGGTGTTGCGGCCAGCTCAAAAGAAAGCGAGTTGAAGAAAGGAGCTCAGGGGCACTGTAATTCACAAACCTGCAGAGTTATAAATGACAGCTATGGTCCAAAAATAGACTGAAGTAAGGCTGCCAAGAGGACTTGAAAGCGGGGCAGAATTGCAGGAAACCGATTTCAGGAGGTAGACTGGAATTGCATTGAAAGCATAGGAAAAGAGGCAGAACGTCCACAATGATGCACTTGGCCAAAAAGGGCGTATGCGTTTTTTCCTGAATATATTCAGGAAAAACCGCATACGCCCTTTTTGGCCAACCAAGCAAGCTTGCAAAGGAAATCTGCACTACAATGAAGTCTCACTTCCCCCCGGTCAAAAGGGCCATCTGAAAAAAGTGTAAAATCCAGAAAGGCAGGACACGCCATGGAGAACTGGGAGCCTTGTTATGCTGAAGGGCGGGATGTAAATTGCCAACAACCACTCGGGAGAAGTGTATGGTGTTTCCTGAAACATCTAAAAAACAAAGCAACAGAGCCTAGGGCACTTCCACTTATGGTCCTATAGCTTAGGGAAATTAAATTCAAAAAGACACAGCCACCCCAAAGTTTGGAACGGCTCTGTTTACAAGAACCTCGTTTACAGTACAAGTTCAACATCGCAGAAAGTGAAAAATGGATAAAGAACTTGTGGTACTTACGTACAATGCAGTATCACTCAGCAATGAAATCTATGTCATCAGGCCCGTAGCAGCATAATGAGTGGATTCAGGTACGATGATTCTAACTGAAATAAGTCACACAGAAAAAGAAACATCATAAGATATCACTAATACACGGAATGTAAACTTGGCTACACAGGAACTGAATTACAGAACAGAACAGGGTCTCAAATTTAGAAAACCAACTTATGCTTGCTTAAGGGGAAAGGTGAGTTGGGGTGCTGCATAAAACCAGAGATTGAAATGAGCACAGATAAAGTTCCTTAAGCCAAATATGGAATAGACAAGAGCTACTCGTTGCTCAACGAAATGGACTCAACACCGCATATTAAATGCCTAAGAATGTACCTGACTAGTAAGTATCTTAAAACCTATGGATTGCTATGTCTCCGAAAGAGAATCAAGCATGTGTACAGGGGCATAAACGCAGCAGTGATAGGATTGGAGAGGTTCGGTGAGCAAATAAAGACCCTTTGAAGTCATATTGCATGGGACCCATTCCACGGGTTTCAACTACCCAGGTTTTAGGTATTCTTCCTTCAGCTAAAACATGCATGTGGGACCTAGAGTATGATCAACCATGTGAACGGGAGACGTGTTCAAATATGTCTCAGTTTTCCTCCCCTGGTACTCGGGTGCAACATTCCAGACGCTTTACTAACACTCTCCCCACTTGGAGAGTCAGCGCCTTTAACCTCCTGTTTGGCCCAGTTTGCAATTTCTGCGGAAGATGAACAGGAATAGCGAGAACCAATGAGAGGCTAGCTGGAGGTGTCTGGACGGGCAAATTTAACTCTCATTTCCCACCAGGAAGAGGAAATAACCAAAGGCTCAGCGTGCCGTGCCGGAACCAGATTAGGGCCTGAAGACATCCTGCGGTGTTGCGGCCAGGTCACAAGAAAGCGAGTTGAAGAAAGGAGCTCAGGGGCACTGTAATTCACAAACCTGCAGAGTTATAAATGACAGCTATCGTCCAAAAATAGACTGAAGTAAGGCTGCCAAGAGGACTTGAAAGCGGGGCAGAATTGCAGGAAACCGATTTCAGGAGGTAGACTGGAATTGCATTGAAAGCATAGGAAAAGAGGCAGAACGTCCACAATGATGCACTTGGCCAAAAAGGGCGTATGCGTTTTTTCCTGAATATATTCAGGAAAAAACGCATACGCCCTTTTTGGCCAACCAAGCAAGCTTGCAAAGGAAATCTGCACTACAATGAAGTCTCACTTCCCCCCGGTCAAAAGGGCCATCTGAAAAAAGTGTAAAATCCAGAAAGGCAGGACACGCCATGGAGAACTGGGAGCCTTGTTATGCTGAAGGGCGGGATGTAAATTGCCAACAACCACTCGGGAGAAGTGTATGGTGTTTCCTGAAACATCTAAAAAACAAAGCAACAGAGCCTAGGGCACTTCCACTTATGGTCCTATAGCTTAGGGAAATTAAATTCAAAAAGACACAGCCACCCCAAAGTTTGGAACGGCTCTGTTTACAAGAACCTCGTTTACAGTACAAGTTCAACATCGCAGAAAGTGAAAAATGGATAAAGAACTTGTGGTACTTACGTACAATGCAGTATCACTCAGCAATGAAATCTATGTCATCAGGCCCGTAGCAGCATAATGAGTGGATTCAGGTACGATGATTCTAACTGAAATAAGTCACACAGAAAAAGAAACATCATAAGATATCACTAATACACGGAATGGAAACTTGGCTACACAGGAACTGAATTACAGAACAGAACAGGGTCTCAAATTTAGAAAACCAACTTATGCTTGCTTAAGGGGAAAGGTGAGTTGGGGTGCTGCATAAAACCAGAGATTGAAATGAGCACAGATAAAGTTCCTTAAGCCAAATATGGAATAGACAAGAGCTACTCGTTGCTCAACGAAATGGACTCAACACCGCATATTAAATGCCTAAGAATGTACGTGACTAGTAAGTATCTTAAAACCTATGGATTGCTATGTCTCCGAAAGAGAATCAAGCATGTGTACAGGGGCATAAACGCAGCAGTGATAGGATTGGAGAGGTTCGGTGAGCAAATGAAGACCCTTTGAAGTCATATTGCATGGGACCCATTCCACGGGTTTCAACTACCCAGGTTTTAGGTATTCTTCCTTCAGCTAAAACATGCATGTGGGACCTAGAGTATGATCAACCATGTGAACGGGAGACGTGTTCAAATATGTCTCAGTTTTCCTCCCCTGGTACTCGGGTGCAACATTCCAGACGCTTTACTAACACTCTCCCCACTTGGAGAGTCAGCGCCTTTAACCTCCTGTTTGGCCCAGTTTGCAATTTCTGCGGAAGATGAACAGGAATAGCGAGAACCAATGAGAGGCTAGCTGGAGGTGTCTGGACGGGCAAATTTAACTCTCATTTCCCACCAGGAAGAGGAAATAACCAAAGGCTCAGCGTGCCGTGCCGGAACCAGATTAGGGCCTGAAGACATCCTGCGGTGTTGCGGCCAGGTCACAAGAAAGCGAGTTGAAGAAAGGAGCTCAGGGGCACTGTAATTCACAAACCTGCAGAGTTATAAATGACAGCTATCGTCCAAAAATAGACTGAAGTAAGGCTGCCAAGAGGACTTGAAAGCGGGGCAGAATTGCAGGAAACCGATTTCAGGAGGTAGACTGGAATTGCATTGAAAGCATAGGAAAAGAGGCAGAACGTCCACAATGATGCACTTGGCCAAAAAGGGCGTATGCGTTTTTTCCTGAATATATTCAGGAAAAAACGCATACGCCCTTTTTGGCCAACCAAGCAAGCTTGCAAAGGAAATCTGCACTACAATGAAGTCTCACTTCCCCCCGGTCAAAAGGGCCATCTGAAAAAAGTGTAAAATCCAGAAAGGCAGGACAGGCCATGGAGAACTGGGAGCCTTGTTATGCTGATGGGCGGGATGTAAATTGCCAACAACCACTCGGGAGAAGTGTATGGTGTTTCCTGAAACATCTAAAAAACAAAGCAACAGAGCCTAGGGCACTTCCACTTATGGTCCTATAGCTTAGGGAAATTAAATTCAAAAAGACACAGCCACCCCAAAGTTTGGAACGGCTCTGTTTACAAGAACCTCGTTTACAGTACAAGTTCAACATCGCAGAAAGTGAAAAATGGATAAAGAACTTGTGGTACTTACGTACAATGCAGTATCACTCAGCAATGAAATCTATGTCATCAGGCCCGTAGCAGCATAATGAGTGGATTCAGGTACGATGATTCTAACTGAAATAAGTCACGCAGAAAAAGAAACATCATAAGATATCACTAATACACGGAATGTAAACTTGGCTACACAGGAACTGAATTACAGAACAGAACAGGGTCTCAAATTTAGAAAACCAACTTATGCTTGCTTAAGGGTAAAGGTGAGTTGGGGTGCTGCATAAAACCAGAGATTGAAATGAGCACAGATAAAGTTCCTTAAGCCAAATATGGAATAGACAAGAGCTACTCCTTGCTCAACGAAATGGACTCAACACCGCATATTAAATGCCTAAGAATGTACCTGACTAGTAAGTATCTTAAAACCTATGGATTGCTATGTCTCCGAAAGAGAATCAAGCATGTGTACAGGGGCATAAACGCAGCAGTGATAGGATTGGAGAGGTTCGGTGAGCAAATGAAGACCCTTTGAAGTCATATTGCATGGTACCCATTCCACGGGTTTCAACTACCCAGGTTTAAGGTATTCTTCCTTCAGCTAAAACATGCATGTGGGACCTAGAGTATGATCAACCATGTGATCGGGAGACGTGTTCAAATATGTCTCAGTTTTCCTCCCCTGGTACTCGGGTGCAACATTCCAGACGCTTTACTAACACTCTCCCCACTTGGAAAGTCAGCGCCTTTAACCTCCTGTTTGGCCCAGTTTGCAATTTCTGCGGAAGATGAACAGGAATAGGGAGAACCAATGAGAGGCTAGCTGGAGGTGTCTGGACGGGCAAATTTAACTCTCATTTCCCACCAGGAAGAGGAAATAACCAAAGGCTCAGCGTGCCGTCCCGGAACAAGATTAGGGCCTGAAGCCATCCTGCGGTGTTGCGGCCAGCTCAAAAGAAAGCGAGTTGAAGAAAGGAGCTCAGGGGCACTGTAATTCACAAACCTGCAGAGTTATAAATGACAGCTATCGTCCAAAAATAGACTGAAGTAAGGCTGCCAAGAGGACTTGAAAGCGGGGCAGAATTGCAGGAAACCGATTTCAGGAGGTAGACTGGAATTGCATTGAAAGCATAGGAAAAGAGGCAGAACGTCCACAATGATGCACTTGGCCAAAAAGGGCGTATGCGTTTTTTCCTGAATATATTCAGGAAAAAACGCATACGCCCTTTTTGGCCAACCAAGCAAGCTTGCAAAGGAAGTCTGCACTACAATGAAGTCTCACTTCCCCCCGGTCAAAAGGGCCATCTGAAAAAAGTGTAAAATCCAGAAAGGCAGGACACGCCATGGAGAACTGGGAGCCTTGTTATGCTGAAGGGCGGGATGTAAATTGCCAACAAACACTCGGGAGAAGTGTATGGTGTTTCCTGAAACATCTAAAAAACAAAGCAACAGAGCCTAGGGCACTTCCACTTATGGTCCTATAGCTTAGGGAATTTAAAATCAAAAAGACACAGCCACCCCAAAGTTTCGAACGGCTCTGTTTACAAGAACCTCGTTTACAGTACAAGTTCAACATCGCAGAAAGTGAAAAATGGATAAAGAAGTTGTGGTATTTACTTACAAAGCAATATCACTCAGCAATGAAATCTGTGTCATCAGGACCTTAGCAGCACAATGAGTGGATTCAGGTATGATGATTCTAACTGAAATAAGTCACACAGAAAAAGAAACATCATAAGATATCACTAATACACGGAATGTAAACTTGGCTACACAGGAACTGAATTACAGAACAGAACAGGGTCTCAAATTTAGAAAACCAACTTATGCTTGCTTAAGGGGAAAGGTGAGTTGGGGTGCTGCATAAAACCAGAGATTGAAATGAGCACAGATAAAGTTCCTTAAGCCAAATATGGAATAGACAAGAGCTACTCCTTGCTCAACGAAATGGACTCAACACCGCATATTAAACGCCTAAGAATGTACCTGACTAGTAAGTATCTTAAAACCTATGGATTGCTATGTCTCCGAAAGAGAATCAAGCATGTGTACAGGGGCATAAACGCAGCAGTGATAGGATTGGAGAGGTTCGGTGAGCAAATGAAGACCCTTTGAAGTCATATTGCATGGTACCCATTCCACGGGTTTCAAATACACAGGTTTAAGGTATTCTTCCTTCAGCTAAAACATGCATGTGGAACCCAAGTATGATCAACCATGTGAACGGGAGACGTGTTCAAATATGTCTCAGTTTTCCTCCCCTGGTACTCGGGTGCAACATTCCAGACGCTTTACTAACACTCTCCCCACTTGGAAAGTCAGCGCCTTTAACCTCCTGTTTGGCCCAGTTTGCAATTTCTGCGGAAGATGAACAGGAATAGCGAGAACCAATGAGAGGCTAGCTGGAGGTGTCTGGACGGGCAAATTTAACTCTCATTTCCCACCAGGAAGAGGAAATAACCAAAGGCTCAGCGTGCCGTCCCGGAACCAGATTAGGGCCTGAAGCCATCCTGCGGTGTTGCGGCCAGCTCAAAAGAAAGCGAGTTGAAGAAAGGAGCTCAGGGGCACTGTAATTCACAAACCTGCAGAGTTATAAATGACAGCTATCGTCCAAAAATAGACTGAAGTAAGGCTGCCAAGAGGACTTGAAAGCGGGGCAGAATTGCAGGAAACCGATTTCAGGAGGTAGACTGGAATTGCATTGAAAGCATAGGAAAAGAGGCAGAACGTCCACAATGATGCACTTGGCCAAAAAGGGCGTATGCGTTTTTTCCTGAATATATTCAGGAAAAAACGCATACGCCCTTTTTGGCCAACCAAGCAAGCTTGCAAAGGAAGTCTGCACTACAATGAAGTCTCACTTCCCCCCGGTCAAAAGGGCCATCTGAAAAAAGTGTAAAATCCAGAAAGGCAGGACACGCCATGGAGAACTGGGAGCCTTGTTATGCTGAAGGGCGGGATGTAAATTGCCAACAAACACTCGGGAGAAGTGTATGGTGTTTCCTGAAACATCTAAAAAACAAAGCAACAGAGCCTAGGGCACTTCCACTTATGGTCCTATAGCTTAGGGAATTTAAAATCAAAAAGACACAGCCACCCCAAAGTTTCGAACGGCTCTGTTTACAAGAACCTCGTTTACAGTACAAGTTCAACATCGCAGAAAGTGAAAAATGGATAAAGAAGTTGTGGTATTTACTTACAAAGCAATATCACTCAGCAATGAAATCTGTGTCATCAGGCCCTTAGCAGCACAATGAGTGGATTCAGGTATGATGATTCTAACTGAAATAAGTCACACAGAAAAAGAAACATCATAAGATATCACTAATACACGGAATGTAAACTTGGCTACACAGGAACTGAATTACAGAACAGAACAGGGTCTCAAATTTAGAAAACCAACTTATGCTTGCTTAAGGGTAAAGGTGAGTTGGGGTGCTGCATAAAACCAGAGATTGAAATGAGCACAGATAAAGTTCCTTAAGCCAAATATGGAATAGACAAGAGCTACTCCTTGCTCAACGAAATGGACTCAACACCGCATATTAAACGCCTAAGAATGTACCTGACTAGTAAGTATCTTAAAACCTATGGATTGCTATGTCTCCGAAAGAGAATCAAGCATGTGTACAGGGGCATAAACGCAGCAGTGATAGGATTGGAGAGGTTCGGTGAGCAAATGAAGACCCTTTGAAGTCATATTGCATGGTACCCATTCCACGGGTTTCAAATACACTTGTTTAAGGTATTCTTCCTTCAGCTAAAACATGCATGTGGAACCCAAGTATGATCAACCATGTGAACGGGAGACGTGTTCAAATATGTCTCAGTTTTCCTCCCCTGGTACTCGGGTGCAACATTCCAGACGCTTTACTAACACTCTCCCCACTTGGAAAGTCAGCGCCTTTAACCTCCTGTTTGGCCCAGTTTGCAATTTCTGCGGAAGATGAACAGGAATAGCGAGAACCAATGAGAGACTAGCTGGAGGTGTCTGGACGGGCAAATTTAACTCTCATTTCCCACCAGGAAGAGGAAATAACCAAAGGCTCAGCATGCCGTGCCGGAACCAGATTAGGGCCTGAAGACATCCTGCGGTGTTGCGGCCAGGTCACAAGAAAGCGAGTTGAAGAAAGGAGCTCAGGGGCACTGTAATTCACAAACCTGCAGAGTTATAAATGACAGCTATGGTCCAAAAATAGACTGAAGTAAGGCTGCCAAGAGGACTTGAAAGCGGGGCAGAATTGCAGGAAACCGATTTCAGGAGGTAGACTGGAATTGCATTGAAAGCATAGGAAAAGAGGCAGAACGTCCACAATGATGCACTTGGCCAAAAAGGGCGTATGCGTTTTTTCCTGAATATATTCAGGAAAAAACGCATACGCCCTTTTTGGCCAACCAAGCAAGCTTGCAAAGGAAATCTGCACTACAATGAAGTCTCACTTCCCCCCGGTCAAAAGGGCCATCTGAAAAAAGTGTAAAATCCAGAAAGGCAGGACAGGCCATGGAGAACTGGGAGCCTTGTTATGCTGATGGGCGGGATGTAAATTGCCAACAACCACTCGGGAGAAGTGTATGGTGTTTCCTGAAACATCTAAAAAACAAAGCAACAGAGCCTAGGGCACTTCCACTTATGGTCCTATAGCTTAGGGAAATTAAATTCAAAAAGACACAGCCACCCCAAAGTTTGGAACGGCTCTGTTTACAAGAACCTCGTTTACAGTACAAGTTCAACATCGCAGAAAGTGAAAAATGGATAAAGAACTTGTGGTACTTACGTACAATGCAGTATCACTCAGCAATGAAATCTATGTCATCAGGCCCGTAGCAGCATAATGAGTGGATTCAGGTACGATGATTCTAACTGAAATAAGTCACACAGAAAAAGAAACATCATAAGATATCACTAATACACGGAATGTAAACTTGGCTACACAGGAACTGAATTACAGAACAGAACAGGGTCTCAAATTTAGAAAACCAACTTATGCTTGCTTAAGGGTAAAGGTGAGTTGGGGTGCTGCATAAAACCAGAGATTGAAATGAGCACAGATAAAGTTCCTTAAGCCAAATATGGAATAGACAAGAGCTACTCCTTGCTCAACGAAATGGACTCAACACCGCATATTAAATGCCTAAGAATGTACCTGACTAGTAAGTATCTTAAAACCTATGGATTGCTATGTCTCCGAAAGAGAATCAAGCATGTGTACAGGGGCATAAACGCAGCAGTGATAGGATTGGAGAGGTTCGGTGAGCAAATGAAGACCCTTTGAAGTCATATTGCATGGGACCCATTCCACGGGTTTCAACTACCCAGGTTTAAGGTATTCTTCCTTCAGCTAAAACATGCATGTGGGACCTAGAGTATGATCAACCATGTGAACGGGAGACGTGTTCAAATATGTCTCAGTTTTCCTCCCCTGGTACTCGGGTGCAACATTCCAGACGCTTTACTAACACTCTCCCCACTTGGAAAGTCAGCGCCTTTAACCTCCTGTTTGGCCCAGTTTGCAATTTCTGCGGAAGATGAACAGGAATAGCGAGAACCAATGAGAGACTAGCTGGAGGTGTCTGGACGGGCAAATTTAACTCTCATTTCCCACCAGGAAGAGGAAATAACCAAAGGCTCAGCATGCCGTGCCCGAACCAGATTAGGGCCTGAAGACATCCTGCGGTGTTGCGGCCAGGTCACAAGAAAGCGAGTTGAAGAAAGGAGCTCAGGGGCACTGTAATTCACAAACCTGCAGAGTTATAAATGACAGCTATCGTCCAAAAATAGACTGAAGTAAGGCTGCCAAGAGGACTTGAAAGCGGGGCAGAATTGCAGGAAACCGATTTCAGGAGGTAGACTGGAATTGCATTGAAAGCATAGGAAAAGAGGCAGAACGTCCACAATGATGCACTTGGCCAAAAAGGGCGTATGCGTTTTTTCCTGAATATATTCAGGAAAAAACGCATACGCCCTTTTTGGCCAACCAAGCAAGCTTGCAAAGGAAATCTGCACTACAATGAAGTCTCACTTCCCCCCGGTCAAAAGGGCCATCTGAAAAAAGTGTAAAATCCAGAAAGGCAGGACAGGCCATGGAGAACTGGGAGCCTTGTTATGCTGATGGGCGGGATGTAAATTGCCAACAACCACTCGGGAGAAGTGTATGGTGTTTCCTGAAACATCTAAAAAACAAAGCAACAGAGCCTAGGGCACTTCCACTTATGGTCCTATAGCTTAGGGAAATTAAATTCAAAAAGACACAGCCACCCCAAAGTTTGGAACGGCTCTGTTTACAAGAACCTCGTTTACAGTACAAGTTCAACATCGCAGAAAGTGAAAAATGGATAAAGAACTTGTGGTACTTACGTACAATGCAGTATCACTCAGCAATGAAATCTATGTCATCAGGCCCGTAGCAGCATAATGAGTGGATTCAGGTACGATGATTCTAACTGAAATAAGTCACACAGAAAAAGAAACATCATAAGATATCACTAATACACGGAATGTAAACTTGGCTACACAGGAACTGAATTACAGAACAGAACAGGGTCTCAAATTTAGAAAACCAACTTATGCTTGCTTAAGGGTAAAGGTGAGTTGGGGTGCTGCATAAAACCAGAGATTGAAATGAGCACAGATAAAGTTCCTTAAGCCAAATATGGAATAGACAAGAGCTACTCCTTGCTCAACGAAATGGACTCAACACCGCATATTAAATGCCTAAGAATGTACCTGACTAGTAAGTATCTTAAAACCTATGGATTGCTATGTCTCCGAAAGAGAATCAAGCATGTGTACAGGGGCATAAACGCAGCAGTGATAGGATTGGAGAGGTTCGGTGAGCAAATGAAGACCCTTTGAAGTCATATTGCATGGTACCCATTCCACGGGTTTCAACTACCCAGGTTTAAGGTATTCTTCCTTCAGCTAAAACATGCATGTGGGACCTAGAGTATGATCAACCATGTGATCGGGAGACGTGTTCAAATATGTCTCAGTTTTCGTACCCTGGTACTCGGGTGCAACATTCCAGACGCTTTACTAACACTCTCCCCAATTGGAGAGTCAGTCCCTTTAACCTCCTGTTTGGCCCAGTTTGCAATTTCTGTGGAAGATGAACAGGAATAGCGAGAACCAATGAGAGGCTAGCTGGAGGTGTCTGGACGGGCAAATTTAACTCTCATTTCCCACCAGGAAGAGGAAATAACCAAAGGCTCAGCGTGCCGTCCCGGAACAAGATTAGGGCCTGAAGCCATCCTGCGGTGTTGCGGCCAGCTCAAAAGAAAGCGAGTTGAAGAAAGGAGCTCAGGGGCACTGTAATTCACAAACCTGCAGAGTTATAAATGACAGCTATCGTCCAAAAATAGACTGAAGTAAGGCTGCCAAGAGGACTTGAAAGCGGGGCAGAATTGCAGGAAACCGATTTCAGGAGGTAGACTGGAATTGCATTGAAAGCATAGGAAAAGAGGCAGAACGTCCACAATGATGCACTTGGCCAAAAAGGGCGTATGCGTTTTTTCCTGAATATATTCAGGAAAAAACGCATACGCCCTTTTTGGCCAACCAAGCAAGCTTGCAAAGGAAGTCTGCACTACAATGAAGTCTCACTTCCCCCCGGTCAAAAGGGCCATCTGAAAAAAGTGTAAAATCCAGAAAGGCAGGACACGCCATGGAGAACTGGGAGCCTTGTTATGCTGAAGGGCGGGATGTAAATTGCCAACAAACACTCGGGAGAAGTGTATGGTGTTTCCTGAAACATCTAAAAAACAAAGCAACAGAGCCTAGGGCACTTCCACTTATGGTCCTATAGCTTAGGGAATTTAAAATCAAAAAGACACAGCCACCCCAAAGTTTCGAACGGCTCTGTTTACAAGAACCTCGTTTACAGTACAAGTTCAACATCGCAGAAAGTGAAAAATGGATAAAGAAGTTGTGGTATTTACTTACAAAGCAATATCACTCAGCAATGAAATCTGTGTCATCAGGCCCTTAGCAGCACAATGAGTGGATTCAGGTATGATGATTCTAACTGAAATAAGTCACACAGAAAAAGAAACATCATAAGATATCACTAATACACGGAATGTAAACTTGGCTACACAGGAACTGAATTACAGAACAGAACAGGGTCTCAAATTTAGAAAACCAACTTATGCTTGCTTAAGGGGAAAGGTGAGTTGGGGTGCTGCATAAAACCAGAGATTGAAATGAGCACAGATAAAGTTCCTTAAGCCAAATATGGAATAGACAAGAGCTACTCCTTGCTCAACGAAATGGACTCAACACCGCATATTAAACGCCTAAGAATGTACCTGACTAGTAAGTATCTTAAAACCTATGGATTGCTATGTCTCCGAAAGAGAATCAAGCATGTGTACAGGGGCATAAACGCAGCAGTGATAGGATTGGAGAGGTTCGGTGAGCAAATGAAGACCCTTTGAAGTCATATTGCATGGTACCCATTCCACGGGTTTCAAATACACAGGTTTAAGGTATTCTTCCTTCAGCTAAAACATGCATGTGGAACCCAAGTATGATCAACCATGTGAACGGGAGACGTGTTCAAATATGTCTCAGTTTTCCTCCCCTGGTACTCGGGTGCAACATTCCAGACGCTTTACTAACACTCTCCCCACTTGGAAAGTCAGCGCCTTTAACCTCCTGTTTGGCCCAGTTTGCAATTTCTGCGGAAGATGAACAGGAATAGCGAGAACCAATGAGAGACTAGCTGGAGGTGTCTGGACGGGCAAATTTAACTCTCATTTCCCACCAGGAAGAGGAAATAACCAAAGGCTCAGCATGCCGTGCCGGAACCAGATTAGGGCCTGAAGACATCCTGCGGTGTTGCGGCCAGGTCACAAGAAAGCGAGTTGAAGAAAGGAGCTCAGGGGCACTGTAATTCACAAACCTGCAGAGTTATAAATGACAGCTATGGTCCAAAAATAGACTGAAGTAAGGCTGCCAAGAGGACTTGAAAGCGGGGCAGAATTGCAGGAAACCGATTTCAGGAGGTAGACTGGAATTGCATTGAAAGCATAGGAAAAGAGGCAGAACGTCCACAATGATGCACTTGGCCAAAAAGGGCGTATGCGTTTTTTCCTGAATATATTCAGGAAAAAACGCATACGCCCTTTTTGGCCAACCAAGCAAGCTTGCAAAGGAAATCTGCACTACAATGAAGTCTCACTTCCCCCCGGTCAAAAGGGCCATCTGAAAAAAGTGTAAAATCCAGAAAGGCAGGACAGGCCATGGAGAACTGGGAGCCTTGTTATGCTGATGGGCGGGATGTAAATTGCCAACAACCACTCGGGAGAAGTGTATGGTGTTTCCTGAAACATCTAAAAAACAAAGCAACAGAGCCTAGGGCACTTCCACTTATGGTCCTATAGCTTAGGGAAATTAAATTCAAAAAGACACAGCCACCCCAAAGTTTGGAACGGCTCTGTTTACAAGAACCTCGTTTACAGTACAAGTTCAACATCGCAGAAAGTGAAAAATGGATAAAGAACTTGTGGTACTTACGTACAATGCAGTATCACTCAGCAATGAAATCTATGTCATCAGGCCCGTAGCAGCATAATGAGTGGATTCAGGTACGATGATTCTAACTGAAATAAGTCACACAGAAAAAGAAACATCATAAGATATCACTAATACACGGAATGTAAACTTGGCTACACAGGAACTGAATTACAGAACAGAACAGGGTCTCAAATTTAGAAAACCAACTTATGCTTGCTTAAGGGTAAAGGTGAGTTGGGGTGCTGCATAAAACCAGAGATTGAAATGAGCACAGATAAAGTTCCTTAAGCCAAATATGGAATAGACAAGAGCTACTCCTTGCTCAACGAAATGGACTCAACACCGCATATTAAATGCCTAAGAATGTACCTGACTAGTAAGTATCTTAAAACCTATGGATTGCTATGTCTCCGAAAGAGAATCAAGCATGTGTACAGGGGCATAAACGCAGCAGTGATAGGATTGGAGAGGTTCGGTGAGCAAATGAAGACCCTTTGAAGTCATATTGCATGGGACCCATTCCACGGGTTTCAACTACCCAGGTTTAAGGTATTCTTCCTTCAGCTAAAACATGCATGTGGGACCTAGAGTATGATCAACCATGTGAACGGGAGACGTGTTCAAATATGTCTCAGTTTTCCTCCCCTGGTACTCGGGTGCAACATTCCAGACGCTTTACTAACACTCTCCCCACTTGGAAAGTCAGCGCCTTTAACCTCCTGTTTGGCCCAGTTTGCAATTTCTGCGGAAGATGAACAGGAATAGCGAGAACCAATGAGAGACTAGCTGGAGGTGTCTGGACGGGCAAATTTAACTCTCATTTCCCACCAGGAAGAGGAAATAACCAAAGGCTCAGCATGCCGTGCCGGAACCAGATTAGGGCCTGAAGACATCCTGCGGTGTTGCGGCCAGGTCACAAGAAAGCGAGTTGAAGAAAGGAGCTCAGGGGCACTGTAATTCACAAACCTGCAGAGTTATAAATGACAGCTATGGTCCAAAAATAGACTGAAGTAAGGCTGCCAAGAGGACTTGAAAGCGGGGCAGAATTGCAGGAAACCGATTTCAGGAGGTAGACTGGAATTGCATTGAAAGCATAGGAAAAGAGGCAGAACGTCCACAATGATGCACTTGGCCAAAAAGGGCGTATGCGTTTTTTCCTGAATATATTCAGGAAAAAACGCATACGCCCTTTTTGGCCAACCAAGCAAGCTTGCAAAGGAAATCTGCACTACAATGAAGTCTCACTTCCCCCCGGTCAAAAGGGCCATCTGAAAAAAGTGTAAAATCCAGAAAGGCAGGACAGGCCATGGAGAACTGGGAGCCTTGTTATGCTGATGGGCGGGATGTAAATTGCCAACAACCACTCGGGAGAAGTGTATGGTGTTTCCTGAAACATCTAAAAAACAAAGCAACAGAGCCTAGGGCACTTCCACTTATGGTCCTATAGCTTAGGGAAATTAAATTCAAAAAGACACAGCCACCCCAAAGTTTGGAACGGCTCTGTTTACAAGAACCTCGTTTACAGTACAAGTTCAACATCGCAGAAAGTGAAAAATGGATAAAGAACTTGTGGTACTTACGTACAATGCAGTATCACTCAGCAATGAAATCTATGTCATCAGGCCCGTAGCAGCATAATGAGTGGATTCAGGTACGATGATTCTAACTGAAATAAGTCACACAGAAAAAGAAACATCATAAGATATCACTAATACACGGAATGTAAACTTGGCTACACAGGAACTGAATTACAGAACAGAACAGGGTCTCAAATTTAGAAAACCAACTTATGCTTGCTTAAGGGTAAAGGTGAGTTGGGGTGCTGCATAAAACCAGAGATTGAAATGAGCACAGATAAAGTTCCTTAAGCCAAATATGGAATAGACAAGAGCTACTCCTTGCTCAACGAAATGGACTCAACACCGCATATTAAATGCCTAAGAATGTACCTGACTAGTAAGTATCTTAAAACCTATGGATTGCTATGTCTCCGAAAGAGAATCAAGCATGTGTACAGGGGCATAAACGCAGCAGTGATAGGATTGGAGAGGTTCGGTGAGCAAATGAAGACCCTTTGAAGTCATATTGCATGGGACCCATTCCACGGGTTTCAAATACACAGGTTTAAGGTATTCTTCCTTCAGCTAAAACATGCATGTGGAACCCAAGTATGATCAACCATGTGAACGGGAGACGTGTTCAAATATGTCTCAGTTTTCCTCCCCTGGTACTCGGGTGCAACATTCCAGACGCTTTACTAACACTCTCCCCACTTGGAAAGTCAGCGCCTTTAACCTCCTGTTTGGCCCAGTTTGCAATTTCTGCGGAAGATGAACAGGAATAGCGAGAACCAATGAGAGGCTAGCTGGAGGTGTCTGGACGGGCAAATTTAACTCTCATTTCCCACCAGGAAGAGGAAATAACCAAAGGCTCAGCGTGCCGTCCCGGAACAAGATTAGGGCCTGAAGCCATCCTGCGGTGTTGCGGCCAGCTCAAAAGAAAGCGAGTTGAAGAAAGGAGCTCAGGGGCACTGTAATTCACAAACCTGCAGAGTTATAAATGACAGCTATCGTCCAAAAATAGACTGAAGTAAGGCTGCCAAGAGGACTTGAAAGCGGGGCAGAATTGCAGGAAACCGATTTCAGGAGGTAGACTGGAATTGCATTGAAAGCATAGGAAAAGAGGCAGAACGTCCACAATGATGCACTTGGCCAAAAAGGGCGTATGCGTTTTTTCCTGAATATATTCAGGAAAAAACGCATACGCCCTTTTTGGCCAACCAAGCAAGCTTGCAAAGGAAATCTGCACTACAATGAAGTCTCACTTCCCCCCGGTCAAAAGGGCCATCTGAAAAAAGTGTAAAATCCAGAAAGGCAGGACAGGCCATGGAGAACTGGGAGCCTTGTTATGCTGATGGGCGGGATGTAAATTGCCAACAACCACTCGGGAGAAGTGTATGGTGTTTCCTGAAACATCTAAAAAACAAAGCAACAGAGCCTAGGGCACTTCCACTTATGGTCCTATAGCTTAGGGAAATTAAATTCAAAAAGACACAGCCACCCCAAAGTTTGGAACGGCTCTGTTTACAAGAACCTCGTTTACAGTACAAGTTCAACATCGCAGAAAGTGAAAAATGGATAAAGAACTTGTGGTACTTACGTACAATGCAGTATCACTCAGCAATGAAATCTATGTCATCAGGCCCGTAGCAGCATAATGAGTGGATTCAGGTACGATGATTCTAACTGAAATAAGTCACACAGAAAAAGAAACATCATAAGATATCACTAATACACGGAATGTAAACTTGGCTACACAGGAACTGAATTACAGAACAGAACAGGGTCTCAAATTTAGGAAACCAACTTATGCTTGCTTAAGGGTAAAGGTGAGTTGGGGTGCTGCATAAAACCAGAGATTGAAATGAGCACAGATAAAGTTCCTTAAGCCAAATATGGAATAGACAAGAGCTACTCCTTGCTCAACGAAATGGACTCAACACCGCATATTAAACGCATAAGAATGTACCTGTCTAGTAAGTATCTTAAAACCTATGGATTGCTATGTCTCCGAAAGAGAATCAAGCATGTGTACAGGGGCATAAACGCAGCAGTGATAGGATTGGAGAGCTTCGTGAGCAAATGAAGACCCTTTGAAGTCATACTGCATGGTACCCATTACACGGGTCTCAACTCTCCAGGTTTAAGGTATTCTTCCTTCAGCTAAAACATGCATGTGGAACCCAGAGTATGATCAACCGTGTGAACGGGAGCCGTGTTCAAATATGTCTCAGTTTTCCTCCCCTGGTACTCGGGTGCAACATTCCAGACGCTTTACTAACACTCTCCCGACTTGGAGAGTCAGTCCCTTTAACCTCCTGTTTGGCCCAGTTTGCAATTTCTGCGGAAGATGAACAGGAATAGCGAGAACCAATGAGAGACTAGCTGGAGGTGTCTGGACGGGCAAATTTAACTCTCATTTCCCACCAGGAAGAGGAATTAACCAAAGGCTCAGCGTGCCGTGCCGGAACCAGATTAGGGCCTGAAGCCATCCTGTGGTGTTGCGGCCAGCTCACAAGAAAGCGAGTTGTAGAAAGGAGCTCAGGGGCACTGTAATTCACAAACCTGCAGAGTTATAAATGACAGCTATCGTCCAAAAATAGACTGAAGTAAGGCTGCCAAGAGGACTTGAAAGCGGGGCAGAATTGCAGGAAACCAATTTCAGGAGGTAGACTGAAATTGCATTGAAAGCATAGGAAAAGAGGCAGAACGTCCACAATGATGCACTTGGCCAAAAAGGGCGTATGCGTTTTTTCCTGAATATATTCAGGAAAAAACGCATACGCCCTTTTTGGCCAACCAAGCAAGCTTGCAAAGGAAATCTGCACTACAATGAAGTCTCACTTCCCCCCGGTCAAAAGGGCCATCTGAAAAAAGTGTAAAATGCATAAAGGCACGACAGGCCATGGAGAACTGGGAGCCTTCTTATGCTGATGGGCGGGATGTAAATTGCCAACAGCCACTCTGGAGAAGTGTATGGTGTTTCCTGAAACATCTAGAAAACAAAGCAACAGAGCCTAGGGCACTTCCACTTATGGTCCTATAGCTTAGGGAAATTAAAATCAAAAATACACAGCCACCCCAAAGTTTGGAACGCCTCCGTTTACAAGAACCTCATTTACCGTACAAGTTCAATATCACAGAAAGTGAAAAATGGATAAAGAACTTGAGGTACTTACGTACAATGCAGTATCACTCAGCAATGAAATCTATGTCATCAGGCCCTTAGCACTATAATGAGTGGATTCAGGTACGATGATTCTAACTGAAATAAGTCACACAGAAAAAGAAACATCATAAGATATCAGTAATACACGGAATGTAAACTTGGCTACACAGGAACTGCATTCCAAAACAGAACAGGGTCTCAAATTTAGAAAACCAACTTATGCTTGCTTAAGGGGAAAGGTGAGTTGGGGTGCTGCATAAAACCAGAGATTGAAATGAGCACAGATAAAGTTCCTTAAGCCAAATATGGAATAGACAAGAGCTACTCCTTGCTCAACGAAATGGACTCAACACCCCATATTAAACGCCTAAGAATGTACCTGACTAGTAAGTATCTTAAAACCTATGGATTGCTATGTCTCCAAAAGAGAATCAAGCGTGTGTACAGGGGCATAAACGCAGCAGTGATAGGATTGGAGAGGGTCGGAGAGCAAATGAAAACCCTTTGAAGTCATATTGCATGGTACCCATTCCACGGGTTTCAACTACCCAGGTTTTAGGTATTCTTCCTTCAGCTAAAACATGCATGTGGAACCCAAGTATGATCAACCATGTGAACGGGAGATGTGTTCAAATATGTCTCAGTTTTCCTCCCCTGGTACTCGGGTGCAACATTCCAGACGCTTTACTAACACTCTCCCCACTTGGAAAGTCAGCGCCTTTAACCTCCTGTTTGGCCCAGTTTGCAATTTCTGCGGAAGATGAACAGGAATAGCGAGAACCAATGAGAGGCTAGCTGGAGGTGTCTGGACGGGCAAATTTAACTCTCATTTCCCACCAGGAAGAGGAAATAACCAAAGGCTCAGCGTGCCGTCCCGGAACCAGATTAGGGCCTGAAGCCATCCTGCGGTGTTGCGGCCAGCTCAAAAGAAAGCGAGTTGAAGAAAGGAGCTCAGGGGCACTGTAATTCACAAACCTGCAGAGTTATAAATGACAGCTATCGTCCAAAAATAGACTGAAGTAAGGCTGCCAAGAGGACTTGAAAGCGGGGCAGAATTGCAGGAAACCGATTTCAGGAGGTAGACTGGAATTGCATTGAAAGCATAGGAAAAGAGGCAGAACGTCCACAATGATGCACTTGGCCAAAAAGGGCGTATGCGTTTTTTCCTGAATATATTCAGGAAAAAACGCATACGCCCTTTTTGGCCAACCAAGCAAGCTTGCAAAGGAAATCTGCACTACAATGAAGTCTCACTTCCCCCCGGTCAAAAGGGCCATCTGAAAAAAGTGTAAAATCCAGAAAGGCAGGACAGGCCATGGAGAACTGGGAGCCTTGTTATGCTGAAGGGCGGGATGTAAATTGCCAACAAACACTCCGGAGAAGTGTATGGTGTTTCCTGAAACATCTAAAAAACAAAGCAACAGAGCCTAGGGCACTTCCACTTATGGTCCTATAGCTTAGGGAATTTAAAATCAAAAAGACACAGCCACCCCAAAGTTTCGAACGGCTCTGTTTACAAGAACCTCGTTTACAGTACAAGTTCAACATCGCAGAAAGTGAAAAATGGATAAAGAACTTGTGGTACTTACGTACAATGCAGTATCACTCAGCAATGAAATCTATGTCATCAGGCCCTTAGCAGCATAATGAGTGGATTCAGGTACGATGATTCTAACTGAAATAAGTCACACAGAAAAAGAAACATCATAAGATATCACTAATACACGGAATGTAAACTTGGCTATACAGGAACTGAATTACAGAACAGAACAGGGTCTCAAATTTAGAAAACCAACTTATGCTTGCTTAAGGGGAAAGGTGAGTTGGGGTGCTGCATAAAACCAGAGATTGAAATGAGCACAGATAAAGTTCCTTAAGCCAAATATGGAATAGACAAGAGCTACTCCTTGCTCAACGAAATGGACTCAACACCGCATATTAAATGCCTAAGAATGTACCTGACTAGTAAGTATCTTAAAACCTATGGATTGCTATGTCTCCGAAAGAGAATCAAGCATGTGTACAGGGGCATAAACGCAGCAGTGATAGGATTGGAGAGGTTCGGTGAGCAAATGAAGACCCTTTGAAGTCATATTGCATGGTACCCATTCCACGGGTTTCAACTACCCAGGTTTAAGGTATTCTTCCTTCAGCTAAAACATGCATGTGGAACCTAGAGTATGATCAACCATGTGATCAGGAGACGTGTTCAAATATGTCTCAGTTTTCGTACCCTGGTACTCGGGTGCAACATTCCAGACGCTTTACTAACACTCTCCCCACTTGGAGAGTCAGTCCCTTTAACCTCCTGTTTGGCCCAGTTTGCAATTTCTGTGGAAGATGAACAGGAATAGCGAGAACCAATGAGAGACTAGCTGGAGGTGTCTGGATGGGCAAATATAACTCTCATTTCCCACCAGGAAGAGGAATTAACCAGAGGCTCAGCGTGCCGTGCCAGAACCAGATTAGGGCCTGAAGACATCCTGCGGTGTTGCGACCAGGTCACAAGAAAGCGAGTTGAAGAAAGGAGCTCAGGGGCACTGTAATTCACAAACCTGCAGAGTTATAAATGACAGCTATCGTCCAAAAATAGACTGAAGTAAGGCTGCCAAGAGGACTTGAAAGCGGGGCAGAATTGCAGGAAACCGATTTCAGGAGGTAGACTGGAATTGCATTGAAAGCATAGGAAAAGAGGCAGAACGTCCACAATGATGCACTTGGCCAAAAAGGGCGTATGCGTTTTTTCCTGAATATATTCAGGAAAAAACGCATACGCCCTTTTTGGCCAACCAAGCAAGCTTGCAAAGGAAATCTGCACTACAATGAAGTCTCACTTCCCCCCGGTCAAAAGGGCCATCTGAAAAAAGTTAAAATCCAGAAAGGCAGGACAGGCCATGGAGAACTGGGAGCCTTGTTATGCTGATGGGCGGGATGTAAATTGCCAACAACCACTCGGGAGAAGTGTATGGTGTTTCCTGAAACATCTAAAAAACAAAGCAACAGAGCCTAGGGCACTTCCACTTATGGTCCTGTAGCTTAGGGAATTTAAAATCAAAAAGACACAGCCACCCCAAAGTTTGGAACAGCTCTGTTTACAAGAACCTCGTTTACAGTACAAGTTCAACATCGCAGAAATTGAAAAATGGATAAAGAAGTTGTGGTATTTACTTACAAAGCAATATCACTCAGCAAAGAAATCTGTGTCATCAGGCCCTTAGCAGCACAATGAGTGGATTCAGGTATGATGATTCTAACTGAAATAAGTCACACAGAAAAAGAAACATCATAAGATATCAGTAATACACGGAATGTAAACTTGGCTACACAGGAACTGAATTACAGAACAGAACAGGGTCTCAAATTTAGAAAACCAACTTATGCTTGCTTAAGGGGAAAGGTGAGTTGGGGTGCTGCATAAAACCAGAGATTGAAATGAGCACAGATAAAGTTCCTTAAGCCAAATATGGAATAGACAAGAGCTACTCCTTGCTCAACGAAATGGACTCAACACCGCATATTAAACGCCTAAGAATGTACCTGACTAGTAAGTATCTTAAAACCTATGGATTGCTATGTCTCCAAAAGAGAATCAAGCATGTGTACAGGGGCATAAACGCAGCAGTGATAGGATTGGAGAGGTTCGGTGAGCAAATGAAGACCCTTTGAAGTCATATTGCATGGTACCCATTCCACGGGTTTCAAATACACAGGTTTAAGGTATTCTTCCTTCAGCTAAAACATGCATGTGGAACCCAAGTATGATCAACCATGTGAATGGGAGACGTGTTCAAATATGTCTCAGTTTTCCTCCCCTGGTACTCGGGTGCAACATTCCAGACGCTTTACTAACACTCTCCCCACTTGGAGAGTCAGTCCCTTTAACCTCCTGTTTGGCCCAGTTTGCAATTTCTGCGGAAGATGAACAGGAATAGCGAGAACCAATGAGAGGCTAGCTGGAGGTGTCTGGACGGGCAAATTTAACTCTCATTTCCCACCAGGAAGAGGAAATAACCAAAGGCTCAGCGTGCCGTGCCAGAACCAGATTAGGGCCTGAAGACATCCTGCGGTGTTGCGGCCAGGTCACAAGAAAGCGAGTTGAAGAAAGGAGCTCAGGGGCACTGTAATTCACAAACCTGCAGAGTTATAAATGACAGCTATCGTCCAAAAATAGACTGAAGTAAGGCTGCCAAGAGGACTTGAAAGCGGGGCAGAATTGCAGGAAACCGATTTCAGGAGGTAGACTGGAATTGCATTGAAAGCATAGGAAAAGAGGCAGAACGTCCACAATGATGCACTTGGCCAAAAAGGGCGTATGCGTTTTTTCCTGAATATATTCAGGAAAAAACGCATACGCCCTTTTTGGCCAACCAAGCAAGCTTGCAAAGGAAATCTGCACTACAATGAAGTCTCACTTCCCCCCGGTCAAAAGGGCCATCTGAAAAAAGTGTAAAATCCAG
Source organism: Delphinus delphis (assembly GCF_949987515.2). NCBI lineage: Eukaryota > Metazoa > Chordata > Mammalia > Artiodactyla > Delphinidae > Delphinus > Delphinus delphis. The sequence goes on along the minus strand of NW_027192682.1, from coordinate 473,022 downwards.
AAAGGCAGGACAGGCCATGGAGAACTGGGAGCCTTGTTATGCTGATGGGCGGGATGTAAATTGCCAACAACCACTCGGGAGAAGTGTATGGTGTTTCCTGAAACATCTAAAAAACAAAGCAACAGAGCCTAGGGCACTTCCACTTATGGTCCTATAGCTTAGGGAAATTAAATTCAAAAAGACACAGCCACCCCAAAGTTTGGAACGGCTCTGTTTACAAGAACCTCGTTTACAGTACAAGTTCAACATCGCAGAAAGTGAAAAATGGATAAAGAACTTGTGGTACTTACGTACAATGCAGTATCACTCAGCAATGAAATCTATGTCATCAGGCCCGTAGCAGCATAATGAGTGGATTCAGGTACGATGATTCTAACTGAAATAAGTCACACAGAAAAAGAAACATCATAAGATATCACTAATACACGGAATGTAAACTTGGCTACACAGGAACTGAATTACAGAACAGAACAGGGTCTCAAATTTAGGAAACCAACTTATGCTTGCTTAAGGGTAAAGGTGAGTTGGGGTGCTGCATAAAACCAGAGATTGAAATGAGCACAGATAAAGTTCCTTAAGCCAAATATGGAATAGACAAGAGCTACTCCTTGCTCAACGAAATGGACTCAACACCGCATATTAAACGCATAAGAATGTACCTGTCTAGTAAGTATCTTAAAACCTATGGATTGCTATGTCTCCGAAAGAGAATCAAGCATGTGTACAGGGGCATAAACGCAGCAGTGATAGGATTGGAGAGCTTCGTGAGCAAATGAAGACCCTTTGAAGTCATACTGCATGGTACCCATTACACGGGTCTCAACTCTCCAGGTTTAAGGTATTCTTCCTTCAGCTAAAACATGCATGTGGAACCCAGAGTATGATCAACCGTGTGAACGGGAGCCGTGTTCAAATATGTCTCAGTTTTCCTCCCCTGGTACTCGGGTGCAACATTCCAGACGCTTTACTAACACTCTCCTGACTTGGAGAGTCAGTCCCTTTAACCTCCTGTTTGGCCCAGTTTGCAATTTCTGCGGAAGATGAACAGGAATAGCGAGAACCAATGAGAGACTAGCTGGAGGTGTCTGGACGGGCAAATTTAACTCTCATTTCCCACCAGGAAGAGGAATTAACCAAAGGCTCAGCGTGCCGTGCCGGAACCAGATTAGGGCCTGAAGCCATCCTGTGGTGTTGCGGCCAGCTCACAAGAAAGCGAGTTGTAGAAAGGAGCTCAGGGGCACTGTAATTCACAAACCTGCAGAGTTATAAATGACAGCTATCGTCCAAAAATAGACTGAAGTAAGGCTGCCAAGAGGACTTGAAAGCGGGGCAGAATTGCAGGAAACCGATTTCAGGAGGTAGACTGAAATTGCATTGAAAGCATAGGAAAAGAGGCAGAACGTCCACAATGATGCACTTGGCCAAAAAGGGCGTATGCGTTTTTTCCTGAATATATTCAGGAAAAAACGCATACGCCCTTTTTGGCCAACCAAGCAAGCTTGCAAAGGAAATCTGCACTACAATGAAGTCTCACTTCCCCCCGGTCAAAAGGGCCATCTGAAAAAAGTGTAAAATGCATAAAGGCACGACAGGCCATGGAGAACTGGGAGCCTTCTTATGCTGATGGGCGGGATGTAAATTGCCAACAGCCACTCTGGAGAAGTGTATGGTGTTTCCAGAAACATCTAGAAAACAAAGCAACAGAGCCTAGGGCACTTCCACTTATGGTCCTATAGCTTAGGGAAATTAAAATCAAAAATACACAGCCACCCCAAAGTTTGGAACGCCTCCGTTTACAAGAACCTCATTTACCGTACAAGTTCAATATCACAGAAAGTGAAAAATGGATAAAGAACTTGAGGTACTTACGTACAATGCAGTATCACTCAGCAATGAAATCTATGTCATCAGGCCCTTAGCACTATAATGAGTGGATTCAGGTACGATGATTCTAACTGAAATAAGTCACACAGAAAAAGAAACATCATAAGATATCAGTAATACACGGAATGTAAACTTGGCTACACAGGAACTGCATTCCAAAACAGAACAGGGTCTCAAATTTAGAAAACCAACTTATGCTTGCTTAAGGGGAAAGGTGAGTTGGGGTGCTGCATAAAACCAGAGATTGAAATGAGCACAGATAAAGTTCCTTAAGCCAAATATGGAATAGACAAGAGCTACTCCTTGCTCAACGAAATGGACTCAACACCCCATATTAAACGCCTAAGAATGTACCTGACTAGTAAGTATCTTAAAACCTATGGATTGCTATGTCTCCAAAAGAGAATCAAGCGTGTGTACAGGGGCATAAACGCAGCAGTGATAGGATTGGAGAGGTTCGGTGAGCAAATGAAGACCCTTTGAAGTCATATTGCATGGTACCCATTACACGGGTCTCAACTCTCCAGGTTTTAGGTATTCTTCCTTCAGCTAAAACATGCATGTGGAACCCAGAGTATGATCAACCATGTGAACGGGAGACGTGTTCAAATATGTCTCAGTTTTCCTCCCCTGGTACTCGGGTGCAACATTCCAGACGCTTTACTAACACTCTCCCGACTTGGAGAGTCAGTCCCTTTAACCTCCTGTTTGGCCCAGTTTGCAATTTCTGCGGAAGATGAACAGGAATAGCGAGAACCAATGAGAGGCTAGCTGGAGGTGTCTGAACGGGCAAATTTAACTCTCATTTCCCACCAGGAAGAGGAAATAACCAAAGGCTCAGCGTGCCGGGCCGGAACCAGATTAGGGCCTGAAGCCATCCTGCGGTGTTGCGGCCAGGTCAAAAGAAAGCGAGTTGAAGAAAGGAGCTCAGGGGCACTGTAATTCACAAACCTTCAGAGTTATAAATGACAGCTATCGTCCAAAAATAGACTGAAGTAAGGCTGCCAAGAGGACTTGAAAGCGGGGCAGAATTGCAGGAAACCGATTTCAGGAGGTAGACTGGAATTGCATTGAAAGCATAGGAAAAGAGGCAGAACGTCCACAATGATGCACTTGGCCAAAAAGGGCGTATGCGTTTTTTCCTGAATATATTCAGGAAAAAACGCATACGCCCTTTTTGGCCAACCAAGCAAGCTTGCAAAGGAAATCTGCACTACAATGAAGTCTCACTTCCCCCCGGTCAAAAGGGCCATCTGAAAAAAGTGTAAAATCCAGAAAGGCAGGACAGGCCATGGAGAACTGGGAGCCTTGTTATGCTGATGGGCGGGATGTAAATTGCCAACAACCACTCTGGAGAAGTGTATGGTGTTTCCTGAAACATCTAAAAAACAAAGCAACAGAGCCTAGGGCACTTCCACTTATGGTCCTATAGCTTAGGGAAATTAAAATCAAAAAGACACAGCCACCCCAAAGTTTGGGACGCCTCTGTTTACAAGAACCTCGTTTACCGTACAAGTTCAATATCACAGAAAGTGAAAAATGGATAAAGAACTTGTGGTACTTACGTACAATGCAGTATCACTCAGCAATGAAATCTATGTCATCAGGCCCGTAGCAGCATAATGAGTGGATTCAGGTACGATGATTCTAACTGAAATAAGTCACACAGAAAAAGAAACATCATAAGATATCACTAATACACGGAATGTAAACTTGGCTACACAGGAACTGAATTCCAAAACAGAACAGGGTATCAAATTTAGAAAACCAACTTATGCTTGCTTAAGGGTAAAGGTGAGTTGGGCTGCTGCATAAAACCAGAGATTCAAATGAGCACAGATAACGTTCCTTAAGCCAAATATGGAATAGACAAGAGCTACTCCTTGCTCAACGAAATGGACCCAACACCCCATATTAAACGCCTAAGAATGTACCTGACTAGTAAGTATCTTAAAACCTATGGATTGCTATGTCTCCGAAAGAGAATTAAGCGTATGTACCGGGGCATAAACACAGCAGTGATAGGATTGGAGAGGTTCGGTGAGCAAATGAAGACCCTTTGAAGTCATATTGCATGGTACCCATTCCACGGGTCTCAACTCTCCAGGTTTAAGGTATTCTTCCTTCAGCTAAAACATGCATGTGGAACCCAGAGTATGATCAACTGTGTGATCGGGAGACATGTTCAAATATGTCTCACTTTTGGTCCCCTGGTACTCGGGTGCAACATTCCAGACGCTTAACAAACACTCTCCCCACTTGGAGAGTCAGTGCCTTTAATCTCCTGTTTGGCCCAGTTTGCAATTTCTGCGGAAGATGAACAGGAATAGGGAGAACCAATGAGAGACTAGCTGGAAGGTTCTGGACGGACAAATTTAACTCTCATTTCCCACCAGGAAGAGGAAATAACCAAATGCTCAGTGTGCCGTGCCGGAACCAGATTAGGGCCTGAAGCCATCCTGCGGTGTTGCGGCCAGCTCAAAAGAAAGCGAGTTGAAGAAAGGAGCTCAGGGGCACTGTAATTCACAAACCTGTAGAGTTATAAATGACAGCTATCGTCCAAAAATAGACTGAAGTAAGGCTGCCAAGAGGACTTGAAAGCGGGGCAGAATTGCAGGAAACCGATTTCAGGAGGTAGACTGGAATTGCATTGAAAGCATAGGAAAAGAGGCAGAACGTCCACAGTGATGCACTTGGCCAAAAAGGGCGTATGCGTTTTTTCCTGAATATATTCAGGAAAAAACGCATACGCCCTTTTTGGCCAACCAAGCAAGCTTGCAAAGGAAATCTGCACTACAATGAAGTCTCACTTCCCCCCGGTCAAAAGGGCCATCTGAAAAAAGTGTAAAATCCAGAAAGGCAGGACAGGCCATGGAGAACTGGGAGCCTTGTTATGCTGATGGGCGGGATGTAAATTGCCAACAAACACTCGGGAGAAGTGTATGGTGTTTCCTGAAACATCTAAAAAACAAAGCAACAGAACCTAGGGCACTTCCACTTATGGTCCTATAGCTTAGGGAAATTAAAATCAAAAAGACACAGCCACCCCAAAGTTTGGAACGGCTCTGTTTACAAGAACCTCGTTTACAGTACAAGTTCAACATTGCAGAAAGTGAAAAATGGATAAAGAAGTTGTGGTATTTACTTACAAAGCAATATCACTCAGCAATGAAATCTGTGTCATCAGGCACTTAGCAGCACAATGAGTGGATTCAGGTATGATGATTCTAACTGAAATAAGTCACACAGAAAAAGAAACATCATAAGATATCAGTAATACACGGAATGTAAACTTGGCTACACAGGAACTGAATTACAGAACAGAACAGGGTCTCAAATTTAGAAAACCAACTTATGCTTGCTTAAGGGGAAAGGTGAGTTGGGGTGCTACATAAAACCAGAGATTGAAATGAGCACAGATAAAGTTCCTTAAGTCAAATATGGAATAGACAGGAGCTACTCCTTGCTCAACGAAATGGACTCAACACCGTATATTAAACGCCTAAGAATGTACCTGACTAGTAAGTATCTTAAAACCTATGGATTGCTATGTCTCCGAAAGAGAATCAAGCATGTGTACAGGGGCATAAACGCAGCAGTGATAGGATTGGAGAGGTTCGGTGAGCAAATGAAGACCCTTTGAAGTCACATTGCATGGTACCCATTCCACGGGTTTCAACTACCCAGGTTTTAGGTATTCTTCCTTCAGCTAAAACATGCATGTGGAACCCAGAGTATGATCAACCATGTGAACGGGAGACGTGTTCAAATATGTCTCAGTTTTCCTCCCCTGGTACTCGGGTGCAACATTCCAGACGCTTTACTAACACTCTCCCCACTTGGAGAGTCAGCGCCTTTAACCTCCTGTTTGGCCCAGTTTGCAATTTCTGCGGAAGATGAACAGGAATAGCGAGAACCAATGAGAAACTAGCTGGAGGTGTCTGGACGGGCAAATTTAACTCTCATTTCCCACCAGGAAGAGGAAATAACCAAAGGCTCAGCGTGCCGTGCCGGAACCAGATTAGGGCCTGAAGCCATCCTGCGGTGTTGCGGCCAGCTCACAAGAAAGCGAGTTGAAGAAAGGAGCTCAGGGGCACTGTAATTCACAAACCTGCAGAGTTATAAATGACAGCTATCGTCCAAAAATAGACTGAAGTAAGGCTGCCAAGAGGACTTGAAAGCGGGGCAGAATTGCAGGAAACCGATTTCAGGAGGTAGACTGGAATTGCATTGAAAGCATAGGAAAAGAGGCAGAACGTCCACAATGATGCACTTGGCCAAAAAGGGCGTATGCGTTTTTTCCTGAATATATTCAGGAAAAAACGCATACGCCCTTTTTGGCCAACCAAGCAAGCTTGCAAAGGAAATCTGCACTACAATGAAGTCTCACTTCCCCCCGGTCAAAAGGGCCATCTGAAAAAAGTGTAAAATCCAGAAAGGCAGGACAGGCCATGGAGAACTGGGAGCCTTGTTATGCTGATGGGCGGGATGTAAATTGCCAACAACCACTCGGGAGAAGTGTATGGTGTTTCCTGAAACATCTAAAAAACAAAGCAACAGAACCTAGGGCACTTCCACTTATGGTTCTATAGCTTAGGGAAATTAAAATCAAAAAGACACAGCCACCCCAAAGTTTGGAACGGCTCTGTTTACAAGAACCTCGTTTACAGTACAAGTTCAACATCACAGAAAGTGAAAAATGGATAAAGAAGTTGTGGTATTTACGTACAAAGCAATATCACTCAGCAATGAAATCTGTGTCATCAGGCCCTTAGCAGCACAATGAGTGGATTCAGGTATGATGATTCTAACTGAAATAAGTCACGCAGAAAAAGAAACATCATAAGATATCAGTAATACACGGAATGTAAACTTGGCTACACAGGAACTGAATTACAGAACAGAACAGGGTCTCAAATTTAGAAAACCAACTTATGCTTGCTTAAGGGTAAAGGTGAGTTGGGGTGCTGCATAAAACCAGAGATTGAAATGAGCACAGATAAAGTTCCTTAAGTCAAATATGGAATAGACAAGAGCTACTCCTTGCTCAACGAAATGGACTCAACACCGCATATTAAACGCCTAAGAATGTACCTGACTAGTAAGTATCTTAAAACCTATGGATCGCTATGTCTCCGAAAGAGAATCAAGCATGTGTACAGGGGCATAAACGCAGCAGTGATAGGATTGGAGAGGTTCGGTGAGCAAATGAAGACCCTTTGAAGTCATATTGCATGGTACCCATTACACGGGTCTTAACTCTCCAGGTTTAAGGTATTCTTCCTTCAGCTAAAACATGCATGTGGAACCCAAGTATGATCAACCATGTGAACGGGAGACGTGTTCAAATATGTCTCAGTTTTCCTCCCCTGGTACTTGGGTGCAACATTCCAGACGCTTTACTAACACTCTCCCCACTTGGAGAGTCAGCGCCTTTAACCTCCTGTTTGGCCCAGTTTGCAAATTCTGCGGAAGATGAACAGGAATAGCGACAACCAATGAGAGACTAGCTGGAGGTGTCTGGACGGGCAAATTTAACTCTCATTTCCCACCAGGAAGAGGAAATAACCAAAGGCTCAGCGTGCCGTGCCGGAACCAGATTAGGGCCTGAAGCCATCCTGCGGTGTTGCGGCCAGGTCACAAGAAAGCAAGTTGAAGAAAGGAGCTCAGGGGCACTGTAATTCACAAACCTGCAGAGTTATAAATGACAGCTATCGTCCAAAAATAGACTGAAGTAAGGCTGCCAAGAGGACTTGAAAGCGGGGCAGAATTGCAGGATACCGATTTCAGGAGGTAGACTGGAATTGCATTGAAAGCATAGGAAAAGAGGCAGAACGTCCACAATGATTCACTTGGCCAAAAAGGGCGTATGCGTTTTTTCCTGAATATATTCAGGAGAAAACGCATACGCCCTTTTTGGCCAACCAAGCAAGCTTGCAAAGGAAATCTGCACTACAATGAAGTCTCACTTCCCCCCGGTCAAAAGGGCCATCTGAAAAAAGTGTAAAATCCAGAAAGGCAGGACAGGCCATGGAGAACTGGGAGCCTTGTTATGCTGATGGGCGGGATGTAAATTGCCAACAACCACTCGGGAGAAGTGTATGGTGTTTCCTGAAACATCTAAAAAACAAAGCAACAGAACCTAGGGCACTTCCACTTATGGTCCTATAGCTTAGGGAAATTAAAATCAAAAAGACACAGCTACCCCAAAGTTTGGGACGGCTCTGTTTACAAGAACCTCGTTTACAGTACAAGTTCAACATCGCAGAAAGTGAAAAATGGATAAAGAAGTTGTGGTATTTACTTACAAAGCAATATCACTCAGCAATGAAATCTGTGTCATCAGGCCCTTAGCAGCACAATGAGTGGATTCAGGTATGATGATTCTAACTGAAATAAGTCACACAGAAAAAGAAACATCATAAGATATCAGTAATACACGGAATGTAAACTTGGCTACACAGGAACTGAATTACAGAACAGAACAGGGTCTCAAATTTAGAAAACCAACTTATGCTTGCTTAAGGGTAAAGGTGAGTTGGGGTGCTGCATAAAACCAGAGATTGAAATGAGCACAGATAAAGTTCCTTAAGCCAAATATGGAATAGACAAGAGCTACTCCTTGCTCAACGAAATGGACTCAACACCGCATATTAAACGCCTAAGAATGTACCTGACTAGTAAGTATCTTAAAACCTATGGATTGCTATGTCTCCGAAAGAGAATCAAGCATGTGTACAGGGGCATAAACGCAGCAGTGATAGGATTGGAGAGGTTCGGTGAGCAAATGAAGACCCTTTGAAGTCATATTGCATGGTAACCATTCCACGGTTTTCAACTACCCAGGTTTTAGGTATTCTTCCTTCAGCTAAAACATGCATATGGAACCCAGAGTATGATCAACCATGTGATCGGGAGACGTGTTCAAATATGTCTCAGTTTTCGTACCCTGGTACTCGGGTGCAACATTCCAGACGCTTTACTAACACTCTCCCCACTTGGAGAGTCAGCGCCTTTAACCTCCTGTTTGGCCCAGTTTGCAATTTCTGCGGAAAATGAACAGGAATAGTGAGAACCAATGAGAGACTAGCTGGAGGTGTCTGGACGGGCAAATTTAACTCTCATTTCCCACCAGGAAGAGGAATTAACCAAAGGCTCAGCGTGCCGTGCCGGAACCAGATTAGGGCTTGAAGCCATCCTGCGGTGTTGCGGCCAGCTCACAAGAAAGCGAGTTGAAGAAAGGAGCTCAGGGGCACTGTAATTCACAAACCTGCAGAGTTATAAATGACAGCTATCGTCCAAAAATATACTGAAGTAAGGCTGCCAAGAGGACTTGAAAGCGGGGCAGAATTGCAGGAAACCGATTTCAGGAGGTAGACTGGAATTGCATTGAAAGCATAGGAAAAGAGGCAGAACGTCCACAATGATGCACTTGGCCAAAAAGGGCGTATGCGTTTTTTCCTGAATATATTCAGGAAAAAACGCATACGCCCTTTTTGGCCAACCAAGCAAGCTTGCAAAGGAAATCTGCACTACAATGAAGTCTCACTTCCCCCCGGTCAAAAGGGCCATCTGAAAAAGGTGTAAAATCCAGAAAGGCAGGACAGGCCATGGAGAACTGGGAGCCTTGTTATGCTGATGGGCGGGATGTAAATTGCCAACAGACACTAGGGAGAAGTGTATGGTGTTTCCTGAAACATCTAAAAAACAAAGCAACAGAGCCTAGGGCACTTCCACTTATGGTCCTATAGCTTAGGGAAATTAAAATCAAAAAGACACAGCCACCCCAAAGTTTGGGACGCCTCTGTTTACAAGAACCTCGTTTACCGTACAAGTTCAATATCACAGAGAGTGAAAAATGGATAAAGAACTTGTGGTACTTACGTACAATGCAGTATCACTCAGCAATGAAATCTATGTCATCAGGCCCGTAGCAGCATAATGAGTGGATTCAGGTACGATGATTCTAACTGAAATAAGTCACACAGAAAAAGAAACATCATAAGATATCACTAATACACGGAATGTAAACTTGGCTACACAGGAACTGAATTCCAAAACAGAACAGGGTATCAAATTTAGAAAACCAACTTATGCTTGCTTAAGGGTAAAGGTGAGTTGGGCTGCTGCATAAAACCAGAGATTCAAATGAGCACAGATAACGTTCCTTAAGCCAAATATGGAATAGACAAGAGCTACTCCTTGCTCAATGAAATGGACCCAACACCCCATATTAAACGCCTAAGAATGTACCTGACTAGTAAGTATCTTAAAACCTATGGATTGCTATGTCTCCGAAAGAGAATCAAGCGTATGTACCGGGGCATAAACGCAGCAGTGATAGGATTGGAGAGGTTCGGTGAGCAAATGAAGACCCTTTGAAGTCATATTGCATGGTACCCATTCCACGGGTCTCAACTCTCCAGGTTTAAGGTATTCTTCCTTCAGCTAAAACATGCATGTGGAACCCAGAGTATGATCAACTGTGTGATCGGGAGACATGTTCAAATATGTCTCACTTTTGGTCCCCTGGTACTCGGGTGCAACATTCCAGACGCTTAACGAACACTCTCCCCACTTGGAGAGTCAGTGCCTTTAATCTCCTGTTTGGCCCAGTTTGCAATTTCTGCGGAAGATGAACAGGAATAGGGAGAACCAATGAGAGACTAGCTGGAAGGTTCTGGACGGACAAATTTAACTCTCATTTCCCACCAGGAAGAGGAAATAACCAAATGCTCAGCGTGCCGTGCCGGAACCAGATTAGGGCCTGAAGCCATCCTGCGGTGTTGCGGCCAGGTCACAAGAAAGCGAGTTGAAGAAAGGAGCTCAGGGGCACTGTAATTCACAAACCTGTAGAGTTATAAATGACAGCTATCGTCCAAAAATAGACTGAAGTAAGGCTGCCAAGAGGACTTGAAAGCGGGGCAGAATTGCAGGAAACCGATTTCAGGAGGTAGACTGGAATTGCATTGAAAGCATAGGAAAAGAGGCAGAACGTCCACAGTGATGCACTTGGCCGAAAAGGGCGTATGCGTTTTTTCCTGAATATATTCAGGAAAAAACGCATACGCCCTTTTTGGCCAACCAAGCAAGCAAGCTTGCAAAGGAAATCTGCACTACAATGAAGTCTCACTTCCCCCCGGTCAAAAGGGCCATCTGAAAAAAGTGTAAAATCAAGAAAGGCAGGACAGGCCATGGAGAACTGGGAGCCTTGTTATGCTGATGGGTGGGATGTAAATTGCCAACAACCACTCGGGAGAAGTGTATGGTGTTTCCTGAAACATCTAAAAAACAAAGCAACAGAGCTTAGGGCACTTCCACTTATGGTCCTATAGCTTAGGGAAATTAAAATCAAAAAGACACAGCCACCCCAAAGTTTGGAACGGCTCTGTTTACAAGAACCTCGTTTACAGTACAAGTTCAACATCGCAGAAAGTGAAAAATGGATAAAGAAGTTGTGGTATTTACGTACAAAGCAATATCACTCAGCAATGAAATCTGTGTCATCAGGCCCGTAGCAGCATAATGAGTGGATTCAGGTACGATGATTCTAACTGAAATAAGTCACACAGAAAGAGAAACATCATAAGATATCACTAATACACGGAATGTAAACTTGGCTACACAGGAACTGCATTCCAAAACAGAACAGGGTCTCAAATTTAGAAAACCAACTTATGCTTGCTTAAGGTGAAAGGTGAGTTGGGGTGCTGCATAAAACCAGAGATTGAAATGAGCACAGATAAAGTTCCTTAAGCCAAATATGGAATAGACAAGAGCTACTCCTTGCTCAACGAAATGGACACAAAACCCCATATTAAACGCCTAAGAATGCACCTGACTAGTAAGTATCGTAAAACCTATGGATTGCTATGTCTCCGAAAGAGAATCAAGCGCGTGTACAGGGGCATAAACGCAGCAGTGATAGGATTGGAGAGGTTCGTGAGCAAATGAAGACCCTTTGAAGTCATATTGCATGGTACCCATTCCACGGGTTTCAACTACCCAGGTTTAAGGTATTCTTCCTTCATCTAAAACATGCATGTGGAACCTAGAGTATGATCAACCATGTGATCGGGAGACGTGTTCAAATATGTCTCAGTTTTCGTACCCTGGTACTCGGGTGCAACATTCCAGATGCTTTACTAACACTCTCCCCACTTGGAGAGTCAGTCCCTTTAACCTCCTGTTTGGCCCAGTTTGCAATTTCTGTGGAAGATGAACAGGAATAGCGAGAACCAATGAGAGGCTAGCTGGAGGTGTCTGGACGGGCAAATGTAACTCTCATTTCCCACCAGGAAGAGGAATTAACCAAAGGCTCAGCGTGCCGTGCCAGAACCAGATTAGGGCCTGAAGACATCCTGCGGTGTTGCGGACAGGTCACAAGAAAGCTAGTTGAAGAAACGAGCTCAGGGGCACTGCAATTCACAAACCTGCAGAGTTATAAATGACAGCTATCGTCCAAAAATAGACTGAAGTAAGGCTGCCAAGAGGACTTGAAAGCGGGGCAGAATTGCAGGAAACCGATTTCAGGAGGTAGACTGGAATTGCATTGAAAGCATAGGAAAAGAGGCAGAACGTCCACAATGATGCACTTGGCCAAAAAGGGCGTATGCGTTTTTTCCTGAATATATTCAGGAAAAAACGCATACGCCCTTTTTGGCCAACCAAGCAAGCTTGCAAAGGAAATCTGCACTACAATGAAGTCTAACTTCCCCCCGGTCAAAAGGGCCATCTGAAAAAAGTGTAAAATCCAGAAAGGCAGGACAGGCCATGGAGAACTGGGAGCCTTGTTATGCTGATGGGCGGGATGTAAATTGCCAACAACCACTCGGGAGAAGTGTATGGTGTTTCCTGAAACATCTAAAAAACAAAGCAACAGAGCCTAGGGCACTTCCACTTATGGTCCTATAGCTTAGGGAAATTAAAATCAAAAAGACACAGACACCCCAAAGTTTGGAACGGCTCTGTTTACAAGAACCTCGTTTACAGTACAAGTTCAACATCGCAGAAAGTGAAAAATGGATAAAGAACTTGTGGTACTTACGTACAATGCAGTATCACTCAGCAATGAAATCTATGTCATCAGGCCCGTAGCAGCATAATGAGTGGATTCAGGTACGATGATTCTAACTGAAATAAGTCACACAGAAAAAGAAACATCATAAGATATCATTAATACACGGAATGTAAACTTGGCTACACAGGAACTGAATTACAGAACAGAACAGGGTCTCAAATTTAGAAAACCAACTTATTCTTTCTTAAGGGTAAAGGTGAGTTGGGGTGCTGCATAAAACCAGAGATTGAAATGAGCACAGATAAAGTTCCTTAAGCCAAATATGGAATAGACAAGAGCTACTCCTTGCTCAACGAAATGGACTCAACACCCCATATTAAACGCCTAAGAATGTACCTGACTAGTAAGTATCTTAAAACCTATGGATTGCTATGTCTCCGAAAGAGAATCAAGCATGTGTACAGGGACATAAACGCAGCAGTGATAGGATTGGAGAGGTTCGGTGAGCAAATGAAGACCCTTTGAAGTCATATTGCATGGTACCCATTACACGGGTCTTAACTCTCCAGGTTTAAGGTATTCTTCCTTCAGCTAAAACATGCATGTGGAACCCAAGTATGATCAACCATGTGAACGGGAGACGTGTTCAAATATGTCTCAGTTTTCCTCCCCTGGTACTCGGGTGCAACATTCCAGACGCTTTACTAACACTCTCCCCACTTGGAGAGTCAGCGCCTTTAACCTCCTGTTTGGCCCAGTTTGCAATTTCTGCGGAAGATGAACAGGAATAGCGAGAACCAATGAGAGGCTAGCTGGAGGTGTCTGGACGGGCAAATTTAACTCTCATTTCCCACCAGGAAGAGGAAATAACCAAATGCTCAGCGTGCCGTGCCGGAACCAGATTAGGGCCTGAAGCCATCCTGCGGTGTTGCGGCCAGCTCACAAGAAAGCGAGTTGAAGAAAGGAGCTCAGGGACACTGTAATTCACAAACCTGCAGAGTTATAAATGACAGCTATCGTCCAAAAATAGACTGAAGTAAGGCTGCCAAGAGGACTTGAAAGCAGGGCAGAATTGCAGGAAACCGATTTCAGGAGGTAGACTGGAATTGCATTGAAAGCATAGGAAAAGAGGCAGAACGTCCACAATGATGCACTTGGCCAAAAAGGGCGTATGCGTTTTTTCCTGAATATATTCAGGAAAAAACGCATACGCCCTTTTTGGCCAACCAAGCAAGCTTGCAAAGGAAATCTGCACTACAATGAAGTCTCACTTCCCCCCGGTCAAAAGGGCCATCTGAAAAAAGTGTAAAATCCAGAAAGGCAGGACAGGCCATGGAGAACTGGGAGCCTTGTTATGCTGATGGGCGGGATGTAAATTCCCAACAACCAGTCGGGAAAAGTGTATGGTGTTTCCTGAAACATCTAAAAAACAAAGCAACAGAGCCTAGGGCACTTCCACTTATGGTCCTATAGCTTAGGGAAATTAAAATGAAAAAGACACAGCCACCCCAAAGTTTGGAATGGCTCTGTTTACAAGAACCTCGTTTACAGTACAAGTTCAACATCGCAGAAAGTGAAAAATGGATAAAGAAGTTGTGGTATTTACTTACAAAGCAATATCACTCAGCAATGAAATCTGTGTCATCAGGCCCTTAGCAGCACAATGAGTGGATTCAGGTATGATGATTCTAACTGAAATAAGTCACACAGAAAAAGAAACATCATAAGATATCAGTAATACACGGAATGTAAACTTGGCTACACAGGAACTGAATTACAGAACAGAACAGGGTCTCAAATTTAGAAAACCAACTTATGCTTGCTTAAGGGGAAAGGTGAGTTGGGGTGCTGCATAAAACCAGAGATTGAAATGAGCACAGATAAAGTTCCTTAAGCCAAATATGGAATAGACAAGAGCTACTCCTTGCTCAACGAAATGGACTCAACACTGCATATTAAACGCCTAAGAATGTACCTGACTAGTAAGTATCTTAAAACCTATGGATTGCTATGTCTCCGAAAGAGAATCAAGCATGTGTACAGGGGCATAAACGCAGCAGTGATAGGATTGGAGAGGTTCGGTGAGCAAATGAAGACCCTTTGAAGTCATATTGCATGGTACCCATTCCACGGGTTTCAACTACCCAGGTTTTAGGTATTCTTCCTTCAGCTAAAACATGCATGTGGAACCCAAGTATGATCAACCATGTGAACGGGAGACGTGTTCAAATATGTCTCAGTTTTCCTCCCCTGGTACTCGGGTGCAACATTCCAGACGCTTTACTAACACTCTCCCCACTTGGAGAGTCAGCGCCTTTAACCTCCTGTTTGGCCCAGTTTGCAATTTCTGCGGAAGATGAACAGGAATAGCGAGAACCAATGAGAGGCTAGCTGGAGGTGTCTGGACGGGCAAATTTAACTCTCATTTCCCACCAGGAAGAGGAAATAACCAAAGGCTCAGCGTGCCGTGCCGGAACCAGATTAGGGCCTGAAGCCATCCTGCGGTGTTGCGGCCAGGTCACAAGAAAGCGAGTTGAAGAAACGAGCTCAGGGGCACTGTAATTCACAAACCTGCAGAGTTATAAATGACAGCTATCGTCCAAAAATAGACTGAAGTAAGGCTGCCAAGAGGACTTGAAAGCGGGGCAGAATTGCAGGAAACCGATTTCAGGAGGTAGACTGGAATTGCATTGAAAGCATAGGAAAAGAGGCAGAACGTCCACAATGATGCACTTGGCCAAAAAGGGCGTATGCGTTTTTTCCTGAATATATTCAGGAAAAAACGCATACGCCCTTTTTGGCCAACCAAGCAAGCTTGCAAAGGAAATCTGCACTACAATGAAGTCTCACTTCCCCCCGGTCAAAAGGGCCATCTGAAAAAAGTGTAAAATCCAGAAAGGCAGGACAGGCCATGGAGAACTGGGAGCCTTGTTATGCTGATGGGCGGGATGTAAATTGCCAACAACCACTCGGGAGAAGTGTATGGTGTTTCCTGAAACATCTAAAAAACAAAGCAACAGAACCTAGGGCACTTCCACTTATGGTCCTATAGCTTAGGGAAATTAAAATCAAAAAGACACAGCCACCCCAAAGTTTGGAACGGCTCTGTTTACAAGAACCTCGTTTACAGTACAAGTTCAACATCGCAGAAAGTGAAAAATGGATAAAGAAGTTGTGGTATTTACGTACAAAGCAATATCACTCAGCAATGAAATCTGTGTCATCAGGCCCGTAGCAGCATAATGAGTGGATTCAGGTCCGATGATTCTAACTGAAATAAGTCACACAGAAAGAGAAACATCATAAGATATCAGTAATACACGGAATGTAAACTTGGCTACACAAGAACTGCATTCCAAAACAGAACAGGGTCTCAAATTTAGAAAACCAACTTATGCTTGCTTAAGGGGAAAGGTGAGTTGGGGTGCTGCATAAAACCAGAGATTGAAATGAGCACAGATAAAGTTCCTTAAGCCAAATATGGAATAGACAAGAGCTACTCCTTGCTCAACGAAATGGACACAAAACCCCATATTAAACGCATAAGAATGCACCTGACTAGTAAGTATCGTAAAACCTATGGATTGCTATGTCTCCGAAAGAGAATCAAGCGTGTGTACAGGGGCATAAATGCAGCAGTGATAGGATTGGAGAGGTTCGTGAGCAAATGAAGACCCTTTGAAGTCATATTGCATGGTACCCGTTCCACGGGTTTCAACTACCCAGGTTTAAGGTATTCTTCCTTCATCTAAAACATGCATGTGGAACCTAGAGTATGATCAACCATGTGATCGGGAGACGTGTTCAAATATGTCTCAGTTTTCGTACCCTGGTACTCGGGTGCAACATTCCAGACGCTTTACTAACACTCTCCCCACTTGGAGAGTCAGTCCCTTTAACCTCCTGTTTGGCCCAGTTTGCAATTTCTGTGGAAGATGAACAGGAATAGCGAGAACCAATGAGAGGCTAGCTGGAGGTGTCTGGATGGGCAAATTTAACTCTCATTTCCCACCAGGAAGAGGAATTAACCAAAGGCTCAGCGTGCCGTGCCAGAACCAGATTAGGGCCTGAAGACATCCTGCGGTGTTGCGGCCAGGTCACAAGAAAGCGAGTTGAAGAAAGGAGCTCAGGGGCACTGCAATTCACAAACCTGCAGAGTTATAAATGACAGCTATCGTCCAAAAATAGACTGAAGTAAGGCTGCCAAGAGGACTTGAAAGCGGGGCAGAATTGCAGGAAACCGATTTCAGGAGGTAGACTGGAATTGCATTGAAAGCATAGGAAAAGAGGCAGAACGTCCACAATGATGCACTTGGCCAAAAAGGGCGTATGCGTTTTTTCCTGAATATATTCAGGAAAAAACGCATATGCCCTTTTTGGCCAACCAAGCAAACTTGCAAAGGAAATCTGCACTACAATGAAGTCTCACTTCTCCCCGGTCAAAAGGGCCATCTGAAAAAAGTGTAAACTCCAGAAAGGCAGGACAGGCCATGGAGAACTGGGAGCCTTGTTATGCTGATGGGCGGGATGTAAATTGCAAACAGACACTCAGGAGAAGTGTATGGTGTTTCCTGAAACATCTAAAAAACAAAGCATCAGAGCCTAGGGCACTTCCACTTATGGTCCTATAGCTTAGGGAAATTAAAATCAAAAAGACACAGCCACCCCAAAGTTTGGAACGGCTCTGTTTACAAGAACCTTGTTTACAGTACAAGTTCAACATCGCAGAAAGTGAAAAATGGATAAAGAAGTTGTGGTATTTACGTACAAAGCAATATCACTCAGCAATGAAATCTGTGTCATCAGGCCCTTAGCAGCATAATGAGTGTATTAAGGTACGATGATTCTAACTGAAATAAGTCACGCAAAAAAAGAAACATCATAAGATATCACTAATACACGGAATGTAAACTTGGCTACACAGGAACTGCATTCCAAAACAGAACAGGGTCTCAAATTTAGAAAACCAACTTATGCTTGCTTAAGGGGAAAGTTGAGTTGGGTTGCTGCATAAAACCAGAGATTGAAATGAGCACAGATAAAGTTCCTTAAGCCAAATATGGAATAGACAAGAGCTACTCCTTGCTCAACGAAATGGACTCAAAACCCCATATTAAACGCCTAAGAATGTACCTGACTAGTAAGTATCTTAAAACCTATGGACTGCTATGTCTCCAAAAGAGAATCAAGTGTGTGTACAGGGGCACAAACGCAGCAGTGATAGGATTGGAGAGGTTCGGTGAGCAAATGAAGACCCTTTGAAGTCATATTGCATGGTACCCATTACACGGGTCTCAACTCTCCAGGTTTAAGGTATTCTTCCTTCAGCTAAAACATGCATGTGGAACCCAGAGTATGATCAACCATGTGATCGGGAGACGTGTTCAAATATGTCTCAGTTTTCCTCCCCTGGTACTCGGGTGCAACATTCCAGACGCTTTATTAACACTCTCCCGACTTGGAGAGTCAGTCCCTTTAACCTCCTGTTTGGCCCAGTTTGCAATTTCTGCGGAAGATGAACAGGAATAGTGAGAACCAATGAGAGGCTAGCTGGAGGTGTCTGGACGGGCAAATTTAACTCTCATTTCCCACCAGGAAGAGGAATTAACCAAAGGCTCAGCATGCCGGGCTGGAACCAGATTAGGGCCTGAAGCCATCCTGCGGTGTTGTGGCCAGGTCACAAGAAAGCGAGTTGAAGAAGGGAGCTCAGGGGCACTGCAATTCACAAACCTGCAGAGTTATAAATGACAGCTATCGTCCAAAAATAGACTGAAGTAAGGCTGCCAAGAGGACTTGAAAGCGGGGCAGAATTGCAGGAAACCGATTTCAGGAGGTAGACTGGAATTGCATTGAAAGCATAGGAAAAGAGGCAGAACGTCCACAATGATGCACTTGGCCAAAAAGGGCGTATGCGTTTTTTCCTGAATATATTCAGGAAAAAACGCATACGCCCTTTTTGGCCAACCAAGCAAGCTTGCAAAGGAAATCTGCACTACAATGAAGTCTCACTTCTCCCCGGTCAAAAGGGCCATCTGAAAAAACTGTAAAATCCAGAAAGGCAGGACAGGACATGGAGAACTGGGAGCCTTGTTATGCTGATGGGCGGGATGTAAATTGCCAACAGACACTCTGGAGAAGTGTATGGTGTTTCCTGAAACATCTAAAAAACAAAGCAACAGAGCCTAGGGCACTTCCGCTTATGGTCCTATAGCTTAGGGAAATTAAAATCAAAAAGACACAGCCACCGCAAAGTTTGGGATGCCTCCGTTTACAAGAACCTCGTTTACCGTACAAGTTCAATATCACAGAAAGTGAAAAATGGATAAAGAACTTGTGGTACTTACGTACAATGCAGTATCACTCAGCAATGAAATCTATGTCATCAGGCCCGTAGCAGCATAATGAGTGGATTCAGGTACGATGATTCTAACTGAAATAAGTCACACAGAAAAAGAAACATCATAAGATATCAGTAATACACGGAATGTAAACTTGGCTACACAGGAACTGCATTCCAAAACAGAACAGGGTCTCAAATTTAGAAAACCAACTTATGCTTGCTTAAGGGGAAAGGTGAATTGGGGTGCTGCATAACCAGAGATCGAAATGAGCACAGATAAAGTTCCTTAAGCCAAATATGGAATAGACAAGAGCTACTCCTTGCTCAACGAAATGGACTCAACACCGCATATTAAACGCCTAATAATGTACCTGACTAGTAAGTATCTTAAAACCTATGGATTGCTATGTCTCCGAAAGAGAATCAAGCGTGTGTACAGGGGCATAAACGCAGCAGTGATAGGATTGGAGAGGTTTGGTGAGGAAATGAAGACCCATTGAAGTCATATTGCATGGTACCCATTCCACGGGTTTCAACTACCCAGGTTTAAGGTATTCTTCCTTCAGCTAAAACATGCATGTGGAACCCAGAGTATGATCAACCATGTGATCGGGAGACGTGTTCAAATATGTCTCAGTTTTCGTACCCTGGTACTCGGGTGCAACATTCCAGACTCTTTACTAACACTCTCCCGACTTGGAGAGTCAGTCCCTTTAACCTCCTGTTTGGCCCAGTTTGCAATTTCTGCGGAAGATGAACAGGAATAGCGAGAACCAATGAGAGGCTAGCTGGAGGTGTCTGGATGGGCAAATTTAACTCTCATTTCCCACCAGGAAGAGGAATTAACCAAAGGCTCAGCGTGCCGTGCCGGAACCAGATTAGGGCCTGAAGCCATCCTGTGGTGTTGCGGCCAGGTCACAAGAAAGCAAGTTGAAGAAAGGAGCTCAGGGGCACTGTAATTCACAAACCTGCAGAGTTATAAATGACAGCTATCGTCCAAAAATAGACTGAAGTAAGGCTGCCAAGAGGACTTGAAAGCGGGGCAGAATTGCAGGAAACCGATTTCAGGAGGTAGACTGGAATTGCATTGCAAGCATAGGAAAAGAGGCAGAACGTCCACAATGATGCACTTGGCCAAAAAGGGCGTATGCGTTTTTTCCTGAATATATTCAGGAAAAAACGCATACGCCCTTTTTGGCCAACCAAGCAAGCTTGCAAAGGAAATCTGCACTACAATGAAGTCTCACTTCTCCCCGGTCAAAAGGGCCATCTGAAAAAAGTGTAAAATCCAGAAAGGCAGGACAGGCGATGGAGAACTGGGAGCCTTGTTATGCTGATGGGCGGGATGTAAATTGCCAACAACCACTCGGGAGAAGTGTATGGTGTTTCCTGAAACATCTAAAAAACAAAGCAACAGAACCTAGGGCACTTCCACTTATGGTCCTATAGCTTAGGGAAATTAAAATCAAAAAGACACAGCCACCCCAAAGTTTGGAACGGCTCTGTTTACAAGAACCTCGTTTACAGTACAAGTTCAACATCGCAGAAAGTGAAAAATGGATAAAGAAGTTGTGGTATTTACTTACAAAGCAATATCACTCAGCAATGAAATCTGTGTCATCAGGCCCTTAGCAGCACAATGAGTGGATTCAGGTATGATGATTCTAACTGAAATAAGTCACACAGAAAAAGAAACATCATAAGATATCAGTAATACACGGAATGTAAACTTGGCTACACAGGAACTGAATTACAGAACAGAACAGGGTCTCAAATTTAGAAAACCAACTTATGCTTGCTTAAGGGTAAAGGTGAGTTGGGGTGCTGCATAAAACCAGAGATTGAAATGAGCACAGATAAAGTTCCTTAAGCCAAATATGGAATAGACAAGAGCTACTCCTTGCTCAACGAAATGGACTCAACACCCCATATTAAACGCCTAAGAATGTACCTGACTAGTAAGTATCTTAAAACCTATGGATTGCTATGTCTCCGAAACAGAATCAAGCATGTGTACAGGGGCATAAACGCAGCAGTGATAGGATTGGAGAGGTTCGGTGAGCAAATGAAGACCCTTTGAAGTCATATTGCATGGTACCCATTCCACGGGTTTCAACTACCCAGGTTTAAGGTATTCTTCCTTCAGCTAAAACATGCATGTGGAACCTAGAGTATGATCAACCATGTGATCGGAGACGTGTTCAAATATGTCTCAGTTTTCGTACCCTGGTACTCGGGTGCAACATTCCAGACACTTTACTAACACTCTCCCGACTTGGAGAGTCAGTCCCTTTAACCTCCTGTTTGGCCCAGTTTGCAATTTCTGTGGAAGATGAACAGGAATAGCGAGAACCAATGAGAGGCTAGCTGGAGGTGTCTGGATGGGCAAATTTAACTCTCAATTCCCACCAGGAAGAGGAATTAACCAAAGGCTCAGCGTGCCGTGCCGGAACCACATTAGGGCCTGAAGCCATCCTGTGGTGTTGCAGCCAGGTCACAAGAAAGCAAGTTGAAGAAAGGAGCGCAGGGGCACTGTAATTCACAAACCTGCAGAGTTATAAATGACAGCTATCGTCCAAAAATAGACCGAAGTAAGGCTGCCAAGAGGACTTGAAAGCGGGGCAGAATTGCAGGAAACCGATTTCAGGAGGTAGACTGGAATTGCATTGAAAGCATAGGAAAAGAGGCAGAACGTCCACAATGATGCACTTGGCCAAAAAGGGCGTATGCGTTTTTTCCTGAATATATTCAGGAAAAAACGCATACGCCCTTTTTGGCCAACCAAGCAAGCTTGCAAAGGAAATCTGCACTACAATGAAGTCTCACTTCCCCCCGGTCAAAAGGGCCATCTGAAAAAAGTGTAAAATCCAGAAAGGCAGGACAGGCCATGGAGAACTGGGAGCCTTGTTATGCTGATGGGCGGGATGTAAATTGCCAACAACCACTGGGGAGAAGTGTATGGTGTTTCCTGAAACATCTAAAAAACAAAGCAACAGAACCTAGGGCACTTCCACTTATGGTCCTATAGCTTAGGGAAATTAAAATCAAAAAGACACAGCCACCCCAAAGTTTGGAACGGCTCTGTTTACAAGAACCTCGTTTACAGTACAAGTTCAACATCGCAGAAAGTGAAAAATGGATAAAGAAGTTGTGGTATTTACGTACAAAGCAATATCACTCAGCAATGAAATCTGTGTCATCAGGCCCTTAGCAGCATAATGAGTGTATTAAGGTACGATGATTCTAAGTGAAATAAGTCACGCAAAAAAAGAAACATCATAAGATATCACTAATACACGGAATGTAAACTTGGCTACACAGGAACTGCATTCCAAAACAGAACAGGGTCTCAAATTTAGAAAACCAACTTATGCTTGCTTAAGGGGAAAGGTGAGTTGGGTTGCTGCATAAAACCAGAGATTGAAATGAGCACAGATAAAGTTCCTTAAGCCAAATATGGAATAGACAAGAGCTACTCCTTGCTCAACGAAATGGACTCAAAACCCCATATTAAACGCCTAAGAATGTACCTGACTAGTAAGTATCTTAAAACCTATGGACTGCTATGTCTCCAAAAGAGAATCAAGCGTGTGTACAGGGGCACAAACGCAGCAGTGATAGGATTGGAGAGGTTCGGTGAGCAAATGAAGACCCTTTGAAGTCATATTGCATGGTACCCATTACACGGGTCTCAACTCTCCAGGTTTAAGGTATTCTTCCTTCAGCTAAAACATGCATGTGGAACCCAGAGTATGATCAACCATGTGAACGGGAGACGTGTTCAAATATGTCTCAGTTTTCCTCCCCTGGTACTCGGGTGCAACATTCCAGACGCTTTACTGACACTCTCCCGACTTGGAGAGTCAGTCCCTTTAACCTCCTGTTTGGCCCAGTTTGCAATTTCTGCGGAAGATGAACAGGAATAGCGAGAACCAATGAGAGGCTAGCTGGAGGTGTCTGGACGGGCAAATTTAACTCTCATTTCCCACCAGGAAGAGGAATTAACCAAAGGCTCAGCATGCCGGGCCGGAACCAGATTAGGGCCTGAAGCCATCCTGCGGTGTTGTGGCCAGGTCACAAGAAAGTGAGTTGAAGAAAGGAGCTCAGGGGCACTGCAATTCACAAACCTGCAGAGTTATAAATGACAGCTATCGTCCAAAAATAGACTGAAGTAAGGCTGCCAAGAGGACTTGAAAGCGGGGCAGAATTGCAGGAAACCGATTTCAGGAGGTAGACTGGAATTGCATTGAAAGCATAGGAAAAGAGGCAGAACGTCCACAATGATGCACTTGGCCAAAAAGGGCGTATGCGTTTTTTCCTGAATATATTCAGGAAAAAACGCATACGCCCTTTTTGGCCAACCAAGCAAGCTTGCAAAGGAAATCTGCACTACAATGAAGTCTCACTTCTCCCCGGTCAAAAGGGCCATCTGAAAAAAGTGTAAAATCCAGAAAGGCAGGACAGGCCATGGAGAACTGGGAGCCTTGTTATGCTGATGGGCGGGATGTAAATTGCCAACAGACACTCAGGAGAAGTGTATGGTGTTTCCTGAAACATCTAAAAAACAAAGCAACAGAGCCTAGGGCACTTCCGCTTATGGTCCTATAGCTTAGGGAAATTAAAATCAAAAAGACACAGCCACCCCAAAGTTTGGGACGCCTCCGTTTACAAGAACCTCGTTTACCGTACAAGTTCAATATCACAGAAAGTGAAAAATGGATAAAGAACTTGTGGTACTTACGTACAATGCAGTATCACTCAGCAATGAAATCTATGTCATCAGGCCCGTAGCAGCATAATGAGTGGATTCAGGTATGATGATTCTAACTGAAATAAGTCACACAGAAAAAGAAACATCATAAGATATCACTAATACACGGAATGTAAACTTGGCTACACAGGAACTGCATTCCAAAACAGAACAGGGTCTCAAATTTAGAAAACCAACTTATGCTTGCTTAAGGTGAAAGGTGAGTTGGGGTGCTGCATAAAACCAGAGATTGAAATGAGCACAGATAAAGTTCCTTAAGCCAAATATGGAATAGACAAGAGCTACTCCTTGCTCAACGAAATGGACACAAAACCCATATTAAACGCCTAAGAATGCACCTGACTAGTAAGTATCTTAAAACCTATGGATTGCTATGTCTCTGAAAGAGAATCAAGCATGTGTACAGGGGCATAAACGCAGCAGTGATAGGATTGGAGAGGTTCGTGAGCAAATGAAGACCCTTTGAAGTCATATTGCATGGTACCCATTCCACGGGTTTCAACTACCCAGGTTTAAGGTATTCTTCCTTCATCTAAAACATGCATGTGGAACCTAGAGTATGATCAACCATGTGATTGGGAGACGTGATCAAATATGTCTCAGTTTTCGTACCCTGCTACTCGGGTGCAACATTCCAGACGCTTTACTAACACTCTCCCCACTTGGAAAGTCAGCGCCTTTAACCTCCTGTTTGGCCCAGTTTGCAATTTCTGCGGAAGATGAACAGGAATAGCGAGAACCAATGAGAGGCCAGCTGGAGGTGTCTGGACGGGCAAATTTAACTCTCATTTCCCACCAGGAAGAGGAAATAACCAAAGGCTCAGCGTGCCGTGCCGGAACCAGATTAGGGCCTGAAGCCATCCTGCGGTGTTGCGGCCAGCTCACAAGAAAGCGAGTTGAAGAAAGGAGCTCAGGGGCACTGTAATTCACAAACCTGCAGAGTTATAAATGACAGCTATCGTCCAAAAATAGACTGAAGTAAGGCTGCCAAGAGGACTTGAAAGCGGGGCAGAATTGCAGGAAACCGATTTCAGGAGGTAGACTGGAATTGCATTGAAAGCATAGGAAAAGAGGCAGAACGTCCACAATGATGCACTTGGCCAAAAAGGGCGTATGTGTTTTTTCCTGAATATATTCAGGAAAAAACGCATACGCCCTTTTTGGCCAACCAAGCAAGCTTGCAAAGGAAATCTGCACTACAATGAAGTCTCACTTCCCCCCGGTCAAAAGGGCCATCTGAAAAAAGTGTAAAATCCAGAAAGGCAGGACAGGCCATGGAGACCTGGGAGCCTTGTTATGCTGAAGGGCGGGATGTAAATTGCCAACAACCACTCGGGAGAAGTGTATGGTGTTTCCTGAAACATCTAAAAAACAAAGCAACAGAGCCTAGGGCACTTCCACTTATGGTCCTATAGCTTAGGGAATTTAAAATAAAAAAGACACAGCCACCCCAAAGTTTCGAACGGCTCTGTTTACAAGAACCTCGTTTACAGTACAAGTTCAACATCGCAGAAAGTGAAAAATGGATAAAAAAGTTGTCGTATTTACTTACAAAGCAATATCACTCAGCAATGAAATCTGTGTCATCAGGCCCTTAGCAGCACAATGAGTGGATTCAGGTATGATGATTCTAACTGAAATAAGTCACACAGAAAAAGAAACATCATAAGATATCACTAATACACGGAATGTAAACTTGGCTACACAGGAACTGAATTACAGAACAGAACAGGGTCTCAAATTTAGAAAACCAACTTATGCTTGCTTAAGGGGAAAGGTGAGTTGGGGTGCTGCATAAAACCAGAGATTGAAATGAGCACAGATAAAGTTCCTTAAGCCAAATATGGAATAGACAAGACCTACTCCTTGCTCAATGAAATGGACTCAACACCGCATATTAAACGCCTAAGAATGTACCTGACTAGTAAGTATCTTAAAACCTATGGATTGCTATGTCTCCGAAAGAGAATCAAGCATGTGTACAGGGGCATAAACGCAGCAGTGATAGGATTGGAGAGGTTCGGTGAGCAAATGAAGACCCTTTGAAGTCATATTGCATGGTACCCATTCCACGGGTTTCAACTACCCAGGTTTTAGGTATTCTTCCTTCAGCTAAAACATGCATGTGGAACCCAAGTATGATCAACCATGTGAATGGGAGACGTGTTCAAATATGTCTCAGTTTTCCTCCCCTGGTACTCGGGTGCAACATTCCAGACGCTTTACTAACACTCTCCCCACTTGGAAAGTCAGCGCCTTTAACCTCCTGTTTGGCCCAGTTTGCAATTTCTGCGGAAGATGAACAGGAATAGCGAGAACCAATGAGAGGCTAGCTGGAGGTGTCTGGACGGGCAAATTTAACTCTCATTTCCCACCAGGAAGAGGAAATAACCAAAGGCTCAGCGTGCCGTGCCGGAACCAGATTAGGGCCTGAAGCCATCCTGCGGTGTTGCGGCCAGCTCACAAGAAAGCGAGTTGAAGAAAGGAGCTCAGGGGCACTGTAATTCACAAACCTGCAGAGTTATAAATGACAGCTATCGTCCAAAAATAGACTGAAGTAAGGCTGCCAAGAGGACTTGAAAGCGGGGCAGAATTGCAGGAAACCGATTTCAGGAGGTAGACTGGAATTGCATTGAAAGCATAGGAAAAGAGGCAGAACGTCCACAATGATGCACTTGGCCAAAAAGGGCGTATGCGTTTTTTCCTGAATATATTCAGGAAAAAACGCATACGCCCTTTTTGGCCAACCAAGCAAGCTTGCAAAGGAAATCTGCACTACAATGAAGTCTCACTTCCCCCCGGTCAAAAGGGCCATCTGAAAAAAGTGTAAAATCCAGAAAGGCAGGACAGGCCATGGAGACCTGGGAGCCTTGTTATGCTGAAGGGCGGGATGTAAATTGCCAACAACCACTCGGGAGAAGTGTATGGTGTTTCCTGAAACATCTAAAAAACAAAGCAACAGAGCCTAGGGCACTTCCACTTATGGTCCTATAGCTTAGGGAATTTAAAATAAAAAAGACACAGCCACCCCAAAGTTTCGAACGGCTCTGTTTACAAGAACCTCGTTTACAGTACAAGTTCAACATCGCAGAAAGTGAAAAATGGATAAAAAAGTTGTCGTATTTACTTACAAAGCAATATCACTCAGCAATGAAATCTGTGTCATCAGGCCCTTAGCAGCACAATGAGTGGATTCAGGTATGATGATTCTAACTGAAATAAGTCACACAGAAAAAGAAACATCATAAGATATCACTAATACACGGAATGTAAACTTGGCTACACAGGAACTGAATTACAGAACAGAACAGGGTCTCAAATTTAGAAAACCAACTTATGCTTGCTTAAGGGGAAAGGTGAGTTGGGGTGCTGCATAAAACCAGAGATTGAAATGAGCACAGATAAAGTTCCTTAAGCCAAATATGGAATAGACAAGACCTACTCCTTGCTCAATGAAATGGACTCAACACCGCATATTAAACGCCTAAGAATGTACCTGACTAGTAAGTATCTTAAAACCTATGGATTGCTATGTCTCCGAAAGAGAATCAAGCATGTGTACAGGGGCATAAACGCAGCAGTGATAGGATTGGAGAGGTTCGGTGAGCAAATGAAGACCCTTTGAAGTCATATTGCATGGTACCCATTCCACGGGTTTCAACTACCCAGGTTTTAGGTATTCTTCCTTCAGCTAAAACATGCATGTGGAACCCAAGTATGATCAACCATGTGAATGGGAGACGTGTTCAAATATGTCTCAGTTTTCCTCCCCTGGTACTCGGGTGCAACATTCCAGACGCTTTACTAACACTCTCCCCACTTGGAAAGTCAGCGCCTTTAACCTCCTGTTTGGCCCAGTTTGCAATTTCTGCGGAAGATGAACAGGAATAGCGAGAACCAATGAGAGGCTAGCTGGAGGTGTCTGGACGGGCAAATTTAACTCTCATTTCCCACCAGGAAGAGGAAATAACCAAAGGCTCAGCGTGCCGTGCCGGAACCAGATTAGGGCCTGAAGCCATCCTGCGGTGTTGCGGCCAGCTCACAAGAAAGCGAGTTGAAGAAAGGATCTCAGGGGCACTGTAATTCACAAACCTGCAGAGTTATAAATGACAGCTATCGTCCAAAAATAGACTGAAGTAAGGCTGCCAAGAGGACTTGAAAGCGGGGCAGAATTGCAGGAAACCGATTTCAGGAGGTAGACTGGAATTGCATTGAAAGCATAGGAAAAGAGGCAGAACGTCCACAATGATGCACTTGGCCAAAAAGGGCGTATGCGTTTTTTCCTGAATATATTCAGGAAAAAACGCATACGCCCTTTTTGGCCAACCAAGCAAGCTTGCAAAGGAAATCTGCACTACAATGAAGTCTCACTTCCCCCCGGTCAAAAGGGCCATCTGAAAAAAGTGTAAAATCCAGAAAGGCAGGACAGGCCATGGAGAACTGGGAGCCTTGTTATGCTGATGGCCGGGATGTAAATTGCCAACAACCACTCGGGAGAAGTGTATGGTGTTTCCTGAAACATTTAAAAAACAAAGCAACAGAGCCTAGGGCACTTCCACTTATTGTCCTATAGCTTAGGGAAATTAAAATCAAAAAGACACAGCCACCCCAAAGTTTGGAACGGCTCTGTTTACAAGAACCTCGTTTACAGTAGAAGTTCAACATCGCAGAAAGTGAAAAATGGATAAAGAACTTGTGGTACTTACGTACAATGCAGTATCACTCAGCAATGAAATCTATGTCATCAGGCCCGTAGCAGCATAATGAGTGGATTCAGGTACGATGATTCTAACTGAAATAAGTCACACAGAAAAAGAAACATCATAAGATATCACTAATACACGGAATGTAAACTTGGCTACACAGGAACTGAATTACAGAACAGAACAGGGTCTCAAATTTAGAAAACCAACTTATGCTTGCTTAAGGGTAAAGGTGAGTTGGGGTGCTGCATAAAACCAGAGATTGAAATGAGCACAGATAAAGTTCCTTAAGCCAAATATGGAATAGACAAGAGCTACACCTTGCTCAACGAAATGGACTCAACACCGCATATTAAATGCCTAAGAATGTACCTGACTAGTAAGTATCTTAAAACCTATGGATTGCTATGTCTCCGAAAGAGAATCAAGCATGTGTACAGGGGCATAAACGCAGCAGTGATAGGATTGGAGAGGTTCGGTGAGCAAATGAAGACCCTTTGAAGTCATATTGCATGGTACCCATTCCACGGGTTTCAACTACCCAGGTTTAAGGTATTCTTCCTTCAGCTAAAACATGCATGTGGAACCTAGAGTATGATCAACCATGTGATCGGGAGACGTGTTCAAATATGTCTCAGTTTTCGTACCCTGCTACTCGGGTGCAACATTCCAGACGCTTTACTAACACTCTACCCACTTGGAAAGTCAGTCCCTTTAACCTCCTGTTTGGCCCAGTTTGCAATTTCTGCGGAAGATGAACAGGAATAGCGAGAACCAATGAGAGGCTAGCTGGAGGTGTCTGGACGGGCAAATTTAACTCTCATTTCCCACCAGGAAGAGGAATTAACCAAAGGCTCAGCATGCCGGGCCGCAACCAGATTAGGGCCTGAAGCCATCCTGCGGTGTTGTGGCCAGGTCACAAGAAAGCGAGTTGAAGAAAGGAGCTCAGGGGCACTGCAATTCACAAACCTGCAGAGTTATAAATGACAGCTATCGTCCAAAAATAGACTGAAGTAAGGCTGCCAAGAGGACTTGAAAGCGGGGCAGAATTGCAGGAAACCGATTTCAGGAGGTAGACTGGAATTGCATTGAAAGCATAGGAAAAGAGGCAGAACGTCCACAATGATGCACTTGGCCAAAAAGGGCGTATGCGTTTTTTCCTGAATATATTCAGGAAAAAACGCATACGCCCTTTTTGGCCAACCAAGCAAGCTTGCAAAGGAAATCTGCACTACAATGAAGTCTCACTTCTCCCCGGTCAAAAGGGCCATCTGAAAAAAGTGTAAAATCCAGAAAGGCAGGACAGGCCATGGAGAACTGGGAGCCTTGTTATGCTGATGGGCGGGATGTAAATTGCCAACAGACACTCAGGAGAAGTGTATGGTGTTTCCTGAAACATCTAAAAAACAAAGCAACAGAGCCTAGGGCACTTCCGCTTATGGTCCTATAGCTTAGGGAAATTAAAATCAAAAAGACACAGCCACCCCAAAGTTTGGGACGCCTCCGTTTACAAGAACCTCGTTTACCGTACAAGTTCAATATCACAGAAAGTGAAAAATGGATAAAGAACTTGTGGTACTTACGTACAATGCAGTATCACTCAGCAATGAAATCTATGTCATCAGGCCCGTAGCAGCATAATGAGTGGATTCAGGTATGATGATTCTAACTGAAATAAGTCACACAGAAAAAGAAACATCATAAGATATCACTAATACACGGAATGTAAACTTGGCTACACAGGAACTGCATTCCAAAACAGAACAGGGTCTCAAATTTAGAAAACCAACTTATGCTTGCTTAAGGTGAAAGGTGAGTTGGGGTGCTGCATAAAACCAGAGATTGAAATGAGCACAGATAAAGTTCCTTAAGCCAAATATGGAATAGACAAGAGCTACTCCTTGCTCAACGAAATGGACACAAAACCCATATTAAACGCCTAAGAATGCACCTGACTAGTAAGTATCTTAAAACCTATGGATTGCTATGTCTCTGAAAGAGAATCAAGCATGTGTACAGGGGCATAAACGCAGCAGTGATAGGATTGGAGAGGTTCGTGAGCAAATGAAGACCCTTTGAAGTCATATTGCATGGTACCCATTCCACGGGTTTCAACTACCCAGGTTTAAGGTATTCTTCCTTCATCTAAAACATGCATGTGGAACCTAGAGTATGATCAACCATGTGATCGGGAGACGTGATCAAATATGTCTCAGTTTTCGTACCCTGCTACTCGAGTGCAACATTCCAGACGCTTTACTAACACTCTCCCCACTTGGAAAGTCAGCGCCTTTAACCTCCTGTTTGGCCCAGTTTGCAATTTCTGCGGAAGATGAACAGGAATAGCGAGAACCAATGAGAGGCTAGCTGGAGGTGTCTGGACGGGCAAATTTAACTCTCATTTCCCACCAGGAAGAGGAAATAACCAAAGGCTCAGCGTGCCATGCCGGAACCAGATTAGGGCCTGAAGCCATCCTGCGGTGTTGCGGCCAGCTCACAAGAAAGCGAGTTGAAGAAAGGAGCTCAGGGGCACTGTAATTCACAAACCTGCAGAGTTATAAATGACAGCTATCGTCCAAAAATAGACTGAAGTAAGGCTGCCAAGAGGACTTGAAAGCGGGGCAGAATTGCAGGAAACCGATTTCAGGAGGTAGACTGGAATTGCATTGAAAGCATAGGAAAAGAGGCAGAACGTCCACAATGATGCACTTGGCCAAAAAGGGCGTATGCGTTTTTTCCTGAATATATTCAGGAAAAAACGCATACGCCCTTTTTGGCCAACCAAGCAAGCTTGCAAAGGAAATCTGCACTACAATGAAGTCTCACTTCCCCCCGGTCAAAAGGGCCATCTGAAAAAAGTGTAAAATCCAGAAAGGCAGGACAGGCCATGGAGACCTGGGAGCCTTGTTATGCTGAAGGGCGGGATGTAAATTGCCAACAACCACTCGGGAGAAGTGTATGGTGTTTCCTGAAACATCTAAAAAACAAAGCAACAGAGCCTAGGGCACTTCCACTTATGGTCCTATAGCTTAGGGAATTTAAAATAAAAAAGACACAGTCACCCCAAAGTTTGGAACGGCTCTGTTTACAAGAACCTCGTTTACAGTACAAGTTCAACATCGCAGAAAGTGAAAAATGGATAAAAAAGTTGTGGTATTTACTTACAAAGCAATATCACTCAGCAATGAAATCTGTGTCATCAGGCCCTTAGCAGCACAATGAGTGGATTCAGGTATGATGATTCTAACTGAAATAAGTCACACAGAAAAAGAAACATCATAAGATATCAGTAATACACGGAATGTAAACTTGGCTACACAGGAACTGAATTACAGAACAGAACAGGGTCTCAAATTTAGAAAACCAACTTATGCTTGCTTAAGGGGAAAGGTGAGTTGGGGTGCTGCATAAAACCAGAGATTGAAATGAGCACAGATAAAGTTCCTTAAGCCAAATATGGAATAGACAAGAGCTACTCCTTGCTCAATGAAATGGACTCAACACCGCATATTAAACGCCTAAGAATGTACCTGACTAGTAAGTATCTTAAAACCTATGGATTGCTATGTCTCCGAAAGAGAATCAAGCATGTGTACAGGGGCATAAACGCAGCAGTGATAGGATTGGAGAGGTTCGGTGAGCAAATGAAGACCCTTTGAAGTCATATTGCATGGTACCCATTCCACGGGTTTCAACTACCCAGGTTTTAGGTATTCTTCCTTCAGCTAAAACATGCATGTGGAACCCAAGTATGATCAACCATGTGAATGGGAGACGTGTTCAAATATGTCTCAGTTTTCCTCCCCTGGTACTCGGGTGCAACATTCCAGACGCTTTACTAACACTCTCCCCACTTGGAAAGTCAGCGCCTTTAACCTCCTGTTTGGCCCAGTTTGCAATTTCTGCGGAAGATGAACAGGAATAGCGAGAACCAATGAGAGGCTAGCTGGAGGTGTCTGGACGGGCAAATTTAACTCTCATTTCCCACCAGGAAGAGGAAATAACCAAAGGCTCAGCGTGCCGTGCCGGAACCAGATTAGGGCCTGAAGCCATCCTGCGGTGTTGCGGCCAGCTCACAAGAAAGCGAGTTGAAGAAAGGATCTCAGGGGCACTGTAATTCACAAACCTGCAGAGTTATAAATGACAGCTATCGTCCAAAAATAGACTGAAGTAAGGCTGCCAAGAGGACTTGAAAGCGGGGCAGAATTGCAGGAAACCGATTTCAGGAGGTAGACTGGAATTGCATTGAAAGCATAGGAAAAGAGGCAGAACGTCCACAATGATGCACTTGGCCAAAAAGGGCGTATGCGTTTTTTCCTGAATATATTCAGGAAAAAACGCATACGCCCTTTTTGGCCAACCAAGCAAGCTTGCAAAGGAAATCTGCACTACAATGAAGTCTCACTTCCCCCCGGTCAAAAGGGCCATCTGAAAAAAGTGTAAAATCCAGAAAGGCAGGACAGGCCATGGAGAACTGGGAGCCTTGTTATGCTGATGGCCGGGATGTAAATTGCCAACAACCACTCGGGAGAAGTGTATGGTGTTTCCTGAAACATTTAAAAAACAAAGAAACAGAGCCTAGGGCACTTCCACTTATTGTCCTATAGCTTAGGGAAATTAAAATCAAAAAGACACAGCCACCCCAAAGTTTGGAACGGCTCTGTTTACAAGAACCTCGTTTACAGTACAAGTTCAACATCGCAGAAAGTGAAAAATGGATAAAGAACTTGTGGTACTTACGTACAATGCAGTATCACTCAGCAATGAAATCTATGTCATCAGGCCCGTAGCAGCATAATGAGTGGATTCAGGTACGATGATTCTAACTGAAATAAGTCACACAGAAAAAGAAACATCATAAGATATCACTAATACACGGAATGTAAACTTGGCTACACAGGAACTGAATTACAGAACAGAACAGGGTCTCAAATTTAGTGAACCAACTTATGCTTGCTTAAGGGTAAAGGTGAGTTGGGGTGCTGCATAAAACCAGAGATTGAAATGAGCACAGATAAAGTTCCTTAAGCCAAATATGGAATAGACAAGAGCTACTCCTTGCTCAACGAAATGGACTCAACACCGCATATTAAACGCCTAAGAATGTACCTGACTAGTAAGTATCTTAAAACCTATGGATTGCTATGTCTCCGAAAGAGAATCAAGCATGTGTACAGGGGCATAAACGCAGCAGTGATAGGATTGGAGAGATTCGGTGAGGAAATGAAGACCCATTGAAGTCATATTGCATGGTACCCATTCCACGGGTTTCAACTACCCAGGTTTTAGGTATTCTTCCTTCAGCTAAAACATGCATGTGGAACCCAGAGTATGATCAACCATGTGATCGGGAGACGTGTTCAAATATGTCTCAGTTTTCGTACCCTGGTACTCGGGTGCAACATTCCAGACGCTTTACTAACACTCTCCCCACTTGGAGAGTCAGTCCCTTTAACCTCCTGTTTGGCCCAGTTCGCAATTTCTGCGGAAGATGAACAGGAATAGCGAGAACCAATGAGAGACTAGCTGGAGGTGTCTGGACGGGCAAATTTAACTCTCATTTCCCACCAGGAAGAGGAATTAACCAAAGGCTCAGCATGCCGTGCTGGAACCAGATTAGGGCCTGAAGCCATCCTGCGGTGTTGCGGCCAGCTCACAAGAAAGCGAGTTGAAGAAAGGAGCTCAGGGGCACTGTAATTCACAAACCTGCAGAGTTATAAATGACAGCTATCGTCCAAAAATAGACTGAAGTAAGGCTGCCAAGAGGACTTGAAAGCGGGGCAGAATTGCAGGAAACCAATTTCAGGAGGTAGACTGGAATTGCATTGAAAGCATAGGAAAAGAGGCAGAACGTCCACAATGATGCACTTGGCCAAAAAGGGCGTATGCGTTTTTTCCTGAATATATTCAGGAAAAAACGCATACGCCCTTTTTGGCCAACCAAGCAAGCTTGCAAAGGAAATCTGCACTACAATGAAGTCTCACTTCCCCCCGGTCAAAAGGGCCATCTGAAAAAAGTGTAAAATCCAGAAAGGCAGGACAGGCCATGGAGAACTGGGAGCCTTGTTATATTGATGGGCGGGATGTAAATGGCCAACAACCACTCGGGAGAAGTGTATGGTGTTTCCTGAAACATCTAAAAAACAAAGCAACAGAACCTAGGGCACTTCCACTTATGGTCCTATAGCTTAGGGAAATTAAAATCAAAAAGACACAGCCACCCCAAAGTTTGGAACGGCTCTGTTTACAAGAACCTCGTTTACAGTACAAGTTCAACATCGCAGAAAGTGAAAAATGGATAAAGAAGTTGTGGTATTTACTTACAAAGCAATATCACTCAGCAATGAAATCTGTGTCATCAGGCCCTTAGCAGCACAATGAGTGGATTCAGGTATGATGATTCTAACTGAAATAAGTCACACAGAAAAAGAAACATCATAAGATATCAGTAATACACGGAATGTAAACTTGGCTACACAGGAACTGAATTACAGAACAGAACAGGGTCTCAAATTTAGAAAACCAACTTATGCTTGCTTAAGGGGAAAGGTGAGTTGGGGTGCTGCATAAAACCAGAGATTGAAATGAGCACAGATAAAGTTCCTTAAGCCAAATATGGAATAGACAAGAGCTACTCCTTGCTCAACGAAATGGACTCAACACCGCATATTAAACGCCTAAGAAGGTACCTGTCTAGTAAGTATCTTAAAACCTATGGATTGCTATGTCTCCGAAAGAGAATCAAGCATGTGTACAGGGGCATAAACGCAGCAGTGATAGGATTGGAGAGGTTCGTGAGCAAATGAAGACCCTTTGAAGTCATATTGCATGGTACCCATTACACGGGTCTCAACTCTCCAGGTTTAAGGTATTCTTCCTTCAGCTAAAACATGCATGTGGAACCTAGAGTATGATCAACCGTGTGAACGGGAGACGTGTTCAAATATGTCTCAGTTTTCGTACCCTGGTACTCGGGTGCAACATTCCAGACGCTTTACTAACACTCCCCCGACTTGGAGAGTCAGTCCCTTTAACCTCCTGTTTGGCCCAGTTTGCAATTTCTGCGGAAGGTGAACAGGAATAGCGAGAACCAATGAGAGACTAGCTGGAGGTGTCTGGACGGGCAAATTTAACTCTCATTTCCCACCAGGAAGAGGAATTAACCAAAGGCTCAGCGTGCCGTGCCGGAACCAGATTAGGGCCTGAAGCCATCCTGCGGTGTTGCGGCCAGCTCACAAGAAAGCGAGTTGAAGAAAGTAGCTCAGGGGCACTGTAATTCACAAACCTGCAGAGTTATAAATGACAGCTATGGTCCAAAAATAGACTGAAGTAAGGCTGCCAAGAGGACTTGAAAGCGGGGCAGAATTGCAGGAAACCGATTTCAGGAGGTAGACTGGAATTGCATTGAAAGCATAGGAAAAGAGGCAGAACGTCCACAATGATGCACTTGGCCAAAAAGGGCGTATGCGTTTTTTCCTGAATATATTCAGGAAAAAACGCATACGCCCTTTTTGGCCAACCAAGCAAGCTTGCAAAGGAAATCTGCACTACAATGAAGTCTCACTTCCCCCCGGTCAAAAGGGCCATCTGAAAAAAGTGTAAAATCCAGAAAGGCAGGACAGGCCATGGAGAACTGGGAGCCTTGTTATGTTGATGGGCGGGATGTAAATTGCCAACAGACACTCAGGAGAAGTGTATGGTGTTTCCTGAAACATCTAAAAAACAAAGCAACAGAACCTAGGGCACTTCCACTTATGGTCCTATAGCTTAGGGAAATTAAAATCAAAAAGACACAGCCACCCCAAAGTTTGGAACGGCTCTGTTTACAAGAACCTCGTTTACAGTACAAGTTCAACATCGCAGAAAGTGAAAAATGAATAAAGAAGTTGTGGTATTTACTTACAAAGCAATATCACTCAGCAATGAAATCTGTGTCATCAGGCCCTTAGCAGCACAATGAGTGGATTCAGGTATGATGATTCTAACTGAAATAAGTCACACAGAAAAAGAAACATCATAAGATATCACTAATACACGGAATGTAAACTTGGCTACACAGGAACTGAATTACAGAACAGAACAGGGTCTCAAATTTAGAGAACCAACTTATGCTTGCTTAAGGGGAAAGGTGAGTTGGGGTGCTGCATAAAACCAGAGATTGAAATGAGCACAGATAAAGTTCCTTAAGCCAAATATGGAATAGACAAGAGCTACTCCTTGCTCAACGAAATGGACTCAACACCGCATATTAAACGCCTAAGAATGTACCTGACTAGTAAGTATCTTAAAACCTATGGATTGCTATGTCTCCGAAAGAGAATCAAGCATGTGTACAGGGGCATAAACGCAGCAGTGATAGGATTGGAGAGGTTCGGTGAGCAAATGAAGACCCTTTGAAGTCATATTGCATGGTACCCATTCCACGGGTTTCAAATACACAGGTTTAAGGTATTCTTCCTTCAGCTAAAACATGCATGTGGAACCCAAGTATGATCAACCATGTGAATGGGAGACGTGTTCAAATATGTCTCAGTTTTCCTCCCCTGGTACTCGGGTGCAACATTCCAGACGCTTTACTAACACTCTCCCCACTTGGAAAGTCAGCGCCTTTAACCTCCTGTTTGGCCCAGTTTGCAATTTCTGCGGAAGATGAACAGGAATAGCGAGAACCAATGAGAGACTAGCTGGAGGTGTCTGGACGGGCAAATTTAACTCTCATTTCCCACCAGGAAGAGGAAATAACCAAAGGCTCAGCATGCCGTGCCGGAACCAGATTAGGGCCTGAAGACATCCTGCGGTGTTGCGGCCAGGTCACAAGAAAGCGAGTTGAAGAAAGGAGCTCAGGGGCACTGTAATTCACAAACCTGCAGAGTTATAAATGACAGCTATCGTCCAAAAATAGACTGAAGTAAGGCTGCCAAGAGGACTTGAAAGCGGGGCAGAATTGCAGGAAACCGATTTCAGGAGGTAGACTGGAATTGCATTGAAAGCATAGGAAAAGAGGCAGAACGTCCACAATGATGCACTTGGCCAAAAAGGGCGTATGCGTTTTTTCCTGAATATATTCAGGAAAAAACGCATACGCCCTTTTTGGCCAACCAAGCAAGCTTGCAAAGGAAATCTGCACTACAATGAAGTCTCACTTCCCCCCGGTCAAAAGGGCCATCTGAAAAAAGTGTAAAATCCAGAAAGGCAGGACAGGCCATGGAGAACTGGGAGCCTTGTTATGCTGATGGGCGGGATGTAAATTGCCAACAACCACTCGGGAGAAGTGTATGGTGTTTCCTGAAACATCTAAAAAACAAAGCAACAGAGCCTAGGGCACTTCCACTTATGGTCCTATAGCTTAGGGAAATTAAATTCAAAAAGACACAGCCACCCCAAAGTTTGGAACGGCTCTGTTTACAAGAACCTCGTTTACAGTACAAGTTCAACATCGCAGAAAGTGAAAAATGGATAAAGAACTTGTGGTACTTACGTACAATGCAGTATCACTCAGCAATGAAATCTATGTCATCAGGCCCGTAGCAGCATAATGAGTGGATTCCGGTACGATGTTTCTAACTGAAATAAGTCACACAGAAAAAGAAACATCATAAGATATCACTAATACACAGAATGTAAACTTGGCTACACAGGAACTGAATTACAGAACAGAACAGGGTCTGAAATTTAGAAAACCAACTTATGCTTGCTTAAGGGTAAAGGTGAGTTGGGGTGCTGCATAAAACCAGAGATTGAAATGAGCACAGATAAATTTCCTTAAGCCAAATATGGAATAGACAAGAGCTACTCCTTGCTCAACGAAATGGACTCAACACCGCATATTAAATGCCTAAGAATGTACCTGACTAGTAAGTATCTTAAAACCTATGGATTGCTATGTCTCCGAAAGAGAATCAAGCATGTGTACAGGGGCATAAACGCAGCAGTGATAGGATTGGAGAGGTTCGGTGAGCAAATGAAGACCCTTTGAAGTCATATTGCATGGTACCCATACCACGGGTTTCAACTACCCAGGTTTAAGGTATTCTTCCTTCAGCTAAAACATGCATGTGGGACCTAGAGTATGATCAACCATGTGATCGGGAGACGTGTTCAAATATGTCTCAGTTTTCGTACCCTGGTACTCGGGTGCAACATTCCAGACGCTTTACTTACACTCTCCCCACTTGGAGAGTCAGCGCCTTTAACCTCCTGTTTGGCCCAGTTTGCAATTTCTGCGGAAGATGAACAGGAATAGCGAGAACCAATGAGAGGCTAGCTGGAGGTGTCTGGACGGGCAAATTTAACTCTCATTTCCCACCAGGAAGAGGAAATAACCAAAGGCTCAGCGTGCCGTGCCGGAACCAGATTAGGGCCTGAAGACATCCTGCGGTGTTGCGGCCAGGTCACAAGAAAGCGAGTTGAAGAAAGGAGCTCAGGGGCACTGTAATTCACAAACCTGCAGAGTTATAAATGACAGCTATCGTCCAAAAATAGACTGAAGTAAGGCTGCCAAGAGGACTTGAAAGCGGGGCAGAATTGCAGGAAACCGATTTCAGGAGGTAGACTGGAATTGCATTGAAAGCATAGGAAAAGAGGCAGAACGTCCACAATGATGCACTTGGCCAAAAAGGGCGTATGCGTTTTTTCCTGAATATATTCAGGAAAAAACGCATACGCCCTTTTTGGCCAACCAAGCAAGCTTGCAAAGGAAATCTGCACTACAATGAAGTCTCACTTCCCCCCAGTCAAAAGGGCCATCTGAAAAAAGTGTAAAATCCAGAAAGGCAGGACAGGCCATGGAGAACTGGGAGCCTTGTTATGCTGATGGGCGGGATGTAAATTGCCAACAACCACTCGGGAGAAGTGTATGGTGTTTCCTGAAACATCTAAAAAACAAAGCAACAGAGCCTAGGGCACTTCCACTTATGGTCCTATAGCTTAGGGAATTTAAAATCAAAAAGACACAGCCACCCCAAAGTTTGGAACGGCTCTGTTTACAAGAACCTCGTTTACAGTACAAGTTCAACATCGCAGAAATTGAAAAATGGATAAAGAAGTTGTGGTATTTACTTACAAAGCAATATCACTCAGCAATGAAATCTGTGTCATCAGGCCCTTAGCAGCACAATGAGTGGATTCAGGTATGATGATTCTAACTGAAATAAGTCACACAGAAAAAGAAACATCATAAGATATCAGTAATACACGGAATGGAAACTTGGCTACACAGGAACTGAATTACAGAACAGAACAGGGTCTCAAATTTAGAAAACCAACTTATGCTTGCTTAAGGGGAAAGGTGAGTTGGGGTGCTGCATAAAACCAGAGATTGAAATGAGCACAGATAAAGTTCCTTAAGCCAAATATGGAATAGACAAGAGGTACTCCTTGCTCAACGAAATGGACTCAACACCGCATATTAAACGCCTAAGAATGTACCTGACTAGTAAGTATCTTAAAACCTATGGATTGCTATGTCTCCGAAAGAGAATCAAGCATGTGTACAGGGGCATAAACGCAGCAGTGATAGGATTGGAGAGGTTCGGTGAGCAAATGAAGACCCTTTGAAGTCATATTGCATGGTACTCATTCCACGGGTTTCAACTACCCAGGTTTTAGGTATTCTTCCTTCAGCTAAAACATGCATGTGGGACCTAGAGTATGATCAACCATGTGAATGGGAGACGTGTTCAAATATGTCTCAGTTTTCCTCCCCTGGTACTCGGGTGCAACATTCCAGACGCTTTACTAACACTCTCCCCACTTGGAAAGTCAGCGCCTTTAACCTCCTGTTTGGCCCAGTTTGCAAATTCTGCGGAAGATGAACAGGAATAGCGAGAACCAATGAGAGGCTAGCTGGAGGTGTCTGGACGGGCAAATTTAACTCTCATTTCCCACCAGGAAGAGGAAATAACCAAAGGCTCAGCGTGCCGTGCCAGAACCAGATTAGGGCCTGAAGCCATCCTGCGGTGTTGCGGCCAGCTCACAAGAAAGCGAGTTGAAGAAAGGAGCTCAGGGGCACTGTAATTCACAAACCTGCAGAGTTATAAATGACAGCTATCGTCCAAAAATAGACTGAAGTAAGGCTGCCAAGAGGACTTGAAAGCGG
This sequence comes from Delphinus delphis, assembly GCF_949987515.2. Classification (NCBI taxonomy): domain Eukaryota; kingdom Metazoa; phylum Chordata; class Mammalia; order Artiodactyla; family Delphinidae; genus Delphinus; species Delphinus delphis. The sequence goes on along the minus strand of NW_027192682.1, from coordinate 432,207 downwards.
GGCAGAATTGCAGGAAACCGATTTCAGGAGGTAGACTGGAATTGCATTGAAAGCATAGGAAAAGAGGCAGAACGTCCACAATGATGCACTTGGCCAAAAAGGGCGTATGCGTTTTTTCCTGAATATATTCAGGAAAAAACGCATACGCCCTTTTTGGCCAACCAAGCAAGCTTGCAAAGGAAATCTGCACTACAATGAAGTCTCACTTCCCCCGGTCACAAGGGCCATCTGAAAAAAGTGTAAAATCCAGAAAGGCAGGACAGGCCATGGAGAACTGGGAGCCTTGTTATGCTGAAGGGCGGGATGTAAATTGCCAACAAACACTCGGGAGAAGTGTATGGTGTTTCCTGAAACATCTAAAAAACAAAGCAACAGAGCCTAGGGCACTTCCACTTATGGTCCAATAGCTTAGGGAATTTAAAATCAAAAAGACACAGCCACCCCAAAGTTTCGAACGGCTCTGTTTACAAGAACCACGTTTACAGTACAAGTTCAACATCGCAGAAAGTGAAAAATGGATAAAAAAGTTGTGGTATTTACTTACAAAGCAATATCACTCAGCAATGAAATCTGTGTCATCAGGACCTTAGCAGCACAATGAGTGGATTCAGGTATGATGATTCTAACTGAAATAAGTCACACAGAAAAAGAAACATCATAAGATATCAGTAATACACGGAATGGAAACTTGGCTACACAGGAACTGAATTACAGAACAGAACAGGGTCTCAAATTTAGAAAACCAACTTATGCTTGCTTAAGGGTAAAGGTGAGTTGGGGTGCTGCATAAAACCAGAGATTGAAATGAGCACAGATAAAGTTCCTTAAGCCAAATATGGAATAGACAAGAGCTACTCCTTGCTCAACGAAATGGACTCAACACCGCATATTAAACGCCTAAGAATGTACCTGACTAGTAAGTATCTTAAAACCTATGGATTGCTATGTCTCCGAAAGAGAATCAAGCATGTGTACAGGGGCATAAACGCAGCAGTGATAGGATTGGAGAGGTTCGGTGAGCAAATGAAGACCCTTTGAAGTCATATTGCATGGTACCCATTCCACGGGTTTCAACTACCCAGGTTTAAGGTATTCTTCCTTCAGCTAAAACATGCATGTGGGACCTAGAGTATGATCAACCATGTGATCGGGAGACGTGTTCAAATATGTCTCAGTTTTCGTACCCTGGTACTCGGGTGCAACATTCCAGACGCTTTACTAACACTCTCCCCACTTGGAGAGTCAGTCCCTTTAACCTCCTGTTTGGCCCAGTTTGCAATTTCTGTGGAAGATGAACAGGAATAGCGAGAACAAATGAGAGGCTAGCTGGAGGTGTCTGGATGGGCAAATTTAACTCTCATTTCCCACCAGGAAGAGGAATTAACCAAAGGCTCAGCATGCCGTGCCAGAACCAGATTAGGGCCTGAAGACATCCTGCGGTGTTGCGGCCAGGTCACAAGAAAGCGAGTTGAAGAAAGGAGCTCAGGGGCACTGTAATTCACAAACCTGCAGAGTTATAAATGACAGCTATCGTCCAAAAATAGACTGAAGTAAGGCTGCCAAGAGGACTTGAAAGCGGGGCAGAATTGCAGGAAACCGATTTCAGGAGGTAGACTGGAATTGCATTGAAAGCATAGGAAAAGAGGCAGAACGTCCACAATGATGCACTTGGCCAAAAAGGGCGTATGCGTTTTTTCCTGAATATATTCAGGAAAAAACGCATACGCCCTTTTTGGCCAACCAAGCAAGCTTGCAAAGAAATCTGCACTACAATGAAGTCTCACTTCCCCCGGTCACAAGGGCCATCTGAAAAAAGTGTAAAATCCAGAAAGGCAGGACAGGCCATGGAGAACTGGGAGCCTTGTTATGCTGAAGGGCGGGATGTAAATTGCCAACAACCACTCGGGAGAAGTGTATGGTGTTTCCTGAAACATCTAAAAAACAAAGCAACAGAGCCTAGGGCACTTCCACTTATGGTCCTATAGCTTAGGGAATTTAAAATCAAAAAGACACAGCCACCCCAAAGTTTCGAAAGGCTCTGTTTACAAGAACCACGTTTACAGTACAAGTTCAACATCGCAGAAAGTGAAAAATGGATAAAAAAGTTGTGGTATTTACTTACAAAGCAATATCACTCAGCAATGAAATATGTGTCATCAGGCCCGTAGCAGCACAATGAGTGGATTCAGGTATGATGATTCTAACTGAAATAAGTCACACAGAAAAAGAAACATCATAAGATATCAGTAATACACGGAATGGAAACTTGGCTACACAGGAACTGAATTACAGAACAGAACAGGGTCTCAAATTTAGAAAACCAACTTATGCTTTCTTAAGGGTAAAGGTGAGTTGGGGTGCTGCATAAAACCAGAGATTGAAATGAGCACAGATAAAGTTCCTTAAGCCAAATATGGAATAGACAAGAGCTACTCCTTGCTCAACGAAATGGACTCAACACCGCATATTAAACGCCTAAGAATGTACCTGACTAGTAAGTATCTTAAAACCTATGGATTGCTATGTCTCCGAAAGAGAATCAAGCATGTGTACAGGGGCATAAACGCAGCAGTGATAGGATTGGAGAGGTTCGGTGAGCAAATGAAGACCCTTTGAAGTCATATTGCATGGTACCCATTCCACGGGTTTCAACTACCCAGGTTTTAGGTATTCTTCCTTCAGCTAAAACATGCATGTGGAACCCAAGTATGATCAACCATGTGAACGGGAGACGATTTCAAATATGTCTTAGTTTTCGTACCCTGGTACTCGGGTGCAACATTCCAGATGCTTTACTAACACTCTCCCCACTTGGAAAGTCAGCGCCTTTAACCTCCTGTTTGTCCCAGTTTGCAATTTCTGCGGAAGATGAACAGGAATAGCGAGAACCAACGAGAGGCTAGCTTTAGGTGTCTGGACGGGCAAATTTAACTCTCATTTCCCACCAGGAAGAGGAAATAACCAAAGGCTCAGCGTGCCGTGCCGGAACCAGATTAGGGCCTGAAGCCATCCTGCGGTGTTGCGGCCAGCTCAAAAGAAAGCGAGTTGAAGAAAGGAGCTCAGGGGCACTGTAATTCACAAACCTGCAGAGTTATAAATGACAGCTATCGTCCAAAAATAGACTGAAGTAAGGCTGCCAAGAGGACTTGAAAGCGGGGCAGAATTGCAGGAAACCGATTTCAGGAGGTAGACTGGAATTGCATTGAAAGCATAGGAAAAGAGGCAGAACGTCCACAATGATGCACTTGGCCAAAAAGGGCGTATGCGTTTTTTCCTGAATATATTCAGGAAAAAACGCATACGCCCTTTTTGGCCAACCAAGCAAGCTTGCAAAGGAAATCTGCACTACAATGAAGTCTCACGTCCCCCCGGTCAAAAGGGCCATCTGAAAAAAGTGTAAAATCCAGAAAGGCAGGACAGGCCATGGAGAACTGGGAGCCTTGTTATGCTGATGGGCGGGATGTAAATTGCCAACAAACACTCGGGAGAAGTGTATGGTGTTTCCTGAAACATCTAAAAAACAAAGCAACAGAGCCTAGGGCACTTCCATTTATGGTCCTATAGCTTAGGGAAATTAAAATCAAAAAGACACAGCCACCCCAAAGTTTCGAACGGCTCTGTTTACAAGAACCTCGTTTACAGTAGAAGTTCAACATCGCAGAAAGTGGAAAATGGATAAAGAACTTGTGGTACTTACGTACAATGCAGTATCACTCAGCAATGAAATCTATGTCATCAGGCCCGTAGCAGCATAATGAGTGGATTCAGGTACGATGATTCTAACTGAAATAAGTCACACAGAAAAAGAAACATCATAAGATATCACTAATACACGGAATGTAAACTTGGCTACACAGGAACTGAATTACAGAACAGAACAGGGTCTCAAATTTAGAAAACCAACTTATGCTTGCTTAAGGGTAAAGGTGAGTTGGGGTGCTGCATAAAACCAGAGATTGAAATGAGCACAGATAAAGTTCCTTAAGTCAAATATGGAATAGACAAGAGCTACTCCTTGCTCAACCAAATGGACTCAACACCGCATATTAAACGCCTAAGAATGTACCTGACTAGTAAGTATCTTAAAACCTATGGATTGCTATGTCTCCGAAAGAGAATCAAGCATGTGTACAGGGGCATAAACGCAGCAGTGATAGGATTGGAGAGGTTCGGTGAGCAAATGAAGACCCTTTGAAGTCATATTGCATGGTACCCATTCCACGGGTTTCAACTACCCAGGTTTAAGGTATTCTTCCTTCAGCTAAAACATGCATGTGGAACCTAGAGTATGATCAACCATGTGATCGGGAGACGTGTTCAAATATGTCTCAGTTTTTGTACCCTGGTACTCGGGTGCAACATTCCAGACGCTTTACTAACACTCTCCCCACTTGGAGAGTCAGTCCCTTTAACCTCCTGTTTGGCCCAGTTTGCAATTTCTGTGGAAGATGAACAGGAATAGCGAGAACCAATGAGAGACTAGCTGGAGGTGTCTGGATGGGCAAATTTAACTCTCATTTCCCACCAGGAAGAGGAATTAACCAAAGGCTCAGCGTGCCGTGCCAGAACCAGATTAGGGCCTGAAGCCATCCTGCGGTGTTGCGGCCAGGTCACAAGAAAGCGAGTTGAAGAAAGGAGCTCAGGGGCACTGTAATTCACAAACCTGCAGAGTTATAAATGACAGCTATCGTCCAAAAATAGACTGAAGTAAGGCTGCCAAGAGGACTTGAAAGCGGGGCAGAATTGCAGGAAACCGATTTCAGGAGGTAGACTGGAATTGCATTGCAAGCATAGGAAAAGAGGCAGAACGTCCACAATGATGCACTTGGCCAAAAAGGGCGTATGCGTTTTTTCCTGAATATATTCAGGAAAAAACGCATACGCCCTTTTTGGCCAACCAAGCAAGCTTGCAAAGGAAATCTGCACTACAATGAAGTCTCACTTCCCCCCGGTCAAAAGGGCCATCTGAATAAAGTGTAAAATCCAGAAAGGCAGGACAGGCCATGGAGAACTGGGAGCCTTGTTATGCTGATGGGCGGGATGTAAATTGCCAACAACCACTGGGGAGAAGTCTATGGTGTTTCCTGAAACATCTAAAAAACAAAGCAACAGAGCCTAGGGCACTTCCACTTATGGTCCTATAGCTTAGGGAATTTAAAATCAAAAAGACACAGCCACCCAAAAGTTTGGAATGGCTCTGTTTACAAGAACCTCGTTTACAGTACAAGTTCAACATCGCAGAAATTGAAAAATGGATAAAGAAGTTGTGGTATTTACTTACAAAGCAATATCACTCAACAATGAAATCTGTGTCATCAGGCCCTTAGCAGCACAATGAGTGGATTCAGGTACGATGATTCTAACTGAAATAAGTCACACAGAAAAAGAAACATCATAAGATATCAGTAATACACGGAATGGAAACTTGGCTACACAGGAACTGAATTACAGAACAGAACAGGGTCTCAAATTTAGAAAACCAACTTATGCTTGCTTAAGGGGAAAGGTGAGTTGGGGTGCTGCATAAAACCAGAGATTGAAATGAGCACAGATAAAGTTCCTTAAGCCAAATATGGAATAGACAAGAGCTACTCCTTGCTCAACGAAATGGACTCAACACCGCATATTAAATTCCTAAGAATGTACCTGACTAGTAAGTATCTTAAAACCTATGGATTGCTATGTCTCCGAAAGAGAATCAAGCATGTGTACAGGGGCATAAACGCAGCAGTGATAGGATTGGAGAGGTTCGTGAGCAAATGAAGACCCTTTGAAGTCATATTGCATGGTACCCATTACTCGGGTCTCAACTCTCCAGGTTTAAGGTATTCTTCCTTCAGCTAAAACATGCATGTGGAACCCAGAGTATGATCAACCGTGTGAACGGGAGACGTGTTCAAATATGTCTCAGTTTTCCTCCCCTGGTACTTGGGTGCAACATTCCAGACGCTTTACTAACACTCTCCCGACTTGGAGAGTCAGTCCCTTTAACCTCCTGTTTGGCCCAGTTTGCAATTTCTGCGGAAGATGAACAGGAATAGCGAGAACCAATGAGAGACTAGCTGGAGGTGTCTGGACGGGCAAATTTAACTCTCATTTCCCACCAGGAAGAGGAATTAACCAAAGGCTCAGCGTGCCGTGCCGGAACCAGATTAGGGCCTGAAGCCATCCTGCGGTGTTGCGGCCAGCTCACAAGAAAGCGAGTTGTAGAAAGGAGCTCAGGGGCACTGTAATTCACAAACCTGCAGAGTTATAAATGACAGCTATCGTCCAAAAATATACTGAAGTAAGGCTGCCAAGAGGACTTGAAAGAGGGGCAGAATTGCAGGAAACCGATTTCAGGAGGTAGACTGAAATTGCATTGAAAGCATAGGAAAAGAGGCAGAACGTCCACAATGATGCACTTGGCCAAAAAGGGCGTATGCGTTTTTTCCTGAATATATTCAGGAAAAAACGCATACGCCCTTTTTGGCCAACCAAGCAAGCTTGCAAAGGAAATCTGCACTACAATGAAGTCTCACTTCCCCCCAGTCAAAAGGGCCATCTGAAAAAAGTGTAAAATCCAGAAAGGCAGGAAAGGCCGTTGAGAATTGGGAGCCTTCTTATGCTGATGGGCGGGATGTAAATTGCCAACAGACACTTGGGAGAAGTGTATGGTGTTTCCTGAAACATCTAAAAAACAAACAACAGAGCCTAGGGCACTTCCACTTATGGTCCTATAGCTTAGGGAAATTAAAATCAAAAAGACACAGCCACCCCAAAGTTTGGGACGCCTCCGTTTACAAGAACCTCGTTTACCGTACAAGTTCAATATCACAGAAAGTGAAAAATGGATAAAGAACTTGAGGTACTTACGTACAATGCAGTATCACTCAGCAATGAAATCTATGTCATCAGGCCCTTAGCAGCATAATGAGTGGATTCAGGTACGATGATTCTAACTGAAATAAGTCACACAGAAAAAGAAACATCATAAGATATCACTAATACACGGAATGTAAACTTGGCTACACAGGAACTGCATTCCAAAACAGAACAGGGTCTCAAATTTAGAAAACCAACTTATGCTTGCTTAAGGGGAAAGGTGAGTTGGCGTGCTGCATAAAACCAGAGTTTGAAATGAGCACAGATAAAGTTCCTTAAGCCAAATATGGAATAGACAAGAGCTACTCCTTGCTCAACGAAATGGACTCAACACCCCATATTAAACGCCTAAGAATGTACCTGACTAGTAAGTATCTTAAAACCTATGGATTGCTATGTCTCCAAAAGAGAATCAAGCGTGTGTACAGGGGCATAAACGCAGCAGTGATAGGATTGGAGAGGTTCGGTGAGCAAATGAAGACCCTTTGAAGTCATATTGCATGGTACCCATTACACGGGTCTCAACTCTCCAGGTTTTAGGTATTCTTCCTTCAGCTAAAACATGCATGTGGAACCCAGAGTATGATCAACCATGTGAACGGGAGACGTGTTCAAATATGTCTCAGTTTTCCTCCCCTGGTACTCGGGTGCAACATTCCAGACGCTTTACTAACACTCTTCCGACTTGGAGAGTCAGTCCCTTTAACCTCCTGTTTGGCCCAGTTTGCAATTTCTGCGGAAGATGAACAGGAATAGCGAGAACCAATGAGAGGCTAGCTGGAGGTGTCTGAACGGGCAAATTTAACTCTCATTTCCCACCAGGAAGAGGAATTAACCAAAGGCTCAGCGTGCCGGGCCGGAACCAGATTAGGGCCTGAAGCCATCCTGCGGTGTTGCGGCCAGGTCACAAGAAAGCGAGTTGAAGAAAGGAGCTCAGGGGCACTGTAATTCACAAACCTGCAGAGTTATAAATGACAGCTATCGTCCAAAAATAGACTGAAGTAAGGCTGCCAAGAGGACTTGAAAGCGGGGCAGAATTGCAGGAAACCGATTTCAGGAGGTAGACTGGAATTGCATTGAAAGCATAGGAAAAGAGGCAGAACGTCCACAATGATGCACTTGGCCAAAAAGGGCGTATGCGTTTTTTCCTGAATATATTCAGGAAAAAACGCATACGCCCTTTTTGGCCAACCAAGCAAGCTTGCAAAGGAAATCTGCACTACAATGAAGTCTCACTTCCCCCCGGTCAAAAGGGCCATCTGAAAAAAGTGTAAAATCCAGAAAGGCAGGACAGGCCATGGAGAACTGGGAGCCTTGTTATGCTGATGGGCGGGATGTAAATTGCCAACAGACACTTGGGAGAAGTGTATGGTGTTTCCTGAAACATCTAAAAAACAAAGCAACAGAGCCTAGGGCACTTCCACTTATGGTCCTATAGCTTAGGGAAATTAAAATCAAAAAGACACAGCCACCCCAAAGTTTGGGACGCCTCTGTTTACAAGAACCTCGTTTACAATACAAGTTCAACATCGCAGAAAGTGAAAAATGGATAAAGAAGTTGTGGTATTCACTTACAAAGCAATATCACTCAGCAATGAAATCTATGTCATCAGGCCCTTAGCAGCACAATGAGTGGATTCAGGTATGATGATTCTAACTGAAATAAGTCACACAGAAAAAGAAACATCATAAGATATCAGTAATACACGGAATGGAAACTTGGCTACACAGGAACTGAATTACAGAACAGAACAGGGTCTCAAATTTAGAAAACCAACTTATGCTTGCTTAAGGGGAAAGGTGAGTTGGGGTGCTGCATAAAACCAGAGATTGAAATGAGCACAGATAAAGTTCCTTAAGCCAAATATGGAATAGACAAGAGCTACTCCTTGCTCAACGAAATGGACTCAACACCGCATATTAAATGCCTAAGAATGTACCTGACTAGTAAGTATCTTAAAACCTATGGATTGCTATGTCTCCGAAAGAGAATCAAGCATGTGTACAGGGGCATAAACGCAGCAGTGATAGGATTGGAGAGGTTCGGTGAGGAAATGAAGACCCTTTGAAGTCATATTGCATGGTACCCATTCCAAGGGTTTCAACTACCCAGGTTTTAGGTATTCTTCCTTCAGCTAAAACATGCATGTGGAACCCAGAGTATGATCAACCATGTGATCGGGAGACGTGTTCAAATATGTCTCAGTTTTCATACCCTGGTACTCAGGTGCAACATTCCAGACGCTTTACTAACACTCTCCCGACTTGGAGAGTCAGTCCCTTTAACCTCCTGTTTGGCCCAGTTTGCAATTTCTGCGGAAGGTGAACAGGAATAGCGAGAACCAATGAGAGACTACCTGGAGGTGTCTGGACGGGCAAATTTAACTCTCATATCCCACCAGGAAGAGGAATTAACCAAAGGCTCAGCGTGCCGTGCCGGAACCAGATTAGGGCCTGAAGCCATCCTGCGGAGTTGCGGCCTGCTCACAAGAAAGCGAGTTGAAGAAAGGAGCTCAGGGGCACTGTAATTCACAAACCTGCAGAGTTATAAATGACAGCTATCGTCCAAAAATAGACTGAAGTAAGGCTGCCAAGAGGACTTGAAAGCGGGGCAGAATTGCAGGAAACCGATTTCAGGAGGTAGACTGGAATTGCATTGAAAGCATAGGAAAAGAGGCAGAACGTCCACAATGATGCACTTGGCCAAAAAGGGCGTATGCGTTTTTTCCTGAATATATTCAGGAAAAAACGCATACGCCCTTTTTGGCCAACCAAGCAAGCTTGCAAAGGAAATCTGCACTACAATGAAGTCTCACTTCCCCCCGGTCAAAAGGGCCATCTGAAAAAAGTGTAAAATCCAGAAAGGCAGGACAGGCCATGGAGAACTGGGAGCCTTGTTATGCTGATGGGCGGGATGTAAATTGCCAACAACCACTCGGGAGAAGTGTATGGTGTTTCCTGAAACATCTAAAAAACAAAGCAACAGAGCCTAGGGCACTTCCACTTATGGTCCTATAGCTTAGGGAAATTAAATTCAAAAAGACACAGCCACCCCAAAGTTTGGAACGGCTCTGTTTACAAGAACCTCGTTTACAGTACAAGTTCAACATCGCAGAAAGTGAAAAATGGATAAAGAACTTGTGGTACTTACGTACAATGCAGTATCACTCAGCAATGAAATCTATGTCATCAGGCCCGTAGCAGCATAATGAGTGGATTCAGGTACGATGATTCTAACTGAAATAAGTCACACAGAAAAAGAAACATCATAAGATATCACTAATACACGGAATGGAAACTTGGCTACACAGGAACTGAATTACAGAACAGAACAGGGTCTCAAATTTAGAAAACCAACTTATGCTTGCTTAAGGGGAAAGGTGAGTTGGGGTGCTGCATAAAACCAGAGATTGAAATGAGCACAGATAAAGTTCCTTAAGCCAAATATGGAATAGACAAGAGCTACTCCTTGCTCAACGAAATGGACTCAACACCGCATATTAAATGCCTAAGAATGTACCTGACTAGTAAGTATCTTAAAACCTATGGATTGCTATGTCTCCGAAAGAGAATCAAGCATGTGTACAGGGGCATAAATGCAGCAGTGATAGGATTGGAGAGGTTCGGTGAGCAAATGAAGACCCTTTGAAGTCATATTGCATGGTACCCATTCCACGGGTTTCAACTACCCAGGTTTTAGGTATTCTTCCTTCAGCTAAAACATGCATGTGGAACCCAAGTATGATCAACCATGTGAACGGGAGACGATTTCAAATATGTCTTAGTTTTCGTACCCTGGTACTCGGGTGCAACATTCCAGACGCTTTACTAACACTCTCCCCACTTGGAAAGTCAGCGCCTTTAACCTCCTGTTTGTCCCAGTTTGCAATTTCTGCGGAAGATGAACAGGAATAGCGAGAACCAACGAGAGGCTAGCTTTAGGTGTCTGGACGGGTAAATTTAACTCTCATTTCCCACCAGGAAGAGGAAATAACCAAAGGCTCAGCGTGCCGTGCCGGAACCAGATTAGGGCCTGAAGCCATCCTGCGGTGTTGCGGCCAGCTCAAAAGAAAGCGAGTTGAAGAAAGGAGCTCAGGGGCACTGTAATTCACAAACCTGCAGAGTTATAAATGACAGCTATCGTCCAAAAATAGACTGAAGTAAGGCTGCCAAGAGGACTTGAAAGCGGGGCAGAATTGCAGGAAACCGATTTCAGGAGGTAGACTGGAATTGCATTGAAAGCATAGGAAAAGAGGCAGAACGTCCACAATGATGCACTTGGCCAAAAAGGGCGTATGCGTTTTTTCCTGAATATATTCAGGAAAAAACGCATACGCCCTTTTTGGCCAACCAAGCAAGCTTGCAAAGGAAATCTGCACTACAATGAAGTCTCACTTCCCCCCGGTCAAAAGGGCCATCTGAAAAAAGTGTAAAATCCAGAAAGGCAGGACAGGCCATGGAGAACTGGGAGCCTTGTTATGCTGAAGGGCGGGATGTAAATTGCCAACAACCACTCGGGAGAAGTGTATGGTGTTTCCTGAAACATCTAAAAAACAAAGCAACAGAGCCTAGGGCACTTCCATTTATGGTCCTATAGCTTAGGGAAATTAAAATCAAAAAGACACAGCCACCCCAAAGTTTCGAACGGCTCTGTTTACAAGAACCTCGTTTACAGTAGAAGTTCAACATCGCAGAAAGTGGAAAATGGATAAAGAACTTGTGGTACTTACGTACAATGCAGTATCACTCAGCAATGAAATCTATGTCATCAGGCCCGTAGCAGCATAATGAGTGGATTCAGGTACGATGATTCTAACTGAAATAAGTCACACAGAAAAAGAAACATCATAAGATATCACTAATACACGGAATGTAAACTTGGCTACACAGGAACTGAATTACAGAACAGAACAGGGTCTCAAATTTAGAAAACCAACTTATGCTTGCTTAAGGGTAAAGGTGAGTTGGGGTGCTGCATAAAACCAGAGATTGAAATGAGCACAGATAAAGTTCCTTAAGTCAAATATGGAATAGACAAGAGCTACTCCTTGCTCAACCAAATGGACTCAACACCGCATATTAAACGCCTAAGAATGTACCTGACTAGTAAGTATCTTAAAACCTATGGATTGCTATGTCTCCGAAAGAGAATCAAGCATGTGTACAGGGGCATAAAGGCAGCAGTGATAGGATTGGAGAGGTTCGGTGAGCAAATGAAGACCCTTTGAAGTCATATTGCATGGTACCCATTCCACGGGTTTCAACTACCCAGGTTTAAGGTATTCTTCCTTCAGCTAAAACATGCATGTGGAACCTAGAGTATGATCAACCATGTGATCGGGAGACGTGTTCAAATATGTCTCAGTTTTTGTACCCTGGTACTCGGGTGCAACATTCCAGACGCTTTACTAACACTCTCCCCACTTGGAGAGTCAGTCCCTTTAACCTCCTGTTTGGCCCAGTTTGCAATTTCTGTGGAAGATGAACAGGAATAGCGAGAACCAATGAGAGACTAGCTGGAGGTGTCTGGATGGGCAAATTTAACTCTCATTTCCCACCAGGAAGAGGAATTAACCAAAGGCTCAGCGTGCCGTGCCAGAACCAGATTAGGGCCTGAAGCCATCCTGCGGTGTTGCGGCCAGGTCACAAGAAAGCGAGTTGAAGAAAGGAGCTCAGGGGCACTGTAATTCACAAACCTGCAGAGTTATAAATGACAGCTATCGTCCAAAAATAGACTGAAGTAAGGCTGCCAAGAGGACTTGAAAGCGGGGCAGAATTGCAGGAAACCGATTTCAGGAGGTAGACTGGAATTGCATTGCAAGCATAGGAAAAGAGGCAGAACGTCCACAATGATGCACTTGGCCAAAAAGGGCGTATGCGTTTTTTCCTGAATATATTCAGGAAAAAACGCATACGCCCTTTTTGGCCAACCAAGCAAGCTTGCAAAGGAAATCTGCACTACAATGAAGTCTCACTTCCCCCCGGTCAAAAGGGCCATCTGAATAAAGTGTAAAATCCAGAAAGGCAGGACAGGCCATGGAGAACTGGGAGCCTTGTTATGCTGATGGGCGGGATGTAAATTGCCAACAACCACTGGGGAGAAGTCTATGGTGTTTCCTGAAACATCTAAAAAACAAAGCAACAGAGCCTAGGGCACATCCATTTATGGTACTATAGCTTAGGGAATTTAAAATCAAAAAGACACAGCCACCCAAAAGTTTGGAACGGCTCTGTTTACAAGAACCTCGTTTACAGTAGAAGTTCAACATCGCAGAAATTGAAAAATGGATAAAGAACTTGTGGTACTTACGTACAATGCAGTATCACTCAGCAATGAAATCTGTGTCATCAGGCCCTTAGCAGCACAATGAGTGGATTCAGGTACGATGATTCTAACTGAAATAAGTCACACAGAAAAAGAAACATCATAAGATATCAGTAATACACGGAATGGAAACTTGGCTACACAGGAACTGAATTACAGAACAGAACAGGGTCTCAAATTTAGAAAACCAACTTATGCTTGCTTAAGGGGAAAGGTGAGTTGGGGTGCTGCATAAAACCAGAGATTGAAATGAGCACAGATAAAGTTCCTTAAGCCAAATATGGAATAGACAAGAGCTACTCCTTGCTCAACGAAATGGACTCAACACCGCATATTAAATTCCTAAGAATGTACCTGACTAGTAAGTATCTTAAAACCTATGGATTGCTATGTCTCCGAAAGAGAATCAAGCATGTGTACAGGGGCATAAACGCAGCAGTGATAGGATTGGAGAGGTTCGTGAGCAAATGAAGACCCTTTGAAGTCATATTGCATGGTACCCATTACTCGGGTCTCAACTCTCCAGGTTTAAGGTATTCTTCCTTCAGCTAAAACATGCATGTGGAACCCAGAGTATGATCAACCGTGTGAACGGGAGACGTGTTCAAATATGTCTCAGTTTTCCTCCCCTGGTACTTGGGTGCAACATTCCAGACGCTTTACTAACACTCTCCCGACTTGGAGAGTCAGTCCCTTTAACCTCCTGTTTGGCCCAGTTTGCAATTTCTGCGGAAGATGAACAGGAATAGCGAGAACCAATGAGAGACTAGCTGGAGGTGTCTGGACGGGCAAATTTAACTCTCATTTCCCACCAGGAAGAGGAATTAACCAAAGGCTCAGCGTGCCGTGCCGGAACCAGATTAGGGCCTGAAGCCATCCTGCGGTGTTGCGGCCAGCTCACAAGAAAGCGAGTTGTAGAAAGGAGCTCAGGGGCACTGTAATTCACAAACCTGCAGAGTTATAAATGACAGCTATCGTCCAAAAATATACTGAAGTAAGGCTGCCAAGAGGACTTGAAAGAGGGGCAGAATTGCAGGAAACCGATTTCAGGAGGTAGACTGAAATTGCATTGAAAGCATAGGAAAAGAGGCAGAACGTCCACAATGATGCACTTGGCCAAAAAGGGCGTATGCGTTTATTCCTGAATATATTCAGGAAAAAACGCATACGCCCTTTTTGGCCAACCAAGCAAGCTTGCAAAGGAAATCTGCACTACAATGAAGTCTCACTTCCCCCCAGTCAAAAGGGCCATCTGAAAAAAGTGTAAAATCCAGAAAGGCAGGAAAGGCCGTTGAGAATTGGGAGCCTTCTTATGCTGATGGGCGGGATGTAAATTGCCAACAGACACTTGGGAGAAGTGTATGGTGTTTCCTGAAACATCTAAAAAACAAAGCAACAGAGCCTAGGGCACTTCCACTTATGGTCCTATAGCTTAGGGAAATTAAAATCAAAAAGACACAGCCACCCCAAAGTTTGGGACGCCTCCGTTTACAAGAACCTCGTTTACCGTACAAGTTCAATATCACAGAAAGTGAAAAATGGATAAAGAACTTGAGGTACTTACGTACAATGCAGTATCACTCAGCAATGAAATCTATGTCATCAGGCCCTTAGCAGCATAATGAGTGGATTCAGGTACGATGATTCTAACTGAAATAAGTCACACAGAAAAAGAAACATCATAAGATATCACTAATACACGGAATGTAAACTTGGCTACACAGGAACTGCATTCCAAAACAGAACAGGGTCTCAAATTTAGAAAACCAACTTATGCTTGCTTAAGGGGAAAGGTGAGTTGGCGTGCTGCATAAAACCAGAGATTGAAATGAGCACAGATAAAGTTCCTTAAGCCAAATATGGAATAGACAAGAGCTACTCCTTGCTCAACGAAATGGACTCAACACCGCATATTAAACGCCTAAGAATGTACCTGACTAGTAAGTATCTTAAAACCTATGGATTGCTATGTCTCCGAAAGAGAATCAAGCATGTGTACAGGGGCATAAACGCAGCAGTGATAGGATTGGAGAGGTTCGGTGAGCAAATGAAGACCCTTTGAAGTCATATTGCATGGTACCCATTCCACGGGTTTCAACTACCCAGGTTTAAGGTATTCTTCCTTCAGCTAAAACATGCATGTGGAACCTAGAGTATGATCAACCATGTGATCGGGAGACGTGTTCAAATATGTCTCAGTTTTCGTACCCTGGTACTCGGGTGCAACATTCCAGACGCTTTACTAACACTCTCCCCACTTGGAGAGTCAGTCCCTTTAACCTCCTGTTTGGCCCAGTTTGCAATTTCTGTGGAAGATGAACAGGAATAGCGAGAACCAATGAGAGACTAGCTGGAGGTGTCTGGATGGGCCAATTTAACTCTCATTTCCCACCAGGAAGAGGAATTAACCAAAGGCTCAGCGTGCCGTGCCAGAACCAGATTAGGGCCTGAAGACATCCTGCGGTGTTGCGGCCAGCTCAAAAGAAAGCGAGTTGAAGAAAGGAGCTCAGGGGCACTGTAATTCACAAACCTGCAGAGTTATAAATGACAGCTATCGTCCAAAAATAGACTGAAGTAAGGCTGCCAAGAGGACTTGAAAGCGGGGCAGAATTGCAGGAAACCGATTTCAGGAGGTAGACTGGAATTGCATTGAAAGCATAGGAAAAGAGGCAGAACGTCCACAATGATGCACTTGGCCAAAAAGGGCGTATGCGTTTTTTCCTGAATATATTCAGGAAAAAACGCATACGCCCTTTTTGGCCAACCAAGCAAGCTTGCAAAGGAAATCTGCACTACAATGAAGTCTCACTTCCCCCCGGTCAAAAGGGCCATCTGAAAAAAGTGTAAAATCCAGAAAGGAAGGACAGGCCATGGAGAACTGGGAGCCTTGTTATGCTGATGGGCGGGATGTAAATTGCCAACAACCACTCGGGAGAAGTGTATGGTGTTTCCTGAAACATCTAAAAAACAAAGCAACAGAGCCTAGGGCACTTCCACTTATGGTCCTATAGCTTAGGGAATTTAAAATCAAAAAGACACAGCCACCCCAAAGTTTGGAACGGCTCTGTTTACAAGAACCTCGTTTACAGTACAAGTTCAACATCGCAGAAATTGAAAAATGGATAAAGAAGTTGTGGTATTTACTTACAAAGCAATATCACTCAGCAATGAAATCTGTGTCATCAGGCCCTTAGCAGCACAATGAGTGGATTCAGGTATGATGATTGTAACTGAAATAAGTCACACAGAAAAAGAAACATCATAAGATATCAGTAATACACGGAATGTAAACTTGGCTACACAGGAACTGAATTACAGAACAGAACAGGGTCTCAAATTTAGAAAACCAACTTATGCTTGCTTAAGGGGAAAGGTGAGTTGGGGTGCTGCATAAAACCAGAGATTGAAATGAGCACAGATAAAGTTCCTTAAGCCAAATACGGAATAGACAAGAGCTACTCCTTGCTCAACGAAATGGACTCAACACCGCATATTAAACGCCTAAGAATGTACCTGACTAGTAAGTATCTTAAAACCTATGGATTGCTATGTCTCTGAAACAAAATCAAGCATGTGTACAGGGGCATAAACGCAGCAGTGATAGGATTGGAGAGGTTCGGTGAGCAAATGAAGACCCTTTGAAGTCATATTGCATGGTACCCATTCCACGGGTTTCAACTACCCAGGTTTTAGGTATTCTTCCTTCAGCTAAAACATGCATGTGGAACCCAAGTATGATCAACCATGTGAACGGGAGACGTGTTCAAATATGTCTCAGTTTTCCTCCCCTGGTACTCGGGTGCAACATTCCAGACGCTTTACTAACACTCTCCCCACTTGGAAAGTCAGCGCCTTTAACCTCCTGTTTGTCCCAGTTTGCAATTTCTACGGAAGATGAACAGGAATAGCGAGAACCAATGAGAGGCTAGCTGGAGGTGTCTGGACGGGCAAATTTAACTCTCATTTCCCACCAGGAAGAGGAAATAACCAAAGGCTCAGCGTGCCGTGCCGGAACCAGATTAGAGCCTGAAGCCATCCTGCGGTGTTGCGGCCAGCTCAAAAGAAAGCGAGTTGAAGAAAGGAGCTCAGGGGCACTGTAATTCACAAACCTGCAGAGTTATAAATGACAGCTATCGTCCAAAAATAGACTGAAGTAAGGCTGCCAAGAGGACTTGAAAGCGGGGCAGAATTTCAGGAAACCGATTTCAGGAGGTAGACTGGAATTGCATCGAAAGCATAGGAAAAGAGGCAGAACGTCCACAATGATGCACTTGGCCAAAAAGGGCGTATGCGTTTTTTCCTGAATATATTCAGGAAAAAACGCATACGCCCTTTTTGGCCAACCAAGCAAGCTTGCAAAGGAAATCTGCACTACAATGAAGTCTCACTTCCCCCCGGTCAAAAGGGCCATCTGAAAAAAGTGTAAAATCCAGAAAGGCAGGACAGGCCATGGAGAACTGGGAGCCTTGTTATGCTGAAGGGCGGGATGTAAATTGCCAACAAACACTCGGGAGAAGTGTATGGTGTTTCCTGAAACATCTAAAAAACAAAGCAACAGAGCCTAGGGCACTTCCACTTATGGTCCTATAGCTTACGGAATTTAAAATCAAAAAGACACAGCCACCCCAAAGTTTCGAACGGCTCTGTTTACAAGAACCTCGTTTACAGTAGAAGTTCAACATCGCAGAAATTGAAAAATGGATAAAGAACTTGTGGTACTTACGTACAATGCAGTATCACTCAGCAATGAAATCTATGTCATCAGGCCCGTAGCAGCACAATGAGTGGATTCAGGTACGATGATTCTAACTGAAATAAGTCACACTGAAAAAGAATCATCATAAGATATCAGTAATACATGGAATGTAAACTTGGCTACACAGGAACTGAATTACAGAACAGAACAGGGTCTCAAATTTAGAAAACCAACTTATGCTTGCTTAAGGGTAAAGGTGAGATGGGGTGCTGCATAAAACCAGAGATTGAAATGAGCACAGATAAAGTTCCTTAAGCCAAATATGGAATAGACAAGAGCTACTCCTTGCTCAACGAAAAGGACTCAACACCGCATATTAAACGCCTAAGAATGTACCTGACTAGTAAGTATCTTAAAACCTATGGATTGCTATGTCTCCGAAAGAGAATCAAGCATGTGTACAGGGGCATAAACGCAGCAGTGATAGGATTGGAGAGGTTCGGTGAGCAAATGAAGACCCTTTGAAGTCATATTGCATGGTACCCATTCCAAGGGTTTCAACTACCCAGGTTTAAGGTATTCTTCCTTCAGCTAAAACATGCATGTGGAACCCAAGTATGATCAACCATGTGATCGGGAGACGTGTTCAAATATGTCTCAGTTTTCGTACACTGGTACTCGGGTGCAACATTCCAGACGCTTTACTAACACTCTCCCCACTTGGAGAGTCAGTCCCTTTAACCTCCTGTTTGGCCCAGTTTGCAATTTCTGCGGAAGATGAACAGGAATAGCGAGAACCAATGAGAGACTAGCTGGAGGTGTCTGGATGGGCAAATTTAACTCTCATTTCCCACCAGGAAGAGGAATTAACCAAAGGCTCAGCGTGCCGTGCCAGAACCAGATTAGGGCCTGAAGACATCCTGCGGTGTTGCGGCCAGGTCACAAGAAAGCGAGTTGAAGAAAGGAGCTCAGGGGCACTGTAATTCACAAACCTGCAGAGTTATAAATGACAGCTATCGTCCAAAAATAGACTGAAGTAAGGCTTCCAAGAGGACTTGAAAGCGGGGCAGAATTGCAGGAAACCGATTTCAGGAGGTAGACTGGAATTGCATTGAAAGCATAGGAAAAGAGGCAGAACGTCCACAATGATGCACTTGGCCAAAAAGGGCGTATGCGTTTTTTCCTGAATATATTCAGGAAAAAACGCATACGCCCTTTTTGGCCAACCAAGCAAGCTTGCAAAGGAAATCTGCACTACAATGAAGTCTCACTTCCCCCCGGTCAAAAGGGCCATCTGCAAAAAGTGTAAAATCCAGAAAGGCAGGACAGGCCATGGAGAACTGGGAGCCTTGTTATGCTGAAGGGCGTGATGTAAATTGCCAACAACCACTCGGGAGAAGTGTATGGTGTTTCCTGAAACATCTAAAAAACAAAGCAACAGAGCCTAGGGCACTTCCACTTATGGTCCTATAGCTTAGGGAATTTAAAATCAAAAAGACACAGCCACCCCAAAGTTTCGAACGGCTCTGTTTACAAGAACCTCGTTTACAGTAGAAGTTCAACATCGCAGAAATTGAAAAATGGATAAAGAACTTGTGGTACTTACTTACAATGCAGTATCACTCAGCAATGAAATCTATGTCATCAGGCCCGTAGCAGCATAATGAGTGGATTCAGGTACGATGATTCTAACTGAAATAAGTCACACAGAAAAAGAAACATCATAAGATATCACTAATACACGGAATGTAAACTTGGCTACACAGGAACTGAATTACAGAACAGAACAGGGTCTCAAATTTAGAAAACCAACTTATGCTTGCTTAAGGGTAAAGGTGAGTTGGGGTGCTGCATAAAACCAGAGATTGAAATGAGCACAGATAAAGTTCCTTAAGCCAAATATGGAATAGACAAGAGCTACTCCTTGCTCAACGAAATGGACTCAACACCGCATATTGAACGCCTAAGAATGTACCTGACTTTTAAGTATCTTAAAACCTATGGATTGCTATGTCTCTGAAAGAGAATCAAGCATGTGTACAGGGGCATAAACGCAGCAGTGATAGGATTGGAGAGGTTCGGTGAGCAAATGAAGACCCTTTGAAGTCATATTGCATGGTACCCATTCCACGGGTTTCAACTACCCAGGTTTTAGGTATTCTTCCTTCAGCTAAAACATGCATGTGGAACCGAAGTATGATCAACCATGTGAACGGGAGACGTGTTCAAATATGTCTCAGTTTTCTTCCCCTGGTGTTCGGGTGCAACATTCCAGACGCTTTACTAACACTCTCCCCACTTGGAAAGTGAGCGCCTTTAACCTCCTGTTTGGCCCAGTTTGCAATTTCTGCGGAAGATGAACAGGAATAGCGAGAACCAATGAGAGACTAGCTGGAGGTGTCTGGACGGGCAAATTTAACTCTCATTTCCCACCAGGAAGAGGAATTAACCTAAGGCTCAGCGTGCCGTGCCAGAACCAGATTAGGGCCTGAAGACATCCTGCGGTGTTGCGGCCAGGTCACAAGAAAGCGAGTTGAAGAAAGGAGCTCAGGGGCACTGTAATTCACAAACCTGCAGAGTTATAAATGACAGCTATCGTCCAAAAATAGACTGAAGTAAGGCTGCCAAGAGGACTTGAAAGCGGGGCAGAATTGCAGGAAACCGATTTCAGGAGGTAGACTGGAATTGCATCGCAAGCATAGGACAAGAGGCAGAACGTCCACAATGATGCACTTGGCCAAAAAGGGCGTATGCGTTTTTTCCTGAATATATTCAGGAAAAAACGCATACGCCCTTTTTGGCCAACCAAGCAAGCTTGCAAAGGAAATCTGCACTACAATGAAGTCTCACTTCCCCCCGGTCAAAAGGGCCATCTGAAAAAAGTGTAAAATCCAGAAAGGCAGGACAGGCCATGGAGAACTGGGAGCCTTGTTATGCTGAAGGGCGGGATGTAAATTGCCAACAAACACTCGGGAGAAGTGTATGGTGTTTCCTGAAACATCTAAAAAACAAAGCAACAGAGCCTAGGGCACTTCCACTTATGGTCCTATAGCTTAGGGAATTTAAAATCAAAAAGACACAGCCACCCCAAAGTTTCGAACGGCTCTGTTTACAAGAACCTCGTTTACAGTACAAGTTCAACATCGCAGAAAGTGAAAAATGGATAAAGAACTTGTGGTACTTACGTACAATGCAGTATCACTCAGCAATGAAATCTATGTCATCAGGCCCGTAGCAGCATAATGAGTGGATTCAGGTACGATGATTCTAACTGAAATAAGTCACACAGAAAAAGAAACATCATAAGATATCACTAATACACGGAATGGAAACTTGGCTACACAGGAACTGAATTACAGAACAGAACAGGGTCTCAAATTTAGAAAACCAACTTATGCTTGCTTAAGGGGAAAGGTGAGTTGGGGTGCTGCATAAAACCAGAGATTGAAATGAGCACAGATAAAGTTCCTTAAGCCAAATATGGAATAGACAAGAGCTACTCCTTGCTCAACGAAATGGACTCAACACCGCATATTAAATGCCTAAGAATGTACCTGACTAGTAAGTATCTTAAAACCTATGGATTGCTATGTCTCCGAAAGAGAATCAAGCATGTGTACAGGGGCATAAACGCAGCAGTGATAGGATTGGAGAGGTTCGGTGAGCAAATGAAGACCCTTTGAAGTCATATTGCATGGTACCCATTCCACGGGTTTCAACTACCCAGGTTTAAGGTATTCTTCCTTCAGCTAAAACATGCATGTGGAACCTAGAGTATGATCAACCATGTGATCGGGAGACGTGTTCAAATATGTCTCAGTTTTCGTACCCTGGTACTCGGGTGCAACATTCCAGACGCTTTACTAACACTCTCCCCACTTGGAGAGTCAGTCCCTTTAACCTCCTGTTTGGCCCAGTTTGCAATTTCTGTGGAAGATGAACAGGAATAGCGAGAACCAATGAGAGACTAGCTGGAGGTGTCTGGATGGGCAAATTTAACTCTCATTTCCCACCAGGAAGAGGAATTAACCTAAGGCTCAGCGTGCCGTGCCAGAACCAGATTAGGGCCTGAAGACATCCTGCGGTGTTGCGGCCAGGTCACAAGAAAGCGAGTTGAAGAAAGGAGCTCAGGGGCACTGTAATTCACAAACCTGCAGAGTTATAAATGACAGCTATCGTCCAAAAATAGACTGAAGTAAGGCTGCCAAGAGGACTTGAAAGCGGGGCAGAATTGCAGGAAACCGATTTCAGGAGGTAGACTGGAATTGCATCGCAACCATAGGAAAAGAGGCAGAACGTCCACAATGATGCACTTGGCCAAAAAGGGCGTATGCGTTTTTTCCTGAATATATTCAGGAAAAAACGCATACGCCCTTTTTGGCCAACCAAGCAAGCTTGCAAAGGAAATCTGCACTACAATGAAGTCTCACTTCCCCCCGGTCAAAAGGGCCATCTGAAAAAAGTGTAAAATCCAGAAAGGCAGGACAGGCCATGGAGAACTGGGAGCCTTGTTATGCTGAAGGGCGGGATGTAAATTGCCAAAAACCACTCGGGAGAAGTGTATGGTGTTTCCTGAAACATCTAAAAAACAAAGCAACAGAGCCTAGGGCACTTCCACTTATGGTCCTATAGCTTAGGGAATTTAAAATCAAAAAGACACAGCCACCCCAAATTTTCAAACGGCTCTGTTTACAAGAACCTCGTTTACAGTAGAAGTTCAACATCGCAGAAAGTGAAAAATGGATAAAGAACTTGTGGTACTTACGTACAATTCAGTATCACTCAGCAATGAAATCTATGTCATCAGGCCCGTAGCAGCATAATGAGTGGATTCAGGTACGATGATTCTAACTGAAATAAGTCACACAGAAAAAGAAACATCATAAGATATCACTAATACACGGAATGGAAACTTGGCTACACAGGAACTGAATTACAGAACAGAACAGGGTCTCAAATTTAGAAAACCAACTTATGCTTGCTTAAGGGGAAAGGTGAGTTGGGGTGCTGCATAAAACCAGAGATTGAAATGAGCACAGATAAAGTTCCTTAAGCCAAATATGGAATAGACAAGAGCTACTCCTTGCTCAACGAAATGGACTCAACACCGCATATTAAACGCCTAAGAATGTACCTGACTAGTAAGTATCTTAAAACCTATGGATTGCTATGTCTCCGAAAGAGAATCTAGCATGTGTACAGGGGCATAAACGCAGCAGTGATAGGATTGGAGAGGTTCGGTGAGCAAATGAAGACCCTTTGAAGTCATATTGCATGGTACCCATTCCACGGGTTTCAACTACCCAGGTTTAAGGTATTCTTCCTTCAGCTAAAACATGCATGTGGAACCTAGAGTATGATCAACCATGTGATCGGGAGACGTGTTCAAATATGTCTCAGTTTTCGTACCCTGGTACTCGGGTGCAACATTCCAGACGCTTTACTAACACTCTCCCCACTTGGAGAGTCAGTCCCTTTAACCTCCTGTTTGGCCCAGTTTGCAATTTCTGTGGAAGATGAACAGGAATAGCGAGAACCAATGAGAGACTAGCTGGAGGTGTCTGGATGGGCAAATTTAACTCTCATTTCCCACCAGGAAGAGGAATTAACCTAAGGCTCAGCGTGCCGTGCCAGAACCAGATTAGGGCCTGAAGACATCCTGCGGTGTTGCGGCCAGGTCACAAGAAAGCGAGTTGAAGAAAGGAGCTCAGGGGCACTGTAATTCACAAACCTGCAGAGTTATAAATGACAGCTATCGTCCAAAACTAGACTGAAGTAAGGCTGCCAAGAGGACTTGAAAGCGGGGCAGAATTGCAGGAAACCGATTTCAGGAGGTAGACTGGAATTGCATCGCAAGCATAGGAAAAGAGGCAGAACGTCCACAATGATGCACTTGGCCAAAAAGGGCGTATGCGTTTTTTCCTGAATATATTCAGGAAAAAACGCATACACCCTTTTTGGCCAACCAAGCAAGCTTGCAAAGGAAATCTGCACTACAATGAAGTCTCACTTCCCCCCGGTCAAAAGGGCCATCTGAAAAAAGTGTAAAATCCAGAAAGGCAGGACAGGCCATGGAGAACTGGGAGCCTTGTTATGCTGAAGGGCGGGATGTAAATTGCCAACAACCACTCGGGAGAAGTGTATGGTGTTTCCTGAAACATCTAAAAAACAAAGCAACAGAGCCTAGGGCACTTCCACTTATGGTCCTATAGCTTAGGGAATTTAAAATCAAAAAGACACAGCCACCCCAAAGTTTAGAACGGCTCTGTTTACAAGAACCTCGTTTACAGTACAAGTTCAACATCGCAGAAAGTGAAAACTGGATAAAAAAGTTGTGGTATTTACTTACAAAGCAATATCACTCAGCAATGAAATCTGTGTCATCAGGACCTTAGCAGCACAATGAGTGGATTCAGGTATGATGATTCTAACTGAAATAAGTCACACAGAAAAAGAAACATCATAAGATATCAGTAATACACGGAATGTAAACTTGGCTACACAGGAACTGAATTACAGAACAGAACAGGGTCTCAAATTTAGAAAACCAACTTATGCTTGCTTAAGGGGAAAGGTGAGTTGGGGTGCTGCATAAAACCAGAGATTGAAATGAGCACAGATAAAGTTCCTTAAGCCAAATATGGAATAGACAAGAGCTACTCCTTGCTCAACGAAATGGACTCAACACCGCATATTAAACGCCTAAGAATGTACCTGACTAGTAAGTATCTTAAAACCTATGGATTGCTATGTCTCCGAAACAGAATCAAGCATGTGTACAGGGGCATAAACGCAGCAGTGATAGGATTGGAGAGGTTCGGTGAGCAAATGAAGACCCTTTGAAGTCATATTGCATGGTACCCATTCCACGGGTTTCAAATACACAGGTTTAAGGTATTCTTCCTTCAGCTAAAACATGCATGTGGAACCCAAGTATGATCAACCATGTGAACGGGAGACGTGTTCAAATATGTCTCAGTTTTCCTCCCCTGGTACTCGGGTGCAACATTCCAGACGCTTTACTAACACTCTCCCCACTTGGAAAGTCAGTGGCTTTAACCTCCTGTTTGGCCCAGTTTGCAATTTCTGCGGAAGATGAACAGGAATAGCGAGAATCAATGAGAGACTAGCTGGAGGTGTCTGGACGGGCAAATTTAACTCTCATTTCCCACCAGGAAGAGGAAATAACCAAAGGCTCAGCGTGCCGTGCCGGAACCAGATTAGGGCCTGAAGCCATCCTGCGGTGTTGCGGCCAGCTCAAAAGAAAGCGAGTTGAAGAAAGGAGCTCAGGGGCACTGTAATTCACAAAGCTGCAGAGTTATAAATGACAGCTATCGTCCAAAACTAGACTGAAGTAAGGCTGCCAAGAGTACTTGAAAGCGGGGCAGAATTGCAGGAAACCGATTTCAGGAGGTAGACTGGAATTGCATTGAAAACATAGGAAAAGAGGCAGAACGTCCACAATGATGCACTTGGCCAAAAAGGGCGTATGCGTTTTTTCCTGAATATATTCAGGAAAAAACGCATACGCCCTTTTTGGCCAACCAAGCAAGCTTGCAAAGGAAATCTGCACTACAATGAAGTCTCACTTCCCCCCGGTCAAAAGGGCCATCTGAAAAAAGTGTAAAATCCAGAAAGGCAGGACAGGCCATGGAGAACTGGGAGCCTTGTTATGCTGAAGGGCGGGATGTAAATTGCCAACAAACACTCCGGAGAAGTGTATGGTGTTTCCTGAAACATCTAAAAAACAAAGCAACAGAGCCTAGGGCACTTCCACTTATGGTCCTATAGCTTAGGGAATTTAAAATCAAAAAGACACAGCCACCCCAAAGTTTCGAACGGCTCTGTTTACAAGAACCTCGTTTACAGTAGAAGTTCAACATCGCAGAAATTGAAAAATGGATAAAGAACTTGTGGTACTTACGTACAATGCAGTATCACTCAGCAATGAAATCTATGTCATCAGGCCCATAGCAGCATAATGAGTGGATTCAGGTACGATGATTCTAACTGAAATAAGTCACACAGAAAAAGAAACATCATAAGATATCACTAATACACGGAATGGAAACTTGGCTACACAGGAACTGAATTACAGAACAGAACAGGGTCTCAAATTTAGAAAACCAACTTATGCTTGCTTAAGGGTAAAGGTGAGTTGGGGTGCTGCATAAAACCAGAGATTGAAATGAGCACAGATAAAGTTCCTTAAGCCAAATATGGAATAGACAAGAGCTACTCCTTGCTCAACGAAATGGACTCAACACCGCATATTAAACGCCTAAGAATGTACCTGACTAGTAAGTATCTTAAAACCTATGGATTGCTATGTCTCCGAAAGAGAATCAAGCATGTGTACAGGGGCATAAACGCAGCAGTGATAGGATTGGAGAGGTTCGGTGAGCAAATGAAGACCCTTTGAAGTCATATTGCATGGTACCCATTCCACGGGTTTCAACTACCCAGGTTTAAGGTATTCTTCCTTCAGCTAAAACATGCATGTGGAACCTAGAGTATGATCAACCATGTGATCGGGAGACGTGTTCAAATATGTCTCAGTTTTCGTACCCTGGTACTCGGGTGCAACATTCCAGACGCTTTACTAACACTCTCCCCACTTGGAGAGTCAGTCCCTTTAACCTCCTGTTTGGCCCAGTTTGCAATTTCTGTGGAAGATGAACAGGAATAGCGAGAACCAATGAGAGACTAGCTGGAGGTGTCTGGATGGGCAAATTTAACTCTCATTTCCCACCAGGAAGAGGAATTAACCAAAGGCTCAGCGTGCCGTGCCAGAACCAGATTAGGGCCTGAAGACATCCTGCGGTGTTGCGGCCAGGTCACAAGAAAGCGAGTTGAAGAAAGGAGCTCAGGGGCACTGTAATTCACAAACCTGCAGAGTTATAAATGACAGCTATCGTCCAAAAATAGACTGAAGTAAGGCTGCCAAGAGGACTTGAAAGCGGGGCAGAATTGCAGGAAACCGATTTCAGGAGGTAGACTGGAATTGCATTGAAAGCATAGGAAAAGAGGCAGAACGTCCACAATGATGCACTTGGCCAAAAAGGGCGTATGCGTTTTTTCCTGAATATATTCAGGAAAAAACGCATACGCCCTTTTTGGCCAACCAAGCAAGCTTGCAAAGGAAATCTGCACTACAATGAAGTCTCACTTCTCCCCGGTCAAAAGGGCCATCTGAAAAAAGTGTAAAATCCAGAAAGGCAGGACAGGCCATGGAGAACTGGGAGCCTTGTTATGCTGATGGGCGGGATGTAAATTGCCAACAACCACTGGGGAGAAGTGTATGGTGTTTCCTGAAACATCTAAAAAACAAAGCAACAGAGCCTAGGGCACTTCCACTTATGGTCCTATAGCTTAGGGAATTTAAAATCAAAAAGACACAGCCACCCCAAAGTTTGGAACGGCTCTGTTTACAAGAACCTCGTTTACAGTACAAGTTCAACATCGCAGAAATTGAAAAATGGATAAAGAAGTTGTGGTATTTACTTACAAAGCAATATCACTCAGCAATGAAATCTGTGTCATCAGGCCCTTAGCAGCACAATGAGTGGATTCAGGTATGATGATTCTAACTGAAATAAGTCACACAGAAAAAGAAACATCATAAGATATCAGTAATACACGGAATGTAAACTTGGCTACACAGGAACTGAATTACAGAACAGAACAGGGTCTCAAATTTAGAAAACCAACTTATGCTTGCTTAAGGGGAAAGGTGAGTTGGGGTGCTGCATAAAACCAGAGATTGAAATGAGCACAGATAAAGTTCCTTAAGCCAAATATGGAATAGACAAGAGCTACTCCTTGCTCAACGAAATGGACTCAACACCGCATATTAAACGCCTAAGAATGTACCTGACTAGTAAGTATCTTAAAACCTATGGATTGCTATGTCTCCGAAAGAGAATCAAGCATGTGTACAGGGGCATAAACGCAGCAGTGATAGGATTGGAGAGGTTCGGTGAGCAAATGAAGACCCTTTGAAGTCATATTGCATGGTACCCATTCCACGGGTTTCAACTACCCAGGTTTTAGGTATTCTTCCTTCAGCTAAAACATGCATGTGGAACCCAAGTATGATCAACCATGTGAACGGGAGACGTGTTCAAATATGTCTCAGTTTTCCTCCCCTGGTACTCGGGTGCAACATTCCAGACGCTTTACTAACACTCTCCCCACTTGGAAAGTCAGTGGCTTTAACCTCCTGTTTGGCCCAGTTTGCAATTTCTGCGGAAGATGAACAGGAATAGCGAGAACCAATGAGAGACTAGCTGGAGGTGTCTGGACGGGCAAATTTAACTCTCATTTCCCACCAGGAAGAGGAAATAACCAAAGGCTCAGCGTGCCGTGCCGGAACCAGATTAGGGCCTGAAGCCATCCTGCGGTGTTGCGGCCAGCTCAAAAGAAAGCGAGTTGAAGAAAGGAGCTCAGGGGCACTGTAATTCACAAACCTGCAGAGTTATAAATGACAGCTATCGTCCAAAACTAGACTGAAGTAAGGCTGCCAAGAGGACTTGAAAGCGGGGCCGAATTGCAGGAAACCGATTTCAGGAGGTAGACTGGAATTGCATTGAAAGCATAGGAAAAGAGGCAGAACGTCCACAATGATGCACTTGGCCAAAAAGGGCGTATGCGTTTTTTCCTGAATATATTCAGGAAAAAACGCATACGCCCTTTTTGGCCAACCAAGCAAGCTTGCAAAGGAAATCTGCACTACAATGAAGTCTCACTTCCCCCCGGTCAAAAGGGCCATCTGATAAAAGTGTAAAATCCAGAAAGGCAGGACAGGCCATGGAGAACTGGGAGCCTTGTTATGCTGAAGGGCGGGATGTAAATTGCCAACAAACACTCGGGAGAAGTGTATGGTGTTTCCTGAAACATCTAAAAAACAAAGCAACAGAGCCTAGGGCACTTCCACTTATGGTCCTATAGCTTAGGGAATTTAAAATCAAAAAGACACAGCCACCCCAAAGTTTCGAACGGCTCTGTTTACAAGAACCTCGTTTACAGTAGAAGTTCAACATCGCAGAAATTGAAAAATGGATAAAGAACTTGTGGTACTTACGTACAATGCAGTATCACTCAGCAATGAAATCTATGTCATCAGGCCCATAGCAGCATAATGAGTGGATTCAGGTACGATGATTCTAACTGAAATAAGTCACACAGATAAAGAAACATCATAAGATATCACTAATACACGGAATGTAAACTTGGCTACACAGGAACTGAATTACAGAACAGAACAGGGTCTCAAATTTAGAAAACCAACTTATGCTTGCTTAAGGGTAAAGGTGAGTTGGGGTGCTGCATAAAACCAGAGATTGAAATGAGCACAGATAAAGTTCCTTAAGCCAAATATGGAATAGACAAGAGCTACTCCTTGCTCAACGAAATGGACTCAACACCGCATATTAAATGCCTAAGAATGTACCTGACTAGTAAGTATCTTAAAACCTATGGATTGCTATGTCTCCGAAAGAGAATCAAGCATGTGTACAGGGGCATAAACGCAGCAGTGATAGGATTGGAGAGGTTCGGTGAGCAAATGAAGACCCTTTGAAGTCATATTGCATGGTACCCATTCCACGGGTTTCAACTACCCAGGTTTAAGGTATTCTTCCTTCAGCTAAAACATGCATGTGGAACCTAGAGTATGATCAACCATGTGATCGGGATACGTGTTCAAATATGTCTCAGTTTTCGTACCCTGGTACTCGGGTGCAACATTCCAGACGCTTTACTAACACTCTCCCCACTTGGAGAGTCAGTCCCTTTAACCTCCTGTTTGGCCCAGTTTGCAATTTCTGTGGAAGATGAACAGGAATAGCGAGAACCAATGAGAGACTAGCTGGAGGTGTCTGGATGGGCAAATTTAACTCTCATTTCCCACCAGGAAGAGGAATTAACCAAAGGCTCAGCGTGCCGTGCCAGAACCAGATTAGGGCCTGAAGACATCCTGCGGTGTTGCGGCCAGGTCACAAGAAAGCGAGTTGAAGAAAGGAGCTCAGGGGCACTGTAATTCACAAACCTGCAGAGTTATAAATGACAGCTATCGTCCAAAAATAGACTGAAGTAAGGCTGCCAAGAGGACTTGAAAGCGGGGCAGAATTGCAGGAAACCGATTTCAGGAGGTAGACTGGAATTGCATTGAAAGCATAGGAAAAGAGGCAGAACGTCCACAATGATGCACTTGGCCAAAAAGGGCGTATGCGTTTTTTCCTGAATATATTCAGGAAAAAACGCATACGCCCTTTTTGGCCAACCAAGCAAGCTTGCAAAGGAAATCTGCACTACAATGAAGTCTCACTTCTCCCCGGTCAAAAGGGCCATCTGAAAAAAGTGTAAAATCCAGAAAGGCAGGACAGGCCATGGAGAACTGGGAGCCTTGTTATGCTGATGGGCGGGATGTAAATTGCCAACAACCACTGGGGAGAAGTGTATGGTGTTTCCTGAAACATCTAAAAAACAAAGCAACAGAGCCTAGGGCACTTCCACTTATGGTCCTATAGCTTAGGGAATTTAAAATCAAAAAGACACAGCCACCCCAAAGTTTGGAACGGCTCTGTTTACAAGAACCTCGTTTACAGTACAAGTTCAACATCGCAGAAATTGAAAAATGGATAAAGAAGTTGTGGTATTTACTTACAAAGCAATATCACTCAGCAATGAAATCTGTGTCATCAGGCCCTTAGCAGCACAATGAGTGGATTCAGGTATGATGATTCTAACTGAAATAAGTCACACAGAAAAAGAAACATCATAAGATATCAGTAATACACGGAATGTAAACTTGGCTACACAGGAACTGAATTACAGAACAGAACAGGGTCTCAAATTTAGAAAACCAACTTATGCTTGCTTAAGGGGAAAGGTGAGTTGGGGTGCTGCATAAAACCAGAGATTGAAATGAGCACAGATAAAGTTCCTTAAGCCAAATATGGAATAGACAAGAGGTACTCCTTGCTCAACGAAATGGACTCAACACCGCATATTAAACGCCTAAGAATGTACCTGACTAGTAAGTATCTTAAAACCTATGGATTGCTATGTCTCCGAAACAGAATCAAGCATGTGTACAGGGGCATAAACGCAGCAGTGATAGGATTGGAGAGGTTCGGTGAGCAAATGAAGACCCTTTGAAGTCATATTGCATGGTACCCATTCCACGGGTTTCAACTACCCAGGTTTTAGGTATTCTTCCTTCAGCTAAAACATGCATGTGGAACCCAAGTATGATCAACCATGTGAACGGGAGACGTGTTCAAATATGTCTCAGTTTTCGTACCCTGGTACTCGGGTGCAACATTCCAGACACTTTACTAACACTCTCCCCACTTGGAAAGTCAGCGCCTTTAACCTCCTGTTTGTCCCAGTTTGCAATTTCTGCGGAAGATGAACAGGAATAGCGAGAACCAATGAGAGGCTAGCTGGAGGTGTCTGGACGGGCAAATTTAACTCTCATTTCCCACCAGGAAGAGGAAATAACCAAAGGCTCAGCGTGCCGTGCCGGAACCAGATTAGGGCCTGAAGCCATCCTGCGGTGTTGCGGCCAGCTCAAAAGAAAGCGAGTTGAAGAAAGGAGCTCAGGGGCACTGTAATTCACAAACCTGCAGAGTTATAAATGACAGCTATCGTCCAAAAATAGACTGAAGTAAGGCTGCCAAGAGGACTTGAAAGCGGGGCAGAATTGCAGGAAACCGATTTCAGGAGGTAGACTGGAATTGCATTGAAAGCATAGGAAAAGAGGCAGAACGTCCACAATGATGCACTTGGCCAAAAAGGGCGTATGCGTTTTTTCCTGAATATATTCAGGAAAAAACGCATACGCCCTTTTTGGCCAACCAAGCAAGCTTGCAAAGGAAATCTGCACTACAATGAAGTCTCACTTCCCCCCGGTCAAAAGGGCCATCTGAAAAAAGTGTAAAATCCAGAAAGGCAGGACAGGCCATGGAGAACTGGGAGCCTTGTTATGCTGATGGGCGGGATGTAAATTGCCAACAACCACTCGGGAGAAGTGTATGGTGTTTCCTGAAACATCTAAAAAACAAAGCAACAGAGCCTAGGGCACTTCCACTTATGGTCCTATAGCTTAGGGAATTTAAAATCAAAAAGACACAGCCACCCCAAAGTTTCGAACGGCTCTGTTTACAAGAACCTCGTTTACAGTAGAAGTTCAACATCGCAGAAAGTGAAAAATGGATAAAGAACTTGCGGTACTTACGTACAATTCAGTATCACTCAGCAATGAAATCTATGTCATCAGGCCCATAGCAGCATAATGAGTGGATTCAGGTACGATGATTCTAACTGAAATAAGTCACACAGAAAAAGAAACATCATAAGATATCACTAATACACGGAATGGAAACTTGGCTACACAGGAACTGAATTACAGAACAGAACAGGGTCTCAAATTTAGAAAACCAACTTATGCTTGCTTAAGGGTAAAGGTGAGTTGGGGTGCTGCATAAAACCAGAGATTGAAATGAGCACAGATAAAGTTCCTTAAGCCAAATATGGAATAGACAAGAGCTACTCCTTGCTCAACGAAATGGACTCAACACCGCATATTAAATGCCTAAGAATGTACCTGACTAGTAAGTATCTTAAAACCTATGGATTGCTATGTCTCCGAAAGAGAATCAAGCATGTGTACAGGGGCATAAACGCAGCAGTGATAGGATTGGAGAGGTTCGGTGAGCAAATGAAGACCCTTTGAAGTCATATTGCATGGTACCCATTCCACGGGTTTCAACTACCCAGGTTTAAGGTATTCTTCCTTCAGCTAAAACATGCATGTGGAACCTAGAGTATGATCAACCATGTGATCGGGATACGTGTTCAAATATGTCTCAGTTTTCGTACCCTGGTACTCGGGTGCAACATTCCAGACGCTTTACTAACACTCTCCCCACTTGGAGAGTCAGTCCCTTTAACCTCCTGTTTGGCCCAGTTTGCAATTTCTGTGGAAGATGAACAGGAATAGCGAGAACCAATGAGAGACTAGCTGGAGGTGTCTGGATGGGCAAATTTAACTCTCATTTCCCACCAGGAAGAGGAATTAACCAAAGGCTCAGCGTGCCGTGCCAGAACCAGATTAGGGCCTGAAGACATCCTGCGGTGTTGCGGCCAGGTCACAAGAAAGCGAGTTGAAGAAAGGAGCTCAGGGGCACTGTAATTCACAAACCTGCAGAGTTATAAATGACAGCTATCGTCCAAAAATAGACTGAAGTAAGGCTGCCAAGAGGACTTGAAAGCGGGGCAGAATTGCAGGAAACCGATTTCAGGAGGTAGACTGGAATTGCATTGAAAGCATAGGAAAAGAGGCAGAACGTCCACAATGATGCACTTGGCCAAAAAGGGCGTATGCGTTTTTTCCTGAATATATTCAGGAAAAAACGCATACGCCCTTTTTGGCCAACCAAGCAAGCTTGCAAAGGAAATCTGCACTACAATGAAGTCTCACTTCTCCCCGGTCAAAAGGGCCATCTGAAAAAAGTGTAAAATCCAGAAAGGCAGGACAGGCCATGGAGAACTGGGAGCCTTGTTATGCTGATGGGCGGGATGTAAATTGCCAACAACCACTGGGGAGAAGTGTATGGTCTTTCCTGAAACATCTAAAAAACAAAGCAACAGAGCCTAGGGCACTTCCACTTATGGTCCTATAGCTTAGGGAATTTAAAATCAAAAAGACACAGCCACCCCAAAGTTTGGAACGGCTCTGTTTACAAGAACCTCGTTTACAGTACAAGTTCAACATCGCAGAAATTGAAAAATGGATAAAGAAGTTGTGGTATTTACTTACAAAGCAATATCACTCAGCAATGAAATCTGTGTCATCAGGCCCTTAGCAGCACAATGAGTGGATTCAGGTATGATGATTCTAACTGAAATAAGTCACACAGAAAAAGAAACATCATAAGATATCAGTAATACACGGAATGTAAACTTGGCTACACAGGAACTGAATTACAGAACAGAACAGGGTCTCAAATTTAGAAAACCAACTTATGCTTGCTTAAGGGGAAAGGTGAGTTGGGGTGCTGCATAAAACCAGAGATTGAAATGAGCACAGATAAAGTTCCTTAAGCCAAATATGGAATAGACAAGAGGTACTCCTTGCTCAACGAAATGGACTCAACACCGCATATTAAACGCCTAAGAATGTACCTGACTAGTAAGTATCTTAAAACCTATGGATTGCTATGTCTCCGAAACAGAATCAAGCATGTGTACAGGGGCATAAACGCAGCAGTGATAGGATTGGAGAGGTTCGGTGAGCAAATGAAGACCCTTTGAAGTCATATTGCATGGTACCCATTCCACGGGTTTCAACTACCCAGGTTTTAGGTATTCTTCCTTCAGCTAAAACATGCATGTGGAACCCAAGTATGATCAACCATGTGAACGGGAGACGTGTTCAAATATGTCTCAGTTTTCGTACCCTGGTACTCGGGTGCAACATTCCAGACACTTTACTAACACTCTCCCCACTTGGAAAGTCAGCGCCTTTAACCTCCTGTTTGTCCCAGTTTGCAATTTCTGCGGAAGATGAACAGGAATAGCGAGAACCAATGAGAGGCTAGCTGGAGGTGTCTGGACGGGCAAATTTAACTCTCATTTCCCACCAGGAAGAGGAAATAACCAAAGGCTCAGCGTGCCGTGCCGGAACCAGATTAGGGCCTGAAGCCATCCTGCGGTGTTGCGGCCAGCTCAAAAGAAAGCGAGTTGAAGAAAGGAGCTCAGGGGCACTGTAATTCACAAACCTGCAGAGTTATAAATGACAGCTATCGTCCAAAAATAGACTGAAGTAAGGCTGCCAAGAGGACTTGAAAGCGGGGCAGAATTGCAGGAAACCGATTTCAGGAGGTAGACTGGAATTGCATTGAAAGCATAGGAAAAGAGGCAGAACGTCCACAATGATGCACTTGGCCAAAAAGGGCGTATGCGTTTTTTCCTGAATATATTCAGGAAAAAACGCATACGCCCTTTTTGGCCAACCAAGCAAGCTTGCAAAGGAAATCTGCACTACAATGAAGTCTCACTTCCCCCCGGTCAAAAGGGCCATCTGAAAAAAGTGTAAAATCCAGAAAGGCAGGACAGGCCATGGAGAACTGGGAGCCTTGTTATGCTGATGGGCGGGATGTAAATTGCCAACAACCACTCGGGAGAAGTGTATGGTGTTTCCTGAAACATCTAAAAAACAAAGCAACAGAGCCTAGGGCACTTCCACTTATGGTCCTATAGCTTAGGGAATTTAAAATCAAAAAGACACAGCCACCCCAAAGTTTCGAACGGCTCTGTTTACAAGAACCTCGTTTACAGTAGAAGTTCAACATCGCAGAAAGTGAAAAATGGATAAAGAACTTGCGGTACTTACGTACAATTCAGTATCACTCAGCAATGAAATCTATGTCATCAGGCCCATAGCAGCATAATGAGTGGATTCAGGTACGATGATTCTAACTGAAATAAGTCACACAGAAAAAGAAACATCATAAGATATCACTAATACACGGAATGGAAACTTGGCTACACAGGAACTGAATTACAGAACAGAACAGGGTCTCAAATTTAGAAAACCAACTTATGCTTGCTTAAGGGTAAAGGTGAGTTGGGGTGCTGCATAAAACCAGAGATTGAAATGAGCACAGATAAAGTTCCTTAAGCCAAATATGGAATAGACAAGAGCTACTCCTTGCTCAACGAAATGGACTCAACACCGCATATTAAATGCCTAAGAATGTACCTGACTAGTAAGTATCTTAAAACCTATGGATTGCTATGTCTCCGAAAGAGAATCAAGCATGTGTACAGGGGCATAAACGCAGCAGTGATAGGATTGGAGAGGTTCGGTGAGCAAATGAAGACCCTTTGAAGTCATATTGCATGGTACCCATTCCACGGGTTTCAACTACCCAGGTTTAAGGTATTCTTCCTTCAGCTAAAACATGCATGTGGGACCTAGAGTATGATCAACCATGTGATCGGGAGACGTGTTCAAATATGTCTCAGTTTTCGTACCCTGGTACTCGGGTGCAACATTCCAGACGCTTTACTAACACTCTCCCCACTTGGAGAGTCAGTCCCTTTAACCTCCTGTTTGGCCCAGTTTGCAATTTCTGTGGAAGATGAACAGGAATAGCGAGAACCAATGAGAGACTAGCTGGAGGTGTCTGGATGGGCAAATTTAACTCTCATTTCCCACCAGGAAGAGGAATTAACCTAAGGCTCAGCGTGCCGTGCCAGAACCAGATTAGGGCCTGAATACATCCTGCGGTGTTGCGGCCAGGTCACAAGAAAGCGAGTTGAAGAAAGGAGCTCAGGGGCACTGTAATTCACAAACCTGCAGAGTTATAAATGACAGCTATCGTCCAAAAATAGACTGAAGTAAGGCTGCCAAGAGGACTTGAAAGCGGGGCAGAATTGCAGGAAACCGATTTCAAGAGGTAGACTGGAATTGCATTGCAAGCATAGGAAAAGAGGCAGAACGTCCACAATGATGCACTTGGCCAAAAAGGGCGTATGCGTTTTTTCCTGAATATATTCAGGAAAAAACGCATACGCCCTTTTTGGCCAACCAAGCAAGCTTGCAAAGGAAATCTGCACTACAATGAAGTCTCACTTCCCCCCGGTCAAAAGGGCCATCTGAAAAAAGTGTAAAATCCAGAAAGGCAGGACAGGCCATGGAGAACTGGGAGCCTTGTTATGCTGAAGGGCGGGATGTAAATTGCCAACAAACACTCGGGAGAAGTGTATGGTGTTTCCTGAAACATCTAAAAAACAAAGCAACAGAGCCTAGGGCACTTCCACTTATGGTCCTATAGCTTAGGGAATTTAAAATCAAAAAGACACAGCCACCCCAAAGTTTAGAACGGCTCTGTTTACAAGAACCTCGTTTACAGTACAAGTTCAACATCGCAGAAAGTGAAAAATGGATAAAAAAGTTGTGGTATTTACTTACAAAGCAATATCACTCAGCAATGAAATCTATGTCATCAGGCCCGTAGCAGCATAATGAGTGGATTCAGGTACGATGATTCTAACTGAAATAAGTCACACAGAAAAAGAAACATCATAAGATATCACTAATACACGGAATGTAAACTTGGCTACACAGGAACTGAATTACAGAACAGAACAGGGTCTCAAATTTAGAAAACCAACTTATGCTTGCTTAAGGGTAAAGGTGAGTTGGGGTGCTGCATAAAACCAGAGATTGAAATGAGCACAGATAAAGTTCCTTAAGCCAAATATGGAATAGACAAGAGCTACTCCTTGCTCAACGAAATGGACTCAACACCGCATATTAAATGCCTAAGAATGTACCTGACTAGTAAGTATCTTAAAACCTATGGATTGCTATGTCTCCGAAAGAGAATCAAGCATGTGTACAGGGGCATAAACGCAGCAGTGATAGGATTGGAGAGGTTCGGTGAGCAAATGAAGACCCTTTGAAGTCATATTGCATGGTACCCATTCCACGGGTTTCAACTACCCAGGTTTAAGGTATTCTTCCTTCAGCTAAAACATGCATGTGGAACCTAGAGTATGATCAACCATGTCATCGAGAGACGTGTTCAAATATGTCTCAGTTTTTGTACCCTGGTACTCGGGTGCAACATTCCAGACGCTTTACTAACACTCTCCCCACTTGGAGAGTCAGTCCCTTTAACCTCCTGTTTGGCCCAGTTTGCAATTTCTGTGGAAGATGAACAGGAATAGCGAGAACCAATGAGAGACTAGCTGGAGGTGTCTGGATGGGCAAATTTAACTCTCATTTCCCACCAGGAAGAGGAATTAACCAAAGGCTCAGCGTGCCGTGCCGGAACAAGATTAGGGCCTGAAGCCATCCTGCGGTGTTGCGGCCAGGTCACAAGAAAGCGAGTTGAAGAAAGGAGCTCAGGGGCACTGTAATTCACAAACCTGCAGAGTTATAAATGACAGCTATCGTCCAAAAATAGACTGAAGTAAGGCTGCCAAGAGGACTTGAAAGCGGGGCAGAATTGCAGGAAACCGATTTCAGGAGGTAGACTGGAATTGCATTGCAAGCATAGGAAAAGAGGCAGAACGTCCACAATGATGCACTTGGCCAAAAAGGGCGTATGCGTTTTTTCCTGAATATATTCAGGAAAAAACGCATACGCCCTTTTTGGCCAACCAAGCAAGCTTGCAAAGGAAATCTGCACTACAATGAAGTCTCACTTCCCCCCGGTCAAAAGGGCAATCTGAAAAAAGTGTAAAATCCAGAAAGGCAGGACAGGCCATGGAGAACTGGGAGCCTTGTTATGCTGATGGGCGGGATGTAAATTGCCAACAACCACTCGGAAGAAGTGTATGGTGTTTCCTGAAACATCTAAAAAACAAAGCAACAGAGCCTAGGGCACTTCCACTTATGGTCCTATAGCTTAGGGAATTTAAAATCAAAAAGACACAGCCACCCCAAAGTTTGGAACGGCTCTGTTTACAAGAACCTCGTTTACAGTACAAGTTCAACATCGCAGAAATTGAAAAATGGATAAAGAAGTTGTGGTATTTACTTACAAAGCAATATCACTCAGCAATGAAATCTGTGTCATCAGGCCCTTAGCAGCACAATGAGTGGATTCAGGTATGATGATTCTAACTGAAATAAGTCACACAGAAAAAGAAACATCATAAGATATCAGTAATACACGGAATGTAAACTTGGCTACACAGGAACTGAATTACAGAACAGAACAGGGTCTCAAATTTAGAAAACCAACTTATGCTTGCTTAAGGGTAAAGGTGAGTTGGGGTGCTGCATAAAACCAGAGATTGAAATGAGCACAGATAAAGTTCCTTAAGCCAAATATGGAATAGACAAGAGCTACTCCTTGCTCAACGAAATGGACTCAACACCGCATATTAAATGCCTAAGAATGTACCTGACTAGTAAGTATCTT
Organism: Delphinus delphis; assembly: GCF_949987515.2. Lineage (NCBI taxonomy): Eukaryota > Metazoa > Chordata > Mammalia > Artiodactyla > Delphinidae > Delphinus > Delphinus delphis. The sequence continues at coordinate 393,374 of NW_027192682.1, read as the reverse complement.
AAAACCTATGGATTGCTATGTCTCCGAAAGAGAATCAAGCATGTGTACAGGGGCATAAACGCAGCAGTGATAGGATTGGAGAGGTTCGGTGAGCAAATGAAGACCCTTTGAAGTCATATTGCATGGTACCCATTCCACGGGTTTCAACTACCCAGGTTTAAGGTATTCTTCCTTCAGCTAAAACATGCATGTGGAACCTAGAGTATGATCAACCATGTGATCGGGAGACGTGTTCAAATATGTCTCAGTTTTCGTACCCTGGTACTCGGGTGCAACATTCCAGACGCTTTACTAACACTCTCCCCACTTGGAGAGTCAGTCCCTTTAACCTCCTGTTTGGCCCAGTTTGCAATTTCTGTGGAAGATGAACAGGAATAGCGAGAACCAATGAGAGACTAGCTGGAGGTGTCTGGATGGGCAAATTTAACTCTCATTTCCCACCAGGAAGAGGAATTAACCAAAGGCTCAGCGTGCCGTGCCAGAACCAGATTAGGGCCTGAAGACATCCTGCGGTGTTGCAGCCAGCTCATAAGAAAGCGAGTTGAAGAAAGGAGCTCAGGGGCACTGTAATTCACAAACCTGCAGAGTTATAAATGACAGCTATCGTCCAAAAATAGACTGAAGTAAGGCTGCCAAGAGGACTTGAAAGCGGGGCAGAATTGCAGGAAACCGATTTCAGGAGGTAGACTGGAATTGCATTGCAAGCATAGGAAAAGAGGCAGAAGGTCCACAATGATGCACTTGGCCAAAAAGGGCGTATGCGTTTTCTCCTGAATATATTCAGGAAAAAACGCATACGCCCTTTTTGGCCAACCAAGCAAGCTTGCAAAGGAAATCTGCACTACAATGAAGTCTCACTTCCCCCCGGTCAAAAGGGCCATCTGAAAAAAGTGTAAAATACAGAAAGGCAGGACAGGCCATGGAGAACTGGGAGCCTTGTTATGCTGAAGGGCGGGATGTAAATTGCCAACAACCACTCGGGAGAAGTGTATGGTGTTTCCTGAAACATCTAAAAAACAAAGCAACAGAGCCTAGGGCACTTCCACTTATGGTCCTATAGCTTAGGGAATTTAAAATCAAAAAGACACAGCCACCCCAAAGTTTAGAACGGCTCTGTTTACAAGAACCTCGTTTACAGTACAAGTTCAACATCGCAGAAAGTGAAAAATGGATAAAAAAGTTGTGGTATTTACTTACAAAGCAATATCACTCAGCAATGAAATCTGTGTCATCAGGACCTTAGCAGCACAATGAGTGGATTCAGGTATGATGATTCTAACTGAAATAAGTCACACAGAAAAAGAAACATCATAAGATATCAGTAATACACGGAATGGAAACTTGGCTACACAGGAACTGAATTACAGAACAGAACAGGGTCTCAAATTTAGAAAACCAACTTATGCTTGCTTAAGGGGAAAGGTGAGTTGGGGTGCTGCATAAAACCAGAGATTGAAATGAGCACAGATAAAGTTCCTTAAGCCAAATATGGAATAGACAAGAGCTACTCCTTGCTCAACGAATTGGACTCAACACCGCATATTAAACGCCTAAGAATGTACCTGACTAGTAAGTATCTTAAAACCTATGGATTGCTATGTCTCCGAAACAGAATCAAGCATGTGTACAGGGGCATAAACGCAGCAGTGATAGGATTGGAGAGGTTCGGTGAGCAAATGAAGACCCTTTGAAGTCATATTACATGGTACCCATTCCACGGGTTTCAACTACCCAGGTTTAAGGTATTCTTCCTTCAGCTAAAACATGCATGTGGGACCTAGAGTATGATCAACCATGTGATCGGGAGACGTGTTCAAATATGTCTCAGTTTTCGTACCCTGGTACTCGGGTGCAACATTCCAGACGCTTTACTAACACTCTCCCCACTTGGAGAGTCAGTCCCTTTAACCTCCTGTTTGGCCCAGTTTGCAATTTCTGTGGAAGATGAACAGGAATAGCGAGAACCAATGAGAGACTAGCTGGAGGTGTCTGGATGGGCAAATTTAACTCTCATTTCCCACCAGGAAGAGGAATTAACCAAAGGCTCAGCATGCCGTGCCAGAACCAGATTAGGGCCTGAAGACATCCTGCGGTGTTGCGGCCAGGTCACAAGAAAGCGAGTTGAAGAAAGGAGCTCAGGGGCACTGTAATTCACAAACCTGCAGAGTTATAAATGACAGCTATCGTCCAAAAATAGACTGAAGTAAGGCTGCCAAGAGGACTTGAAAGCGGGGCAGAATTGCAGGAAACCGATTTCAGGAGGTAGACTGGAATTGCATTGAAAGCATAGGAAAAGAGGCAGAACGTCCACAATGATGCACTTGGCCAAAAAGGGCGTATGCGTTTTTTCCTGAATATATTCAGGAAAAAACGCATACGCCCTTTTTGGCCAACCAAGCAAGCTTGCAAAGGAAATCTGCACTACAATGAAGTCTCACTTCCCCCCGGTCAAAAGGGCCATCTGATAAAAGTGTAAAATCCAGAAAGGCAGGACAGGCCATGGAGAACTGGGAGCCTTGTTATGCTGAAGGGCGGGATGTAAATTGCCAACAAACACTCGGGAGAAGTGTATGGTGTTTCCTGAAACATCTAAAAAACAAAGCAACAGAGCCTAGGGCACTTCCACTTATGGTCCTATAGCTTAGGGAATTTAAAATCAAAAAGACACAGCCACCCCAAAGTTTCGAACGGCTCTGTTTACAAGAACCTCGTTTACAGTAGAAGTTCAACATCGCAGAAAGTGAAAAATGGATAAAGAACTTGTGGTACTTACGTACAATGCAGTATCACTCAGCAATGAAATCTATGTCATCAGGCCCGTAGCAGCATAATGAGTGGATTCAGGTACGATGATTCTAACTGAAATAAGTCACACAGAAAAAGAAACATCATAAGATATCACTAATACACGGAATGTAAACTTGGCTACACAGGAACTGAATTACAGAACAGAACAGGGTCTCAAATTTAGAAAACCAACTTATGCTTGCTTAAGGGTAAAGGTGAGTTGGGGTGCTGCATAAAACCAGAGATTGAAATGAGCACAGATAAAGTTCCTTAAGCCAAATATGGAATAGACAAGAGCTACTCCTTGCTCAACGAAATGGACTCAACACCGCATATTAAATGCCTAAGAATGTACCTGACTAGTAAGTATCTTAAAACCTATGGATTGCTATGTCTCCGAAAGAGAATCAAGCATGTGTACAGGGGCATAAACGCAGCAGTGATAGGATTGGAGAGGTTCAGTGAGCAAATGAAGACCCTTTGAAGTCATATTGCATGGTACCCATTCCACGGGTTTCAACTACCCAGGTTTAAGGTATTCTTCCTTCAGCTAAAACATGCATGTGGAACCTAGAGTATGATCAACCATGTGATCGGGAGACGTGTTCAAATATGTCTCAGTTTTCGTACCCTGCTACTCGGGTGCAACATTCCAGACGCTTTACTAACACTCTCCCCACTTGGAGAGTCAGTCCCTTTAACCTCCTGTTTGGCCCAGTTTGCAATTTCTGTGGAAGATGAACAGGAATAGCGAGAACCAATGAGAGACTAGCTGGAGGTGTCTGGATGGGCAAATTTAACTCTCATTTCCCACCAGGAAGAGGAATTAACCAAAGGCTCAGCGTGCCGTGCCAGAACCAGATTAGGGCCTGAAGACATCCTGCGGTGTTGCGGCCAGCTCACAAGAAAGCGAGTTGAAGAAAGGAGCTCAGGGGCACTGTAATTCACAAACCTGCAGAGTTATAAATGACAGCTATCGTCCAAAAATAGACTGAAGTAAGGCTGCCAAGAGGACTTGAAAGCGGGGCAGAATTGCAGGAAACCGATTTCAGGAGGTAGACTGGAATTGCATTGCAAGCATAGGAAAAGAGGCAGAACGTCCACAATGATGCACTTGGCCAAAAAGGGCGTATGCGTTTTTTCCTGAATATATTCAGGAAAAAACGCATACGCCCTTTTTGGCCAACCAAGCAAGCTTGCAAAGGAAATCTGCACTACAATGAAGTCTCACTTCCCCCCGGTCAAAAGGGCCATCTGAAAAAAGTGTAAAATCCAGAAAGGCAGGACAGGCCATGGAGAACTGGGAGCCTTGTTATGCTGATGGGCGGGATGTAAATTGCCAACAACCACTCGGGAGAAGTGTATGGTGTTTCCTGAAACATCTAAAAAACAAAGCAACAGAGCCTAGGGCACTTCCACTTATGGTCCTATAGCTTAGGGAATTTAAAATCAAAAAGACACAGCCACCCCAAAGTTTGGAACGGCTCTGTTTACAAGAACCTCGTTTACAGTACAAGTTCAACATCGCAGAAATTGAAAAATGGATAAAGAAGTTGTGGTATTTACTTACAAAGCAATATCACTCAGCAATGAAATCTGTGTCATCAGGCCCTTAGCAGCACAATGAGTGGATTCAGGTACGATGATTCTAACTGAAATAAGTCACACAGAAAAAGAAACATCATAAGATATCACTAATACACGGAATGGAAACTTGGCTACACAGGAACTGAATTACAGAACAGAACAGGGTCTCAAATTTAGAAAACCAACTTATGCTTGCTTAAGGGTAAAGGTGAGTTGGGGTGCTGCATAAAACCAGAGATTGAAATGAGCACAGATAAAGTTCCTTAAGCCAAATATGGAATAGACAAGAGCTACTCCTTGCTCAACGAAATGGACTCAACACCGCATATTAAATGCCTAAGAATGTACCTGACTAGTAAGTATCTTAAAACCTATGGATTGCTATGTCTCCGAAAGAGAATCAAGCATGTGTACAGGGGCATAAACGCAGCAGTGATAGGATTGGAGAGGTTCGGTGAGCAAATGAAGACCCTTTGAAGTCATATTGCATGGTACCCATTCCACGGGTTTCAACTACCCAGGTTTAAGGTATTCTTCCTTCAGCTAAAACATGCATGTGGAACCTAGAGTATGATCAACCATGTGATCGGGAGACGTGTTCAAATATGTCTCAGTTTTCGTACCCTGCTACTCGGGTGCAACATTCCAGACGCTTTACTAACACTCTCCCCACTTGGAGAGTCAGTCCCTTTAACCTCCTGTTTGGCCCAGTTTGCAATTTCTGTGGAAGATGAACAGGAATAGCGAGAACCAATGAGAGACTAGCTGGAGGTGTCTGGATGGGCAAATTTAACTCTCATTTCCCACCAGGAAGAGGAATTAACCAAAGGCTCAGCGTGCCGTGCCAGAACCAGATTAGGGCCTGAAGACATCCTGCGGTGTTGCGGCCAGCTCACAAGAAAGCGAGTTGAAGAAAGGAGCTCAGGGGCACTGTAATTCACAAACCTGCAGAGTTATAAATGACAGCTATCGTCCAAAAATAGACTGAAGTAAGGCTGCCAAGAGGACTTGAAAGCGGGGCAGAATTGCAGGAAACCGATTTCAGGAGGTAGACTGGAATTGCATTGCAAGCATAGGAAAAGAGGCAGAACGTCCACAATGATGCACTTGGCCAAAAAGGGCGTATGCGTTTTTTCCTGAATATATTCAGGAAAAAACGCATACGCCCTTTTTGGCCAACCAAGCAAGCTTGCAAAGGAAATCTGCACTACAATGAAGTCTCACTTCCCCCCGGTCAAAAGGGCCATCTGAAAAAAGTGTAAAATCCAGAAAGGCAGGACAGGCCATGGAGAACTGGGAGCCTTGTTATGCTGATGGGCGGGATGTAAATTGCCAACAACCACTCGGGAGAAGTGTATGGTGTTTCCTGAAACATCTAAAAAACAAAGCAACAGAGCCTAGGGCACTTCCACTTATGGTCCTATAGCTTAGGGAATTTAAAATCAAAAAGACACAGCCACCCCAAAGTTTGGAACGGCTCTGTTTACAAGAACCTCGTTTACAGTACAAGTTCAACATCGCAGAAATTGAAAAATGGATAAAGAAGTTGTGGTATTTACTTACAAAGCAATATCACTCAGCAATGAAATCTGTGTCATCAGGCCCTTAGCAGCACAATGAGTGGATTCAGGTACGATGATTCTAACTGAAATAAGTCACACAGAAAAAGAAACATCATAAGATATCACTAATACACGGAATGGAAACTTGGCTACACAGGAACTGAATTACAGAACAGAACAGGGTCTCAAATTTAGAAAACCAACTTATGCTTGCTTAAGGGTAAAGGTGAGTTGGGGTGCTGCATAAAACCAGAGATTGAAATGAGCACAGATAAAGTTCCTTAAGCCAAATATGGAATAGACAAGAGCTACTCCTTGCTCAACGAAATGGACTCAACACCGCATATTAAATGCCTAAGAATGTACCTGACTAGTAAGTATCTTAAAACCTATGGATTGCTATGTCTCCGAAAGAGAATCAAGCATGTGTACAGGGGCATAAACGCAGCAGTGATAGGATTGGAGAGGTTCGGTGAGCAAATGAAGACCCTTTGAAGTCATATTGCATGGTACCCATTCCACGGGTTTCAACTACCCAGGTTTAAGGTATTCTTCCTTCAGCTAAAACATGCATGTGGAACCTAGAGTATGATCAACCATGTGATCGGGAGACGTGTTCAAATATGTCTCAGTTTTCGTACCCTGGTACTCGGGTGCAACATTCCAGACGCTTTACTAACACTCTCCCCACTTGGAGAGTCAGTCCCTTTAACCTCCTGTTTGGCCCAGTTTGCAATTTCTGTGGAAGATGAACAGGAATAGCGAGAACCAATGAGAGACTAGCTGGAGGTGTCTGGATGGGCAAATTTAACTCTCATTTCCCACCAGGAAGAGGAATTAACCTAAGGCTCAGCGTGCCGTGCCAGAACCAGATTAGGGCCTGAAGACATCCTGCGGTGTTGCGGCCAGGTCACAAGAAAGCGAGTGGAAGAAAGGAGCTCAGGGGCACTGTAATTCACAAACCTGCAGAGTTATAAATGACAGCTATCGTCCAAAAATAGACTGAAGTAAGGCTGCCAAGAGGACTTGAAAGCGGGGCAGAATTGCAGGAAACCGATTTCAGGAGGTAGACTGGAATTGCATTGAAAGCATAGGAAAAGAGGCAGAACGTCCACAATGATGCACTTGGCCAAAAAGAGCGTATGCGTTTTTTCCTGAATATATTCAGGAAAAAACGCATACGCCCTTTTTGGCCAACCAAGCAAGCTTGCAAAGGAAATCTGCACTACAATGAAGTCTCACTTCCCCCCCGGTCAAAAGGGCCATCTGAAAAAAGTGTAAAATCCAGAAAGGCAGGACAGGCCATGGAGAACTGGGAGCCTTGTTATGCTGATGGGCGGGATGTAAATTGCCAACAACCACTCGGGAGAAGTGTATGGTGTTTCCTGAAACATCTAAAAAACAAAGCAACAGAGCCTAGGGCACTTCCACTTATGGTCCTATAGCTTAGGGAATTTAAAATCAAAAAGACACAGCCACCCCAAAGTTTGGAACGGCTCTGTTTACAAGAACCTCGTTTACAGTACAAGTTCAACATCGCAGAAATTGAAAAATGGATAAAGAAGTTGTGGTATTTACTTACAAAGCAATATCACTCAGCAATGAAATCTGTGTCATCAGGCCCTTAGCAGCACAATGAGTGGATTCAGGTATGATGATTCTAACTGAAATAAGTCACACAGAAAAAGAAACATCATAAGATATCAGTAATACACGGAATGTAAACTTGGCTACACAGGAACTGAATTACAGAACAGAACAGGGTCTCAAATTTAGAAAACCAACTTATGCTTGCTTAAGGGTAAAGGTGAGTTGGGGTGCTGCATAAAACCAGAGATTGAAATGAGCACAGATAAAGTTCCTTAAGCCAAATATGGAATAGACAAGAGCTACTCCTTGCTCAACGAAATGGACTCAACACCGCATATTAAATGCCTAAGAATGTACCTGACTAGTAAGTATCTTAAAACCTATGGATTGCTATGTCTCCGAAAGAGAATCAAGCATGTGTACAGGGGCATAAACGCAGCAGTGATAGGATTGGAGAGGTTCGGTGAGCAAATGAAGACCCTTTGAAGTCATATTGCATGGTACCCATTCCACGGGTTTCAACTACCCAGGTTTAAGGTATTCTTCCTTCAGCTAAAACATGCATGTGGAACCTAGAGTATGATCAACCATGTGATCGGGAGACGTGTTCAAATATGTCTCAGTTTTCGTATCCTGGTACTCGGGTGCAACATTCCAGACGCTTTACTAACACTCTCCCCACTTGGAGAGTCAGTCCCTTTAACCTCCTGTTTGGCCCAGTTTGCAATTTCTGTGGAAGATGAACAGGAATAGCGAGAACCAATGAGAGACTAGCTGGAGGTGTCTGGATGGGCAAATTTAACTCTCATTTCCCACCAGGAAGAGGAATTAACCAAAGGCTCAGCATGCCGTGCCAGAACCAGATTAGGGCCTGAAGACATCCTGCGGTGTTGCGGCCAGGTCACAAGAAAGCGAGTTGAAGAAAGGAGCTCAGGGGCACTGTAATTCACAAACCTGCAGAGTTATAAATGACAGCTATCGTCCAAAAATAGACTGAAGTAAGGCTGCCAAGAGGACTTGAAAGCGGGGCAGAATTGCAGGAAACCGATTTCAGGAGGTAGACTGGAATTGCATTGAAAGCATAGGAAAAGAGGCAGAACGTCCACAATGATGCACTTGGCCAAAAAGGGCGTATGCGTTTTTTCCTGAATATATTCAGGAAAAAACGCATACGCCCATTTTGGCCAACCAAGCAAGCTTGCAAAGGAAATCTGCACTACAATGAAGTCTCACTTCCCCCCGGTCAAAAGGGCCATCTGAAAAAAGTGTAAAATCCAGAAAGGCAGGACAGGCCATGGAGAACTGGGAGCCTTGTTATGCTGATGGGCGGGATGTAAATTGCCAACAACCACTCGGGAGAAGTGTATGGTGTTTCCTGAAACATCTAAAAAACAAAGCAACAGAGCCTAGGGCACTTCCACTTATGGTCCTATAGCTTAGGGAATTTAAAATCAAAAAGACACAGCCACCCCAAAGTTTGGAACGGCTCTGTTTACAAGAACCTCGTTTACAGTAGAAGTTCAACATCGCAGAAATTGAAAAATGGATAAAGAAGTTGTGGTATTTACTTACAAAGCAATATCACTCAGCAATGAAATCTGTGTCATCAGGCCCTTAGCAGCACAATGAGTGGATTCAGGTATGATGATTCTAACTGAAATAAGTCACACAGAAAAAGAAACATCATAAGATATCAGTAATACACGAAATGTAAACTTGGCTACACAGGAACTGAATTACAGAACAGAACAGGGTCTCAAATTTAGAAAACCAACTTATGCTTGCTTAAGGGGAAAGGTGAGTTGGGGTGCTGCATAAAACCAGAGATTGAAATGAGCACAGATAAAGTTCCTTAAGCCAAATATGGAATAGACAAGAGCTACTCCTTGCTCAACGAAATGGACTCAACACCGCATATTAAACGCCTAAGAATGTACCTGACTAGTAAGTATCTTAAAACCTATGGATTGCTATGTCTCCGAAACAGAATCAAGCATGTGTACAGGGGCATAAACGCAGCAGTGATAGGATTGGAGAGGTTCGGTGAGCAAATGAAGACCCTTTGAAGTCATATTGCATGGTACCCATTCCACGGGTTTCAACTACCCAGGTTTTAGGTATTCTTCCTTCAGCTAAAACATGCATGTGGAACCCAAGTATGATCAACCATGTGAATGGGAGACGTGTTCAAATATGTCTCAGTTTTCCTCCCCTGGTACTCGGGTGCAACATTCCAGACGCTTTACTAACACTCTCCCCACTTGGAAAGTCAGCGCCTTTAACCTACTGTTTGTCCCAGTTTGCAATTTCTGTGGAAGATGAACAGGAATAGCGAGAACCAATGAGAGGCTAGCTGGAGGTGTCTGGACGGGCAAATTTAACTCTCATTTCCCACCAGGAAGAGGAATTAACCTAAGGCTCAGCGTGCCGGGCCGGAACCAGATTAGGGCCTGAAGCCATCCTGCGGTGTTGCGGCCAGGTCACAAGAAAGCGAGTTGAAGAAAGGAGCTCAGGGGCACTGTAATTCACAAACCTGCAGAGTTATAAATGACAGCTATCGTCCAAAAATAGACTGAAGTAAGGCTGCCAAGAGGACTTGAAAGCGGGGCAGAATTGCAGGAAACCGATTTCAGGAGGTAGACTGGAATTGCATTGAAAGCATAGGAAAAGAGGCAGAACGTCCACAATGATGCACTTGGCCAAAAAGGGCGTATGCGTTTTTTCCTGAATATATTCAGGAAAAAACGCATACGCCCTTTTTGGCCAACCAAGCAAGCTTGCAAAGGAAATCTGCACTACAATGAAGTCTCACTTCCCCCCGGTCAAAAGGGCCATCTGAAAAAAGTGTAAAATCCAGAAAGGCAGGACAGGCCATGGAGAACTGGGAGCCTTGTTATGCTGATGGGCGGGATGTAAATTGCCAACAAACACTCGGGAGAAGTGTATGGTGTTTCCTGAAACATCTAAAAAACAAAGCAACAGAGCCTAGGGCACTTCCACTTATGGTCCTATAGCTTAGGGAAATTAAAATCAAAAAGACACAGCCACCCCAAAGTTTCGAACGGCTCTGTTTACAAGAACCTCGTTTACAGTAGAAGTTCAACATCGCAGAAAGTGAAAAATGGATAAAGAACTTGTGGTACTTACGTACAATTCAGTATCACTCAGCAATGAAATCTATGTCATCAGGCCCATAGCAGCATAATGAGTGGATTCAGGTACGATGATTCTAACTGAAATAAGTCACACAGAAAAAGAAACATCATAAGATATCACTAATACACGGAATGGAAACTTGGCTACACAGGAACTGAATTACAGAACAGAACAGGGTCTCAAATTTAGAAAACCAACTTATGCTTGCTTAAGGGGAAAGGTGAGTTGGGGTGCTGCATAAAACCAGAGATTGAAATGAGCACAGATAAAGTTCCTTAAGCCAAATATGGAATAGACAAGAGCTACTCCTTGCTCAACGAAATGGACTCAACACCGCATATTAAACGCCTAAGAATGTACCTGACTAGTAAGTATCTTAAAACCTATGGATTGCTATGTCTCCGAAAGAGAATCAAGCATGTGTACAGGGGCATAAACGCAGCAGTGATAGGATTGGAGAGGTTCGGTGAGCAAATGAAGACCCTTTGAAGTCATATTGCATGGTACCCATTCCACGGGTTTCAACTACCCAGGTTTAAGGTATTCTTCCTTCAGCTAAAACATGCATGTGGAACCTAGAGTATGATCAACCATGTGATCGGGAGACGTGTTCAAATATGTCTCAGTTTTCGTACCCTGGTACTCGGGTGCAACATTCCAGACGCTTTACTAACACTCTCCCCACTTGGAGAGTCAGTCCCTTTAACCTCCTGTTTGGCCCAGTTTGCAATTTCTGTGGAAGATGAACAGGAATAGCGAGAACCAATGAGAGACTAGCTGGAGGTGTCTGGATGGGCAAATTTAACTCTCATTTCCCACCAGGAAGAGGAATTAACCTAAGGCTCAGCGTGCCGTGCCAGAACCAGATTAGGGCCTGAAGACATCCTGCGGTGTTGCGGCCAGGTCACAAGAAAGCGAGTTGAAGAAAGGAGCTCAGGGGCACTGTAATTCACAAACCTGCAGAGTTATAAATGACAGCTATCGTCCAAAAATAGACTGAAGTAAGGCTGCCAAGAGGACTTGAAAGCGGGGCAGAATTGCAGGAAACCGATTTCAGGAGGTAGACTGGAATTGCATTGAAAGCATAGGAAAAGAGGCAGAACGTCCACAATGATGCACTTGGCCAAAAAGGGCGTATGCGTTTTTTCCTGAATATATTCAGGAAAAAACGCATACGCCCTTTTTGGCCAACCAAGCAAGCTTGCAAAGGAAATCTGCACTACAATGAAGTCTCACTTCCCCCCGGTCAAAAGGGCCATCTGAAAAAAGTGTAAAATCCAGAAAGGCAGGACAGGCCATGGAGAACTGGGAGCCTTGTTATGCTGATGGGCGGGATGTAAATTGCCAACAACCACTCGGGAGAAGTGTATGGTGTTTCCTGAAACATCTAAAAAACAAAGCAACAGAGCCTAGGGCACTTCCACTTATGGTCCTATAGCTTAGGGAATTTAAAATCAAAAAGACACAGCCACCCCAAAGTTTGGAACGGCTCTGTTTACAAGAACCTCGTTTACAGTACAAGTTCAACATCGCAGAAATTGAAAAATGGATAAAGAAGTTGTGGTATTTACTTACAAAGCAATATCACTCAGCAATGAAATCTGTGTCATCAGGCCCTTAGCAGCACAATGAGTGGATTCAGGTATGATGATTCTAACTGAAATAAGTCACACAGAAAAAGAAACATCATAAGATATCAGTAATACACGAAATGTAAACTTGGCTACACAGGAACTGAATTACAGAACAGAACAGGGTCTCAAATTTAGAAAACCAACTTATGCTTGCTTAAGGGGAAAGGTGAGTTGGGGTGCTGCATAAAACCAGAGATTGAAATGAGCACAGATAAAGTTCCTTAAGCCAAATATGGAATAGACAAGAGCTACTCCTTGCTCAACGAAATGGACTCAACACCGCATATTAAACGCCTAAGAATGTACCTGACTAGTAAGTATCTTAAAACCTATGGATTGCTATGTCTCCGAAACAGAATCAAGCATGTGTACAGGGGCATAAACGCAGCAGTGATAGGATTGGAGAGGTTCGGTGAGCAAATGAAGACCCTTTGAAGTCATATTGCATGGTACCCATTCCACGGGTTTCAACTACCCAGGTTTTAGGTATTCTTCCTTCAGCTAAAACATGCATGTGGAACCCAAGTATGATCAACCATGTGAACGGGAGACGTGTTCAAATATATCTCAGTTTTCCTCCCCTGGTACTCGGGTGCAACATTCCAGACGCTTTACTAACACTCTCCCCACTTGGAAAGTCAGCGCCTTTAACCTCCTGTTTGTCCCAGTTTGCAATTTCTGTGGAAGATGAACAGGAATAGCGAGAACCAATGAGAGGCTAGCTGGAGGTGTCTGGACGGGCAAATTTAACTCTCATTTCCCACCAGGAAGAGGAATTAACCAAAGGCTCAGCGTGCCGTGCCGGAACCAGATTAGGGCCTGAAGACATCCTGCGGTGTTGCGGCCAGGTCACAAGAAAGCGAGTTGAAGAAAGGAGCTCAGGGGCACTGTAATTCACAAACCTGCAGAGTTATAAATGACAGCTATCGTCCAAAAATAGACTGAAGTAAGGCTGCCAAGAGGACTTGAAAGCGGGGCAGAATTGCAGGAAACCGATTTCAGGAGGTAGACTGGAATTGCATTGAAAGCATAGGAAAAGAGGCAGAACGTCCACAATGATGCACTTGGCCAAAAAGGGCGTATGCGTTTTTTCCTGAATATATTCAGGAAAAAACGCATACGCCCTTTTTGGCCAACCAAGCAAGCTTGCAAAGGAAATCTGCACTACAATGAAGTCTCACTTCCCCCCGGTCACAAGGGCCATCTGAAAAAAGTGTAAAATCCAGAAAGGCAGGACAGGCCATGGAGAACTGGGAGCCTTGTTATGCTGATGGGCGGGATGTAAATTGCCAACAAACACTCGGGAGAAGTGTATGGTGTTTCCTGAAACATCTAAAAAACAAAGCAACAGAGCCTAGGGCACTTCCACTTATGGTCCTATAGCTTAGGGAATTTAAAATCAAAAAGACACAGCCACCCCAAAGTTTCAAACGGCTCTGTTTACAAGAACCTCGTTTACAGTAGAAGTTCAACATCACAGAAAGTGAAAAATGGATAAAGAACTTGTGGTACTTACGTACAATTCAGTATCACTCAGCAATGAAATCTATGTCATCAGGCCCATAGCAGCATAATGAGTGGATTCAGGTACGATGATTCTAACTGAAATAAGTCACACAGAAAAAGAAACATCATAAGATATCACTAATACACGGAATGGAAACTTGGCTACACAGGAACTGAATTACAGAACAGAACAGGGTCTCAAATTTAGAAAACCAACTTATGCTTGCTTAAGGGTAAAGGTGAGTTGGGGTGCTGCATAAAACCAGAGATTGAAATGAGCACAGATAAAGTTCCTTAAGCCAAATATGGAATAGACAAGAGCTACTCCTTGCTCAACGAAATGGACTCAACACCGCATATTAAATGCCTAAGAATGTACCTGACTAGTAAGTATCTTAAAACCTATGGATTGCTATGTCTCCGAAAGAGAATCAAGCATGTGTACAGGGGCATAAACGCAGCAGTGATAGGATTGGAGAGGTTCGGTGAGCAAATGAAGACCCTTTGAAGTCATATTGCATGGTACCCATTCCACGGGTTTCAACTACCCAGGTTTAAGGTATTCTTCCTTCAGCTAAAACATGCATGTGGAACCTAGAGTATGATCAACCATGTGATCGGGAGACGTGTTCAAATATGTCTCAGTTTTCGTACCCTGGTACTCGGGTGCAACATTCCAGACGCTTTACTAACACTCTCCCCACTTGGAGAGTCAGTCCCTTTAACCTCCTGTTTGGCCCAGTTTGCAATTTCTGTGGAAGATGAACAGGAATAGCGAGAACCAATGAGAGACTAGCTGGAGGTGTCTGGATGGGCAAATTTAACTCTCATTTCCCACCAGGAAGAGGAATTAACCTAAGGCTCAGCGTGCCGTGCCAGAACCAGATTAGGGCCTGAAGACATCCTGCGGTGTTGCGGCCAGGTCACAAGAAAGCGAGTTGAAGAAAGGAGCTCAGGGGCACTGTAATTCACAAACCTGCAGAGTTATAAATGACAGCTATCGTCCAAAAATAGACTGAAGTAAGGCTGCCAAGAGGACTTGAAAGCGGGGCAGAATTGCAGGAAACCGATTTCAGGAGGTAGACTGGAATTGCATTGAAAGCATAGGAAAAGAGGCAGAACGTCCACAATGATGCACTTGGCCAAAAAGGGCGTATGCGTTTTTTCCTGAATATATTCAGGAAAAAACGCATACGCCCTTTTTGGCCAACCAAGCAAGCTTGCAAAGGAAATCTGCACTACAATGAAGTCTCACTTCCCCCCGGTCAAAAGGGCCATCTGAAAAAAGTGTAAAATCCAGAAAGGCAGGACAGGCCATGGAGAACTGGGAGCCTTGTTATGCTGATGGGCGGGATGTAAATTGCCAACAACCACTCGGGAGAAGTGTATGGTGTTTCCTGAAACATCTAAAAAACAAAGCAACAGAGCCTAGGGCACTTCCACTTATGGTCCTATAGCTTAGGGAATTTAAAATCAAAAAGACACAGCCACCCCAAAGTTTGGAACGGCTCTGTTTACAAGAACCTCGTTTACAGTACAAGTTCAACATCGCAGAAATTGAAAAATGGATAAAGAAGTTGTGGTATTTACTTACAAAGCAATATCACTCAGCAATGAAATCTGTGTCATCAGGCCCTTAGCAGCACAATGAGTGGATTCAGGTATGATGATTCTAACTGAAATAAGTCACACAGAAAAAGAAACATCATAAGATATCAGTAATACACGAAATGTAAACTTGGCTACACAGGAACTGAATTACAGAACAGAACAGGGTCTCAAATTTAGAAAACCAACTTATGCTTGCTTAAGGGGAAAGGTGAGTTGGGGTGCTGCATAAAACCAGAGATTGAAATGAGCACAGATAAAGTTCCTTAAGCCAAATATGGAATAGACAAGAGCTACTCCTTGCTCAACGAAATGGACTCAACACGGCATATTAAACGCCTAAGAATGTACCTGACTAGTAAGTATCTTAAAACCTATGGATTGCTATGTCTCCGAAACAGAATCAAGCATGTGTACAGGGGCAAAAACGCAGCAGTGATAGGATTGGAGAGGTTCGGTGAGCAAATGAAGACCCTTTGAAGTCATATTGCATGGTACCCATTCCACGGGTTTCAACTACCCAGGTTTTAGGTATTCTTCCTTCAGCTAAAACATGCATGTGGAACCCAAGTATGATCAACCATGTGAACGGGAGACGTGTTCAAATATGTCTCAGTTTTCCTCCCCTGGTACTCGGGTGCAACATTCCAGACGCTTTACTAACACTCTCCCCACTTGGAAAGTCAGCGCCTTTAACCTCCTGTTTGTCCCAGTTTGCAATTTCTGTGGAAGATGAACAGGAATAGCAAGAACCAATGAGAGGCTAGCTGGAGGTGTCTGGACGGGCAAATTTAACTCTCATTTCCCACCAGGAAGAGGAATTAACCAAAGGCTCAGCGTGCCGGGCCGGAACCAGATTAGGGCCTGAAGCCATCCTGCGGTGTTGCGGCCAGGTCACAAGAAAGCGAGTTGAAGAAAGGAGCTCAGGGGCACTGTAATTCACAAACCTGCAGAGTTATAAATGACAGCTATCGTCCAAAAATAGACTGAAGTAAGGCTGCCAAGAGGACTTGAAAGCGGGGCAGAATTGCAGGAAACCGATTTCAGGAGGTAGACTGGAATTGCATTGAAAGCATAGGAAAAGAGGCAGAACGTCCACAATGATGCACTTGGCCAAAAAGGGCGTATGCGTTTTTTCCTGAATATATTCAGGAAAAAACGCATACGCCCTTTTTGGCCAACCAAGCAAGCTTGCAAAGGAAATCTGCACTACAATGAAGTCTCACTTCCCCCCGGTCAAAAGGGCCATCTGAAAAAAGTGTAAAATCCAGAAAGGCAGGACAGGCCATGGAGAACTGGGAGCCTTGTTATGCTGATGGGCGGGATGTAAATTGCCAACAACCACTCGGGAGAAGTGTATGGTGTTTCCTGAAACATCTAAAAAACAAAGCAACAGAGCCTAGGGCACTTCCACTTATGGTCCTATAGCTTAGGGAATTTAAAATCAAAAAGACACAGCCACCCCAAAGTTTGGAACGGCTCTGTTTACAAGAACCTCGTTTACAGTAGAAGTTCAACATCGCAGAAATTGAAAAATGGATAAAGAACTTGTGGTATTTACTTACAAAGCAATATCACTCAGCAATGAAATCTGTGTCATCAGGCCCTTAGCAGCACAATGAGTGGATTCAGGTATGATGATTCTAACTGAAATAAGTCACACAGAAAAAGAAACATCATAAGATATCAGTAATACACGAAATGTAAACTTGGCTACACAGGAACTGAATTACAGAACAGAACAGGGTCTCAAATTTAGAAAACCAACTTATGCTTGCTTAAGGGGAAAGGTGAGTTGGGGTGCTGCATAAAACCAGAGATTGAAATGAGCACAGATAAAGTTCCTTAAGCCAAATATGGAATAGACAAGAGCTACTCCTTGCTCAACGAAATGGACTCAACACCGCATATTAAACGCCTAAGAATGTACCTGACTAGTAAGTATCTTAAAACCTATGGATTGCTATGTCTCCGAAACAGAATCAAGCATGTGTACAGGGGCATAAACGCAGCAGTGATAGGATTGGAGAGGTTCGGTGAGCAAATGAAGACCCTTTGAAGTCATATTGCATGGTACCCATTCCACGGGTTTCAACTACCCAGGTTTTAGGTATTCTTCCTTCAGCTAAAACATGCATGTGGAACCCAAGTATGATCAACCATGTGAATGGGAGACGTGTTCAAATATGTCTCAGTTTTCCTCCCCTGGTACTCGGGTGCAACATTCCAGACGCTTTACTAACACTCTCCCCACTTGGAAAGTCAGCGCCTTTAACCTCCTGTTTGTCCCAGTTTGCAATTTCTGTGGAAGATGAACAGGAATAGCGAGAACCAATGAGAGGCTAGCTGGAGGTGTCTGGACGGGCAAATTTAACTCTCATTTCCCACCAGGAAGAGGAATTAACCTAAGGCTCAGCGTGCCGGGCCGGAACCAGATTAGGGCCTGAAGCCATCCTGCGGTGTTGCGGCCAGGTCACAAGAAAGCGAGTTGAAGAAAGGAGCTCAGGGGCACTGTAATTCACAAACCTGCAGAGTTATAAATGACAGCTATCGTCCAAAAATAGACTGAAGTAAGGCTGCCAAGAGGACTTGAAAGCGGGGCAGAATTGCAGGAAACCGATTTCAGGAGGTAGACTGGAATTGCATTGAAAGCATAGGAAAAGAGGCAGAACGTCCACAATGATGCACTTGGCCAAAAAGGGCGTATGCGTTTTTTCCTGAATATATTCAGGAAAAAACGCATACGCCCTTTTTGGCCAACCAAGCAAGCTTGCAAAGGAAATCTGCACTACAATGAAGTCTCACTTCCCCCCGGTCAAAAGGGCCATCTGAAAAAAGTGTAAAATCCAGAAAGGCAGGACAGGCCATGGAGAACTGGGAGCCTTGTTATGCTGATGGGCGGGATGTAAATTGCCAACAAACACTCGGGAGAAGTGTATGGTGTTTCCTGAAACATCTAAAAAACAAAGCAACAGAGCCTAGGGCACTTCCACTTATGGTCCTATAGCTTAGGGAAATTAAAATCAAAAAGACACAGCCACCCCAAAGTTTCGAACGGCTCTGTTTACAAGAACCTCGTTTACAGTAGAAGTTCAACATCGCAGAAAGTGAAAAATGGATAAAGAACTTGTGGTACTTACGTACAATTCAGTATCACTCAGCAATGAAATCTATGTCATCAGGCCCATAGCAGCATAATGAGTGGATTCAGGTACGATGATTCTAACTGAAATAAGTCACACAGAAAAAGAAACATCATAAGATATCACTAATACACGGAATGGAAACTTGGCTACACAGGAACTGAATTACAGAACAGAACAGGGTCTCAAATTTAGAAAACCAACTTATGCTTGCTTAAGGGGAAAGGTGAGTTGGGGTGCTGCATAAAACCAGAGATTGAAATGAGCACAGATAAAGTTCCTTAAGCCAAATATGGAATAGACAAGAGCTACTCCTTGCTCAACGAAATGGACTCAACACCGCATATTAAACGCCTAAGAATGTACCTGACTAGTAAGTATCTTAAAACCTATGGATTGCTATGTCTCCGAAAGAGAATCAAGCATGTGTACAGGGGCATAAACGCAGCAGTGATAGGATTGGAGAGGTTCGGTGAGCAAATGAAGACCCTTTGAAGTCATATTGCATGGTACCCATTCCACGGGTTTCAACTACCCAGGTTTAAGGTATTCTTCCTTCAGCTAAAACATGCATGTGGAACCTAGAGTATGATCAACCATGTGATCGGGAGACGTGTTCAAATATGTCTCAGTTTTCGTACCCTGGTACTCGGGTGCAACATTCCAGACGCTTTACTAACACTCTCCCCACTTGGAGAGTCAGTCCCTTTAACCTCCTGTTTGGCCCAGTTTGCAATTTCTGTGGAAGATGAACAGGAATAGCGAGAACCAATGAGAGACTAGCTGGAGGTGTCTGGATGGGCAAATTTAACTCTCATTTCCCACCAGGAAGAGGAATTAACCTAAGGCTCAGCGTGCCGTGCCAGAACCAGATTAGGGCCTGAAGACATCCTGCGGTGTTGCGGCCAGGTCACAAGAAAGCGAGTTGAAGAAAGGAGCTCAGGGGCACTGTAATTCACAAACCTGCAGAGTTATAAATGACAGCTATCGTCCAAAAATAGACTGAAGTAAGGCTGCCAAGAGGACTTGAAAGCGGGGCAGAATTGCAGGAAACCGATTTCAGGAGGTAGACTGGAATTGCATTGAAAGCATAGGAAAAGAGGCAGAACGTCCACAATGATGCACTTGGCCAAAAAGGGCGTATGCGTTTTTTCCTGAATATATTCAGGAAAAAACGCATACGCACTTTTTGGCCAACCAAGCAAGCTTGCAAAGGAAATCTGCACTACAATGAAGTCTCACTTCCCCCCGGTCAAAAGGGCCATCTGAAAAAAGTGTAAAATCCAGAAAGGCAGGACAGGCCATGGAGAACTGGGAGCCTTGTTATGCTGATGGGCGGGATGTAAATTGCCAACAACCACTCGGGAGAAGTGTATGGTGTTTCCTGAAACATCTAAAAAACAAAGCAACAGAGCCTAGGGCACTTCCACTTATGGTCCTATAGCTTAGGGAATTTAAAATCAAAAAGACACAGCCACCCCAAAGTTTGGAACGGCTCTGTTTACAAGAACCTCGTTTACAGTACAAGTTCAACATCGCAGAAATTGAAAAATGGATAAAGAAGTTGTGGTATTTACTTACAAAGCAATATCACTCAGCAATGAAATCTGTGTCATCAGGCCCTTAGCAGCACAATGAGTGGATTCAGGTATGATGATTCTAACTGAAATAAGTCACACAGAAAAAGAAACATCATAAGATATCAGTAATACACGAAATGTAAACTTGGCTACACAGGAACTGAATTACAGAACAGAACAGGGTCTCAAATTTAGAAAACCAACTTATGCTTGCTTAAGGGGAAAGGTGAGTTGGGGTGCTGCATAAAACCAGAGATTGAAATGAGCACAGATAAAGTTCCTTAAGCCAAATATGGAATAGACAAGAGCTACTCCTTGCTCAACGAAATGGACTCAACACCGCATATTAAACGCCTAAGAATGTACCTGACTAGTAAGTATCTTAAAACCTATGGATTGCTATGTCTCCGAAACAGAATCAAGCATGTGTACAGGGGCATAAACGCAGCAGTGATAGGATTGGAGAGGTTCGGTGAGCAAATGAAGACCCTTTGAAGTCATATTGCATGGTACCCATTCCACGGGTTTCAACTACCCAGGTTTTAGGTATTCTTCCTTCAGCTAAAACATGCATGTGGAACCCAAGTATGATCAACCATGTGAACGGGAGACGTGTTCAAATATATCTCAGTTTTCCTCCCCTGGTACTCGGGTGCAACATTCCAGACGCTTTACTAACACTCTCCCCACTTGGAAAGTCAGCGCCTTTAACCTCCTGTTTGTCCCAGTTTGCAATTTCTGTGGAAGATGAACAGGAATAGCGAGAACCAATGAGAGGCTAGCTGGAGGTGTCTGGACGGGCAAATTTAACTCTCATTTCCCACCAGGAAGAGGAATTAACCAAAGGCTCAGCGTGCCGTGCCGGAACCAGATTAGGGCCTGAAGACATCCTGCGGTGTTGCGGCCAGGTCACAAGAAAGCGAGTTGAAGAAAGGAGCTCAGGGGCACTGTAATTCACAAACCTGCAGAGTTATAAATGACAGCTATCGTCCAAAAATAGACTGAAGTAAGGCTGCCAAGAGGACTTGAAAGCGGGGCAGAATTGCAGGAAACCGATTTCAGGAGGTAGACTGGAATTGCATTGAAAGCATAGGAAAAGAGGCAGAACGTCCACAATGATGCACTTGGCCAAAAAGGGCGTATGCGTTTTTTCCTGAATATATTCAGGAAAAAACGCATACGCCCTTTTTGGCCAACCAAGCAAGCTTGCAAAGGAAATCTGCACTACAATGAAGTCTCACTTCCCCCCGGTCACAAGGGCCATCTGAAAAAAGTGTAAAATCCAGAAAGGCAGGACAGGCCATGGAGAACTGGGAGCCTTGTTATGCTGATGGGCGGGATGTAAATTGCCAACAAACACTCGGGAGAAGTGTATGGTGTTTCCTGAAACATCTAAAAAACAAAGCAACAGAGCCTAGGGCACTTCCACTTATGGTCCTATAGCTTAGGGAATTTAAAATCAAAAAGACACAGCCACCCCAAAGTTTCAAACGGCTCTGTTTACAAGAACCTCGTTTACAGTAGAAGTTCAACATCGCAGAAAGTGAAAAATGGATAAAGAACTTGTGGTACTTACGTACAATTCAGTATCACTCAGCAATGAAATCTATGTCATCAGGCCCATAGCAGCATAATGAGTGGATTCAGGTACGATGATTCTAACTGAAATAAGTCACACAGAAAAAGAAACATCATAAGATATCACTAATACACGGAATGGAAACTTGGCTACACAGGAACTGAATTACAGAACAGAACAGGGTCTCAAATTTAGAAAACCAACTTATGCTTGCTTAAGGGTAAAGGTGAGTTGGGGTGCTGCATAAAACCAGAGATTGAAATGAGCACAGATAAAGTTCCTTAAGCCAAATATGGAATAGACAAGAGCTACTCCTTGCTCAACGAAATGGACTCAACACCGCATATTAAATGCCTAAGAATGTACCTGACTAGTAAGTATCTTAAAACCTATGGATTGCTATGTCTCCGAAAGAGAATCAAGCATGTGTACAGGGGCATAAACGCAGCAGTGATAGGATTGGAGAGGTTCGGTGAGCAAATGAAGACCCTTTGAAGTCATATTGCATGGTACCCATTCCACGGGTTTCAACTACCCAGGTTTAAGGTATTCTTCCTTCAGCTAAAACATGCATGTGGAACCTAGAGTATGATCAACCATGTGATCGGGAGACGTGTTCAAATATGTCTCAGTTTTCGTACCCTGGTACTCGGGTGCAACATTCCAGACGCTTTACTAACACTCTCCCCACTTGGAGAGTCAGTCCCTTTAACCTCCTGTTTGGCCCAGTTTGCAATTTCTGTGGAAGATGAACAGGAATAGCGAGAACCAATGAGAGACTAGCTGGAGGTGTCTGGATGGGCAAATTTAACTCTCATTTCCCACCAGGAAGAGGAATTAACCTAAGGCTCAGCGTGCCGTGCCAGAACCAGATTAGGGCCTGAAGACATCCTGCGGTGTTGCGGCCAGGTCACAAGAAAGCGAGTTGAAGAAAGGAGCTCAGGGGCACTGTAATTCACAAACCTGCAGAGTTATAAATGACAGCTATCGTCCAAAAATAGACTGAAGTAAGGCTGCCAAGAGGACTTGAAAGCGGGGCAGAATTGCAGGAAACCGATTTCAGGAGGTAGACTGGAATTGCATTGAAAGCATAGGAAAAGAGGCAGAACGTCCACAATGATGCACTTGGCCAAAAAGGGCGTATGCGTTTTTTCCTGAATATATTCAGGAAAAAACGCATACGCCCTTTTTGGCCAACCAAGCAAGCTTGCAAAGGAAATCTGCACTACAATGAAGTCTCACTTCCCCCCGGTCAAAAGGGCCATCTGAAAAAAGTGTAAAATCCAGAAAGGCAGGACAGGCCATGGAGAACTGGGAGCCTTGTTATGCTGATGGGCGGGATGTAAATTGCCAACAACCACTCGGGAGAAGTGTATGGTGTTTCCTGAAACATCTAAAAAACAAAGCAACAGAGCCTAGGGCACTTCCACTTATGGTCCTATAGCTTAGGGAATTTAAAATCAAAAAGACACAGCCACCCCAAAGTTTGGAACGGCTCTGTTTACAAGAACCTCGTTTACAGTACAAGTTCAACATCGCAGAAATTGAAAAATGGATAAAGAAGTTGTGGTATTTACTTACAAAGCAATATCACTCAGCAATGAAATCTGTGTCATCAGGCCCTTAGCAGCACAATGAGTGGATTCAGGTATGATGATTCTAACTGAAATAAGTCACACAGAAAAAGAAACATCATAAGATATCAGTAATACACGAAATGTAAACTTGGCTACACAGGAACTGAATTACAGAACAGAACAGGGTCTCAAATTTAGAAAACCAACTTATGCTTGCTTAAGGGGAAAGGTGAGTTGGGGTGCTGCATAAAACCAGAGATTGAAATGAGCACAGATAAAGTTCCTTAAGCCAAATATGGAATAGACAAGAGCTACTCCTTGCTCAACGAAATGGACTCAACACGGCATATTAAACGCCTAAGAATGTACCTGACTAGTAAGTATCTTAAAACCTATGGATTGCTATGTCTCCGAAACAGAATCAAGCATGTGTACAGGGGCAAAAACGCAGCAGTGATAGGATTGGAGAGGTTCGGTGAGCAAATGAAGACCCTTTGAAGTCATATTGCATGGTACCCATTCCACGGGTTTCAACTACCCAGGTTTTAGGTATTCTTCCTTCAGCTAAAACATGCATGTGGAACCCAAGTATGATCAACCATGTGAACGGGAGACGTGTTCAAATATGTCTCAGTTTTCCTCCCCTGGTACTCGGGTGCAACATTCCAGACGCTTTACTAACACTCTCCCCACTTGGAAAGTCAGCGCCTTTAACCTCCTGTTTGTCCCAGTTTGCAATTTCTGTGGAAGATGAACAGGAATAGCAAGAACCAATGAGAGGCTAGCTGGAGGTGTCTGGACGGGCAAATTTAACTCTCATTTCCCACCAGGAAGAGGAATTAACCAAAGGCTCAGCGTGCCGGGCCGGAACCAGATTAGGGCCTGAAGCCATCCTGCGGTGTTGCGGCCAGGTCACAAGAAAGCGAGTTGAAGAAAGGAGCTCAGGGGCACTGTAATTCACAAACCTGCAGAGTTATAAATGACAGCTATCGTCCAAAAATAGACTGAAGTAAGGCTGCCAAGAGGACTTGAAAGCGGGGCAGAATTGCAGGAAACCGATTTCAGGAGGTAGACTGGAATTGCATTGAAAGCATAGGAAAAGAGGCAGAACGTCCACAATGATGCACTTGGACAAAAAGGGCGTATGCGTTTTTTCCTGAATATATTCAGGAAAAAACGCATACGCCCTTTTTGGCCAACCAAGCAAGCTTGCAAAGGAAATCTGCACTACAATGAAGTCTCACTTCCCCCCGGTCAAAAGGGCCATCTGAAAAAAGTGTAAAATCCAGAAAGGCAGGACAGGCCATGGAGAACTGGGAGCCTTGTTATGCTGATGGGCGGGATGTAAATTGCCAACAACCACTCGGGAGAAGTGTATGGTGTTTCCTGAAACATCTAAAAAACAAAGCAACAGAGCCTAGGGCACTTCCACTTATGGTCCTATAGCTTAGGGAATTTAAAATCAAAAAGACACAGCCACCCCAAAGTTTGGAACGGCTCTGTTTACAAGAACCTCGTTTACAGTACAAGTTCAACATCGCAGAAATTGAAAAATGGATAAAGAAGTTGTGGTATTTACTTACAAAGCAATATCACTCAGCAATGAAATCTGTGTCATCAGGCCCTTAGCAGCACAATGAGTGGATTCAGGTATGATGATTCTAACTGAAATAAGTCACACAGAAAAAGAAACATCATAAGATATCAGTAATACACGAAATGTAAACTTGGCTACACAGGAACTGAATTACAGAACAGAACAGGGTCTCAAATTTAGAAAACCAACTTATGCTTGCTTAAGGGGAAAGGTGAGTTGGGGTGCTGCATAAAACCAGAGATTGAAATGAGCACAGATAAAGTTCCTTAAGCCAAATATGGAATAGACAAGAGCTACTCCTTGCTCAACGAAATGGACTCAACACCGCATATTAAACGCCTAAGAATGTACCTGACTAGTAAGTATCTTAAAACCTATGGATTGCTATGTCTCCGAAACAGAATCAAGCATGTGTACAGGGGCATAAACGCAGCAGTGATAGGATTGGAGAGGTTCGGTGAGCAAATGAAGACCCTTTGAAGTCATATTGCATGGTACCCATTCCACGGGTTTCAACTACCCAGGTTTTAGGTATTCTTCCTTCAGCTAAAACATGCATGTGGAACCCAAGTATGATCAACCATGTGAACGGGAGACGTGTTCAAATATATCTCAGTTTTCCTCCCCTGGTACTCGGGTGCAACATTCCAGACGCTTTGCTAACACTCTCCCCACTTGGAAAGTCAGCGCCTTTAACCTCCTGTTTGTCCCAGTTTGCAATTTCTGTGGAAGATGAACAGGAATAGCGAGAACCAATGAGAGGCTAGCTGGAGGTGTCTGGACGGGCAAATTTAACTCTCATTTCCCACCAGGAAGAGGAATTAACCAAAGGCTCAGCGTGCCGTGCCGGAACCAGATTAGGGCCTGAAGACATCCTGCGGTGTTGCGGCCAGGTCACAAGAAAGCGAGTTGAAGAAAGGAGCTCAGGGGCACTGTAATTCACAAACCTGCAGAGTTATAAATGACAGCTATCGTCCAAAAATAGACTGAAGTAAGGCTGCCAAGAGGACTTGAAAGCGGGGCAGAATTGCAGGAAACCGATTTCAGGAGGTAGACTGGAATTGCATTGAAAGCATAGGAAAAGAGGCAGAACGTCCACAATGATGCACTTGGCCAAAAAGGGCGTATGCGTTTTTTCCTGAATATATTCAGGAAAAAACGCATACGCCCTTTTTGGCCAACCAAGCAAGCTTGCAAAGGAAATCTGCACTACAATGAAGTCTCACTTCCCCCCGGTCACAAGGGCCATCTGAAAAAAGTGTAAAATCCAGAAAGGCAGGACAGGCCATGGAGAACTGGGAGCCTTGTTATGCTGATGGGCGGGATGTAAATTGCCAACAAACACTCGGGAGAAGTGTATGGTGTTTCCTGAAACATCTAAAAAACAAAGCAACAGAGCCTAGGGCACTTCCACTTATGGTCCTATAGCTTAGGGAATTTAAAATCAAAAAGACACAGCCACCCCAAAGTTTCAAACGGCTCTGTTTACAAGAACCTCGTTTACAGTAGAAGTTCAACATCGCAGAAAGTGAAAAATGGATAAAGAACTTGTGGTACTTACGTACAATTCAGTATCACTCAGCAATGAAATCTATGTCATCAGGCCCATAGCAGCATAATGAGTGGATTCAGGTACGATGATTCTAACTGAAATAAGTCACACAGAAAAAGAAACATCATAAGATATCACTAATACACGGAATGGAAACTTGGCTACACAGGAACTGAATTACAGAACAGAACAGGGTCTCAAATTTAGAAAACCAACTTATGCTTGCTTAAGGGTAAAGGTGAGTTGGGGTGCTGCATAAAACCAGAGATTGAAATGAGCACAGATAAAGTTCCTTAAGCCAAATATGGAATAGACAAGAGCTACTCCTTGCTCAACGAAATGGACTCAACACCGCATATTAAATGCCTAAGAATGTACCTGACTAGTAAGTATCTTAAAACCTATGGATTGCTATGTCTCCGAAAGAGAATCAAGCATGTGTACAGGGGCATAAACGCAGCAGTGATAGGATTGGAGAGGTTCGGTGAGCAAATGAAGACCCTTTGAAGTCATATTGCATGGTACCCATTCCACGGGTTTCAACTACCCAGGTTTAAGGTATTCTTCCTTCAGCTAAAACATGCATGTGGAACCTAGAGTATGATCAACCATGTGATCGGGAGACGTGTTCAAATATGTCTCAGTTTTCGTACCCTGGTACTCGGGTGCAACATTCCAGACGCTTTACTAACACTCTCCCCACTTGGAGAGTCAGTCCCTTTAACCTCCTGTTTGGCCCAGTTTGCAATTTCTGTGGAAGATGAACAGGAATAGCGAGAACCAATGAGAGACTAGCTGGAGGTGTCTGGATGGGCAAATTTAACTCTCATTTCCCACCAGGAAGAGGAATTAACCTAAGGCTCAGCGTGCCGTGCCAGAACCAGATTAGGGCCTGAAGACATCCTGCGGTGTTGCGGCCAGGTCACAAGAAAGCGAGTTGAAGAAAGGAGCTCAGGGGCACTGTAATTCACAAACCTGCAGAGTTATAAATGACAGCTATCGTCCAAAAATAGACTGAAGTAAGGCTGCCAAGAGGACTTGAAAGCGGGGCAGAATTGCAGGAAACCGATTTCAGGAGGTAGACTGGAATTGCATTGAAAGCATAGGAAAAGAGGCAGAACGTCCACAATGATGCACTTGGCCAAAAAGGGCGTATGCGTTTTTTCCTGAATATATTCAGGAAAAAACGCATACGCCCTTTTTGGCCAACCAAGCAAGCTTGCAAAGGAAATCTGCACTACAATGAAGTCTCACTTCCCCCCGGTCAAAAGGGCCATCTGAAAAAAGTGTAAAATCCAGAAAGGCAGGACAGGCCATGGAGAACTGGGAGCCTTGTTATGCTGATGGGCGGGATGTAAATTGCCAACAACCACTCGGGAGAAGTGTATGGTGTTTCCTGAAACATCTAAAAAACAAAGCAACAGAGCCTAGGGCACTTCCACTTATGGTCCTATAGCTTAGGGAATTTAAAATCAAAAAGACACAGCCACCCCAAAGTTTGGAACGGCTCTGTTTACAAGAACCTCGTTTACAGTACAAGTTCAACATCGCAGAAATTGAAAAATGGATAAAGAAGTTGTGGTATTTACTTACAAAGCAATATCACTCAGCAATGAAATCTGTGTCATCAGGCCCTTAGCAGCACAATGAGTGGATTCAGGTATGATGATTCTAACTGAAATAAGTCACACAGAAAAAGAAACATCATAAGATATCAGTAATACACGAAATGTAAACTTGGCTACACAGGAACTGAATTACAGAACAGAACAGGGTCTCAAATTTAGAAAACCAACTTATGCTTGCTTAAGGGGAAAGGTGAGTTGGGGTGCTGCATAAAACCAGAGATTGAAATGAGCACAGATAAAGTTCCTTAAGCCAAATATGGAATAGACAAGAGCTACTCCTTGCTCAACGAAATGGACTCAACACGGCATATTAAACGCCTAAGAATGTACCTGACTAGTAAGTATCTTAAAACCTATGGATTGCTATGTCTCCGAAACAGAATCAAGCATGTGTACAGGGGCAAAAACGCAGCAGTGATAGGATTGGAGAGGTTCGGTGAGCAAATGAAGACCCTTTGAAGTCATATTGCATGGTACCCATTCCACGGGTTTCAACTACCCAGGTTTTAGGTATTCTTCCTTCAGCTAAAACATGCATGTGGAACCCAAGTATGATCAACCATGTGAACGGGAGACGTGTTCAAATATGTCTCAGTTTTCCTCCCCTGGTACTCGGGTGCAACATTCCAGACGCTTTACTAACACTCTCCCCACTTGGAAAGTCAGCGCCTTTAACCTCCTGTTTGTCCCAGTTTGCAATTTCTGTGGAAGATGAACAGGAATAGCAAGAACCAATGAGAGGCTAGCTGGAGGTGTCTGGACGGGCAAATTTAACTCTCATTTCCCACCAGGAAGAGGAATTAACCAAAGGCTCAGCGTGCCGGGCCGGAACCAGATTAGGGCCTGAAGCCATCCTGCGGTGTTGCGGCCAGGTCACAAGAAAGCGAGTTGAAGAAAGGAGCTCAGGGGCACTGTAATTCACAAACCTGCAGAGTTATAAATGACAGCTATCGTCCAAAAATAGACTGAAGTAAGGCTGCCAAGAGGACTTGAAAGCGGGGCAGAATTGCAGGAAACCGATTTCAGGAGGTAGACTGGAATTGCATTGAAAGCATAGGAAAAGAGGCAGAACGTCCACAATGATGCACTTGGACAAAAAGGGCGTATGCGTTTTTTCCTGAATATATTCAGGAAAAAACGCATACGCCCTTTTTGGCCAACCAAGCAAGCTTGCAAAGGAAATCTGCACTACAATGAAGTCTCACTTCCCCCCGGTCAAAAGGGCCATCTGAAAAAAGTGTAAAATCCAGAAAGGCAGGACAGGCCATGGAGAACTGGGAGCCTTGTTATGCTGATGGGCGGGATGTAAATTGCCAACAACCACTCGGGAGAAGTGTATGGTGTTTCCTGAAACATCTAAAAAACAAAGCAACAGAGCCTAGGGCACTTCCACTTATGGTCCTATAGCTTAGGGAATTTAAAATCAAAAAGACACAGCCACCCCAAAGTTTCGAACGGCTCTGTTTACAAGAACCTCGTTTACAGTAGAAGTTCAACATCGCAGAAAGTGAAAAATGGATAAAGAACTTGTGGTACTTACGTACAATTCAGTATCACTCAGCAATGAAATCTATGTCATCAGGCCCATAGCAGCATAATGAGTGGATTCAGGTACGATGATTCTAACTGAAATAAGTCACACAGAAAAAGAAACATCATAAGATATCACTAATACACGGAATGGAAACTTGGCTACACAGGAACTGAATTACAGAACAGAACAGGGTCTCAAATTTAGAAAACCAACTTATGCTTGCTTAAGGGGAAAGGTGAGTTGGGGTGCTGCATAAAACCAGAGATTGAAATGAGCACAGATAAAGTTCCTTAAGCCAAATATGGAATAGACAAGAGCTACTCCTTGCTCAACGAAATGGACTCAACACCGCATATTAAATGCCTAAGAATGTACCTGACTAGTAAGTATCTTAAAACCTATGGATTGCTATGTCTCCGAAAGAGAATCAAGCATGTGTACAGGGGCATAAACGCAGCAGTGATAGGATTGGAGAGGTTCGGTGAGCAAATGAAGACCCTTTGAAGTCATATTGCATGGTACCCATTCCACGGGTTTCAACTACCCAGGTTTAAGGTATTCTTCCTTCAGCTAAAACATGCATGTGGAACCTAGAGTTTGATCAACATGTGATCGGGAGACGTGTTCAAATATGTCTCAGTTTTCGTACCCTGGTACTCGGGTGCAACATTCCAGACGCTT
Source organism: Delphinus delphis (assembly GCF_949987515.2). Taxonomy (NCBI): domain Eukaryota; kingdom Metazoa; phylum Chordata; class Mammalia; order Artiodactyla; family Delphinidae; genus Delphinus; species Delphinus delphis. Next base: position 363,073 of record NW_027192682.1, on the reverse strand, counting down.
TACTAACACTCTCCCCACTTGGAGAGTCAGTCCCTTTAACCTCCTGTTTGGCCCAGTTTGCAATTTCTGTGGAAGATGAACAGGAATAGCGAGAACCAATGAGAGACTAGCTGGAGGTGTCTGGATGGGCAAATTTAACTCTCATTTCCCACCAGGAAGAGGAATTAACCTAAGGCTCAGCGTGCCGTGCCAGAACCAGATTAGGGCCTGAAGACATCCTGCGGTGTTGCGGCCAGGTCACAAGAAAGCGAGTTGAAGAAAGGAGCTCAGGGGCACTGTAATTCACAAACCTGCAGAGTTATAAATGACAGCTATCGTCCAAAAATAGACTGAAGTAAGGCTGCCAAGAGGACTTGAAAGCGGGGCAGAATTGCAGGAAACCGATTTCAGGAGGTAGACTGGAATTGCATTGAAAGCATAGGAAAAGAGGCAGAACGTCCACAATGATGCACTTGGCCAAAAAGGGCGTATGCGTTTTTTCCTGAATATATTCAGGAAAAAACGCATACGCCCTTTTTGGCCAACCAAGCAAGCTTGCAAAGGAAATCTGCACTACAATGAAGTCTCACTTCCCCCCGGTCAAAAGGGCCATCTGAAAAAAGTGTAAAATCCAGAAAGGCAGGACAGGCCATGGAGAACTGGGAGCCTTGTTATGCTGATGGGCGGGATGTAAATTGCCAACAACCACTCGGGAGAAGTGTATGGTGTTTCCTGAAACATCTAAAAAACAAAGCAACAGAGCCTAGGGCACTTCCACTTATGGTCCTATAGCTTAGGGAATTTAAAATCAAAAAGACACAGCCACCCCAAAGTTTGGAACGGCTCTGTTTACAAGAACCTCGTTTACAGTACAAGTTCAACATCGCAGAAATTGAAAAATGGATAAAGGAGTTGTGGTATTTACTTACAAAGCAATATCACTCAGCAATGAAATCTGTGTCATCAGGCCCTTAGCAGCACAATGAGTGGATTCAGGTATGATGATTCTAACTGAAATAAGTCACACAGAAAAAGAAACATCATAAGATATCAGTAATACACGAAATGTAAACTTGGCTACACAGGAACTGAATTACAGAACAGAACAGGGTCTCAAATTTAGAAAACCAACTTATGCTTGCTTAAGGGGAAAGGTGAGTTGGGGTGCTGCATAAAACCAGAGATTGAAATGAGCACAGATAAAGTTCCTTAAGCCAAATATGGAATAGACAAGAGCTACTCCTTGCTCAACGAAATGGACTCAACACGGCATATTAAACGCCTAAGAATGTACCTGACTAGGAAGTATCTTAAAACCTATGGATTGCTATGTCTCCGAAACAGAATCAAGCATGTGTACAGGGGCAAAAACGCAGCAGTGATAGGATTGGAGAGGTTCGGTGAGCAAATGAAGACCCTTTGAAGTCATATTGCATGGTACCCATTCCACGGGTTTCAACTACCCAGGTTTTAGGTATTCTTCCTTCAGCTAAAACATGCATGTGGAACCCAAGTATGATCAACCATGTGAACGGGAGACGTGTTCAAATATGTCTCAGTTTTCCTCCCCTGGTACTCGGGTGCAACATTCCAGACGCTTTACTAACACTCTCCCCACTTGGAAAGTCAGCGCCTTTAACCTCCTGTTTGTCCCAGTTTGCAATTTCTGTGGAAGATGAACAGGAATAGCAAGAACCAATGAGAGGCTAGCTGGAGGTGTCTGGACGGGCAAATTTAACTCTCATTTCCCACCAGGAAGAGGAATTAACCAAAGGCTCAGCGTGCCGGGCCGGAACCAGATTAGGGCCTGAAGCCATCCTGCGGTGTTGCGGCCAGGTCACAAGAAAGCGAGTTGAAGAAAGGAGCTCAGGGGCACTGTAATTCACAAACCTGCAGAGTTATAAATGACAGCTATCGTCCAAAAATAGACTGAAGTAAGGCTGCCAAGAGGACTTGAAAGCGGGGCAGAATTGCAGGAAACCGATTTCAGGAGGTAGACTGGAATTGCATTGAAAGCATAGGAAAAGAGGCAGAACGTCCACAATGATGCACTTGGCCAAAAAGGGCGTATGCGTTTTTTCCTGAATATATTCAGGAAAAAACGCATACGCCCTTTTTGGCCAACCAAGCAAGCTTGCAAAGGAAATCTGCACTACAATGAAGTCTCACTTCCCCCCGGTCAAAAGGGCCATCTGAAAAAAGTGTAAAATCCAGAAAGGCAGGACAGGCCATGGAGAACTGGGAGCCTTGTTATGCTGATGGGCGGGATGTAAATTGCCAACAACCACTCGGGAGAAGTGTATGGTGTTTCCTGAAACATCTAAAAAACAAAGCAACAGAGCCTAGGGCACTTCCACTTATGGTCCTATAGCTTAGGGAATTTAAAATCAAAAAGACACAGCCACCCCAAAGTTTCGAACGGCTCTGTTTACAAGAACCTCGTTTACAGTAGAAGTTCAACATCGCAGAAAGTGAAAAATGGATAAAGAACTTGTGGTACTTACGTACAATTCAGTATCACTCAGCAATGAAATCTATGTCATCAGGCCCATAGCAGCATAATGAGTGGATTCAGGTACGATGATTCTAACTGAAATAAGTCACACAGAAAAAGAAACATCATAAGATATCACTAATACACGGAATGGAAACTTGGCTACACAGGAACTGAATTACAGAACAGAACAGGGTCTCAAATTTAGAAAACCAACTTATGCTTGCTTAAGGGGAAAGGTGAGTTGGGGTGCTGCATAAAACCAGAGATTGAAATGAGCACAGATAAAGTTCCTTAAGCCAAATATGGAATAGACAAGAGCTACTCCTTGCTCAACGAAATGGACTCAACACCGCATATTAAATGCCTAAGAATGTACCTGACTAGTAAGTATCTTAAAACCTATGGATTGCTATGTCTCCGAAAGAGAATCAAGCATGTGTACAGGGGCATAAACGCAGCAGTGATAGGATTGGAGAGGTTCGGTGAGCAAATGAAGACCCTTTGAAGTCATATTGCATGGTACCCATTCCACGGGTTTCAACTACCCAGGTTTAAGGTATTCTTCCTTCAGCTAAAACATGCATGTGGAACCTAGAGTATGATCAACATGTGATCGGGAGACGTGTTCAAATATGTCTCAGTTTTCGTACCCTGGTACTCGGGTGCAACATTCCAGACGCTTTACTAACACTCTCCCCACTTGGAGAGTCAGTCCCTTTAACCTCCTGTTTGGCCCAGTTTGCAATTTCTGTGGAAGATGAACAGGAATAGCGAGAACCAATGAGAGACTAGCTGGAGGTGTCTGGATGGGCAAATTTAACTCTCATTTCCCACCAGGAAGAGGAATTAACCTAAGGCTCAGCGTGCCGTGCCAGAACCAGATTAGGGCCTGAAGACATCCTGCGGTGTTGCGGCCAGGTCACAAGAAAGCGAGTTGAAGAAAGGAGCTCAGGGGCACTGTAATTCACAAACCTGCAGAGTTATAAATGACAGCTATCGTCCAAAAATAGACTGAAGTAAGGCTGCCAAGAGGACTTGAAAGCGGGGCAGAATTGCAGGAAACCGATTTCAGGAGGTAGACTGGAATTGCATTGAAAGCATAGGAAAAGAGGCAGAACGTCCACAATGATGCACTTGGCCAAAAAGGGCGTATGCGTTTTTTCCTGAATATATTCAGGAAAAAACGCATACGCCCTTTTTGGCCAACCAAGCAAGCTTGCAAAGGAAATCTGCACTACAATGAAGTCTCACTTCCCCCCGGTCAAAAGGGCCATCTGAAAAAAGTGTAAAATCCAGAAAGGCAGGACAGGCCATGGAGAACTGGGAGCCTTGTTATGCTGATGGGCGGGATGTAAATTGCCAACAACCACTCGGGAGAAGTGTATGGTGTTTCCTGAAACATCTAAAAAACAAAGCAACAGAGCCTAGGGCACTTCCACTTATGGTCCTATAGCTTAGGGAATTTAAAATCAAAAAGACACAGCCACCCCAAAGTTTGGAACGGCTCTGTTTACAAGAACCTCGTTTACAGTACAAGTTCAACATCGCAGAAATTGAAAAATGGATAAAGAACTTGTGGTATTTACTTACAAAGCAATATCACTCAGCAATGAAATCTGTGTCATCAGGCCCTTAGCAGCACAATGAGTGGATTCAGGTATGATGATTCTAACTGAAATAAGTCACACAGAAAAAGAAACATCATAAGATATCAGTAATACACGAAATGTAAACTTGGCTACACAGGAACTGAATTACAGAACAGAACAGGGTCTCAAATTTAGAAAACCAACTTATGCTTGCTTAAGGGGAAAGGTGAGTTGGGGTGCTGCATAAAACCAGAGATTGAAATGAGCACAGATAAAGTTCCTTAAGCCAAATATGGAATAGACAAGAGCTACTCCTTGCTCAACGAAATGGACTCAACACCGCATATTAAACGCCTAAGAATGTACCTGACTAGTAAGTATCTTAAAACCTATGGATTGCTATGTCTCCGAAACAGAATCAAGCATGTGTACAGGGGCATAAACGCAGCAGTGATAGGATTGGAGAGGTTCGGTGAGCAAATGAAGACCCTTTGAAGTCATATTGCATGGTACCCATTCCACGGGTTTCAACTACCCAGGTTTTAGGTATTCTTCCTTCAGCTAAAACATGCATGTGGAACCTAGAGTATGATCAACCATGTGATCGGGAGACGTGTTCAAATATGTCTCAGTTTTCGTACCCTGGTACTCGGGTGCAACATTCCAGACGCTTTACTAACACTCTCCCCACTTGGAGAGTCAGTCCCTTTAACCTCCTGTTTGGCCCAGTTTGCAATTTCTGTGGAAGATGAACAGGAATAGCGAGAACCAATGAGAGACTAGCTGGAGGTGTCTGGATGGGCAAATTTAACTCTCATTTCCCACCAGGAAGAGGAATTAACCAAAGGCTCAGCGTGCCGTGCCAGAACCAGATTAGGGCCTGAAGACATCCTGCGGTGTTGCGGCCAGGTCACAAGAAAGCGAGTTGAAGAAAGGAGCTCAGGGGCACTGTAATTCACAAACCTGCAGAGTTATAAATGACAGCTATCGTCCAAAAATAGACTGAAGTAAGGCTGCCAAGAGGACTTGAAAGCGGGGCAGAATTGCAGGAAACCGATTTCAGGAGGTAGACTGGAATTGCATTGAAAGCATAGGAAAAGAGGCAGAACGTCCACAATGATGCACTTGGCCAAAAAGGGCGTATGCGTTTTTTCCTGAATATATTCAGGAAAAAACGCATACGCCTTTTTTGGCCAACCAAGCAAGCTTGCAAAGGAAATCTGCACTACAATGAAGTCTCACTTCCCCCCCGGTCAAAAGGGCCATCTGAAAAAAGTGTAAAATCCAGAAAGGCAGGACAGGCCATGGAGAACTGGGAGCCTTGTTATGCTGATGGGCGGGATGTAAATTGCCAACAAACACTCGGGAGAAGTGTATGGTGTTTCCTGAAACATCTAAAAAACAAAGCAACAGAGCCTAGGGCACTTCCACTTATGGTCCTATAGCTTAGGGAATTTAAAATCAAAAAGACACAGCCACCCCAAAGTTTCGAACGGCTCTGTTTACAAGAACCTCGTTTACAGTAGAAGTTCAACATCGCAGAAAGTGAAAAATGGATAAAGAACTTGTGGTACTTACGTACAATTCAGTATCACTCAGCAATGAAATCTATGTCATCAGGCCCATAGCAGCATAATGAGTGGATTCAGGTACGATGATTCTAACTGAAATAAGTCACACAGAAAAAGAAACATCATAAGATATCACTAATACACGGAATGGAAACTTGGCTACACAGGAACTGAATTACAGAACAGAACAGGGTCTCAAATTTAGAAAACCAACTTATGCTTGCTTAAGGGTAAAGGTGAGTTGGGGTGCTGCATAAAACCAGAGATTGAAATGAGCACAGATAAAGTTCCTTAAGCCAAATATGGAATAGACAAGAGCTACTCCTTGCTCAACGAAATGGACTCAACACCGCATATTAAATGCCTAAGAATGTACCTGACTAGTAAGTATCTTAAAACCTATGGATTGCTATGTCTCCGAAAGAGAATCAAGCATGTGTACAGGGGCATAAACGCAGCAGTGATAGGATTGGAGAGGTTCGGTGAGCAAATGAAGACCCTTTGAAGTCATATTGCATGGTACCCATTCCACGGGTTTCAACTACCCAGGTTTAAGGTATTCTTCCTTCAGCTAAAACATGCATGTGGAACCTAGAGTATGATCAACCATGTGATCGGGAGACGTGTTCAAATATGTCTCAGTTTTCGTACCCTGGTACTCGGGTGCAACATTCCAGACGCTTTACTAACACTCTCCCCACTTGGAGAGTCAGTCCCTTTAACCTCCTGTTTGGCCCAGTTTGCAATTTCTGTGGAAGATGAACAGGAATAGCGAGAACCAATGAGAGACTAGCTGGAGGTGTCTGGATGGGCAAATTTAACTCTCATTTCCCACCAGGAAGAGGAATTAACCTAAGGCTCAGCGTGCCGTGCCAGAACCAGATTAGGGCCTGAAGACATCCTACGGTGTTGCGGCCAGGTCACAAGAAAGCGAGTTGAAGAAAGGAGCTCAGGGGCACTGTAATTCACAAACCTGCAGAGTTATAAATGACAGCTATCGTCCAAAAATAGACTGAAGTAAGGCTGCCAAGAGGACTTGAAAGCGGGGCAGAATTGCAGGAAACCGATTTCAGGAGGTAGACTGGAATTGCATTGAAAGCATAGGAAAAGAGGCAGAACGTCCACAATGATGCACTTGGCCAAAAAGGGCGTATGCGTTTTTTCCTGAATATATTCAGGAAAAAACGCATACGCCCTTTTTGGCCAACCAAGCAAGCTTGCAAAGGAAATCTGCACTACAATGAAGTCTCACTTCCCCCCGGTCAAAAGGGCCATCTGAAAAAAGTGTAAAATCCAGAAAGGCAGGACAGGCCATGGAGAACTGGGAGCCTTGTTATGCTGAAAGGCGGGATGTAAATTGCCAACAACCACTCGGGAGAAGTGTATGGTGTTTCCTGAAACATCTAAAAAACAAAGCAACAGAGCCTAGGGCACTTCCACTTATGGTCCTATAGCTTAGGGAATTTAAAATCAAAAAGACACAGCCACCCCAAAGTTTAGAACGGCTCTGTTTACAAGAACCTCGTTTACAGTACAAGTTCAACATCGCAGAAAGTGAAAAATGGATAAAAAAGTTGTGGTATTTACTTACAAAGCAATATCACTCAGCAATGAAATCTGTGTCATCAGGACCTTAGCAGCACAATGAGTGGATTCAGGTATGATGATTCTAACTGAAATAAGTCACACAGAAAAAGAAACATCATAAGATATCAGTAATACACGGAATGGAAACTTGGCTACACAGGAACTGAATTACAGAACAGAACAGGGTCTCAAATTTAGAAAACCAACTTATGCTTGCTTAAGGGGAAAGGTGAGTTGGGGTGCTGCATAAAACCAGAGATTGAAATGAGCACAGATAAAGTTCCTTAAGCCAAATATGGAATAGACAAGAGCTACTCCTTGCTCAACGAAATGGACTCAACACCGCATATTAAACGCCTAAGAATGTACCTGACTAGTAAGTATCTTAAAACCTATGGATTGCTATGTCTCCGAAACAGAATCAAGCATGTGTACAGGGGCATAAACGCAGCAGTGATAGGATTGGAGAGGTTCGGTGAGCAAATGAAGACCCTTTGAAGTCATATTGCATGGTACCCATTCCACGGGTTTCAAATACACAGGTTTAAGGTATTCTTCCTTCAGCTAAAACATGCATGTGGAACCCAAGTATGATCAACCATGTGAACGGGAGACGTGTTCAAATATGTCTCAGTTTTCCTCCCCTGGTACTCGGGTGCAACATTCCAGACGCTTTACTAACACTCTCCCCACTTGGAAAGTCAGCGCCTTTAACCTCCTGTTTGGCCCAGTTTGCAATTTCTGCGGAAGATGAACAGGAATAGCGAGAACCAATGAGAGACTAGCTGGAGGTGTCTGGACGGGCAAATTTAACTCTCATTTCCCACCAGGAAGAGGAAGTAACCAAAGGCTCAGCATGCCGTTCCGGAACCAGATTAGGGCCTGAAGACATCCTGCGGTGTTGCGGCCAGGTCACAAGAAAGCGAGTTGAAGAAAGGAGCTCAGGGGCACTGTAATTCACAAACCTGCAGAGTTATAAATGACAGCTATCATCCAAAAATAGACTGAAGTAAGGCTGCCAAGAGGACTTGAAAGCGGGGCAGAATTGCAGGAAACCGATTTCAGGAGGTAGACTGGAATTGCATTGAAAGCATAGGAAAAGAGGCAGAACGTCCACAATGATGCACTTGGCCAAAAAGGGCGTATGCGTTTTTTCCTGAATATATTCAGGAAAAAACGCATACGCCCTTTTTGGCCAACCAAGCAAGCTTGCAAAGGAAATCTGCACTACAATGAAGTCTCACTTCCCCCCGGTCAAAAGGGCCATCTGAAAAAAGTGTAAAATCCAGAAAGGCAGGACAGGCCATGGAGAACTGGGAGCCTTGTTATGCTGATGGGCGGGATGTAAATTGCCAACAAACACTCGGGAGAAGTGTATGGTGTTTCCTGAAACATCTAAAAAACAAAGCAACAGAGCCTAGGGCACTTCCACTTATGGTCCTATAGCTTAGGGAAATTAAAATCAAAAAGACACAGCCACCCCAAAGTTTGGAACGGCTCTGTTTACAAGAACCTCGTTTACAGTACAAGTTCAACATCGCAGAAAGTGAAAAATGGATAAAGAACTTGTGGTACTTACGTACAATGCAGTATCACTCAGCAATGAAATCTATGTCATCAGGCCCGTAGCAGCATAATGAGTGGATTCAGGTACGATGATTCTAACTGAAATAAGTCACACAGAAAAAGAAACATCATAAGATATCACTAATACACGGAATGTAAACTTGGCTACACAGGAACTGAATTACAGAACAGAACAGGGTCTCAAATTTAGAAAACCAACTTATGCTTGCTTAAGGGGAAAGGTGAGTTGGGGTGCTGCATAAAACCAGAGATTGAAATGAGCACAGATAAAGTTCCTTAAGCCAAATATGGAATAGACAAGAGCTACTCCTTGCTCAACGAAATGGACTCAACACCGCATATTAAACGCCTAAGAATGTACCTGACTAGTAAGTATCTTAAAACCTATGGATTGCTATGTCTCCGAAACAGAATCAAGCATGTGTACAGGGGCATAAACGCAGCAGTGATAGGATTGGAGAGGTTCGGTGAGCAAATGAAGACCCTTTGAAGTCATATTGCATGGTACCCATTCCACGGGTTTCAACTACCCAGGTTTTAGGTATTCTTCCTTCAGCTAAAACATGCATGTGGAACCCAAGTATGATCAACCATGTGAACGGGAGACGTGTTCAAATATGTCTCAGTTTTCCTCCCCTGGTACTCGGGTGCAACATTCCAGACGCTTTACTAACACTCTCCCCACTTGGAAAGTCAGCGCCTTTAACCTCCTGTTTGTCCCAGTTTGCAATTTCTGTGGAAGATGAACAGGAATAGAGAGAACCAATGAGAGGCTAGCTGGAGGTGTCTGGACGGGCAAATTTAACTCTCATTTCCCACCAGGAAGAGGAAATAACCAAAGGCTCAGCGTGCCGTGCCGGAACCAGATTAGGGCCTGAAGCCATCCTGCGGTGTTGCGGCCAGGTCACAAGAAAGCGAGTTGAAGAAAGGAGCTCAGGGGCACTGTAATTCACAAACCTGCAGAGTTATAAATGACAGCTATCGTCCAAAAATAGACTGAAGTAAGGCTGCCAAGAGGACTTGAAAGCGGGGCAGAATTGCAGGAAACCGATTTCAGGAGGTAGACTGGAATTGCACTGAAAGCATAGGAAAAGAGGCAGAACGTCCACAATGATGCACTTGGCCAAAAAGGGCGTATGCGTTTTTTCCTGAATATATTCAGGAAAAAACGCATACGCCCTTTTTGGCCAACCAAGCAAGCTTGCAAAGGAAATCTGCACTACAATGAAGTCTCACTTCCCCCCGGTCAAAAGGGCCATCTGAAAAAAGTGTAAAATCCAGAAAGGCAGGACAGGCCATGGAGAACTGGGAGCCTTGTTATGCTGAAGGGCGGGATGTAAATTGCCAACAACCACTCGGGAGAAGTGTATGGTGTTTCCTGAAACATCTAAAAAACAAAGCAACAGAGCCTAGGGCACTTCCACTTATGGTCCTATAGCTTAGGGAATTTAAAATCAAAAAGACACAGCCACCCCAAAGTTTAGAACGGCTCTGTTTACAAGAACCTCGTTTACAGTACAAGTTCAACATCGCAGAAAGTGAAAAATGGATAAAAAAGTTGTGGTATTTACTTACAAAGCAATATCACTCAGCAATGAAATCTGTGTCATCAGGACCTTAGCAGCACAATGAGTGGATTCAGGTATGATGATTCTAACTGAAATAAGTCACACAGAAAAAGAAACATCATAAGATATCAGTAATACACGGAATGGAAACTTGGCTACACAGGAACTGAATTACAGAACAGAACAGGGTCTCAAATTTAGAAAACCAACTTATGCTTGCTTAAGGGGAAAGGTGAGTTGGGGTGCTGCATAAAACCAGAGATTGAAATGAGCACAGATAAAGTTCCTTAAGCCAAATATGGAATAGACAAGAGCTACTCCTTGCTCAACGAAATGGACTCAACACCGCATATTAAACGCCTAAGAATGTACCTGACTAGTAAGTATCTTAAAACCTATGGATTGCTATGTCTCCGAAACAGAATCAAGCATGTGTACAGGGGCATAAACGCAGCAGTGATAGGATTGGAGAGGTTCGGTGAGCAAATGAAGACCCTTTGAAGTCATATTGCATGGTACCCATTCCACGGGTTTCAAATACACAGGTTTAAGGTATTCTTCCTTCAGCTAAAACATGCATGTGGAACCCAAGTATGATCAACCATGTGAAGGGGAGACGTGTTCAAATATGTCTCAGTTTTCCTCCCCTGGTACTCGGGTGCAACATTCCAGACGCTTTACTAACACTCTCCCCACTTGGAAAGTCAGTGCCTTTAACCTCCTGTTTGGCCCAGTTTGCAATTTCTGCGGAAGATGAACAGGAATAGCGAGAACCAATGAGAGACTAGCTGGAGGTGTCTGGACGGGCAAATTTAACTCTCATTTCCCACCAGGAAGAGGAAGTAACCAAAGGCTCAGCATGCCGTTCCGGAACCAGATTAGGGCCTGAAGACATCCTGCGGTGTTGCGGCCAGGTCACAAGAAAGCGAGTTGAAGAAAGGAGCTCAGGGGCACTGTAATTCACAAACCTGCAGAGTTATAAATGACAGCTATCGTCCAAAAATAGACTGAAGTAAGGCTGCCAAGAGGACTTGAAAGCGGGGCAGAATTGCAGGAAACCGATTTCAGGAGGTAGACTGGAATTGCATTGAAAGCATAGGAAAAGAGGCAGAACGTCCACAATGATGCACTTGGCCAAAAAGGGCGTATGCGTTTTTTCCTGAATATATTCAGGAAAAAACGCATACGCCCTTTTTGGCCAACCAAGCAAGCTTGCAAAGGAAATCTGCACTACAATGAAGTCTCACTTCCCCCCGGTCAAAAGGGCCATCTGAAAAAAGTGTAAAATCCAGAAAGGCAGGACAGGCCATGGAGAACTGGGAGCCTTGTTATGCTGATGGGCGGGATGTAAATTGCCAACAAACACTCGGGAGAAGTGTATGGTGTTTCCTGAAACATCTAAAAAACAAAGCAACAGAGCCTAGGGCACTTCCACTTATGGTCCTATAGCTTAGGGAAATTAAAATCAAAAAGACACAGCCACCCCAAAGTTTCGAACGGCTCTGTTTACAAGAACCTCGTTTACAGTACAAGTTCAACATCGCAGAAAGTGCAAAATGGATAAAGAACTTGTGGTCCTTACGTACAATTCAGTATCACTCAGCAATGAAATCTATGTCATCAGGCCCGTAGCAGCATAATGAGTGGATTCAGGTACGATGATTCTAACTGAAATAAGTCACACAGAAAAAGAAACATCATAAGATATCACTAATACACGGAATGGAAACTTGGCTACACAGGAACTGAATTACAGAACAGAACAGGGTCTCAAATTTAGAAAACCAACTTATGCTTGCTTAAGGGGAAAGGTGAGTTGGGGTGCTGCATAAAACCAGAGATTGAAATGAGCACAGATAAAGTTCCTTAAGCCAAATATGGAATAGACAAGAGCTACTCCTTGCTCAACGAAATGGACTCAACACCGCATATTAAACGCCTAAGAATGTACCTGACTAGTAAGTATCTTAAAACCTATGGATTGCTATGTCTCCGAAACAGAATCAAGCATGTGTACAGGGGCATAAACGCAGCAGTGATAGGATTGGAGAGGTTCGGTGAGCAAATGAAGACCCTTTGAAGTCATATTGCATGGTACCCATTCCACGGGTTTCAAATACACAGGTTTAAGGTATTCTTCCTTCAGCTAAAACATGCATGTGGAACCCAAGTATGATCAACCATGTGAAGGGGAGACGTGTTCAAATATGTCTCAGTTTTCCTCCCCTGGTACTCGGGTGCAACATTCCAGACGCTTTACTAACACTCTCCCCACTTGGAAAGTCAGTGCCTTTAACCTCCTGTTTGGCCCAGTTTGCAATTTCTGCGGAAGATGAACAGGAATAGCGAGAACCAATGAGAGACTAGCTGGAGGTGTCTGGACGGGCAAATTTAACTCTCATTTCCCACCAGGAAGAGGAAGTAACCAAAGGCTCAGCATGCCGTTCCGGAACCAGATTAGGGCCTGAAGACATCCTGCGGTGTTGCGGCCAGGTCACAAGAAAGCGAGTTGAAGAAAGGAGCTCAGGGGCACTGTAATTCACAAACCTGCAGAGTTATAAATGACAGCTATCGTCCAAAAATAGACTGAAGTAAGGCTGCCAAGAGGACTTGAAAGCGGGGCAGAATTGCAGGAAACCGATTTCAGGAGGTAGACTGGAATTGCATTGAAAGCATAGGAAAAGAGGCAGAACGTCCACAATGATGCACTTGGCCAAAAAGGGCGTATGCGTTTTTTCCTGAATATATTCAGGAAAAAACGCATACGCCCTTTTTGGCCAACCAAGCAAGCTTGCAAAGGAAATCTGCACTACAATGAAGTCTCACTTCCCCCCGGTCAAAAGGGCCATCTGAAAAAAGTGTAAAATCCAGAAAGGCAGGACAGGCCATGGAGAACTGGGAGCCTTGTTATGCTGATGGGCGGGATGTAAATTGCCAACAAACACTCGGGAGAAGTGTATGGTGTTTCCTGAAACATCTAAAAAACAAAGCAACAGAGCCTAGGGCACTTCCACTTATGGTCCTATAGCTTAGGGAAATTAAAATCAAAAAGACACAGCCACCCCAAAGTTTCGAACGGCTCTGTTTACAAGAACCTCGTTTACAGTAGTTCAACATCGCAGAAAGTGAAAAATGGATAAAGAACTTGTGGTCCTTACGTACAATTCAGTATCACTCAGCAATGAAATCTATGTCATCAGGCCCGTAGCAGCATAATGAGTGGATTCAGGTACGATGATTCTAACTGAAATAAGTCACACAGAAAAAGAAACATCATAAGATATCACTAATACACGGAATGGAAACTTGGCTACACAGGAACTGAATTACAGAACAGAACAGGGTCTCAAATTTAGAAAACCAACTTATGCTTGCTTAAGGGTAAAGGTGAGTTGGGGTGCTGCATAAAACCAGAGATTGAAATGAGCACAGATAAAGTTCCTTAAGCCAAATATGGAATAGACAAGAGCTACTCCTTGCTCAACGAAATGGACTCAACACCGCATATTAAATGCCTAAGAATGTACCTGACTAGTAAGTATCTTAAAACCTATGGATTGCTATGTCTCCGAAAGAGAATCAAGCATGTGTACAGGGGCATAAACGCAGCAGTGATAGGATTGGAGAGGTTCGGTGAGCAAATGAAGACCCTTTGAAGTCATATTGCATGGTACCCATTCCACGGGTTTCAACTACCCAGGTTTAAGGTATTCTTCCTTCAGCTAAAACATGCATGTGGGACCTAGAGTATGATCAACCATGTGATCGGGAGACGTGTTCAAATATGTCTCAGTTTTCGTACCCTGGTACTCGGGTGCAACATTCCAGACGCTTTACTAACACTCTCCCCACTTGGAGAGTCAGTCCCTTTAACCTCCTGTTTGGCCCAGTTTGCAATTTCTGTGGAAGATGAACAGGAATAGCGAGAACCAATGAGAGACTAGCTGGAGGTGTCTGGATGGGCAAATTTAACTCTCATTTCCCACCAGGAAGAGGAATTAACCAAAGGCTCAGCGTGCCGTGCCAGAACCAGATTAGGGCCTGAAGCCATCCTGCGGTGTTGCGGCCAGGTCACAAGAAAGCGAGTTGAAGAAAGGAGCTCAGGGGCACTGTAATTCACAAACCTGCAGAGTTATAAATGACAGCTATCGTCCAAAAATAGACTGAAGTAAGGCTGCCAAGAGGACTTGAAAGCGGGGCAGAATTGCAGGAAACCGATTTCAGGAGGTAGACTGGAATTGCATTGAAAGCATAGGAAAAGAGGCAGAACGTCCACAATGATGCACTTGGCCAAAAAGGGCGTATGCGTTTTTTCCTGAATATATTCAGGAAAAAACGCATACGCCCTTTTTGGCCAACCAAGCAAGCTTGCAAAGGAAATCTGCACTACAATGAAGTCTCACTTCCCCCCGGTCAAAAGGGCCATCTGAAAAAAGTGTAAAATCCAGAAAGGCAGGACAGGCCATGGAGAACTGGGAGCCTTGTTATGCTGAAGGGCGGGATGTAAATTGCCAACAAACACTGGGGAGAAGTGTATGGTGTTTCCTGAAACATCTAAAAAACAAAGCAACAGAGCCTAGGGCACTTCCACTTATGGTCCTATAGCTTAGGGAATTTAAAATCAAAAAGACACAGCCACCCCAAAGTTTCGAACGGCTCTGTTTACAAAAACCTCGTTTACAGTACAAGTTCAACATCGCAGAAATTGAAAAATGGATAAAGAAGTTGTGGTATTTACTTACAAAGCAATATCACTCAGCAATGAAATCTGTGTCATCAGGCCCTTAGCAGCACAATGAGTGGATTCAGGTATGATGATTCTAACTGAAATAAGTCACACAGAAAAAGAAACATCATAAGATATCAGTAATACACGGAATGGAAACTTGGCTACACAGGAACTGAATTAAAGAACAGAACAGGGTCTCAAATTTAGAAAACCAACTTATGCTTGCTTAAGGGGAAAGGTGAGTTGGGGTGCTGCATAAAACCAGAGATTGAAATGAGCACAGATAAAGTTCCTTAAGCCAAATATGGAATAGACAAGAGCTACTCCTTGCTCAACGAAATGGACTCAACACCGCATATTAAATGCCTAAGAATGTACCTGACTAGTAAGTATCTTAAAACCTATGGATTGCTATGTCTCCGAAACAGAATCAAGCATGTGTACAGGGGCATAAACGCAGCAGTGATAGGATTGGAGAGGTTCGGTGAGCAAATGAAGACCCTTTGAAGTCATATTGCATGGTACCCATTCCACGGGTTTCAACTACCCAGGTTTTAGGTATTCTTCCTTCAGCTAAAACATGCATGTGGAACCCAAGTATGATCAACCATGTGAACGGGAGACGTGTTCAAATATGTCTCAGTTTTCCTCCCCTGGTACTCGGGTGCAACATTCCAGACGCTTTACTAACACTCTCCCCACTTGGAAAGTCAGCGCCTTTAACCTCCTGTTTGTCCCAGTTTGCAATTTCTGTGGAAGATGAACAGGAATAGCGAGAACCAATGAGAGGCTAGCTGGAGGTGTCTGGACGGGCAAATTTAACTCTCATTTCCCACCAGGAAGAGGAAATAACCAAAGGCTCAGCGTGCCGTGCCGGAACCAGATTAGGGCCTGAAGCCATCCTGCGGTGTTGCGGCCAGCTCAAAAGAAAGCGAGTTGAAGAAAGGAGCTCAGGGGCACTGTAATTCACAAACCTGCAGAGTTATAAATGACAGCTATCGTCCAAAAATAGACTGAAGTAAGGCTGCCAAGAGGACTTGAAAGCGGGGCCGAATTGCAGGAAACCGATTTCAGGAGGTAGACTGGAATTGCATTGAAAGCATAGGAAAAGAGGCAGAACGTCCACAATGATGCACTTGGCCAAAAAGGGCATATGCGTTTTTTCCTGAATATATTCAGGAAAAAATGCATACGCCCTTTTTGGCCAACCAAGCAAGCTTGCAAAGGAAATCTGCACTACAATGAAGTCTCACTTCCCCCCGGTCAAAAGGGCCATCTGAAAAAAGTGTAAAATCCAGAAAGGCAGGACAGGCCATGGAGAACTGGGAGCCTTGTTATGCTGAAGGGCGGGATGTAAATTGCCAACAACCACTCGGGAGAAGTGTATGGTGTTTCCTGAAACATCTAAAAAACAAAGCAACAGAGCCTAGGGCACTTCCACTTATGGTCCTATAGCTTAGGGAATTTAAAATCAAAAAGACACAGCCACCTCACAGTTTAGAACGGCTCTGTTTACAAGAACCTCGTTTACAGTACAAGTTCAACATCGCAGAAAGTGAAAAATGGATAAAAAAGTTGTGGTATTTACTTACAAAGCAATATCACTCAGCAATGAAATCTGTGTCATCAGGACCTTAGCAGCACAATGAGTGGATTCAGGTATGATGATTCTAACTGAAATAAGTCACACAGAAAAAGAAACATCATAAGATATCAGTAATACACGGAATGGAAACTTGGCTACACAGGAACTGAATTACAGAACAGAACAGGGTCTCAAATTTAGAAAACCAACTTATGCTTGCTTAAGGGTAAAGGTGAGTTGGGGTGCTGCATAAAACCAGAGATTGAAATGAGCACAGATAAAGTTCCTTAAGCCAAATATGGAATAGACAAGAGCTACTCCTTGCTCAACGAAATGGACTCAACACCGCATATTAAACGCCTAAGAATGTACCTGACTAGTAAGTATCTTAAAACCTATGGATTGCTATGTCTCCGAAACAGAATCAAGCATGTGTACAGGGGCATAAACGCAGCAGTGATAGGATTGGAGAGGTTCGGTGAGCAAATGAAGACCCTTTGAAGTCATATTGCATGGTACCCATTCCACGGGTTTCAAATACACAGGTTTAAGGTATTCTTCCTTCAGCTAAAACATGCATGTGGAACCCAAGTATGATCAACCATGTGAACGGGAGACGTGTTCAAATATGTCTCAGTTTTCCTCCCCTGGTACTCGGGTGCAACATTCCAGACGCTTTACTAACACTCTCCCCACTTGGAAAGTCAGTGCCTTTAACCTCCTGTTTGGCCCAGTTTGCAATTTCTGCGGAAGATGAACAGGAATAGCGAGAACCAATGAGAGACTAGCTGGAGGTGTCTGGACGGGCAAATTTAACTCTCATTTCCCACCAGGAAGAGGAAGTAACCAAAGGCTCAGCATGCCGTTCCGGAACCAGATTAGGGCCTGAAGACATCCTGCGGTGTTGCGGCCAGGTCACAAGAAAGCGAGTTGAAGAAAGGAGCTCAGGGGCACTGTAATTCACAAACCTGCAGAGTTATAAATGACAGCTATCGTCCAAAAATAGACTGAAGTAAGGCTGCCAAGAGGACTTGAAAGCGGGGCAGAATTGCAGGTAACCGATTTCAGGAGGTAGACTGGAATTGCATTGAAAGCATAGGAAAAGAGGCAGAACGTCCACAATGATGCACTTGGCCAAAAAGGTCGTATGCGTTTTTTCCTGAATATATTCAGGAAAAAACGCATACGCCCTTTTTGGCCAACCAAGCAAGCTTGCAAAGGAAATCTGCACTACAATGAAGTCTCACTTCCCCCCGGTCAAAAGGGCCATCTGAAAAAAGTGTAAAATCCAGAAGGCAGGACAGGCCATGGAGAACTGGGAGCCTTGTTATGCTGATGGGCGGGATGTAAATTGCCAACAAACACTCGGGAGAAGTGTATGGTGTTTCCTGAAACATCTAAAAAACAAAGCAACAGAGCCTAGGGCACTTCCACTTATGGTCCTATAGCTTAGGGAAATTAAAATCAAAAAGACACAGCCACCCCAAAGTTTGGAACGGCTCTGTTTACAAGAACCTCGTTTACAGTACAAGTTCAACATCGCAGAAAGTGAAAAATGGATAAAGAACTTGTGGTACTTACGTACAATGCAGTATCACTCAGCAATGAAATCTATGTCATCAGGCCCGTAGCAGCATAATGAGTGGATTCAGGTACGATGATTCTAACTGAAATAAGTCACACAGAAAAAGAAACATCATAAGATATCACTAATACACGGAATGTAAACTTGGCTACACAGGAACTGAATTACAGAACAGAACAGGGTCTCAAATTTAGAAAACCAACTTATGCTTGCTTAAGGGTAAAGGTGAGTTGGGGTGCTGCATAAAACCAGAGATTGAAATGAGCACAGATAAAGTTCCTTAAGCCAAATATGGAATAGACAAGAGCTACTCCTTGCTCAACGAAATGGACTCAACACCGCATATTAAACGCCTAAGAATGTACCTGACTAGTAAGTATCTTAAAACCTATGGATTGCTATGTCTCCGAAAGAGAATCAAGCATGTGTACAGGGGCATAAACGCAGCAGTGATAGGATTGGAGAGGTTCGGTGAGCAAACGAAGACCCTTTGAAGTCATATTGCATGGTACCCATTCCACGGGTTTCAACTACCCAGGTTTAAGGTATTCTTCCTTCAGCTAAAACATGCATGTGGAACCTAGAGTATGATCAACCATGTGATCGGGAGACGTGTTCAAATATGTCTCAGTTTTCGTACCCTGGTACTCGGGTGCAACATTCCAGACGCTTTACTAACACTCTCCCCACTTGGAGAGTCAGTCCCTTTAACCTCCTGTTTGGCCCAGTTTACAATTTCTGTGGAAGATGAACAGGAATAGCGAGAACCAATGAGAGACTAGCTGGAGGTGTCTGGATGGGCAAATTTAACTCTCATTTCCCACCAGGAAGAGGAATTAACCAAAGGCTCAGCGTGCCGTGCCAGAACCAGATTAGGGCCTGAAGACATCCTGCGGTGTTGCGGCCAGGTCACAAGAAAGCGAGTTGAAGAAAGGAGCTCAGGGGCACTGTAATTCACAAACCTGCAGAGTTATAAATGACAGCTATCGTCCAAAAATAGACTGAAGTAAGGCTGCCAAGAGGACTTGAAAGCGGGGCAGAATTGCAGGAAACCGATTTCAGGAGGTAGACTGGAATTGCATTGAAAGCATAGGAAAAGAGGCAGAACGTCCACAATGATGCACTTGGCCAAAAAGGGCGTATGCGTTTTTTCCTGAATATATTCAGGAAAAAACGCATACGCCCTTTTTGGCCAACCAAGCAAGCTTGCAAAGGAAATCTGCACTACAATGAAGTCTCACTTCCCCCCGGTCAAAAGGGCCATCTGAAAAAAGTGTAAAATCCAGAAAGGCAGGACAGGCCATGGAGAACTGGGAGCCTTGTTATGCTGAAGGGCGGGATGTAAATTGCCAACAACCACTCGGGAGAAGTGTATGGTGTTTCCTGAAACATCTAAAAAACAAAGCAACAGAGCCTAGGGCACTTCCACTTATGGTCCTATAGCTTAGGGAATTTAAAATCAAAAAGACACAGCCACCCCAAAGTTTGGAACGGCTCTGTTTACAAGAACCTCGTTTACAGTACAAGTTCAACATCGCAGAAATTGAAAAATGGATAAAGAAGTTGTGGTATTTACTTACAAAGCAATATCACTCAGCAATGAAATCTGTGTCATCAGGACCTTAGCAGCACAATGAGTGGATTCAGGTATGATGATTCTAACTGAAATAAGTCACACAGAAAAAGAAACATCATAAGATATCAGTAATACACGGAATGGAAACTTGGCTACACAGGAACTGAATTACAGAACAGAACAGGGTCTCAAATTTAGAAAACCAACTTATGCTTGCTTAAGGGGAAAGGTGAGTTGGGGTGCTGCATAAAACCAGAGATTGAAATGAGCACAGATAAAGTTCCTTAAGCCAAATATGGAATAGACAAGAGCTACTCCTTGCTCAACGAAATGGACTCAACACCGCATATTAAACGCCTAAGAATGTACCTGACTAGTAAGTATCTTAAAACCTATGGATTGCTATGTCTCCGAAACAGAATCAAGCATGTGTACAGGGGCATGAACGCAGCAGTGATAGGATTGGAGAGGTTCGGTGAGCAAATGAAGACCCTTTGAAGTCATATTGCATGGTACCCATTCCACGGGTTTCAAATACACAGGTTTAAGGTATTCTTCCTTCAGCTAAAACATGCATGTGGAACCCAAGTATGATCAACCATGTGAACGGGAGACGTGTTCAAATATGTCTCAGTTTTCCTCCCCTGGTACTCGGGTGCAACATTCCAGACGCTTTACTAACACTCTCCCCACTTGGAAAGTCAGTGCCTTTAACCTCCTGTTTGGCCCAGTTTGCAATTTCTGCAGAAGATGAACAGGAATGGCGAGAACCAATGAGAGACTAGCTGGAGGTGTCTGGACGGGCAAATTTAACTCTCATTTCCCACCAGGAAGAGGAAATAACCAAAGGCTCAGCATGCCGTTCCGGAACCAGATTAGGGCCTGAAGACATCCTGCGGTGTTGCGGCCAGGTCACAAGAAAGCGAGTTGAAGAAAGGAGCTCAGGGGCACTGTAATTCACAAACCTGCAGAGTTATAAATGACAGCTATCGTCCAAAAATAGACTGAAGTAAGGCTGCCAAGAGGACTTGAAAGCGGGGCAGAATTGCAGGAAACCGATTTCAGGAGGTAGACTGGAATTGCATTGAAAGCATAGGAAAAGAGGCAGAACGTCCACAATGATGCACTTGGCCAAAAAGGGCGTATGTGTTTTTTCCTGAATATATTCAGGAAAAAACGCATACGCCCTTTTTGGCCAACCAAGCAAGCTTGCAAAGGAAATCTGCACTACAATGAAGTCTCACTTCCCCCCGGTCAAAAGGGCCATCTGAAAAAAGTGTAAAATCCAGAAAGGCAGGACAGGCCATGGAGAACTGGGAGCCTTGTTATGCTGATGGGCGGGATGTAAATTGCCAACAACCACTCGGGAGAAGTGTATGGTGTTTCCTGAAACATCTAAAAAACAAAGCAACAGAGCCTAGGGCACTTCCACTTATGGTCCTATAGCTTAGGGAAATTAAAATCAAAAAGACACAGCCACCCCAAAGTTTAGAACGGCTCTGTTTACAAGAACCTCGTTTACAGTACAAGTTCAACATCGCAGAAAGTGAAAAATGGATAAAGAACTTGTGGTACTTACGTACAATGCAGTATCACTCAGCAATGAAATCTATGTCATCAGGCCCGTAGCAGCATAATGAGTGGATTCAGGTACGATGATTCTAACTGAAATAAGTCACACAGAAAAAGAAACATCATAAGATATCACTAATACACGGAATGTAAACTTGGCTACACAGGAACTGAATTACAGAACAGAACAGGGTCTCAAATTTAGAAAACCAACTTATGCTTGCTTAAGGGTAAAGGTGAGTTGGGGTGCTGCATAAAACCAGAGATTGAAATGAGCACAGATAAAGTTCCTTAAGCCAAATATGGAATAGACAAGAGCTACTCCTTGCTCAACGAAATGGACACAACACCGCATATTATATGCCTAAGAATGTACCTGACTAGTAAGTATCTTAAAACCTATGGATTGCTATGTCTCCGAAAGAGAATCAAGCATGTGTACAGGGGCATAAACGCAGCAGTGATAGGATTGGAGAGGTTCGGTGAGCAAATGAAGACCCTTTGAAGTCATATTGCATGGTACCCATTCCACGGGTTTCAACTACCCAGGTTTAAGGTATTCTTCCTTCAGCTAAAACATGCATGTGGGACCTAGAGTATGATCAACCATGTGATCGGGAGACGTGTTCAAATATGTCTCAGTTTTCGTACCCTGGTACTCGGGTGCAACATTCCAGACGCTTTACTAACACTCTCCCCACTTGGAGAGTCAGTCCCTTTAACCTCCTGTTTGGCCCAGTTTGCAATTTCTGCGGAAGATGAACAGGAATAGCGAGAACCAATGAGAGACTAGCTGGAGGTGTCTGGATGGGCAAATTTAACTCTCATTTCCCACCAGGAAGAGGAATTAACCAAAGGCTCAGCGTGCCGTGCCAGAACCAGATTAGGGCCTGAAGACATCCTGCGGTGTTGCGGCCAGGTCACAAGAAAGCGAGTTGAAGAAAGGAGCTCAGGGGCACTGTAATTCACAAACCTGCAGAGTTATAAATGACAGCTATCGTCCAAAAATAGACTGAAGTAAGGCTGCCAAGAGGACTTGAAAGCGGGGCAGAATTGCAGGAAACCGATTTCAGGAGGTAGACTGGAATTGCATTGAAAGCATAGGAAAAGAGGCAGAACGTCCACAATGATGCACTTGGCCAAAAAGGGCGTATGCGTTTTTTCCTGAATATATTCAGGAAAAAACACATACGCCCTTTTTGGCCAACCAAGCAAGCTTGCAAAGGAAATCTGCACTACAATGAAGTCTCACTTCCCCCCGGTCAAAAGGGCCATCTGAAAAAAGTGTAAAATCCAGAAAGGCAGGACAGGCCATGGAGAACTGGGAGCCTTGTTATGCTGATGGGCGGGATGTAAATTGCCAACAACCACTCGGGAGAAGTGTATGGTGTTTCCTGAAACATCTAAAAAACAAAGCAACAGAGCCTAGGGCACTTCCACTTATGGTCCTATAGCTTAGGGAATTTAAAATCAAAAAGACACAGCCACCCCAAAGTTTCGAACGGCTCTGTTTACAAGAACCTCGTTTACAGTAGTTCAACATCGCAGAAAGTGAAAAATGGATAAAGAACTTGTGGTCCTTACGTACAATTCAGTATCACTCAGCAATGAAATCTATGTCATCAGGCCCGTAGCAGCATAATGAGTGGATTCAGGTACGATGATTCTAACTGAAATAAGTCACACAGAAAAAGAAACATCATAAGATATCACTAATACACGGAATGGAAACTTGGCTACACAGGAACTGAATTACAGAACAGAACAGGGTCTCAAATTTAGAAAACCAACTTATGCTTGCTTAAGGGTAAAGGTGAGTTGGGGTGCTGCATAAAACCAGAGATTGAAATGAGCACAGATAAAGTTCCTTAAGCCAAATATGGAATAGACAAGAGCTACTCCTTGCTCAACGAAATGGACTCAACACCGCATATTAAATGCCTAAGAATGTACCTGACTAGTATCTTAAAACCTATGGATTGCTATGTCTCCGAAAGAGAATCAAGCATGTGTACAGGGGCATAAACGCAGCAGTGATAGGATTGGAGAGGTTCGGTGAGCAAATGAAGACCCTTTGAAGTCATATTGCATGGTACCCATTCCACGGGTTTCAACTACCCAGGTTTAAGGTATTCTTCCTTCAGCTAAAACATGCATGTGGAACCTAGAGTATGATCAACCATGTGATCGGGAGACGTGTTCAAATATGTCTCAGTTTTCGTACCCTGGTACTCGGGTGCAACATTCCAGACGCTTTACTAACAGTCTCCCCACTTGGAGAGTCAGTCCCTTTAACCTCCTGTTTGGCCCAGTTTGCAATTTCTGTGGAAGATGAACAGGAATAGCGAGAACCAATGAGAGACTAGCTGGAGGTGTCTGGATGGGCAAATTTAACTCTCATTTCCCACCAGGAAGAGGAATTAACCTAAGGCGCAGCGTGCCGTGCCAGAACCAGATTAGGGCCTGAAGACATCCTGCGGTGTTGCGGCCAGGTCACAAGAAAGCGAGTTGAAGAAAGGAGCTCAGGGGCACTGTAATTCACAAACCTGCAGAGTTATAAATGACAGCTATCGTCCAAAAATAGACTGAAGTAAGGCTGCCAAGAGGACTTGAAAGCGGGGCAGAATTGCAGGAAACCGATTTCAGGAGGTAGACTGGAATTGCATTGAAAGCATAGGAAAAGAGGCAGAACGTCCACAATGATGCACTTGGCCAAAAAGGGCGTATGCGTTTTTTCCTGAATATATTCAGGAAAAAACGCATACGCCCTTTTTGGCCAACCAAGCAAGCTTGCAAAGGAAATCTGCACTACAATGAAGTCTCACTTCCCCCCGGTCAAAAGGGCCATCTGAAAAAAGTGTAAAATCCAGAAAGGCAGGACAGGCCATGGAGAACTGGGAGCCTTGTTATGCTGATGGGCGGGATGTAAATTGCCAACAACCACTCGGGAGAAGTGTATGGTGTTTCCTGAAACATCTAAAAAACAAAGCAACAGAGCCTAGGGCACTTCCACTTATGGTCCTATAGCTTAGGGAATTTAAAATCAAAAAGACACAGCCACCCCAAAGTTTGGAACGGCTCTGTTTACAAGAACCTCGTTTACAGTACAAGTTCAACATCGCAGAAATTGAAAAATGGATAAAGAACTTGTGGTATTTACTTACAAAGCAATATCACTCAGCAATGAAATCTGTGTCATCAGGACCTTAGCAGCACAATGAGTGGATTCAGGTATGATGATTCTAACTGAAATAAGTCACACAGAAAAAGAAACATCATAAGATATCAGTAATACACGGAATGTAAACTTGGCTACACAGGAACTGAATTACAGAACAGAACAGGGTCTCAAATTTAGAAAACCAACTTATGCTTGCTTAAGGGGAAAGGTGAGTTGGGGTGCTGCATAAAACCAGAGATTGAAATGAGCACAGATAAAGTTCCTTAAGCCAAATATGGAATAGACAAGAGCTACTCCTTGCTCAACGAAATGGACTCAACACCGCATATTAAACGCCTAAGAATGTACCTGACTAGTAAGTATCTTAAAACCTATGGATTGCTATGTCTCCGAAACAGAATCAAGCATGTGTACAGGGGCATAAACGCAGCAGTGATAGGATTGGAGAGGTTCGGTGAGCAAATGAAGACCCTTTGAAGTCATATTGCATGGTACCCATTCCACGGGTTTCAAATACACAGGTTTAAGGTATTCTTCCTTCAGCTAAAACATGCATGTGGAACCCAAGTATGATCAACCATGTGAACGGGAGACGTGTTCAAATATGTCTCAGTTTTCCTCCCCTGGTACTCGGGTGCAACATTCCAGACGCTTTACTAACACTCTCCCCACTTGGAAAGTCAGTGGCTTTAACCTCCTGTTTGGCCCAGTTTGCAATTTCTGCGGAAGATGAACAGGAATAGCGAGAACCAATGAGAGACTAGCTGGAGGTGTCTGGACGGGCAAATTTAACTCTCATTTCCCACCAGGAAGAGGAATTAACCTAAGGCGCAGCGTGCCGTGCCAGAACCAGATTAGGGCCTGAAGACATCCTGCGGTGTTGCGGCCAGGTCACAAGAAAGCGAGTTGAAGAAAGGAGCTCAGGGGCACTGTAATTCACAAACCTGCAGAGTTATAAATGACAGCTATCGTCCAAAAATAGACTGAAGTAAGGCTGCCAAGAGGACTTGAAAGCGGGGCAGAATTGCAGGAAACCGATTTCAGGAGGTAGACTGGAATTGCATTGAAAGCATAGGAAAAGAGGCAGAACGTCCACAATGATGCACTTGGCCAAAAAGGGCGTATGCGTTTTTTCCTGAATATATTCAGGAAAAAACGCATACGCCCTTTTTGGCCAACCAAGCAAGCTTGCAAAGGAAATCTGCACTACAATGAAGTCTCACTTCCCCCCGGTCAAAAGGGCCATCTGAAAAAAGTGTAAAATCCAGAAAGGCAGGACAAGCCATGGAGAACTGGGAGCCTTGTTATGCTGAAGGGCGGGATGTAAATTGCCAACAACCACTCGGGAGAAGTGTATGGTGTTTCCTGAAACATCTAAAAAACAAAGCAACAGAGCCTAGGGCACTTCCACTTATGGTCCTATAGCTTAGGGAATTTAAAATCAAAAAGACACAGCCACCCCAAAGTTTAGAACGGCTCTGTTTACAAGAACCTCGATTACAGTACAAGTTCAACATCGCAGAAAGTGAAAAATGGATAAAAAAGTTGTGGTATTTACTTACAAAGCAATATCACTCAGCAATGAAATCTGTGTCATCAGGACCTTAGCAGCACAATGAGTGGATTCAGGTATGATGATTCTAACTGAAATAAGTCACACAGAAAAAGAAACATCATAAGATATCAGTAATACACGGAATGGAAACTTGGCTACACAGGAACTGAATTACAGAACAGAACAGGGTCTCAAATTTAGAAAACCAACTTATGCTTGCTTAAGGGGAAAGGTGAGTTGGGGTGCTGCATAAAACCAGAGATTGAAATGAGCACAGATAAAGTTCCTTAAGCCAAATATGGAATAGACAAGAGCTACTCCTTGCTCAACGAAATGGACTCAACACCGCATATTAAACGCCTAAGAATGTACCTGACTAGTAAGTATCTTAAAACCTATGGATTGCTATGTCTCCGAAACAGAATCAAGCATGTGTACAGGGGCATAAACGCAGCAGTGATAGGATTGCAGAGGTTCGGTGAGCAAATGAAGACCCTTTGAAGTCATATTGCATGGTACCCATTCCACGGGTTTCAAATACACAGGTTTAAGGTATTCTTCCTTCAGCTAAAACATGCATGTGGAACCCAAGTATGATCAACCATGTGAACGGGAGACGTGTTCAAATATGTCTCAGTTTTCCTCCCCTGGTACTCGGGTGCA
Organism: Delphinus delphis; assembly: GCF_949987515.2. Taxonomy (NCBI): domain Eukaryota; kingdom Metazoa; phylum Chordata; class Mammalia; order Artiodactyla; family Delphinidae; genus Delphinus; species Delphinus delphis. The sequence goes on along the minus strand of NW_027192682.1, from coordinate 336,249 downwards.
ACATTCCAGACGCTTTACTAACACTCTCCCCACTTGGAAAGTCAGTGCCTTTAACCTCCTGTTTGGCCCAGTTTGCAATTTCTGCGGAAGATGAACAGGAATAGCGAGAACCAATGAGAGACTAGCTGGAGGTGTCTGGACGGGCAAATTTAACTCTCATTTCCCACCAGGAAGAGGAAATAACCAAAGGCTCAGCATGCCGTTCCGGAACCAGATTAGGGCCTGAAGACATCCTGCGGTGTTGCGGCCAGGTCACAAGAAAGCGAGTTGAAGAAAGGAGCTCAGGGGCACTGTAATTCACAAACCTGCAGAGTTATAAATGACAGCTATCGTCCAAAAATAGACTGAAGTAAGGCTGCCAAGAGGACTTGAAAGCGGGGCAGAATTGCAGGAAACCGATTTCAGGAGGTAGACTGGAATTGCATTGAAAGCATAGGAAAAGAGGCAGAACGTCCACAATGATGCACTTGGCCAAAAAGGGCGTATGCGTTTTTTCCTGAATATATTCAGGAAAAAACGCATACGCCCTTTTTGGCCAACCAAGCAAGCTTGCAAAGGAAATCTGCACTACAATGAAGTCTCACTTCCCCCCGGTCAAAAGGGCCATCTGAAAAAAGTGTAAAATCCAGAAAGGCAGGACAGGCCATGGAGAACTGGGAGCCTTGTTATGCTGATGGGCGGGATGTAAATTGCCAACAACCACTCGGGAGAAGTGTATGGTGTTTCCTGAAACATCTAAAAAACAAAGCAACAGAGCCTAGGGCACTTCCACTTATGGTCCTATAGCTTAGGGAATTTAAAATCAAAAAGACACAGCCACCCCAAAGTTTCGAACGGCTCTGTTTACAAGAACCTCGTTTACAGTAGTTCAACATCGCAGAAAGTGAAAAATGGATAAAGAACTTGTGGTCCTTACGTACAATTCAGTATCACTCAGCAATGAAATCTATGTCATCAGGCCCGTAGCAGCATAATGAGTGGATTCAGGTACGATGATTCTAACTGAAATAAGTCACACAGAAAAAGAAACATCATAAGATATCACTAATACACGGAATGGAAACTTGGCTACACAGGAACTGAATTACAGAACAGAACAGGGTCTCAAATTTAGAAAACCAACTTATGCTTGCTTAAGGGGAAAGGTGAGTTGGGGTGCTGCATAAAACCAGAGATTGAAATGAGCACAGATAAAGTTCCTTAAGCCAAATATGGAATAGACAAGAGCTACTCCTTGCTCAACGAAATGGACTCAACACCGCATATTAAATGCCTAAGAATGTACCTGACTAGTAAGTATCTTAAAACCTATGGATTGCTATGTCTCCGAAAGAGAATCAAGCATGTGTACAGGGGCATAAACGCAGCAGTGATAGGATTGGAGAGGTTCGGTGAGCAAATGAAGACCCTTTGAAGTCATATTGCATGGTACCCATTCCACGGGTTTCAACTACCCAGGTTTAAGGTATTCTTCCTTCAGCTAAAACATGCATGTGGAACCTAGAGTATGATCAACCATGTGATCGGGAGACGTGTTCAAATATGTCTCAGTTTTCGTACCCTGGTACTCGGGTGCAACATTCCAGACGCTTTACTAACACTCTCCCCACTTGGAGAGTCAGTCCCTTTAACCTCCTGTTTGGCCCAGTTTGCAATTTCTGTGGAAGATGAACAGGAATAGCGAGAACCAATGAGAGACTAGCTGGAGGTGTCTGGATGGGCAAATTTAACTCTCATTTCCCACCAGGAAGAGGAATTAACCTAAGGCGCAGCGTGCCGTGCCAGAACCAGATTAGGGCCTGAAGACATCCTGCGGTGTTGCGGCCAGGTCACAAGAAAGCGAGTTGAAGAAAGGAGCTCAGGGGCACTGTAATTCACAAACCTGCAGAGTTATAAATGACAGCTATCGTCCAAAAATAGACTGAAGTAAGGCTGCCAAGAGGACTTGAAAGCGGGGCAGAATTGCAGGAAACCGATTTCAGGAGGTAGACTGGAATTGCATTGAAAGCATAGGAAAAGAGGCAGAACGTCCACAATGATGCACTTGGCCAAAAAGGGCGTATGCGTTTTTTCCTGAATATATTCAGGAAAAAACGCATACGCCCTTTTTGGCCAACCAAGCAAGCTTGCAAAGGAAATCTGCACTACAATGAAGTCTCACTTCCCCCCGGTCAAAAGGGCCATCTGAAAAAAGTGTAAAATCCAGAAAGGCAGGACAGGCCATGGAGAACTGGGAGCCTTGTTATGCTGAAGGGCGGGATGTAAATTGCCAACAACCACTCGGGAGAAGTGTATGGTGTTTCCTGAAACATCTAAAAAACAAAGCAACAGAGCCTAGGGCACTTCCACTTATGGTCCTATAGCTTAGGGAATTTAAAATCAAAAAGACACAGCCACCCCAAAGTTTAGAACGGCTCTGTTTACAAGAACCTCGTTTACAGTACAAGTTCAACATCGCAGAAAGTGAAAAATGGATAAAAAAGTTGTGGTATTTACTTACAAAGCAATATCACTCAGCAATGAAATCTGTGTCATCAGGACCTTAGCAGCACAATGAGTGGATTCAGGTATGATGATTCTAACTGAAATAAGTCACACAGAAAAAGAAACATCATAAGATATCAGTAATACACGGAATGGAAACTTGGCTACACAGGAACTGAATTACAGAACAGAACAGGGTCTCAAATTTAGAAAACCAACTTATGCTTGCTTAAGGGGAAAGGTGAGTTGGGGTGCTGCATAAAACCAGAGATTGAAATGAGCACAGATAAAGTTCCTTAAGCCAAATATGGAATAGACAAGAGCTACTCCTTGCTCAACGAAATGGACTCAACACCGCATATTAAACGCCTAAGAATGTACCTGACTAGTAAGTATCTTAAAACCTATGGATTGCTATGTCTCCGAAAGAGAATCAAGCATGTGTACAGGGGCATAAACGCAGCAGTGATAGGATTGGAGAGGTTCGGTGAGCAAATGAAGACCCTTTGAAGTCATATTGCATGGTACCCATTCCACGGGTTTCAAATACACAGGTTTAAGGTATTCTTCCTTCAGCTAAAACATGCATGTGGAACCCAAGTATGATCAACCATGTGAACGGGAGACGTGTTCAAATATGTCTCAGTTTTCCTCCCCTGGTACTCGGGTGCAACATTCCAGACGCTTTACTAACACTCTCCCCACTTGGAAAGTCAGTGCCTTTAACCTCCTGTTTGGCCCAGTTTGCAATTTCTGCGGAAGATGAACAGGAATAGCGAGAACCAATGAGAGACTAGCTGGAGGTGTCTGGACGGGCAAATTTAACTCTCATTTCCCACCAGGAAGAGGAAATAACCAAAGGCTCAGCATGCCGTTCCGGAACCAGATTAGGGCCTGAAGACATCCTGCGGTGTTGCGGCCAGGTCACAAGAAAGCGAGTTGAAGAAAGGAGCTCAGGGGCACTGTAATTCACAAACCTGCAGAGTTATAAATGACAGCTATCGTCCAAAAATAGACTGAAGTAAGGCTGCCAAGAGGACTTGAAAGCGGGGCAGAATTGCAGGAAACCGATTTCAGGAGGTAGACTGGAATTGCATTGAAAGCATAGGAAAAGAGGCAGAACGTCCACAATGATGCACTTGGCCAAAAAGGGCGTATGCGTTTTTTCCTGAATATATTCAGGAAAAAACGCATACGCCCTTTTTGGCCAACCAAGCAAGCTTGCAAAGGAAATCTGCACTACAATGAAGTCTCACTTCCCCCCGGTCAAAAGGGCCATCTGAAAAAAGTGTAAAATCCAGAAAGGCAGGACAGGCCATGGAGAACTGGGAGCCTTGTTATGCTGATGGGCGGGATGTAAATTGCCAACAGACACTGGGGAGAAGTGTATGGTGTTTCCTGAAACATCTAAAAAACAAAGCAACAGAGCCTAGGGCACTTCCACTTATGGTCCTATAGCTTAGGGAAATTAAAATCAAAAAGACACAGCCACCCCAAAGTTTGGAACGTCTCTGTTTACAAGAACCTCGTTTACAGTACAAGTTCAACATCGCAGAAAGTGAAAAATGGATAAAGAACTTGTGGTACTTACGTACAATGCAGTATCACTCAGCAATGAAATCTATGTCATCAGGCCCGTAGCAGCATAATGAGTGGATTCAGGTACGATGATTCTAACTGAAATAAGTCACACAGAAAAAGAAACATCATAAGATATCACTAATACACGGAATGGAAACTTGGCTACACAGGAACTGAATTACAGAACAGAACAGGGTCTCAAATTTAGAAAACCAACTTATGCTTGCTTAAGGGTAAAGGTGAGTTGGGGTGCTGCATAAAACCAGAGATTGAAATGAGCACAGATAAAGTTCCTTAAGCCAAATATGGAATAGACAAGAGCTACTCCTTGCTCAACGAAATGGACACAACACCGCATATTATATGCCTAAGAATGTACCTGACTAGTAAGTATCTTAAAACCTATGGATTGCTATGTCTCCGAAAGAGAATCAAGCATGTGTACAGGGGCATAAACGCAGCAGTGATAGGATTGGAGAGGTTCGGTGAGCAAATGAAGACCCTTTGAAGTCATATTGCATGGTACCCATTCCACGGGTTTCAACTACCCAGGTTTAAGGTATTCTTCCTTCAGCTAAAACATGCATGTGGGACCTAGAGTATGATCAACCATGTGATCGGGAGACGTGTTCAAATATGTCTCAGTTTTCGTACCCTGGTACTCGGGTGCAACATTCCAGACGCTTTACTAACACTCTCCCCACTTGGAGAGTCAGTCCCTTTAACCTCCTGTTTGGCCCAGTTTGCAATTTCTGTGGAAGATGAACAGGAATAGCGAGAACCAATGAGAGACTAGCTGGAGGTGTCTGGATGGGCAAATTTAACTCTCATTTCCCACCAGGAAGAGGAATTAACCAAAGGCTCAGCGTGCCGTGCCAGAACCAGATTAGGGCCTGAAGACATCCTGCGGTGTTGCGGCCAGGTCACAAGAAAGCGAGTTGAAGAAAGGAGCTCAGGGGCACTGTAATTCACAAACCTGCAGAGTTATAAATGACAGCTATCGTCCAAAAATAGACTGAAGTAAGGCTGCCAAGAGGACTTGAAAGCGGGGCAGAATTGCAGGAAACCGATTTCAGGAGGTAGACTGGAATTGCATTGAAAGCATAGGAAAAGAGGCAGAACGTCCACAATGATGCACTTGGCCAAAAAGGGCGTATGCGTTTTTTCCTGAATATATTCAGGAAAAAACGCATACGCCCTTTTTGGCCAACCAAGCAAGCTTGCAAAGGAAATCTGCACTACAATGAAGTCTCACTTCCCCCCGGTCAAAAGGGCCATCTGAAAAAAGTGTAAAATCCAGAAAGGCAGGACAGGCCATGGAGAACTGGGAGCCTTGTTATGCTGATGGGCGGGATGTAAATTGCCAACAAACACTCGGGAGAAGTGTATGGTGTTTCCTGAAACATCTAAAAAACAAAGCAACAGAGCCTAGGGCACTTCCACTTATGGTCCTATAGCTTAGGGAAATTAAAATCAAAAAGACACAGCCACCCCAAAGTTTCGAACGGCTCTGTTTACAAGAACCTCGTTTACAGTAGTTCAACATCGCAGAAAGTGAAAAATGGATAAAGAACTTGTGGTCCTTACGTACAATTCAGTATCACTCAGCAATGAAATCTATGTCATCAGGCCCGTAGCAGCATAATGAGTGGATTCAGGTACGATGATTCTAACTGAAATAAGTCACACAGAAAAAGAAACATCATAAGATATCACTAATACACGGAATGGAAACTTGGCTACACAGGAACTGAATTACAGAACAGAACAGGGTCTCAAATTTAGAAAACCAACTTATGCTTGCTTAAGGGTAAAGGTGAGTTGGGGTGCTGCATAAAACCAGAGATTGAAATGAGCACAGATAAAGTTCCTTAAGCCAAATATGGAATAGACAAGAGCTACTCCTTGCTCAACGAAATGGACTCAACACCGCATATTAAATGCCTAAGAATGTACCTGACTAGTAAGTATCTTAAAACCTATGGATTGCTATGTCTCCGAAAGAGAATCAAGCATGTGTACAGGGGCATAAACGCAGCAGTGATAGGATTGGAGAGGTTCGGTGAGCAAATGAAGACCCTTTGAAGTCATATTGCATGGTACCCATTCCACGGGTTTCAACTACCCAGGTTTAAGGTATTCTTCCTTCAGCTAAAACATGCATGTGGAACCTAGAGTATGATCAACCATGTGATCGGGAGACGTGTTCAAATATGTCTCAGTTTTCGTACCCTGGTACTCGGGTGCAACATTCCAGACGCTTTACTAACACTCTCCCCACTTGGAGAGTCAGTCCCTTTAACCTCCTGTTTGGCCCAGTTTGCAATTTCTGTGGAAGATGAACAGGAATAGCGAGAACCAATGAGAGACTAGCTGGAGGTGTCTGGATGGGCAAATTTAACTCTCATTTCCCACCAGGAAGAAGAATTAACCTAAGGCGCAGCGTGCCGTGCCAGAACCAGATTAGGGCCTGAAGACATCCTGCGGTGTTGCGGCCAGGTCACAAGAAAGAGAGTTGAAGAAAGGAGCTCAGGGGCATTGTAATTCACAAACCTGCAGAGTTATAAATGACAGCTATCGTCCAAAAATAGACTGAAGTAAGGCTGCCAAGAGGACTTGAAAGCGGGGCAGAATTGCAGGAAACCGATTTCAGGAGGTAGACTGGAATTGCATTGAAAGCATAGGAAAAGAGGCAGAACGTCCACAATGATGCACTTGGCCAAAAAGGGCGTATGCGTTTTTTCCTGAATATATTCAGGAAAAAACGCATACGCCCTTTTTGGCCAACCAAGCAAGCTTGCAAAGGAAATCTGCACTACAATGAAGTCTCACTTCCCCCCGGTCAAAAGGGCCATCTGAAAAAAGTGTAAAATCCAGAAAGGCAGGACAGGCCATGGAGAACTGGGAGCCTTGTTATGCTGAAGGGCGGGATGTAAATTGCCAACAACCACTCGGGAGAAGTGTATGGTGTTTCCTGAAACATCTAAAAAACAAAGCAACAGAGCCTAGGGCACTTCCACTTATGGTCCTATAGCTTAGGGAAATTAAAATCAAAAAGACACAGCCACCCCAAAGTTTGGAACGGCTCTGTTTACAAGAACCTCGTTTACAGTACAAGTTCAACATCGCAGAAAGTGAAAAATGGATAAAGAACTTGTGGTACTTACGTACAATGCAGTATCACTCAGCAATGAAATCTATGTCATCAGGCCCGTAGCAGCATAATGAGTGGATTCAGGTACGATGATTCTAACTGAAATAAGTCACACAGAAAAAGAAACATCATAAGATATCACTAATACACGGAATGGAAACTTGGCTACACAGGAACTGAATTACAGAACAGAACAGGGTCTCAAATTTAGAAAACCAACTTATGCTTGCTTAAGGGTAAAGGTGAGTTGGGGTGCTGCATAAAACCAGAGATTGAAATGAGCACAGATAAAGTTCCTTAAGCCAAATATGGAATAGACAAGAGCTACTCCTTGCTCAACGAAATGGACACAACACCGCATATTATATGCCTAAGAATGTACCTGACTAGTAAGTATCTTAAAACCTATGGATTGCTATGTCTCCGAAAGAGAATCAAGCATGTGTACAGGGGCATAAACGCAGCAGTGATAGGATTGGAGAGGTTCGGTGAGCAAATGAAGACCCTTTGAAGTCATATTGCATGGTACCCATTCCACGGGTTTCAACTACCCAGGTTTAAGGTATTCTTCCTTCAGCTAAAACATGCATGTGGAACCTAGAGTATGATCAACCATGTGATCGGGAGACGTGTTCAAATATGTCTCAGTTTTCGTACCCTGGTACTCGGGTGCAACATTCCAGACGCTTTACTAACACTCTCCCCACTTGGAGAGTCAGTCCCTTTAACCTCCTGTTTGGCCCAGTTTGCAATTTCTGTGGAAGATGAACAGGAATAGCGAGAACCAATGAGAGACTAGCTGGAGGTGTCTGGATGGGCAAATTTAACTCTCATTTCCCACCAGGAAGAGGAATTAACCTAAGGCGCAGCGTGCCGTGCCAGAACCAGATTAGGGCCTGAAGACATCCTGCGGTGTTGCGGCCAGGTCACAAGAAAGCGAGTTGAAGAAAGGAGCTCAGGGGCACTGTAATTCACAAACCTGCAGAGTTATAAATGACAGCTATCGTCCAAAAATAGACTGAAGTAAGGCTGCCAAGAGGACTTGAAAGCGGGGCAGAATTGCAGGAAACCGATTTCAGGAGGTAGACTGGAATTGCATTGAAAGCATAGGAAAAGAGGCAGAACGTCCACAATGATGCACTTGGCCAAAAAGGGCGTATGCGTTTTTTCCTGAATATATTCAGGAAAAAACGCATACGCCCTTTTTGGCCAACCAAGCAAGCTTGCAAAGGAAATCTGCACTACAATGAAGTCTCACTTCCCCCCGGTCAAAAGGGCCATCTGAAAAAAGTGTAAAATCCAGAAAGGCAGGACAAGCCATGGAGAACTGGGAGCCTTGTTATGCTGAAGGGCGGGATGTAAATTGCCAACAACCACTCAGGAGAAGTGTATGGTGTTTCCTGAAACATCTAAAAAACAAAGCAACAGAGCCTAGGGCACTTCCACTTATGGTCCTATAGCTTAGGGAATTTAAAATCAAAAAGACACAGCCACCCCAAAGTTTAGAACGGCTCTGTTTACAAGAACCTCGTTTACAGTACAAGTTCAACATCGCAGAAAGTGAAAAATGGATAAAAAAGTTGTGGTATTTACTTACAAAGCAATATCACTCAGCAATGAAATCTGTGTCATCAGGACCTTAGCAGCACAATGAGTGGATTCAGGTATGATGATTCTAACTGAAATAAGTCACACAGAAAAAGAAACATCATAAGATATCAGTAATACACGGAATGGAAACTTGGCTACACAGGAACTGAATTACAGAACAGAACAGGGTCTCAAATTTAGAAAACCAACTTATGCTTGCTTAAGGGGAAAGGTGAGTTGGGGTGCTGCATAAAACCAGAGATTGAAATGAGCACAGATAAAGTTCCTTAAGCCAAATATGGAATAGACAAGAGGTACTCCTTGCTCAACGAAATGGACTCAACACCGCATATTAAACGCCTAAGAATGTACCTGACTAGTAAGTATCTTAAAACCTATGGATTGCTATGTCTCCGAAAGAGAATCAAGCATGTGTACAGGGGCATAAACGCAGCAGTGATAGGATTGGAGAGGTTCGGTGAGCAAATGAAGACCCTTTGAAGTCATATTGCATGGTACCCATTCCACGGGTTTCAAATACACAGGTTTAAGGTATTCTTCCTTCAGCTAAAACATGCATGTGGAACCCAAGTATGATCAACCATGTGAACGGGAGACGTGTTCAAATATGTCTCAGTTTTCCTCCCCTGGTACTCGGGTGCAACATTCCAGACGCTTTACTAACACTCTCCCCACTTGGAAAGTCAGTGCCTTTAACCTCCTGTTTGGCCCAGTTTGCAATTTCTGCGGAAGATGAACAGGAATAGCGAGAACCAATGAGAGACTAGCTGGAGGTGTCTGGACGGGCAAATTTAACTCTCATTTCCCACCAGGAAGAGGAAATAACCAAAGGCTCAGCATGCCGTTCCGGAACCAGATTAGGGCCTGAAGACATCCTGCGGTGTTGCGGCCAGGTCACAAGAAAGCGAGTTGAAGAAAGGAGCTCAGGGGCACTGTAATTCACAAACCTGCAGAGTTATAAATGACAGCTATCGTCCAAAAATAGACTGAAGTAAGGCTGCCAAGAGGACTTGAAAGCGGGGCAGAATTGCAGGAAACCGATTTCAGGAGGTAGACTGGAATTGCATTGAAAGCATAGGAAAAGAGGCAGAACGTCCACAATGATGCACTTGGCCAAAAAGGGCGTATGCGTTTTTTCCTGAATATATTCAGGAAAAAACGCATACGCCCTTTTTGGCCAACCAAGCAAGCTTGCAAAGGAAATCTGCACTACAATGAAGTCTCACTTCCCCCCGGTCAAAAGGGCCATCTGAAAAAAGTGTAAAATACAGAAAGGCAGGACAGGCCATGGAGAACTGGGAGCCTTGTTATGCTGATGGGCGGGATGTAAATTGCCAACAACCACTCGGGAGAAGTGTATGGTGTTTCCTGAAACATCTAAAAAACAAAGCAACAGAGCCTAGGGCACTTCCACTTATGGTCCTATAGCTTAGGGAAATTAAAATCAAAAAGACACAGCCACCCCAAAGTTTGGAACGGCTCTGTTTACAAGAACCTCGTTTACAGTACAAGTTCAACATCGCAGAAAGTGAAAAATGGATAAAGAACTTGTGGTACTTACGTACAATGCAGTATCACTCAGCAATGAAATCTATGTCATCAGGCCCTTAGCAGCATAATGAGTGGATTCAGGTACGATGATTCTAACTGAAATAAGTCACACAGAAAAAGAAACATCATAAGATATCACTAATACACGGAATGTAAACTTGGCTACACAGGAACTGAATTACAGAACAGAACAGGGTCTCAAATTTAGAAAACCAACTTATGCTTGCTTAAGGGTAAAGGTGAGTTGGGGTGCTGCATAAAACCAGAGATTGAAATGAGCACAGATAAAGTTCCTTAAGCCAAATATGGAATAGACAAGAGCTACTCCTTGCTCAACGAAATGGACACAACACCGCATATTATATGCCTAAGAATGTACCTGACTAGTAAGTATCTTAAAACCTATGGATTGCTATGTCTCCGAAAGAGAATCAAGCATGTGTACAGGGGCATAAACGCAGCAGTGATAGGATTGGAGAGGTTCGGTGAGCAAATGAAGACCCTTTGAAGTCATATTGCATGGTACCCATTCCACGGGTTTCAACTACCCAGGTTTAAGGTATTCTTCCTTCAGCTAAAACATGCATGTGGGACCTAGAGTATGATCAACCATGTGATCGGGAGACGTGTTCAAATATGTCTCAGTTTTCGTACCCTGGTACTCGGGTGCAACATTCCAGACGCTTTACTAACACTCTCCCCACTTGGAGAGTCAGTCCCTTTAACCTCCTGTTTGGCCCAGTTTGCAATTTCTGTGGAAGATGAACAGGAATAGCGAGAACCAATGAGAGACTAGCTGGAGGTGTCTGGATGGGCAAATTTAACTCTCATTTCCCACCAGGAAGAGGAATTAACCTAAGGCGCAGCGTGCCGTGCCAGAACCAGATTAGGGCCTGAAGACATCCTGCGGTGTTGCGGCCAGGTCACAAGAAAGCGAGTTGAAGAAAGGAGCTCAGGGGCACTGTAATTCACAAACCTGCAGAGTTATAAATGACAGCTATCGTCCAAAAATAGACTGAAGTAAGGCTGCCAAGAGGACTTGAAAGCGGGGCAGAATTGCAGGAAACCGATTTCAGGAGGTAGACTGGAATTGCATTGAAAGCATAGGAAAAGAGGCAGAACGTCCACAATGATGCACTTGGCCAAAAAGGGCGTATGCGTTTTTTCCTGAATATATTCAGGAAAAAACGCATACGCCCTTTTTGGCCAACCAAGCAAGCTTGCAAAGGAAATCTGCACTACAATGAAGTCTCACTTCCCCCCGGTCAAAAGGGCCATCTGAAAAAAGTGTAAAATCCAGAAAGGCAGGACAGGCCATGGAGAACTGGGAGCCTTGTTATGCTGAAGGGCGGGATGTAAATTGCCAACAACCACTCGGGAGAAGTGTATGGTGTTTCCTGAAACATCTAAAAAACAAAGCAACAGAGCCTAGGGCACTTCCACTTATGGTCCTATAGCTTAGGGAATTTAAAATCAAAAAGACACAGCCACCCCAAAGTTTCGAACGGCTCTGTTTACAAGAACCTCGTTTACAGTAGTTCAACATCGCAGAAAGTGAAAAATGGATAAAGAACTTGTGGTCCTTACGTACAATTCAGTATCACTCAGCAATGAAATCTATGTCATCAGGCCCGTAGCAGCATAATGAGTGGATTCAGGTACGATGATTCTAACTGAAATAAGTCACACAGAAAAAGAAACATCATAAGATATCACTAATACACGGAATGGAAACTTGGCTACACAGGAACTGAATTACAGAACAGAACAGGGTCTCAAATTTAGAAAACCAACTTATGCTTGCTTAAGGGTAAAGGTGAGTTGGGGTGCTGCATAAAACCAGAGATTGAAATGAGCACAGATAAAGTTCCTTAAGCCAAATATGGAATAGACAAGAGCTACTCCTTGCTCAACGAAATGGACTCAACACCGCATATTAAACGCCTAAGAATGTACCTGACTAGTAAGTATCTTAAAACCTATGGATTGCTATGTCTCCGAAAGAGAATCAAGCATGTGTACAGGGGCATAAACGCAGCAGTGATAGGATTGGAGAGGTTCGGTGAGCAAATGAAGACCCTTTGAAGTCATATTGCATGGTACCCATTCCACGGGTTTCAACTACCCAGGTTTAAGGTATTCTTCCTTCAGCTAAAACATGCATGTGGAACCTAGAGTATGATCAACCATGTGATCGGGAGACGTGTTCAAATATGTCTCAGTTTTCGTACCCTGGTACTCGGGTGCAACATTCCAGACGCTTTACTAACACTCTCCCCACTTGGAGAGTCAGTCCCTTTAACCTCCTGTTTGGCCCAGTTTGCAATTTCTGTGGAAGATGAACAGGAATAGCGAGAACCAATGAGAGACTAGCTGGAGGTGTCTGGATGGGCAAATTTAACTCTCATTTCCCACCAGGAAGAGGAATTAACCTAAGGCGCAGCGTGCCATGCCAGAACCAGATTAGGGCCTGAAGACATCCTGCGGTGTTGCGGCCAGGTCACAAGAAAGCGAGTTGAAGAAAGGAGCTCAGGGGCACTGTAATTCACAAACCTGCAGAGTTATAAATGACAGCTATCGTCCAAAAATAGACTGAAGTAAGGCTGCCAAGAGGACTTGAAAGCGGGGCAGAATTGCAGGAAACCGATTTCAGGAGGTAGACTGGAATTGCATTGAAAGCATAGGAAAAGAGGCAGAACGTCCACAATGATGCACTTGGCCAAAAAGGGCGTATGCGTTTTTTCCTGAATATATTCAGGAAAAAACGCATACGCCCTTTTTGGCCAACCAAGCAAGCTTGCAAAGGAAATCTGCACTACAATGAAGTCTCACTTCCCCCCGGTCAAAAGGGCCATCTGAAAAAAGTGTAAAATACAGAAAGGCAGGACAGGCCATGGAGAACTGGGAGCCTTGTTATGCTGAAGGGCGGGATGTAAATTGCCAACAACCACTCGGGAGAAGTGTATGGTGTTTCCTGAAACATCTAAAAAACAAAGCAACAGAGCCTAGGGCACTTCCACTTATGGTCCTATAGCTTAGGGAATTTAAAATCAAAAAGACACAGCCACCCCAAAGTTTAGAACGGCTCTGTTTACAAGAACCTCGTTTACAGTACAAGTTCAACATCGCAGAAAGTGAAAAATGGATAAAAAAGTTGTGGTATTTACTTACAAAGCAATATCACTCAGCAATGAAATCTGTGTCATCAGGACCTTAGCAGCACAATGAGTGGATTCAGGTATGATGATTCTAACTGAAATAAGTCACACAGAAAAAGAAACATCATAAGATATCAGTAATACACGGAATGTAAACTTGGCTACACAGGAACTGAATTACAGAACAGAACAGGGTCTCAAATTTAGAAAACCAACTTATGCTTGCTTAAGGGGAAAGGTGAGTTGGGGTGCTGCATAAAACCAGAGATTGAAATGAGCACAGATAAAGTTCCTTAAGCCAAATATGGAATAGACAAGAGCTACTCCTTGCTCAACGAAATGGACTCAACACCGCATATTAAACGCCTAAGAATGTACCTGACTAGTAAGTATCTTAAAACCTATGGATTGCTATGTCTCCGAAAGAGAATCAAGCATGTGTACAGGGGCATAAACGCAGCAGTGATAGGATTGGAGAGGTTCGGTGAGCAAATGAAGACCCTTTGAAGTCATATTGCATGGTACCCATTCCACGGGTTTCAAATACACAGGTTTAAGGTATTCTTCCTTCAGCTAAAACATGCATGTGGAACCCAAGTATGATCAACCATGTGAACGGGAGACGTGTTCAAATATGTCTCAGTTTTCCTCCCCTGGTACTCGGGTGCAACATTCCAGACGCTTTACTAACACTCTCCCCACTTGGAAAGTCAGTGCCTTTAACCTCCTGTTTGGCCCAGTTTGCAATTTCTGCGGAAGATGAACAGGAATAGCGAGAACCAATGAGAGACTAGCTGGAGGTGTCTGGACGGGCAAATTTAACTCTCATTTCCCACCAGGAAGAGGAAATAACCAAAGGCTCAGCATGCCGTTCCGGAACCAGATTAGGGCCTGAAGACATCCTGCGGTGTTGCGGCCAGGTCACAAGAAAGCGAGTTGAAGAAAGGAGCTCAGGGGCACTGTAATTCACAAACCTGCAGAGTTATAAATGACAGCTATCGTCCAAAAATAGACTGAAGTAAGGCTGCCAAGAGGACTTGAAAGCGGGGCAGAATTGCAGGAAACCGATTTCAGGAGGTAGACTGGAATTGCATTGAAAGCATAGGAAAAGAGGCAGAACGTCCACAATGATGCACTTGGCCAAAAAGGGCGTATGCGTTTTTTCCTGAATATATTCAGGAAAAAACGCATACGCCCTTTTTGGCCAACCAAGCAAGCTTGCAAAGGAAATCTGCACTACAATGAAGTCTCACTTCCCCCCGGTCAAAAGGGCCATCTGAAAAAAGTGTAAAATCCAGAAAGGCAGGACAGGCCATGGAGAACTGGGAGCCTTGTTATGCTGATGGGCGGGATGTAAATTGCCAACAACCACTCGGGAGAAGTGTATGGTGTTTCCTGAAACATCTAAAAAACAAAGCAACAGAGCCTAGGGCACTTCCACTTATGGTCCTATAGCTTAGGGAAATTAAAATCAAAAAGACACAGCCACCCCAAAGTTTGGAACGGCTCTGTTTACAAGAACCTCGTTTACAGTACAAGTTCAACATCGCAGAAAGTGAAAAATGGATAAAGAACTTGTGGTACTTACGTACAATGCAGTATCACTCAGCAATGAAATCTATGTCATCAGGCCCGTAGCAGCATAATGAGTGGATTCAGGTACGATGATTCTAACTGAAATAAGTCACACAGAAAAAGAAACATCATAAGATATCACTAATACACGGAATGGAAACTTGGCTACACAGGAACTGAATTACAGAACAGAACAGGGTCTCAAATTTAGAAAACCAACTTATGCTTGCTTAAGGGTAAAGGTGAGTTGGGGTGCTGCATAAAACCAGAGATTGAAATGAGCACAGATAAAGTTCCTTAAGCCAAATATGGAATAGACAAGAGCTACTCCTTGCTCAACGAAATGGACTCAACACCGCATATTAAATGCCTAAGAATGTACCTGACTAGTAAGTATCTTAAAACCTATGGATTGCTATGTCTCCGAAAGAGAATCAAGCATGTGTACAGGGGCATAAACGCAGCAGTGATAGGATTGGAGAGGTTCGGTGAGCAAATGAAGACCCTTTGAAGTCATATTGCATGGTACCCATTCCACGGGTTTCAAATACACAGGTTTAAGGTATTCTTCCTTCAGCTAAAACATGCATGTGGAACCTAGAGTATGATCAACCATGTGATCGGGAGACGTGTTCAAATATGTCTCAGTTTTCGTACCCTGGTACTCGGGTGCAACATTCCAGACGCTTTACTAACACTCTCCCCACTTGGAGAGTCAGTCCCTTTAACCTCCTGTTTGGCCCAGTTTGCAATTTCTGTGGAAGATGAACAGGAATAGCGAGAACCAATGAGAGACTAGCTGGAGGTGTCTGGATGGGCAAATTTAACTCTCATTTCCCACCAGGAAGAGGAATTAACCTAAGGCGCAGCGTGCCGTGCCAGAACCAGATTAGGGCCTGAAGACATCCTGCGGTGTTGCGGCCAGGTCACAAGAAAGCGAGTTGAAGAAAGGAGCTCAGGGGCACTGTAATTCACAAACCTGCAGAGTTATAAATGACAGCTATCGTCCAAAAATAGACTGAAGTAAGGCTGCCAAGAGGACTTGAAAGCGGGGCAGAATTGCAGGAAACCGATTTCAGGAGGTAGACTGGAATTGCATTGAAAGCATAGGAAAAGAGGCAGAACGTCCACAATGATGCACTTGGCCAAAAAGGGCGTATGCGTTTTTTCCTGAATATATTCAGGAAAAAACGCATACGCCCTTTTTGGCCAACCAAGCAAGCTTGCAAAGGAAATCTGCACTACAATGAAGTCTCACTTCCCCCCGGTCAAAAGGGCCATCTGAAAAAAGTGTAAAATCCAGAAAGGCAGGACAGGCCATGGAGAACTGGGAGCCTTGTTATGCTGAAGGGCGGGATGTAAATTGCCAACAACCACTCGGGAGAAGTGTATGGTGTTTCCTGAAACATCTAAAAAACAAAGCAACAGAGCCTAGGGCACTTCCACTTATGGTCCTATAGCTTAGGGAATTTAAAATCAAAAAGACACAGCCACCCCAAAGTTTCGAACGGCTCTGTTTACAAGAACCTCGTTTACAGTAGTTCAACATCGCAGAAAGTGAAAAATGGATAAAGAACTTGTGGTCCTTACGTACAATTCAGTATCACTCAGCAATGAAATCTATGTCATCAGGCCCGTAGCAGCATAATGAGTGGATTCAGGTACGATGATTCTAACTGAAATAAGTCACACAGAAAAAGAAACATCATAAGATATCACTAATACACGGAATGGAAACTTGGCTACACAGGAACTGAATTACAGAACAGAACAGGGTCTCAAATTTAGAAAACCAACTTATGCTTGCTTAAGGGTAAAGGTGAGTTGGGGTGCTGCATAAAACCAGAGATTGAAATGAGCACAGATAAAGTTCCTTAAGCCAAATATGGAATAGAGAAGAGCTACTCCTTGCTCAACGAAATGGACTCAACACCGCATATTAAACGCCTAAGAATGTACCTGACTAGTAAGTATCTTAAAACCTATGGATTGCTATGTCTCCGAAAGAGAATCAAGCATGTGTACAGGGGCATAAACGCAGCAGTGATAGGATTGGAGAGGTTCGGTGAGCAAATGAAGACCCTTTGAAGTCATATTGCATGGTACCCATTCCACGGGTTTCAACTACCCAGGTTTAAGGTATTCTTCCTTCAGCTAAAACATGCATGTGGAACCTAGAGTATGATCAACCATGTGATCGGGAGACGTGTTCAAATATGTCTCAGTTTTCGTACCCTGGTACTCGGGTGCAACATTCCAGACGCTTTACTAACACTCTCCCCACTTGGAGAGTCAGTCCCTTTAACCTCCTGTTTGGCCCAGTTTGCAATTTCTGTGGAAGATGAACAGGAATAGCGAGAACCAATGAGAGACTAGCTGGAGGTGTCTGGATGGGCAAATTTAACTCTCATTTCCCACCAGGAAGAGGAATTAACCTAAGGCGCAGCGTGCCATGCCAGAACCAGATTAGGGCCTGAAGACATCCTGCGGTGTTGCGGCCAGGTCACAAGAAAGCGAGTTGAAGAAAGGAGCTCAGGGGCACTGTAATTCACAAACCTGCAGAGTTATAAATGACAGCTATCGTCCAAAAATAGACTGAAGTAAGGCTGCCAAGAGGACTTGAAAGCGGGGCAGAATTGCAGGAAACCGATTTCAGGAGGTAGACTGGAATTGCATTGAAAGCATAGGAAAAGAGGCAGAACGTCCACAATGATGCACTTGGCCAAAAAGGGCGTATGCGTTTTTTCCTGAATATATTCAGGAAAAAACGCATACGCCCTTTTTGGCCAACCAAGCAAGCTTGCAAAGGAAATCTGCACTACAATGAAGTCTCACTTCCCCCCGGTCAAAAGGGCCATCTGAAAAAAGTGTAAAATACAGAAAGGCAGGACAGGCCATGGAGAACTGGGAGCCTTGTTATGCTGAAGGGCGGGATGTAAATTGCCAACAACCACTCGGGAGAAGTGTATGGTGTTTCCTGAAACATCTAAAAAACAAAGCAACAGAGCCTAGGGCACTTCCACTTATGGTCCTATAGCTTAGGGAATTTAAAATCAAAAAGACACAGCCACCCCAAAGTTTAGAACGGCTCTGTTTACAAGAACCTCGTTTACAGTACAAGTTCAACATCGCAGAAAGTGAAAAATGGATAAAAAAGTTGTGGTATTTACTTACAAAGCAATATCACTCAGCAATGAAATCTGTGTCATCAGGACCTTAGCAGCACAATGAGTGGATTCAGGTATGATGATTCTAACTGAAATAAGTCACACAGAAAAAGAAACATCATAAGATATCAGTAATACACGGAATGTAAACTTGGCTACACAGGAACTGAATTACAGAACAGAACAGGGTCTCAAATTTAGAAAACCAACTTATGCTTGCTTAAGGGGAAAGGTGAGTTGGGGTGCTGCATAAAACCAGAGATTGAAATGAGCACAGATAAAGTTCCTTAAGCCAAATATGGAATAGACAAGAGCTACTCCTTGCTCAACGAAATGGACTCAACACCGCATATTAAACGCCTAAGAATGTACCTGACTAGTAAGTATCTTAAAACCTATGGATTGCTATGTCTCCGAAAGAGAATCAAGCATGTGTACAGGGGCATAAACGCAGCAGTGATAGGATTGGAGAGGTTCGGTGAGCAAATGAAGACCCTTTGAAGTCATATTGCATGGTACCCATTCCACGGGTTTCAAATACACAGGTTTAAGGTATTCTTCCTTCAGCTAAAACATGCATGTGGAACCCAAGTATGATCAACCATGTGAACGGGAGACGTGTTCAAATATGTCTCAGTTTTCCTCCCCTGGTACTCGGGTGCAACATTCCAGACGCTTTACTAACACTCTCCCCACTTGGAAAGTCAGTGCCTTTAACCTCCTGTTTGGCCCAGTTTGCAATTTCTGCGGAAGATGAACAGGAATAGCGAGAACCAATGAGAGACTAGCTGGAGGTGTCTGGACGGGCAAATTTAACTCTCATTTCCCACCAGGAAGAGGAAATAACCAAAGGCTCAGCATGCCGTTCCGGAACCAGATTAGGGCCTGAAGACATCCTGCGGTGTTGCGGCCAGGTCACAAGAAAGCGAGTTGAAGAAAGGAGCTCAGGGGCACTGTAATTCACAAACCTGCAGAGTTATAAATGACAGCTATCGTCCAAAAATAGACTGAAGTAAGGCTGCCAAGAGGACTTGAAAGCGGGGCAGAATTGCAGGAAACCGATTTCAGGAGGTAGACTGGAATTGCATTGAAAGCATAGGAAAAGAGGCAGAACGTCCACAATGATGCACTTGGCCAAAAAGGGCGTATGCGTTTTTTCCTGAATATATTCAGGAAAAAACGCATACGCCCTTTTTGGCCAACCAAGCAAGCTTGCAAAGGAAATCTGCACTACAATGAAGTCTCACTTCCCCCCGGTCAAAAGGGCCATCTGAAAAAAGTGTAAAATCCAGAAAGGCAGGACAGGCCATGGAGAACTGGGAGCCTTGTTATGCTGATGGGCGGGATGTAAATTGCCAACAACCACTCGGGAGAAGTGTATGGTGTTTCCTGAAACATCTAAAAAACAAAGCAACAGAGCCTAGGGCACTTCCACTTATGGTCCTATAGCTTAGGGAAATTAAAATCAAAAAGACACAGCCACCCCAAAGTTTGGAACGGCTCTGTTTACAAGAACCTCGTTTACAGTACAAGTTCAACATCGCAGAAAGTGAAAAATGGATAAAGAACTTGTGGTACTTACGTACAATGCAGTATCACTCAGCAATGAAATCTATGTCATCAGGCCCGTAGCAGCATAATGAGTGGATTCAGGTACGATGATTCTAACTGAAATAAGTCACACAGAAAAAGAAACATCATAAGATATCACTAATACACGGAATGGAAACTTGGCTACACAGGAACTGAATTACAGAACAGAACAGGGTCTCAAATTTAGAAAACCAACTTATGCTTGCTTAAGGGTAAAGGTGAGTTGGGGTGCTGCATAAAACCAGAGATTGAAATGAGCACAGATAAAGTTCCTTAAGCCAAATATGGAATAGACAAGAGCTACTCCTTGCTCAACGAAATGGACTCAACACCGCATATTAAATGCCTAAGAATGTACCTGACTAGTAAGTATCTTAAAACCTATGGATTGCTATGTCTCCGAAAGAGAATCAAGCATGTGTACAGGGGCATAAACGCAGCAGTGATAGGATTGGAGATGTTCGGTGAGCAAATGAAGACCCTTTGAAGTCATATTGCATGGTACCCATTCCACGGGTTTCAACTACCCAGGTTTAAGGTATTCTTCCTTCAGCTAAAACATGCATGTGGAACCTAGAGTATGATCAACCATGTGATCGGGAGACGTGTTCAAATATGTCTCAGTTTTCGTACCCTGGTAC
The DNA here is from genome assembly GCF_949987515.2 of Delphinus delphis. Taxonomy (NCBI): domain Eukaryota; kingdom Metazoa; phylum Chordata; class Mammalia; order Artiodactyla; family Delphinidae; genus Delphinus; species Delphinus delphis. Next base: position 315,734 of record NW_027192682.1, on the reverse strand, counting down.
TCGGGTGCAACATTCCAGACGCTTTACTAACACTCTCCCCACTTGGAGAGTCAGTCCCTTTAACCTCCTGTTTGGCCCAGTTTGCAATTTCTGTGGAAGATGAACAGGAATAGCGAGAACCAATGAGAGACTAGCTGGAGGTGTCTGGATGGGCAAATTTAACTCTCATTTCCCACCAGGAAGAGGAATTAACCTAAGGCGCAGCGTGCCGTGCCAGAACCAGATTAGGGCCTGAAGACATCCTGCGGTGTTGCGGCCAGGTCACAAGAAAGCGAGTTGAAGAAAGGAGCTCAGGGGCACTGTAATTCACAAACCTGCAGAGTTATAAATGACAGCTATCGTCCAAAAATAGACTGAAGTAAGGCTGCCAAGAGGACTTGAAAGCGGGGCAGAATTGCAGGAAACCGATTTCAGGAGGTAGACTGGAATTGCATTGAAAGCATAGGAAAAGAGGCAGAACGTCCACAATGATGCACTTGGCCAAAAAGGGCGTATGCGTTTTTTCCTGAATATATTCAGGAAAAAACGCATACGCCCTTTTTGGCCAACCAAGCAAGCTTGCAAAGGAAATCTGCACTACAATGAAGTCTCACTTCCCCCCGGTCAAAAGGGCCATCTGAAAAAAGTGTAAAATACAGAAAGGCAGGACAGGCCATGGAGAACTGGGAGCCTTGTTATGCTGATGGGCGGGATGTAAATTGCCAACAACCACTCGGGAGAAGTGTATGGTGTTTCCTGAAACATCTAAAAAACAAAGCAACAGAGCCTAGGGCACTTCCACTTATGGTCCTATAGCTTAGGGAATTTAAAATCAAAAAGACACAGCCACCCCAAAGTTTAGAACGGCTCTGTTTACAAGAACCTCGTTTACAGTACAAGTTCAACATCGCAGAAAGTGAAAAATGGATAAAAAAGTTGTGGTATTTACTTACAAAGCAATATCACTCAGCAATGAAATCTGTGTCATCAGGCCCTTAGCAGCACAATGAGTGGATTCAGGTATGATGATTCTAACTGAAATAAGTCACACAGAAAAAGAAACATCATAAGATATCAGTAATACACGGAATGGAAACTTGGCTACACAGGAACTGAATTACAGAACAGAACAGGGTCTCAAATTTAGAAAACCAACTTATGCTTGCTTAAGGGGAAAGGTGAGTTGGGGTGCTGCATAAAACCAGAGATTGAAATGAGCACAGAAAAAGTTCCTTAAGCCAAATATGGAATAGACAAGAGCTACTCCTTGCTCAACGAAATGGACTCAACACCGCATATTAAACGCCTAAGAATGTACCTGACTAGTAAGTATCTTAAAACCTATGGATTGCTATGTCTCCGAAAGAGAATCAAGCATGTGTACAGGGGCATAAACGCAGCAGTGATAGGATTGGAGAGGTTCGGTGAGCAAATGAAGACCCTTTGAAGTCATATTGCATGGTACCCATTCCACGGGTTTCAAATACACAGGTTTAAGGTATTCTTCCTTCAGCTAAAACATGCATGTGGAACCCAAGTATGATCAACCATGTGAACGGGAGACGTGTTCAAATATGTCTCAGTTTTCCTCCCCTGGTACTCGGGTGCAACATTCCAGACGCTTTACTAACACTCTCCCCACTTGGAAAGTCAGTGCCTTTAACCTCCTGTTTGGCCCAGTTTGCAATTTCTGCGGAAGATGAACAGGAATAGCGAGAACCAATGAGAGACTAGCTGGAGGTGTCTGGACTGGCAAATTTAACTCTCATTTCCCACCAGGAAGAGGAAATAACCAAAGGCTCAGCATGCCGTTCCGGAACCAGATTAGGGCCTGAAGACATCCTGCGGTGTTGCGGCCAGGTCACAAGAAAGCGAGTTGAAGAAAGGAGCTCAGGGGCACTGTAATTCACAAACCTGCAGAGTTATAAATGACAGCTATCGTCCAAAAATAGACTGAAGTAAGGCTGCCAAGAGGACTTGAAAGCGGGGCAGAATTGCAGGAAACCGATTTCAGGAGGTAGACTGGAATTGCATTGAAAGCATAGGAAAAGAGGCAGAACGTCCACAATGATGCACTTGGCCAAAAAGGGCGTATGCGTTTTTTCCTGAATATATTCAGGAAAAAACGCATACGCCCTTTTTGGCCAACCAAGCAAGCTTGCAAAGGAAATCTGCACTACAATGAAGTCTCACTTCCCCCCGGTCAAAAGGGCCATCTGAAAAAAGTGTAAAATCCAGAAAGGCAGGACAGGCCATGGAGAACTGGGAGCCTTGTTATGCTGATGGGCGGGATGTAAATTGCCAACAACCACTCGGGAGAAGTGTATGGTGTTTCCTGAAACATCTAAAAAACAAAGCAACAGAGCCTAGGGCACTTCCACTTATGGTCCTATAGCTTAGGGAAATTAAAATCAAAAAGACACAGCCACCCCAAAGTTTGGAACGGCTCTGTTTACAAGAACCTCGTTTACAGTACAAGTTCAACATCGCAGAAAGTGAAAAATGGATAAAGAACTTGTGGTACTTACGTACAATGCAGTATCACTCAGCAATGAAATCTATGTCATCAGGCCCGTAGCAGCATAATGAGTGGATTCAGGTACGATGATTCTAACTGAAATAAGTCACACAGAAAAAGAAACATCATAAGATATCACTAATACACGGAATGGAAACTTGGCTACACAGGAACTGAATTACAGAACAGAACAGGGTCTCAAATTTAGAAAACCAACTTATGCTTGCTTAAGGGTAAAGGTGAGTTGGGGTGCTGCATAAAACCAGAGATTGAAATGAGCACAGATAAAGTTCCTTAAGCCAAATATGGAATAGACAAGAGCTACTCCTTGCTCAACGAAATGGACTCAACACCGCATATTAAACGCCTAAGAATGTACCTGACTAGTAAGTATCTTAAAACCTATGGATTGCTATGTCTCCGAAAGAGAATCAAGCATGTGTACAGGGGCATAAACGCAGCAGTGATAGGATTGGAGAGGTTCGGTGAGCAAATGAAGACCCTTTGAAGTCATATTGCATGGTACCCATTCCACGGGTTTCAACTACCCAGGTTTAAGGTATTCTTCCTTCAGCTAAAACATGCATGTGGAACCTAGAGTATGATCAACCATGTGATCGGGAGACGTGTTCAAATATGTCTCAGTTTTCGTACCCTGGTACTCGGGTGCAACATTCCAGACGCTTTACTAACACTCTCCCCACTTGGAGAGTCAGTCCCTTTAACCTCCTGTTTGGCCCAGTTTGCAATTTCTGTGGAAGATGAACAGGAATAGCGAGAACCAATGAGAGACTAGCTGGAGGTGTCTGGATCGGCAAATTTAACTCTCATTTCCCACCAGGAAGAGGAATTAACCTAAGGCGCAGCGTGCCGTGCCAGAACCAGATTAGGGCCTGAAGACATCCTGTGGTGTTGCGGCCAGGTCACAAGAAAGCGAGTTGAAGAAAGGAGCTCAGGGGCACTGTAATTCACAAACCTGCAGAGTTATAAATGACAGCTATCGTCCAAAAATAGACTGAAGTAAGGCTGCCAAGAGGACTTGAAAGCGGGGCAGAATTGCAGGAAACCGATTTCAGGAGGTAGACTGGAATTGCATTGAAAGCATAGGAAAAGAGGCAGAACGTCCACAATGATGCACTTGGCCAAAAAGGGCGTATGCGTTTTTTCCTGAATATATTCAGGAAAAAACGCATACGCCCTTTTTGGCCAACCAAGCAAGCTTGCAAAGGAAATCTGCACTACAATGAAGTCTCACTTCCCCCCGGTCAAAAGGGCCATCTGAAAAAAGTGTAAAATACAGAAAGGCAGGACAGGCCATGGAGAACTGGGAGCCTTGTTATGCTGAAGGGCGGGATGTAAATTGCCAACAACCACTCGGGAGAAGTGTATGGTGTTTCCTGAAACATCTAAAAAACAAAGCAACAGAGCCTAGGGCACTTCCACTTATGGTCCTATAGCTTAGGGAATTTAAAATCAAAAAGACACAGCCACCCCAAAGTTTAGAACGGCTCTGTTTACAAGAACCTCGTTTACAGTACAAGTTCAACATCGCAGAAAGTGAAAAATGGATAAAAAAGTTGTGGTATTTACTTACAAAGCAATATCACTCAGCAATGAAATCTGTGTCATCAGGCCCTTAGCAGCACAATGAGTGGATTCAGGTATGATGATTCTAACTGAAATAAGTCACACAGAAAAAGAAACATCATAAGATATCAGTAATACACGGAATGGAAACTTGGCTACACAGGAACTGAATTACAGAACAGAACAGGGTCTCAAATTTAGAAAACCAACTTATGCTTGCTTAAGGGGAAAGGTGAGTTGGGGTGCTGCATAAAACCAGAGATTGAAATGAGCACAGAAAAAGTTCCTTAAGCCAAATATGGAATAGACAAGAGCTACTCCTTGCTCAACGAAATGGACTCAACACCGCATATTAAACGCCTAAGAATGTACCTGACTAGTAAGTATCTTAAAACCTATGGATTGCTATGTCTCCGAAAGAGAATCAAGCATGTGTACAGGGGCATAAACGCAGCAGTGATAGGATTGGAGAGGTTCGGTGAGCAAATGAAGACCCTTTGAAGTCATATTGCATGGTACCCATTCCACGGGTTTCAAATACACAGGTTTAAGGTATTCTTCCTTCAGCTAAAACATGCATGTGGAACCCAAGTATGATCAACCATGTGAACGGGAGACGTGTTCAAATATGTCTCAGTTTTCCTCCCCTGGTACTCGGGTGCAACATTCCAGACGCTTTACTAACACTCTCCCCACTTGGAAAGTCAGTGCCTTTAACCTCCTGTTTGGCCCAGTTTGCAATTTCTGCGGAAGATGAACAGGAATAGCGAGAACCAATGAGAGACTAGCTGGAGGTGTCTGGACTGGCAAATTTAACTCTCATTTCCCACCAGGAAGAGGAAATAACCAAAGGCTCAGCATGCCGTTCCGGAACCAGATTAGGGCCTGAAGACATCCTGCGGTGTTGCGGCCAGGTCACAAGAAAGCGAGTTGAAGAAAGGAGCTCAGGGGCACTGTAATTCACAAACCTGCAGAGTTATAAATGACAGCTATCGTCCAAAAATAGACTGAAGTAAGGCTGCCAAGAGGACTTGAAAGCGGGGCAGAATTGCAGGAAACCGATTTCAGGAGGTAGACTGGAATTGCATTGAAAGCATAGGAAAAGAGGCAGAACGTCCACAATGATGCACTTGGCCAAAAAGGGCGTATGCGTTTTTTCCTGAATATATTCAGGAAAAAACGCATACGCCCTTTTTGGCCAACCAAGCAAGCTTGCAAAGGAAATCTGCACTACAATGAAGTCTCACTTCCCCCCGGTCAAAAGGGCCATCTGAAAAAAGTGTAAAATCCAGAAAGGCAGGACAGGCCATGGAGAACTGGGAGCCTTGTTATGCTGATGGGCGGGATGTAAATTGCCAACAACCACTCGGGAGAAGTGTATGGTGTTTCCTGAAACATCTAAAAAACAAAGCAACAGAGCCTAGGGCACTTCCACTTATGGTCCTATAGCTTAGGGAAATTAAAATCAAAAAGACACAGCCACCCCAAAGTTTGGAACGGCTCTGTTTACAAGAACCTCGTTTACAGTACAAGTTCAACATCGCAGAAAGTGAAAAATGGATAAAGAACTTGTGGTACTTACGTACAATGCAGTATCACTCAGCAATGAAATCTATGTCATCAGGCCCGTAGCAGCATAATGAGTGGATTCAGGTACGATGATTCTAACTGAAATAAGTCACACAGAAAAAGAAACATCATAAGATATCACTAATACACGGAATGGAAACTTGGCTACACAGGAACTGAATTACAGAACAGAACAGGGTCTCAAATTTAGAAAACCAACTTATGCTTGCTTAAGGGTAAAGGTGAGTTGGGGTGCTGCATAAAACCAGAGATTGAAATGAGCACAGATAAAGTTCCTTAAGCCAAATATGGAATAGACAAGAGCTACTCCTTGCTCAACGAAATGGACTCAACACCGCATATTAAACGCCTAAGAATGTACCTGACTAGTAAGTATCTTAAAACCTATGGATTGCTATGTCTCCGAAAGAGAATCAAGCATGTGTACAGGGGCATAAACGCAGCAGTGATAGGATTGGAGAGGTTCGGTGAGCAAATGAAGACCCTTTGAAGTCATATTGCATGGTACCCATTCCACGGGTTTCAACTACCCAGGTTTAAGGTATTCTTCCTTCAGCTAAAACATGCATGTGGAACCTAGAGTATGATCAACCATGTGATCGGGAGACGTGTTCAAATATGTCTCAGTTTTCGTACCCTGGTACTCGGGTGCAACATTCCAGACGCTTTACTAACACTCTCCCCACTTGGAGAGTCAGTCCCTTTAACCTCCTGTTTGGCCCAGTTTGCAATTTCTGTGGAAGATGAACAGGAATAGCGAGAACCAATGAGAGACTAGCTGGAGGTGTCTGGATCGGCAAATTTAACTCTCATTTCCCACCAGGAAGAGGAATTAACCTAAGGCGCAGCGTGCCGTGCCAGAACCAGATTAGGGCCTGAAGACATCCTGTGGTGTTGCGGCCAGGTCACAAGAAAGCGAGTTGAAGAAAGGAGCTCAGGGGCACTGTAATTCACAAACCTGCAGAGTTATAAATGACAGCTATCGTCCAAAAATAGACTGAAGTAAGGCTGCCAAGAGGACTTGAAAGCGGGGCAGAATTGCAGGAAACCGATTTCAGGAGGTAGACTGGAATTGCATTGAAAGCATAGGAAAAGAGGCAGAACGTCCACAATGATGCACTTGGCCAAAAAGGGCGTATGCGTTTTTTCCTGAATATATTCAGGAAAAAACGCATACGCCCTTTTTGGCCAACCAAGCAAGCTTGCAAAGGAAATCTGCACTACAATGAAGTCTCACTTCCCCCCGGTCAAAAGGGCCATCTGAAAAAAGTGTAAAATACAGAAAGGCAGGACAGGCCATGGAGAACTGGGAGCCTTGTTATGCTGAAGGGCGGGATGTAAATTGCCAACAACCACTCGGGAGAAGTGTATGGTGTTTCCTGAAACATCTAAAAAACAAAGCAACAGAGCCTAGGGCACTTCCACTTATGGTCCTATAGCTTAGGGAATTTAAAATCAAAAAGACACAGCCACCCCAAAGTTTAGAACGGCTCTGTTTACAAGAACCTCGTTTACAGTACAAGTTCAACATCGCAGAAAGTGAAAAATGGATAAAAAAGTTGTGGTATTTACTTACAAAGCAATATCACTCAGCAATGAAATCTGTGTCATCAGGACCTTAGCAGCACAATGAGTGGATTCAGGTATGATGATTCTAACTGAAATAAGTCACACAGAAAAAGAAACATCATAAGATATCAGTAATACACGGAATGGAAACTTGGCTACACAGGAACTGAATTACAGAACAGAACAGGGTCTCAAATTTAGAAAACCAACTTATGCTTGCTTAAGGGGAAAGGTGAGTTGGGGTGCTGCATAAAACCAGAGATTGAAATGAGCACAGATAAAGTTCCTTAAGCCAAATATGGAATAGACAAGAGCTACTCCTTGCTCAACGAAATGGACTCAACACCGCATATTAAACGCCTAAGAATGTACCTGACTAGTAAGTATCTTAAAACCTATGGATTGCTATGTCTCCGAAAGAGAATCAAGCATGTGTACAGGGGCATAAACGCAGCAGTGATAGGATTGGAGAGGTTCGGTGAGCAAATGAAGACCCTTTGAAGTCATATTGCATGGTACCCATTCCACGGGTTTCAAATACACAGGTTTAAGGTATTCTTCCTTCAGCTAAAACATGCATGTGGAACCCAAGTATGATCAACCATGTGAACGGGAGACGTGTTCAAATATGTCTCAGTTTTCCTCCCCTGGTACTCGGGTGCAACATTCCAGACGCTTTACTAACACTCTCCCCACTTGGAAAGTCAGTGCCTTTAACCTCCTGTTTGGCCCAGTTTGCAATTTCTGCGGAAGATGAACAGGAATAGCGAGAACCAATGAGAGACTAGCTGGAGGTGTCTGGACGGGCAAATTTAACTCTCATTTCCCACCAGGAAGAGGAAATAACCAAAGGCTCAGCATGCCGTTCCGGAACCAGATTAGGGCCTGAAGACATCCTGCGGTGTTGCGGCCAGGTCACAAGAAAGCGAGTTGAAGAAAGGAGCTCAGGGGCACTGTAATTCACAAACCTGCAGAGTTATAAATGACAGCTATCGTCCAAAAATAGACTGAAGTAAGGCTGCCAAGAGGACTTGAAAGCGGGGCAGAATTGCAGGAAACCGATTTCAGGAGGTAGACTGGAATTGCATTGAAAGCATAGGAAAAGAGGCAGAACGTCCACAATGATGCACTTGGCCAAAAAGGGCGTATGCGTTTTTTCCTGAATATATTCAGGAAAAAACGCATACGCCCTTTTTGGCCAACCAAGCAAGCTTGCAAAGGAAATCTGCACTACAATGAAGTCTCACTTCCCCCCGGTCAAAAGGGCCATCTGAAAAAAGTGTAAAATCCAGAAAGGCAGGACAGGCCATGGAGAACTGGGAGCCTTGTTATGCTGATGGGCGGGATGTAAATTGCCAACAACCACTCGGGAGAAGTGTATGGTGTTTCCTGAAACATCTAAAAAACAAAGCAACAGAGCCTAGGGCACTTCCACTTATGGTCCTATAGCTTAGGGAAATTAAAATCAAAAAGACACAGCCACCCCAAAGTTTAGAACGGCTCTGTTTACAAGAACCTCGTTTACAGTACAAGTTCAACATCGCAGAAAGTGAAAAATGGATAAAGAACTTGTGGTACTTACGTACAATGCAGTATCACTCAGCAATGAAATCTATGTCATCAGGCCCGTAGCAGCATAATGAGTGGATTCAGGTACGATGATTCTAACTGAAATAAGTCACACAGAAAAAGAAACATCATAAGATATCACTAATACACGGAATGTAAACTTGGCTACACAGGAACTGAATTACAGAACAGAACAGGGTCTCAAATTTAGAAAACCAACTTATGCTTGCTTAAGGGTAAAGGTGAGTTGGGGTGCTGCATAAAACCAGAGATTGAAATGAGCACAGATAAAGTTCCTTAAGCCAAATATGGAATAGACAAGAGCTACTCCTTGCTCAACGAAATGGACTCAACACCGCATATTAAATGCCTAAGAATGTACCTGACTAGTAAGTATCTTAAAACCTATGGATTGCTATGTCTCCGAAAGAGAATCAAGCATGTGTACAGGGGCATAAACGCAGCAGTGATAGGATTGGAGAGGTTCGGTGAGCAAATGAAGACCCTTTGAAGTCATATTGCATGGTACCCATTCCACGGGTTTCAACTACCCAGGTTTAAGGTATTCTTCCTTCAGCTAAAACATGCATGTGGAACCTAGAGTATGATCAACCATGTGATCGGGAGACGTGTTCAAATATGTCTCAGTTTTCGTACCCTGGTACTCGGGTGCAACATTCCAGACGCTTTACTAACACTCTCCCCACTTGGAGAGTCAGTCCCTTTAACCTCCTGTTTGGCCCAGGTTGCAATTTCTGTGGAAGATGAACAGGAATAGCGAGAACCAATGAGAGACTAGCTGGAGGTGTCTGGATGGGCAAATTTAACTCTCATTTCCCACCAGGAAGAGGAATTAACCTAAGGCGCAGCGTGCCGTGCCAGAACCAGATTAGGGCCTGAAGACATCCTGCGGTGTTGCGGCCAGGTCACAAGAAAGCGAGTTGAAGAAAGGAGCTCAGGGGCACTGTAATTCACAAACCTGCAGAGTTATAAATGACAGCTATCGTCCAAAAATAGACTGAAGTAAGGCTGCCAAGAGGACTTGAAAGCGGGGCAGAATTGCAGGAAACCGATTTCAGGAGGTAGACTGGAATTGCATTGAAAGCATAGGAAAAGAGGCAGAACGTCCACAATGATGCACTTGGCCAAAAAGGGCGTATGCGTTTTTTCCTGAATATATTCAGGAAAAAACGCATACGCCCTTTTTGGCCAACCAAGCAAGCTTGCAAAGGAAATCTGCACTACAATGAAGTCTCACTTCCCCCCGGTCAAAAGGGCCATCTGAAAAAAGTGTAAAATCCAGAAAGGCAGGACAGGCCATGGAGAACTGGGAGCCTTGTTATGCTGATGGGCGGGATGTAAATTGCCAACAACCACTCGGGAGAAGTGTATGGTGTTTCCTGAAACATCTAAAAAACAAAGCAACAGAGCCTAGGGCACTTCCACTTATGGTCCTATAGCTTAGGGAAATTAAAATCAAAAAGACACAGCCACCCCAAAGTTTGGAACGGCTCTGTTTACAAGAACCTCGTTTACAGTACAAGTTCAACATCGCAGAAAGTGAAAAATGGATAAAGAACTTGTGGTACTTACGTACAATGCAGTATCACTCAGCAATGAAATCTATGTCATCAGGCCCGTAGCAGCATAATGAGTGGATTCAGGTACGATGATTCTAACTGAAATAAGTCACACAGAAAAAGAAACATCATAAGATATCACTAATACACGGAATGGAAACTTGGCTACACAGGAACTGAATTACAGAACAGAACAGGGTCTCAAATTTAGAAAACCAACTTATGCTTGCTTAAGGGTAAAGGTGAGTTGGGGTGCTGCATAAAACCAGAGATTGAAATGAGCACAGATAAAGTTCCTTAAGCCAAATATGGAATAGACAAGAGCTACTCCTTGCTCAACAAAATGGACTCAACACCGCATATTAAACGCCTAAGAATGTACCTGACTAGTAAGTATCTTAAAACCTATGGATTGCTATGTCTCCGAAAGAGAATCAAGCATGTGTACAGGGGCATAAACGCAGCAGTGATAGGATTGGAGAGGTTCGGTGAGCAAATGAAGACCCTTTGAAGTCATATTGCATGGTACCCATTCCACGGGTTTCAACTACCCAGGTTTAAGGTATTCTTCCTTCAGCTAAAACATGCATGTGGAACCTAGAGTATGATCAACCATGTGATCGGGAGACGTGTTCAAATATGTCTCAGTTTTCGTACCCTGGTACTCGGGTGCAACATTCCAGACGCTTTACTAACACTCTCCCCACTTGGAGAGTCAGTCCCTTTAACCTCCTGTTTGGCCCAGTTTGCAATTTCTGTGGAAGATGAACAGGAATAGCGAGAACCAATGAGAGACTAGCTGGAGGTGTCTGGATGGGCAAATTTAACTCTCATTTCCCACCAGGAAGAGGAATTAACCAAAGGCGCAGCGTGCCGTGCCAGAACCAGATTAGGGCCTGAAGACATCCTGCGGTGTTGCGGCCAGGTCACAAGAAAGCGAGTTGAAGAAAGGAGCTCAGGGGCACTGTAATTCACAAACCTGCAGAGTTATAAATGACAGCTATCGTCCAAAAATAGACTGAAGTAAGGCTGCCAAGAGGACTTGAAAGCGGGGCAGAATTGCAGGAAACCGATTTCAGGAGGTAGACTGGAATTGCATTGAAAGCATAGGAAAAGAGGCAGAACGTCCACAATGATGCACTTGGCCAAAAAGGGCGTATGCGTTTTTTCCTGAATATATTCAGGAAAAAACGCATACGCCCTTTTTGGCCAACCAAGCAAGCTTGCAAAGGAAATCTGCACTACAATGAAGTCTCACTTCCCCCCGGTCAAAAGGGCCATCTGAAAAAAGTGTAAAATACAGAAAGGCAGGACAGGCCATGGAGAACTGGGAGCCTTGTTATGCTGAAGGGCGGGATGTAAATTGCCAACAACCACTCGGGAGAAGTGTATGGTGTTTCCTGAAACATCTAAAAAACAAAGCAACAGAGCCTAGGGCACTTCCACTTATGGTCCTATAGCTTAGGGAATTTAAAATCAAAAAGACACAGCCACCCCAAAGTTTAGAACGGCTCTGTTTACAAGAACCTCGTTTACAGTACAAGTTCAACATCGCAGAAAGTGAAAAATGGATAAAAAAGTTGTGGTATTTACTTACAAAGCAATATCACTCAGCAATGAAATCTGTGTCATCAGGACCTTAGCAGCACAATGAGTGGATTCAGGTATGATGATTCTAACTGAAATAAGTCACACAGAAAAAGAAACATCATAAGATATCAGTAATACACGGAATGGAAACTTGGCTACACAGGAACTGAATTACAGAACAGAACAGGGTCTCAAATTTAGAAAACCAACTTATGCTTGCTTAAGGGGAAAGGTGAGTTGGGGTGCTGCATAAAACCAGAGATTGAAATGAGCACAGATAAAGTTCCTTAAGCCAAATATGGAATAGACAAGAGCTACTCCTTGCTCAACGAAATGGACTCAACACCGCATATTAAACGCCTAAGAATGTACCTGACTAGTAAGTATCTTAAAACCTATGGATTGCTATGTCTCCGAAAGAGAATCAAGCATGTGTACAGGGGCATAAACGCAGCAGTGATAGGATTGGAGAGGTTCGGTGAGCAAATGAAGACCCTTTGAAGTCATATTGCATGGTACCCATTCCACGGGTTTCAACTACCCAGGTTTAAGGTATTCTTCCTTCAGCTAAAACATGCATGTGGAACCTAGAGTATGATCAACCATGTCATCGAGAGACGTGTTCAAATATGTCTCAGTTTTTGTACCCTGGTACTCGGGTGCAACATTCCAGACGCTTTACTAACACTCTCCCCACTTGGAGAGTCAGTCCCTTTAACCTCCTGTTTGGCCCAGTTTGCAATTTCTGTGGAAGATGAACAGGAATAGCGAGAACCAATGAGAGACTAGCTGGAGGTGTCTGGATGGGCAAATTTAACTCTCATTTCCCACCAGGAAGAGGAATTAACCAAAGGCTCAGCGTGCCGTGCCGGAACAAGATTAGGGCCTGAAGCCATCCTGCGGTGTTGCGGCCAGGTCACAAGAAAGCGAGTTGAAGAAAGGAGCTCAGGGGCACTGTAATTCACAAACCTGCAGAGTTATAAATGACAGCTATCGTCCAAAAATAGACTGAAGTAAGGCTGCCAAGAGGACTTGAAAGCGGGGCAGAATTGCAGGAAACCGATTTCAGGAGGTAGACTGGAATTGCATTGAAAGCATAGGAAAAGAGGCAGAACGTCCACAATGATGCACTTGGCCAAAAAGGGCGTATGCGTTTTTTCCTGAATATATTCAGGAAAAAACGCATACGCCCTTTTTGGCCAACCAAGCAAGCTTGCAAAGGAAATCTGCACTACAATGAAGTCTCACTTCCCCCCGGTCAAAAGGGCCATCTGAAAAAAGTGTAAAATACAGAAAGGCAGGACAGGCCATGGAGAACTGGGAGCCTTGTTATGCTGAAGGGCGGGATGTAAATTGCCAACAACCACTCGGGAGAAGTGTATGGTGTTTCCTGAAACATCTAAAAAACAAAGCAACAGAGCCTAGGGCACTTCCACTTATGGTCCTATAGCTTAGGGAATTTAAAATCAAAAAGACACAGCCACCCCAAAGTTTAGAACGGCTCTGTTTACAAGAACCTCGTTTACAGTACAAGTTCAACATCGCAGAAAGTGAAAAATGGATAAAAAAGTTGTGGTATTTACTTACAAAGCAATATCACTCAGCAATGAAATCTGTGTCATCAGGACCTTAGCAGCACAATGAGTGGATTCAGGTATGATGATTCTAACTGAAATAAGTCACACAGAAAAAGAAACATCATAAGATATCAGTAATACACGGAATGGAAACTAGGCTACACAGGAACTGAATTACAGAACAGAACAGGGTCTCAAATTTAGAAAACCAACTTATGCTTGCTTAAGGGGAAAGGTGAGTTGGGGTGCTGCATAAAACCAGAGATTGAAATGAGCACAGATAAAGTTCCTTAAGCCAAATATGGAATAGACAAGAGCTACTCCTTGCTCAACGAAATGGACTCAACACCGCATATTAAACGCCTAAGAATGTACCTGACTAGTAAGTATCTTAAAACCTATGGATTGCTATGTCTCCGAAAGAGAATCAAGCATGTGTACAGGGGCATAAACGCAGCAGTGATAGGATTGGAGAGGTTCGGTGAGCAAATGAAGACCCTTTGAAGTCATATTGCATGGTACCCATTCCACGGGTTTCAAATACACAGGTTTAAGGTATTCTTCCTTCAGCTAAAACATGCATGTGGAACCCAAGTATGATCAACCATGTGAACGGGAGACGTGTTCAAATATGTCTCAGTTTTCCTCCCCTGGTACTCGGGTGCAACATTCCAGACGCTTTACTAACACTCTCCCCACTTGGAAAGTCAGTGCCTTTAACCTCCTGTTTGGCCCAGTTTGCAATTTCTGCGGAAGATGAACAGGAATAGCGAGAACCAATGAGAGACTAGCTGGAGGTGTCTGGACGGGCAAATTTAACTCTCATTTCCCACCAGGAAGAGGAAATAACCAAAGGCTCAGCATGCCGTTCCGGAACCAGATTAGGGCCTGAAGACATCCTGCGGTGTTGCGGCCAGGTCACAAGAAAGCGAGTTGAAGAAAGGAGCTCAGGGGCACTGTAATTCACAAACCTGCAGAGTTATAAATGACAGCTATCGTCCAAAAATAGACTGAAGTAAGGCTGCCAAGAGGACTTGAAAGCGGGGCAGAATTGCAGGAAACCGATTTCAGGAGGTAGACTGGAATTGCATTGAAAGCATAGGAAAAGAGGCAGAACGTCCACAATGATGCACTTGGCCAAAAAGGGCGTATGCGTTTTTTCCTGAATATATTCAGGAAAAAACGCATACGCCCTTTTTGGCCAACCAAGCAAGCTTGCAAAGGAAATCTGCACTACAATGAAGTCTCACTTCCCCCCGGTCAAAAGGGCCATCTGAAAAAAGTGTAAAATCCAGAAAGGCAGGACAGGCCATGGAGAACTGGGAGCCTTGTTATGCTGATGGGCGGGATGTAAATTGCCAACAACCACTCGGGAGAAGTGTATGGTGTTTCCTGAAACATCTAAAAAACAAAGCAACAGAGCCTAGGGCACTTCCACTTATGGTCCTATAGCTTAGGGAAATTAAAATCAAAAAGACACAGCCACCCCAAAATTTGGAACGGCTCTGTTTACAAGAACCTCGTTTACAGTACAAGTTCAACATCGCAGAAAGTGAAAAATGGATAAAGAACTTGTGGTACTTACGTACAATGCAGTATCACTCAGCAATGAAATCTATGTCATCAGGCCCGTAGCAGCATAATGAGTGGATTCAGGTACGATGATTCTAACTGAAATAAGTCACACAGAAAAAGAAACATCATAAGATATCACTAATACACGGAATGGAAACTTGGCTACACAGGAACTGAATTACAGAACAGAACAGGGTCTCAAATTTAGAAAACCAACTTATGCTTGCTTAAGGGTAAAGGTGAGTTGGGGTGCTGCATAAAACCAGAGATTGAAATGAGCACAGATAAAGTTCCTTAAGCCAAATATGGAATAGACAAGAGCTACTCCTTGCTCAACGAAATGGACTCAACACCGCATATTAAATGCCTAAGAATGTACCTGACTAGTAAGTATCTTAAAACCTATGGATTGCTATGTCTCCGAAAGAGAATCAAGCATGTGTACAGGGGCATAAACGCAGCAGTGATAGGATTGGAGAGGTTCGGTGAGCAAATGAAGACCCTTTGAAGTCATATTGCATGGTACCCATTCCACGGGTTTCAACTACCCAGGTTTAAGGTATTCTTCCTTCAGCTAAAACATGCATGTGGAACCTAGAGTATGATCAACCATGTGATCGGGAGACGTGTTCAAATATGTCTCAGTTTTCGTACCCTGGTACTCGGGTGCAACATTCCAGACGCTTTACTAACACTCTCCCCACTTGGAGAGTCAGTCCCTTTAACCTCCTGTTTGGCCCAGTTTGCAATTTCTGTGGAAGATGAACAGGAATAGCGAGAACCAATGAGAGACTAGCTGGAGGTGTCTGGATGGGCAAATTTAACTCTCATTTCCCACCAGGAAGAGGAATTAACCTAAGGCGCAGCGTGCCGTGCCAGAACCAGATTAGGGCCTGAAGACATCCTGCGGTGTTGCGGCCAGGTCACAAGAAAGCGAGTTGAAGAAAGGAGCTCAGGGGCACTGTAATTCACAAACCTGCAGAGTTATAAATGACAGCTATCGTCCAAAAATAGACTGAAGTAAGGCTGCCAAGAGGACTTGAAAGCGGGGCAGAATTGCAGGAAACCGATTTCAGGAGGTAGACTGGAATTGCATTGAAAGCATAGGAAAAGAGGCAGAACGTCCACAATGATGCACTTGGCCAAAAAGGGCGTATGCGTTTTTTCCTGAATATATTCAGGAAAAAACGCATACGCCCTTTTTGGCCAACCAAGCAAGCTTGCAAAGGAAATCTGCACTACAATGAAGTCTCACTTCCCCCCGGTCAAAAGGGCCATCTGAAAAAAGTGTAAAATACAGAAAGGCAGGACAGGCCATGGAGAACTGGGAGCCTTGTTATGCTGATGGGCGGGATGTAAATTGCCAACAACCACTCGGGAGAAGTGTATGGTGTTTCCTGAAACATCTAAAAAACAAAGCAACAGAGCCTAGGGCACTTCCACTTATGGTCCTATAGCTTAGGGAATTTAAAATCAAAAAGACACAGCCACCCCAAAGTTTAGAACGGCTCTGTTTACAAGAACCTCGTTTACAGTACAAGTTCAACATCGCAGAAAGTGAAAAATGGATAAAAAAGTTGTGGTATTTACTTACAAAGCAATATCACTCAGCAATGAAATCTGTGTCATCAGGACCTTAGCAGCACAATGAGTGGATTCAGGTATGATGATTCTAACTGAAATAAGTCACACAGAAAAAGAAACATCATAAGATATCAGTAATACACGGAATGTAAACTTGGCTACACAGGAACTGAATTACAGAACAGAACAGGGTCTCAAATTTAGAAAACCAACTTATGCTTGCTTAAGGGGAAAGGTGAGTTGGGGTGCTGCATAAAACCAGAGATTGAAATGAGCACAGATAAAGTTCCTTAAGCCAAATATGGAATAGACAAGAGCTACTCCTTGCTCAACGAAATGGACTCAACACCGCATATTAAACGCCTAAGAATGTACCTGACTAGTAAGTATCTTAAAACCTATGGATTGCTATGTCTCCGAAAGAGAATCAAGCATGTGTACAGGGGCATAAACGCAGCAGTGATAGGATTGGAGAGGTTCGGTGAGCAAATGAAGACCCTTTGAAGTCATATTGCATGGTACCCATTCCACGGGTTTCAAATACACAGGTTTAAGGTATTCTTCCTTCAGCTAAAACATGCATGTGGAACCCAAGTATGATCAACCATGTGAACGGGAGACGTGTTCAAATATGTCTCAGTTTTCCTCCCCTGGTACTCGGGTGCAACATTCCAGACGCTTTACTAACACTCTCCCCACTTGGAAAGTCAGTGCCTTTAACCTCCTGTTTGGCCCAGTTTGCAATTTCTGCGGAAGATGAACAGGAATAGCGAGAACCAATGAGAGACTAGCTGGAGGTGTCTGGACGGGCAAATTTAACTCTCATTTCCCACCAGGAAGAGGAAATAACCAAAGGCTCAGCATGCCGTTCCGGAACCAGATTAGGGCCTGAAGACATCCTGCGGTGTTGCGGCCAGGTCACAAGAAAGCGAGTTGAAGAAAGGAGCTCAGGGGCACTGTAATTCACAAACCTGCAGAGTTATAAATGACAGCTATCGTCCAAAAATAGACTGAAGTAAGGCTGCCAAGAGGACTTGAAAGCGGGGCAGAATTGCAGGAAACCGATTTCAGGAGGTAGACTGGAATTGCATTGAAAGCATAGGAAAAGAGGCAGAACGTCCACAATGATGCACTTGGCCAAAAAGGGCGTATGCGTTTTTTCCTGAATATATTCAGGAAAAAACGCATACGCCCTTTTTGGCCAACCAAGCAAGCTTGCAAAGGAAATCTGCACTACAATGAAGTCTCACTTCCCCCCGGTCAAAAGGGCCATCTGAAAAAAGTGTAAAATCCAGAAAGGCAGGACAGGCCATGGAGAACTGGGAGCCTTGTTATGCTGATGGGCGGGATGTAAATTGCCAACAACCACTCGGGAGAAGTGTATGGTGTTTCCTGAAACATCTAAAAAACAAAGCAACAGAGCCTAGGGCACTTCCACTTATGGTCCTATAGCTTAGGGAAATTAAAATCAAAAAGACACAGCCACCCCAAAGTTTGGAACGGCTCTGTTTACAAGAACCTCGTTTACAGTACAAGTTCAACATCGCAGAAAGTGAAAAATGGATAAAGAACTTGTGGTACTTACGTACAATGCAGTATCACTCAGCAATGAAATCTATGTCATCAGGCCCGTAGCAGCATAATGAGTGGATTCAGGTACGATGATTCTAACTGAAATAAGTCACACAGAAAAAGAAACATCAGAAGATATCACTAATACACGGAATGGAAACTTGGCTACACAGGAACTGAATTACAGAACAGAACAGGGTCTCAAATTTAGAAAACCAACTTATGCTTGCTTAAGGGTAAAGGTGAGTTGGGGTGCTGCATAAAACCAGAGGTTGAAATGAGCACAGATAAAGTTCCTTAAGCCAAATATGGAATAGACAAGAGCTACTCCTTGCTCAACGAAATGGACTCAACACCGCATATTAAACGCCTAAGAATGTACCTGACTAGTAAGTATCTTAAAACCTATGGATTGCTATGTCTCCGAAAGAGAATCAAGCATGTGTACAGGGGCATAAACGCAGCAGTGATAGGATTGGAGAGGTTCGGTGAGCAAATGAAGACCCTTTGAAGTCATATTGCATGGTACCCATTCCACGGGTTTCAACTACCCAGGTTTAAGGTATTCTTCCTTCAGCTAAAACATGCATGTGGAACCTAGAGTATGATCAACCATGTGATCGGGAGACGTGTTCAAATATGTCTCAGTTTTCGTACCCTGGTACTCGGGTGCAACATTCCAGACGCTTTACTAACACTCTCCCCACTTGGAGAGTCAGTCCCTTTAACCTCCTGTTTGGCCCAGTTTGCAATTTCTGTGGAAGATGAACAGGAATAGCGAGAACCAATGAGAGACTAGCTGGAGGTGTCTGGATGGGCAAATTTAACTCTCATTTCCCACCAGGAAGAGGAATTAACCTAAGGCGCAGCGTGCCGTGCCAGAACCAGATTAGGGCCTGAAGACATCCTGCGGTGTTGCGGCCAGGTCACAAGAAAGCGAGTTGAAGAAAGGAGCTCAGGGGCACTGTAATTCACAAACCTGCAGAGTTATAAATGACAGCTATCGTCCAAAAATAGACTGAAGTAAGGCTGCCAAGAGGACTTGAAAGCGGGGCAGAATTGCAGGAAACCGATTTCAGGAGGTAGACTGGAATTGCATTGAAAGCATAGGAAAAGAGGCAGAACGTCCACAATGATGCACTTGGCCAAAAAGGGCGTATGCGTTTTTTCCTGAATATATTCAGGAAAAAACGCATACGCCCTTTTTGGCCAACCAAGCAAGCTTGCAAAGGAAATCTGCACTACAATGAAGTCTCACTTCCCCCAGGTCAAAAGGGCCATCTGAAAAAAGTGTAAAATACAGAAAGGCAGGACAGGCCATGGAGAACTGGGAGCCTTGTTATGCTGAAGGGCGGGATGTAAATTGCCAACAACCACTCGGGAGAAGTGTATGGTGTTTCCTGAAACATCTAAAAAACAAAGCAACAGAGCCTAGGGCACTTCCACTTATGGTCCTATAGCTTAGGGAATTTAAAATCAAAAAGACACAGCCACCCCAAAGTTTAGAACGGCTCTGTTTACAAGAACCTCGTTTACAGTACAAGTTCAACATCGCAGAAAGTGAAAAATGGATAAAAAAGTTGTGGTATTTACTTACAAAGCAATATCACTCAGCAATGAAATCTGTGTCATCAGGACCTTAGCAGCACAATGAGTGGATTCAGGTATGATGATTCTAACTGAAATAAGTCACACAGAAAAAGAAACATCATAAGATATCAGTAATACACGGAATGGAAACTTGGCTACACAGGAACTGAATTACAGAACAGAACAGGGTCTCAAATTTAGAAAACCAACTTATGCTTGCTTAAGGGTAAAGGTGAGTTGGGGTGCTGCATAAAACCAGAGATTGAAATGAGCACAGATAAAGTTCCTTAAGCCAAATATGGAATAGACAAGAGCTACTCCTTGCTCAACGAAATGGACTCAACACCGCATATTAAACGCCTAAGAATGTACCTGACTAGTAAGTATCTTAAAACCTATGGATTGCTATGTCTCCGAAAGAGAATCAAGCATGTGTACAGGGGCATAAACGAAGCAGTGATAGGATTGGAGAGGTTCGGTGAGCAAATGAAGACCCTTTGAAGTCATATTGCATGGTACCCATTCCACGGGTTTCAACTACCCAGGTTTTAGGTATTCTTCCTTCAGCTAAAACATGCATGTGGAACCCAAGTATGATCAACCATGTGAATGGGAGACGTGTTCAAATATGTCTCAGTTTTCCTCCCCTGGTACTCGGGTGCAACATTCCAGACGCTTTACTAACACTCTCCCCACTTGGAAAGTCAGCGCCTTTAACCTCCTGTTTGGCCCAGTTTGCAATTTCTGCGGAAGATGAACAGGAAAAGCGAGAACCAATGAGAGGCTAGCTGGAGGTGTCTGGACGGGCAAATTTAACTCTCATTTCCCACCAGGAAGAGGAATTAACCAAAGGCTCAGCGTGCCGTACCGGAACCAGATTAGGGCCTGAAGACATCCTGCGGTGTTGCGGCCAGCTCAAAAGAAAGCGAGTTGAAGAAAGGAGCTCAGGGGCACTGTAATTCACAAACCTGCAGAGTTATAAATGACAGCTATCGTCCAAAAATAGACTGAAGTAAGGCTGCCAAGAGGACTTGAAAGCGGGGCAGAATTGCAGGAAACCGATTTCAGGAGGTAGACTGGAATTGCATTGCAAGCATAGGAAAAGAGGCAGAACGTCCACAATGATGCACTTGGCCAAAAAGGGCGTATGCGTTTTTTCCTGAATATATTCAGGAAAAAACGCATACGCCCTTTTTGGCCAACCAAGCAAGCTTGCAAAGGAAATCTGCACTACAATGAAGTCTCACCTCCCCCTGGTCAAAAGGGCCATCTGAAAAAAGTGTAAAATCCAGAAAGGCAGGACAGGACATGGAGAACTGGGAGCCTTGTTATGCTGATGGGCGGGATGTAAATTGCCAACAACCACTCGGGAGAAGTGTATGGTGTTTCCTGAAACATCTAAAAAACAAAGCAACAGAGCCTAGGGCACTTCCACTTATGGTCCTATAGCTTAGGGAATTTAAAATCAAAAAGACACAGCCACCCCAAAGTTTGGAACGGCTCTGTTTACAAGAACCTCGTTTACAGTACAAGTTCAACATCGCAGAAAGTGAAAAATGGATAAAGAAGTTGTGGTATTTACTTACAAAGCAATATCACTCAGCAATGAAATCTGTGTCATCAGGCCCTTAGCAGCACAATGAGTGGATTCAGGTATGATGATTCTAACTGAAATAAGTCACACAGAAAAAGAAACATCATAAGATATCAGTAATACACGGAATAGAAACTTGGCTACACAGGAACTGAATTACAGAACAGAACAGGGTCTCAAATTTAGAAAACCAACTTATGCTTGCTTAAGGGTAAAGGTGAGTTGGGGTGCTGCATAAAACCAGAGATTGAAATGAGCACAAAGTTCCTTAAGCCAAATATGGAATAGACAAGAGCTATTCCTTGCTCAACGAAATGGACGCAACACCGCATATTAAACGCCTAAGAATGTACCTGACTAGTAAGTATCTTAAAACCTATAGATTGCTATGTCTCCGAAAGAGAATCAAGCATGTGTACAGGGGCATAAACGCAGCAGTGATAGGATTGGAGAGGTTCAGTGAGCAAATGAAGACCCTTTGAAGTCATATGGCATGGTACTCATTCCACGGGTTTCAACTACGCAGATTTTAGGTATTCGTCCTTCAGCTAAAACATGCATGTGGAACCCAGAGTATGATCAACCATGAGATCGGGAGACGTGTTCAAATATGTCTCAGTTTTCCTCCCCTGGTACTCGGGTGCAACATTCCAGACGCTTTACTAACACTCTCCCCACTTGGAGTGTCAGTCCCTTTAACCTCCTGTTTGGCCCAGTTTGCAATTTCTGTGGAAGATGAACAGGAATAGCGAGAACCAATGAGAGACTAGCTGGAGGTGTCTGGATGGGCAAATTTAACTCTCATTTCCCACCAGGAAGAGGAATTAACCAAAGGCTCAGCGTGCCGTGCCAGAACCAGATTAGGGCCTGAAGCCATCCTGCGGTGTTGCGGCCAGGTCACAAGAAAGCGAGTTGAAGAAAGGAGCTCAGGGACACTGTAATTCACAAACCTGCAGAGTTATAAATGACAGCTATCGTCCAAAAATAGACTGAAGTAAGGCTGCCAAGAGGACTTGAAAGCGGGGCAGAATTGCAGGAAACCGATTTCAGGAGGTAGACTGGAATTGCATTGAAAGCATAGGAAAAGAGGCAGAACGTCCACAATGATGCACTTGGCCAAAAAGGGCGTATGCGTTTTTTCCTGAATATATTCAGGAAAAAACGCATACGCACTTTTTGGCCAACCAAGCAAGCTTGCAAAGGAAATCTGCACTACAATGAAGTCTCACTTCCCCCCGGTCAAAAGGGCCATCTGAAAAAAGTGTAAAATCCAGAAAGGCAGGACAGGACATGGAGAACTGGGAGCCTTGTTATGCTGATGGGCGGGATGTAAATTGCCAACAACCACTCGGGAGAAGTGTATGGTGTTTCCTGAAACATCTAAAAAACAAAGCAACAGAGCCTAGGGCACTTCCACTTATGGTCCTATAGCTTAGGGAAATTAAAATCAAAAAGACACAGCCACCCCAAAGTTTGGGACGCCTCCGTTTACAAGAACCTCGTTTACCGTACAAGTTCAATATCACAGAAAGTGAAAAATGGATAAAGAACTTGTGGTACTTACGTACAATGCAGTATCACTCAGCAATGAAATCTATGTCATCAGGCCCGTAGCAGCATAATGAGTGGATTCAGGTACGATGATTCTAACTGAAATACGTCACACAGAAAAAGAAACATCATAAGATATCACTAATACACGGAATGTAAACTTGGCTACACAGGAACTGCATTCCAAAACAGAACAGGGTCTCAAATTTAGAAAACCAACTTATGCTTGCTTAAGGGGAAAGGTGAGTTGGGGTGCTGCATAAAACCAGAGATTGAAATGAGCACAGATAAAGTTCCTTAAGCCAAATATGGAATAGACAAGAGCTACTCCTTGCTCAATGAAATGGACTCAAAACCCCATATTAAACGCCTAAGAATGTACCTGACTAGTAAGTATCTTAAAACCTATGGATTGCTATGTCTCCGAAAGAGAATCAAGCATGTGTACAGGGGCATAAACGCAGCAGTGATAGGATTGGAGAGGTTCGGTGAGCAAATGAAGACCCTTTGAAGTCATATTGCATGGTACCCATTCCACGGGTTTCAACTACCCAGGTTTAAGGTATTCTTCCTTCAGCTAAAACATGCATGTGGAACCTAGAGTATGATCAACCATGTGATCGGGAGACGTGTTCAAATATGTCTCAGTTTTCGTACCCTGGTACTCGGGTGCAACATTCCAGACGCTTTACTAACACTCTCCCCACTTGGAGAGTCAGTCCCTTTAACCTCCTGTTTGGCCCAGTTTGCAATTTCTGTGGAAGATGAACAGGAATAGCGAGAACCAATGAGAGACTAGCTGGAGGTGTCTGGATGGGCAAATTTAACTCTCATTTCCCACCAGGAAGAGGAAATAACCAAAGGCTCAGCATCCGTGCCAGAACCAGATTAGGGCCTGAAGACATCCTGCGGTGTTGCGGCCAGGTCACAAGAAAGCGAGTTGAAGAAAGGAGCTCAGGGGCACTGTAATTCACAAACCTGCAGAGTTATAAATGACAGCTATCGTCCAAAAATAGACTGAAGTAAGGCTGCCAAGAGGACTTGAAAGCGGGGCAGAATTGCAGGAAACCGATTTCAGGAGGTAGACTGGAATTGCATTGAAAGCATAGGAAAAGAGGCAGAACGTCCACAATGATGCACTTGGCCAAAAAGGGCGTATGCGTTTTTTCCTGAATATATTCAGGAAAAAACGCATACGCCCTTTTTGGCCAACCAAGCAAGCTTGCAAAGGAAATCTGCACTACAATGAAGTCTCACTTCCCCCCGGTCAAAAGGGCCATCTGAAAAAAGTGTAAAATCCAGAAAGGCAGGACAGGCCATGGAGAACTGGGAGCCTTGTTATGCTGAAGGGCGGGATGTAAATTGCCAACAACCACTCGGGAGAAGTGTATGGTGTTTCTTGAAACATCTAAAATACAAAGCAACAGAGCCTAGGGCACTTCCACTTATGGTCCTATAGCTTAGGGAATTTAAAATCAAAAAGACACAGCCACCCCAAAGTTTGGAACGGCTCTGTTTACAAGAACCTCGTTTACAGTACAAGTTCAACATCGCAGAAAGTGAAAAATGGATAAAGAAGTTGTGGTATTAACTTACAAAGCAATATCACTCAGCAATGAAATCTGTGTCATCAGGCCCTTAGCAGCACAATGAGTGGATTCAGGTATGATGATTCTAACTGAAATAAGTCACACAGAAAAAGAAACATCATAAGATATCAGTAATACACGGAATGTAAACTTGGCTACACAGGAACTGAATTACAGAACAGAACAGGGTCTCAAATTTAGAAAACCAACTTATGCTTGCTTAAGGGGAAAGGTGAGTTGGGGTGCTGCATAAAACCAGAGATTGAAATGAGCACAGATAAAGTTCCTTAAGCCAAATATGGAATAGACAAGAGCTACTCCTTGCTCAATGAAATGGACTCAACACCGCATATTAAACGCCTAAGAATGTACCTGACTAGTAAGTATCTTAAAACCTATGGATTGCTATGTCTCCGAAAGAGAATCAAGCATGTGTACAGGGGCATAAACGCAGCAGTGATAGGATTGGAGACGTTCGGTGAGCAAATGAAGACCCTTTGAAGTCATATTGCATGGTACCCATTCCACGGGTTTCAAATACCCAGGTTTAAGGTATTCTTCCTTCAGCTAAAAGATGCATGTGGAACACAAGTATGATCAACCATGTGAACGGGAGACGTGTTCAAATATGTCTCAGTTTTCCTCCCCTGGTACTCGGGTGCAACATTCCAGACGCTTTACTAACAGTCTCCCCACTTGGAGAGTCAGCGCCTTTAACCTCCTGTTTGGCCCAGTTTGCAATTTCTTGGAAGATGAACAGGAATAGCGAGAACCAATGAGAGACTAGCTGGAGGTGTCTGGACGGGCAAATTTAACTCTCATTTCCCACCAGGAAGAGGAAATAACCAAAGGCTCAGCGTGCCGTGCCGGAACCAGATTAGGGCCTGAAGCCATCCTGCGGTGTTGCGGCCAGGTCACAAGAAAGCGAGTTGAAGAAAGGAGCTCAGGGGCACTGTAATTCACAAACCTGCAGAGTTATAAATGACAGCTATCGTCCAAAAATAGACTGAAGTAAGGCTGCCAAAAGGACTTGAAAGAGGAGCAGAATTGCAGGAAACCGATTTCAGGAGGTAGACTGGAATTGCATTGAAAGCATAGGAAAAGAGGCAGAACGTCCACAATGATGCACTTGGCCAAAAAGGGCGTATGCGTTTTTTCCTGAATATATTCAGGAAAAAACGCATACGCCCTTTTTGGCCAACCAAGCAAGCTTGCAAAGGAAATCTGCACTACAATGAAGTCTCACTTCCCCCCGGTCAAAAGGGCCATCTGAAAAAAGTGTAAAATCCAGAAAGGCAGGACAGGACATGGAGAACTGGGAGCCTTGTTATGCTGATGGGCGGGATGTAAATTGCCAACAACCACTCGGGAGAAGTGTATGGTGTTTCCTGAAACATCTAAAAAACAAAGCAACAGAGCCTAGGGCACTTCCACTTATGGTCCTATAGCTTAGGGAAATTAAAATCAAAAAGACACAGCCACCCCAAAGTTTGGGACGCCTCCGTTTACAAGAACCTCGTTTACCGTACAAGTTCAATATCACAGAAAGTGAAAAATGGATAAAGAACTTGTGGTACTTACGTACAATGCAGTATCACTCAGCAATGAAATCTATGTCATCAGGCCCGTAGCAGCATAATGAGTGGATTCAGGTACGATGATTCTAACTGAAATACGTCACACAGAAAAAGAAACATCATAAGATATCACTAATACACGGAATGTAAACTTGGCTACACAGGAACTGCATTCCAAAACAGAACAGGGTCTCAAATTTAGAAAACCAACTTATGCTTGCTTAAGGGGAAAGGTGAGTTGGGGTGCTGCATAAAACCAGAGATTGAAATGAGCACAGATAAAGTTCCTTAAGCCAAATATGGAATAGACAAGAGCTACTCCTTGCTCAATGAAATGGACTCAAAACCCCATATTAAACGCCTAAGAATGTACCTGACTAGTAAGTATCTTAAAACCTATGGATTGCTATGTCTCCGAAAGAGAATCAAGCATGTGTACAGGGGCATAAACGCAGCAGTGATAGGATTGGAGAGGTTCGGTGAGCAAATGAAGACCCTTTGAAGTCATATTGCATGGTACCCATTCCACGGGTTTCAACTACCCAGGTTTAAGGTATTCTTCCTTCAGCTAAAACATGCATGTGGAACCTAGAGTATGATCAACCATGTGATCGGGAGACGTGTTCAAATATGTCTCAGTTTTCGTACCCTGGTACTCGGGTGCAACATTCCAGACGCTTTACTAACACTCTCCCCACTTGGAGAGTCAGTCCCTTTAACCTCCTGTTTGGCCCAGTTTGCAATTTCTGTGGAAGATGAACAGGAATAGCGAGAACCAATGAGAGACTAGCTGGAGGTGTCTGGATGGGCAAATTTAACTCTCATTTCCCACAAGGAAGAGGAAATAACCAAAGGCTCAGCATCCGTGCCAGAACCAGATTAGGGCCTGAAGACATCCTGCGGTGTTGCGGCCAGGTCACAAGAAAGCGAGTTGAAGAAAGGAGCTCAGGGGCACTGTAATTCACAAACCTGCAGAGTTATAAATGACAGCTATCGTCCAAAAGTAGACTGAAGTAAGGCTGCCAAGAGGACTTGAAAGCGGGGCAGAATTGCAGGAAACCGATTTCAGGAGGTAGACTGGAATTGCATTGAAAGCATAGGAAAAGAGGCAGAACGTCCACAATGATGCACTTGGCCAAAAAGGGCGTATGCGTTTTTTCCTGAATATATTCAGGAAAAAACGCATACGCCCTTTTTGGCCAACCAAGCAAGCTTGCAAAGGAAATCTGCACTACAATGAAGTCTCACTTCCCCCCGGTCAAAAGGGCAATCTGAAAAAAGTGTAAAATCCAGAAAGGCAGGACAGGCCATGGAGAACTGGGAGCCTTGTTATGCTGAAGGGCGGGATGTAAATTGCCAACAACCACTCGGGAGAAGTGTATGGTGTTTCTTGAAACATCTAAAATACAAAGCAACAGAGCCTAGGGCACTTCCACTTATGGTCCTATAGCTTAGGGAATTTAAAATCAAAAAGACACAGCCACCCCAAAGTTTGGAACGGCTCTGTTTACAAGAACCTCGTTTACAGTACAAGTTCAACATCGCAGAAAGTGAAAAATGGATAAAGAAGTTGTGGTATTAACTTACAAAGCAATATCACTCAGCAATGAAATCTGTGTCATCAGGCCCTTAGCAGCACAATGAGTGGATTCAGGTATGATGATTCTAACTGAAATAAGTCACACAGAAAAAGAAACATCATAAGATATCAGTAATACACGGAATGTAAACTTGGCTACACAGGAACTGAATTACAGAACAGAACAGGGTCTCAAATTTAGAAAACCAACTTATGCTTGCTTAAGGGGAAAGGTGAGTTGGGGTGCTGCATAAAACCAGAGATTGAAATGAGCACAGATAAAGTTCCTTAAGCCAAATATGGAATAGACAAGAGCTACTCCTTGCTCAAAGAAATGGACTCAACACCGCATATTAAACGCCTAAGAATGTACCTGACTAGTAAGTATCTTAAAACCTATGGATTGCTATGTCTCCGAAAGAGAATCAAGCATGTGTACAGGGGCATAAACGCAGCAGTGATAGGATTGGAGACGTTCGGTGAGCAAATGAAGACCCTTTGAAGTCATATTGCATGGTACCCATTCCACGGGTTTCAAATACCCAGGTTTAAGGTATTCTTCCTTCAGCTAAAAGATGCATGTGGAACCCAAGTATGATCAACCATGTGAACGGGAGACGTGTTCAAATATGTCTCAGTTTTCCTCCCCTGGTACTCGGGTGCAACATTCCAGACGCTTTACTAACAGTCTCCCCACTTGGAGAGTCAGCGCCTTTAACCTCCTGTTTGGCCCAGTTTGCAATTTCTTGGAAGATGAACAGGAATAGCGAGAACCAATGAGAGACTAGCTGGAGGTGTCTGGACGGGCAAATTTAACTCTCATTTCCCACCAGGAAGAGGAAATAACCAAAGGCTCAGCGTGCCGTGCCGGAACCAGATTAGGGCCTGAAGCCATCCTGCGGTGTTGCGGCCAGGTCACAAGAAAGCGAGTTGAAGAAAGGAGCTCAGGGGCACTGTAATTCACAAACCTGCAGAGTTATAAATGACAGCTATCGTCCAAAAATAGACTGAAGTAAGGCTGCCAAAAGGACTTGAAAGAGGAGCAGAATTGCAGGAAACCGATTTCAGGAGGTAGACTGGAATTGCATTGAAAGCATAGGAAAAGAGGCAGAACGTCCACAATGATGCACTTGGCCAAAAAGGGCGTATGCGTTTTTTCCTGAATATATTCAGGAAAAAACGCATACGCCCTTTTTGGCCAACCAAGCAAGCTTGCAAAGGAAATCTGCACTACAATGAAGTCTCACTTCCCCTCGGTCAAAAGGGCCATCTGAAAAAAGTGTAAAATCCAGAAAGGCAGGACAGGCCATGGAGAACTGGGAGCCTTGTTATGCTGATGGGCGGGATGTAAATTGCCAACAACCACTCGGGAGAAGTGTATGGTGTTTCCTGAAACATCTAAAAAACAAAGCAACAGAGCCTAGGGCACTTCCACTTATGGTCCTATAGCTTAGGGAATTTAAAATCAAAAAGACACAGCCACCCCAAAGTTTGGAACGGCTCCGTTAACAAGAACCTCGTTTACCGTACAAGTTCAATATCACAGAAAGTGAAAAATGGATAAAGAACTTGAGGTACTTACGTACAATGCAGTATCACTCAGCAATGAAATCTATGTCATCAGGCCCTTAGCAGCATAATGAGTGGATTCAGGTACGATGATTCTAACTGAAATAAGTCACACAGAAAAAGAAACATCATAAGATATCACTAATACACGGAATGTAAACTTGGCTACACAGGAACTGCATTCCAAAACAGAACAGGGTCTCAAATTTAGAAAACCAACTTATGCTTGCTTTAGAGGAAAGGTGAGTTGGGGTGCTGCATAAAACCAGAGATTGAAATGAGCACAAAGTTCCTTAAGCCAAATATGGAATAGACAAGAGCTATTCCTTGCTCAACGAAATGGACGCAACACCGCATATTAAACGCCTAAGAATGTACCTGACTAGTAAGTATCTTAAAACCTATAGATTGCTATGTCTCCGAAAGAGAATCAAGCATGTGTACAGGGGCATAAACGCAGCAGTGATAGGATTGGAGAGGTTCAGTGAGCAAATGAAGACCCTTTGAAGTCATATGGCATGGTACTCATTCCACGGGTTTCAACTACGCAGATTTTAGGTATTCGTCCTTCAGCTAAAACATGCATGTGGAACCCAGAGTATGATCAACCATGAGATCGGGAGACGTGTTCAAATATGTCTCAGTTTTCCTCCCCTGGTACTCGGGTGCAACATTCCAGACGCTTTACTAACACTCTCCCCACTTGGAGTGTCAGTCCCTTTAACCTCCTGTTTGGCCCAGTTTGCAATTTCTGTGGAAGATGAACAGGAATAGCGAGAACCAATGAGAGACTAGCTGGAGGTGTCTGGATGGGCAAATTTAACTCTCATTTCCCACCAGGAAGAGGAATTAACCAAAGGCTCAGCGTGCCGTGCCAGAACCAGATTAGGGCCTGAAGCCATCCTGCGGTGTTGCGGCCAGGTCACAAGAAAGCGAGTTGAAGAAAGGAGCTCAGGGACACTGTAATTCACAAACCTGCAGAGTTATAAATGACAGCTATCGTCCAAAAATAGACTGAAGTAAGGCTGCCAAGAGGACTTGAAAGCGGGGCAGAATTGCAGGAAACCGATTTCAGGAGGTAGACTGGAATTGCATTGAAAGCATAGGAAAAGAGGCAGAACGTCCACAATGATGCACTTGGCCAAAAAGGGCGTATGCGTTTTTTCCTGAATATATTCAGGAAAAAACGCATACGCCCTTTTTGGCCAACCAAGCAAGCTTGCAAAGGAAATCTGCACTACAATGAAGTCTCACTTCCCCCCGGTCAAAAGGGCCATCTGAAAAAAGTGTAAAATCCAGAAAGGCAGGACAGGACATGGAGAACTGGGAGCCTTGTTATGCTGATGGGCGGGATGTAAATTGCCAACAACCACTCGGGAGAAGTGTATGGTGTTTCCTGAAACATCTAAAAAACAAAGCAACAGAGCCTAGGGCACTTCCACTTATGGTCCTATAGCTTAGGGAAATTAAAATCAAAAAGACACAGCCACCCCAAAGTTTGGGACGCCTCCGTTTACAAGAACCTCGTTTACCGTACAAGTTCAATATCACAGAAAGTGAAAAATGGATAAAGAACTTGTGGTACTTACGTACAATGCAGTATCACTCAGCAATGAAATCTATGTCATCAGGCCCGTAGCAGCATAATGAGTGGATTCAGGTACGATGATTCTAACTGAAATACGTCACACAGAAAAAGAAACATCATAAGATATCACTAATACACGGAATGTAAACTTGGCTACACAGGAACTGCATTCCAAAACAGAACAGGGTCTCAAATTTAGAAAACCAACTTATGCTTGCTTAAGGGGAAAGGTGAGTTGGGGTGCTGCATAAAACCAGAGATTGAAATGAGCACAGATAAAGTTCCTTAAGCCAAATATGGAATAGACAAGAGCTACTCCTTGCTCAATGAAATGGACTCAACACCGCATATTAAACGCCTAAGAATGTACCTGACTAGTAAGTATCTTAAAACCTATGGATTGCTATGTCTCTGAAAGAGAATCAAGCATGTGTACAGGGGCATAAACGCAGCAGTGATAGGATTGGAGACGTTCGGTGAGCAAATGAAGACCCTTTGAAGTCATATTGCATGGTACCCATTCCACGGGTTTCAAATACCCAGGTTTAAGGTATTCTTCCTTCAGCTAAAACATGCATGTGGAACCCAAGTATGATCAACCATGTGAACGGGAGACGTGTTCAAATATGTCTCAGTTTTCCTCCCCTGGTACTCGGGTGCAACATTCCAGACGCTTTACTAACAGTCTCCCCACTTGGAGAGTCAGCGCCTTTAACCTCCTGTTTGGCCCAGTTTGCAATTTCTTGGAAGATGAACAGGAATAGCGAGAACCAATGAGAGACTAGCTGGAGGTGTCTGGATGGGCAAATTTAACTCTCATTTCCCACCAGGAAGAGGAAATAACCAAAGGCTCAGCATCCGTGCCAGAACCACATTAGGGCCTGAAGACATCCTGCGGTGTTGCGGCCAGGTCACAAGAAAGCGAGTTGAAGAAAGGAGCTCAGGGGCACTGTAATTCACAAACCTGCAGAGTTATAAATGACAGCTATCGTCCAAAAATAGACTGAAGTAAGGCTGCCAAGAGGACTTGAAAGAGGGGCAGAATTGCAGGAAACCGATTTCAGGAGGTAGACTGGAATTGCATTGAAAGCATAGGAAAAGAGGCAGAACGTCCACAATGATGCACTTGGCCAAAAAGGGCGTATGCGTTTTTTCCTGAATATATTCAGGAAAAAACGCATACGCCCTTTTTGGCCAACCAAGCAAGCTTGCAAAGGAAATCTGCACTACAATGAAGTCTCACTTCCCCCCGGTCAAAAGGGCAATCTGAAAAAAGTGTAAAATCCAGAAAGGCACGACAGGCCATGGAGAACTGGGAGCCTTGTTATGCTGATGGGCGGGATGTAAATTGCCAACAGACATTCGGGAGAAGTGTATGGTGTTTCCTGAAACATCTAAAAAACAAAGCAACAGAGCCTAGGGCACTGCCACTTATGGTCCTATAGCTTAGGGAAATTAAAATCAAAAAGACACTGCCACCCCAAAGTTTGGGACGCCTCTGTTTACAAGAACGTCGTTTACAGTACAAGTTCAACATCGCAGAAAGTGAAAAATGGATAAAGAAGTTGTGGTATTTACTTACAAAGCAATATCACTCAGCATTGAAATCTATGTCATCAGGCCCTTAGCAGAACAATGAGTGGATTCAGGTATGATGATTCTAACTGAAATAAGTCACACAGAAAAAGAAACATCATAAGATATCAGTAATACACGGAATGTAAACTTGGCTACACAGGAACTGAATTACAGAACAGAACGGGGTCTCAAATTTAGAAAACCAACTTATGCTTGCTTAAGGGGAAAGGTGAGTTGGGGTGCTGCATAAAACCAGAGATTGAAATGAGCACAGATAAAGTTCCTTAAGCCAAATATGGAATAGACAAGAGCTACTCCTTGCTCAACGAAATGGACTCAACACGGCATATTAAACGCCTAAGAATGTACCTGACTAGTAAGTATCTTAAAACCTATGGATTGCTATGTCTCCGAAAGAGAATCAAGCATGTGTACAGGGGCATGAACGCAGCAGTGATAGGATTGGAGAGGTTCGGTGAGCAAATGAAGACCCTTTGAAGTCATATTGCATGGTACCCATTACACGGGTCTCAACTCTCCAGGTTTAAGGTATTCTTCCTTCAGCTAAAACATGCATGTGGAACCCAAGTATGATCAACCATGTGAACGGGAGACGTGTTCAAATATGTCTCAGTTTTCCTCCCCTGGTACTCGGGTGCAACATTCCAGACGCTTTACTAACACTCTCCCCACTTGGAAAGTCAGCGCCTTTAACCTCCTGTTTGTCCCAGTTTGCAATTTCTGCGGAAGATGAACAGGAATAGTGAGAACCAATGAGAGACTAGCTGGAGGTGTCTGGACGGGCAAATTTAACTCTCATTTCCCACCAGGAAGAGGAAATAACCAAAGGCTCAGCATGCCGTGCCGGAACCAGATTAGGGCCTGAAGCCATCCTGCGGTGTTGCGGCCAGGTCACAAGAAAGCGAGTTGAAGAAAGGAGCTCAGGGGCACTGTAATTCACAAACCTGCAGAGTTATAAATGACAGCTATCATCCAAAACTAGACTGAAGTAAGGCTGCCAAGAGGACTTGAAAGCGGGGCAGAATTGCAGGAAACCGATTTCAGGAGGTAGACTGGAATTGCATTGAAAGCATAGGAAAAGAGGCAGAACGTCCACAATGATGCACTTGGCCAAAAAGGGCGTATGCGTTTTTTCCTGAATATATTCAGGAAAAAACGCATACGCCCTTTTTGGCCAACCAAGCAAGCTTGCAAAGGAAATCTGCACTACAATGAAGTCTCACTTCCCCCCGGTCAAAAGGGCCATCTGAAAAAAGTGTAAAATCCAGAAAGGCAGGACAGGCCATGGAGAACTGGGAGCCTTGTTATGCTGATGGGCGGGATGTAAATTGCCAACAACCACTCGGGAGAAGTGTATGGTGTTTCCTGAAACATCTAGAAAACAAA
This sequence comes from Delphinus delphis, assembly GCF_949987515.2. Taxonomy (NCBI): domain Eukaryota; kingdom Metazoa; phylum Chordata; class Mammalia; order Artiodactyla; family Delphinidae; genus Delphinus; species Delphinus delphis. The sequence continues at coordinate 281,822 of NW_027192682.1, read as the reverse complement.
GCAACAGAGCCTAGGGCACTTCCACTTATGGTCCTATAGCTTAGGGAATTTAAAATCAAAAAGACACAGCCACCCCAACGTTTCGAACGGCTCTGTTTACAAGAACCTCGTTTACAGTACAAGTTCAACATCGCAGAAAGTGAAAAATGGATAAAGAACTTGTGGTATTTACTTACAAAGCAATATCACTCAGCAATGAAATCTGTGTCATCAGGCCCTTAGCAGCACAATGAGTGGATTCAGGTATGATGATTCTAACTGAAATAAGTCACACAGAAAAAGAAACATCATAAGATATCAGTAATACACGGAATGTAAACTTGGCTACACAGGAACTGAATTACAGAACAGAACAGGGTCTCAAATTTAGAAAACCAACTTATGCTTGCTTAAGGGGAAAGGTGAGTTGGGGTGCTGCATAAAACCAGAGATTGAAATGAGCACAGATAAAGTTCCTTAAGCCAAATATGGAATAGACAAGAGCTACTCCTTGCTCAACGAAATGGACTCAACACCGCATATTAAATGCCTAAGAATGTACCTGACTAGTAAGTATCTTAAAACCTATGGATTGCTATGTCTCCGAAAGAGAATCAAGCATGTGTACAGGGGCATAAACGCAGCAGTGATAGGATTGGAGAGGTTCGGTGAGCAAATGAAGACCCTTTGAAGTCATATTGCATGGTACCCATTCCACGGGTTTCAAATACACAGGTTTAAGGTATTCTTCCTTCAGCTAAAACATGCATGTGGGACCTAGAGTATGATCAACCATGTGATCGGGAGACGTGTTCAAATATGTCTCAGTTTTCCTCCCCTGGTACTCGGGTGCAACATTCCAGACGCTTTACTAACACTCTCCCCACTTGGAGAGTCAGCGCCTTTAACCTCCTGTTTGTCCAAGTTTGCAATTTCTGCGGAAGATGAACAGGAATAGCGAGAACCAATGAGAGGCTAGCTGGAGGTGTCTGGACGGGCAAATTTAACTCTCATTTCCCACCAGGAAGAGGAAATAACCAAAGGCTCAGCGTGCCGTGCCGGAACCAGATTAGGGCCTGAAGACATCCTGCGGTGTTGCGGCCAGGTCACAAGAAAGCGAGTTGAAGAAAGGAGCTCAGGGGCACTGTAATTCACAAACCTGCAGAGTTATAAATGACAGCTATCGTCCAAAAATAGACTGAAGTAAGGCTGCCAAGAGGACTTGAAAGCGGGGCAGAATTGCAGGAAACTGATTTCAGGAGGTAGACTGGAATTGCATTGAAAGCATAGGAAAAGAGGCAGAACGTCCACAATGATGCACTTGGCCAAAAAGGGCGTATGCGTTTTTTCCTGAATATATTCAGGAAAAAACGCATACGCCCTTTTTGGCCAACCAAGCAAGCTTGCAAAGGAAATCTGCACTACAATGAAGTCTCACTTCCCCCCGGTCAAAAGGGCCATCTGAAAAAAGTGTAAAATCCAGAAAGGCAGGACAGGCCATGGAGAACTGGGAGCCTTGTTATGCTGAAGGGCGGGATGTGAATTGCCAACAAACACTCGGGAGAAGTGTATGGTGTTTCCTGAAACATCTAAAAAACAAAGCAACAGAGCCTAGGGCACTTCCACTTATGGTCCTATAGCTTAGGGAATTTAAAATCAAAAAGACACAGCCACCCCAAAGTTTCGAACGGCTCTGTTTACAAGAACCTCGTTTACAGTAGAAGTTCAACATCGCAGAAAGTGAAAAATGGATAAAGAACTTGTGGTACTTACGTACAATGCAGTATCACTCAGCAATGAAATCTATGTCATCAGGCCCGTAGCAGCATAATGAGTGGATTCAGGTACGATGATTCTAACTGAAATAAGTCACACAGAAAAAGAAACATCATAAGATATCACTAATACACGGAATGGAAACTTGGCTACACAGGAACTGAATTACAGAACAGAACAGGGTCTCAAATTTAGAAAACCAACTTATGCTTGCTTAAGGGTAAAGGTGAGTTGGGGTGCTGCATAAAACCAGAGATTGAAATGAGCACAGATAAAGTTCCTTAAGCCAAATATGGAATAGACAAGAGCTACTCCTTGCTCAACGAAATGGACTCAACACCGCATATTAAATGCCTAAGAATGTACCTGACTAGTAAGTATCTTAAAACCTATGGATTGCTATGTCTCCGAAAGAGAATCAAGCATGTGTACAGGGGCATAAACGCAGCAGTGATAGGATTGGAGAGGTTCGGTGAGCAAATGAAGACCCTTTGAAGTCATATTGCATGGTACCCATTCCACGGGTTTCAACTACCCAGGTTTAAGGTATTCTTCCTTCAGCTAAAACATGCATGTGGGACCTAGAGTATGATCAACCATGTCATCGGGAGACGTGTTCAAATATGTCTCAGTTTTCCTCCCCTGGTACTCGGGTGCAACATTCCAGACGCTTTACTAACACTCTCCCCACTTGAAAAGTCAGCGCCTTTAACCTCCTGTTTGGCCCAGTTTGCAATTTCTGCGGAAGATGAACAGGAATAGCGAGAACCAATGAGAGGCTAGCTGGAGGTGTCTGGATGGGCAAATTTAACTCTCATTTCCCACCAGGAAGAGGAAATAACCACAGGCTCAGCGTGCCGTGCCGGAACCAGATTAGGGCCTGAAGCCATCCTGCGGTGTTGCGGCCAGGTCACAAGAAAGCGAGTTGAAGAAAGGAGCTCAGGGGCACTGTAATTCACAAACCTGCAGAGTTATAAATGACAGCTATCGTCCAAAAATAGACTGAAGTAAGGCTGCCAAGAGGACTTGAAAGCGGGACAGAATTGCAGGAAACCGATTTCAGGAGGTAGACTGGAATTGCATTGCAAGCATAGGAAAAGAGGCAGAACGTCCACAATGATGCACTTGGCCAAAAAGGGCGTATGCGTTTTTTCCTGAATATATTCAGGAAAAAACGCATACGCCCTTTTTGGCCAACCAAGCAAGCTTGCAAAGGAAATCTGCACTACAATGAAGTCTCACTTCCCCCCGGTCAAAAGGGCCATCTGATAAAAGTGTAAAATCCAGAAAGGCAGGACAGGCCATGGAGAACTGGGAGCCTTGTTATGCTGATGGGCGGGATGTAAATTGCCAACAACCACTCGGGAGAAGTGTATGGTGTTTCCTGAAACATCTAAAAAACAAAGCAACAGAGCCTAGGGCACTTCCACTTATGGTCCTATAGCTTAGGGAATTTAAAATCAAAAAGACACAGCCACCCCAAAGTTTGGAACGGCTCTGTTTACAAGAACCTCGTTTACAGTACAAGTTCAACATCGCAGAAAGTGAAAAATGGATAAAAAAGTTGTGGTATTTACTTACAAAGCAATATCACTCAGCAATGAAATCTGTGTCATCAGGACCTTAGCAGCACAATGAGTGGATTCAGGTATGATGATTCTAACTGAAATAAGTCACACAGAAAAAGAAACATCATAAGATATCAGTAATACACGGAATGGAAACTTGGCTACACAGGAACTGAATTACAGAACAGAACAGGGTCTCAAATTTAGAAAACCAACTTATGCTTGCTTAAGGGTAAAGGTGAGTTGGGGTGCTGCATAAAACCAGAGATTGAAATGAGCACAGATAAAGTTCCTTAAGCCAAATATGGAATAGACAAGAGCTACTCCTTGCTCAACGAAATGGACTCAACACCGCATATTAAACGCCTAAGAATGTACCTGACTAGTAAGTATCTTAAAACCTATGGATTGCTATGTCTCCGAAAGAGAATCAAGCATGTGTACAGGGGCATAAACGCAGCAGTGATAGGATTGGAGCGTTCCGTGAGCAAATGAAGACCCTTTGAAGGCATATTGCATGGTACCCATTCCACGGGTTTCAACTACCCAGGTTTAAGGTATTCTTCCTTCAGCTAAAACATGCATGTGGAACCCAAGTATGATCAACCATGTGAACGGGAGACGTGTTCAAATATGTCTCAGTTTTCCTCCCCTGGTACTCGGGTGCAACATTCCAGACGCTTTACTAACACTCTCCCCACTTGGAAAGTCAGTGCCTTTAACCTCCTGTTTGGCCCAGTTTGCAATTTCTGCGGAAGATGAACAGGAATAGCGAGAACCAATGAGAGACTAGCTGGAGGTGTCTGGACGGGCAAATTTAACTCTCATTTCCCACCAGGAAGAGGAAATAACCAAAGGCTCAGCATGCCATGCCGGAACCAGATTAGGGCCTGAAGCCATCCTGCGGTGTTGCGGCCAGGTCACAAGAAAGCGAGTTGAAGAAAGGAGCTCAGGGGCACTGTAATTCACAAACCTGCAGAGTTATAAATGACAGCTATCGTCCAAAAATAGACTGAAGTAAGGCTGCCAAGAGGACTTGAAAGCGGGACAGAATTGCAGGAAACCGATTTCAGGAGGTAGACTGGAATTGCATTGCAAGCATAGGAAAAGAGGCAGAACGTCCACAATGATGCACTTGGCCAAAAAGGGCGTATGCGTTTTTTCCTGAATATATTCAGGAAAAAACGCATACGCCCTTTTTGGCCAACCAAGCAAGCTTGCAAAGGAAATCTGCACTACAATGAAGTCTCACTTCCCCCCGGTCAAAAGGGCCATCTGATAAAAGTGTAAAATCCAGAAAGGCAGGACAGGCCATGGAGAACTGGGAGCCTTGTTATGCTGATGGGCGGGATGTAAATTGCCAACAACCACTCGGGAGAAGTGTATGGTGTTTCCTGAAACATCTAAAAAACAAAGCAACAGAGCCTAGGGCACTTCCACTTATGGTCCTATAGCTTAGGGAATTTAAAATCAAAAAGACACAGCCACCCCAAATTTTGGAACGGCTCTGTTTACAAGAACCTCGTTTACAGTACAAGTTCAACATCGCAGAAATTGAAAAATGGATAAAGAAGTTGTGGTATTTACTTACAAAGCAATATCACTCAGCAATGAAATCTGTGTCATCAAGCCCTTAGCAGCACAATGAGTGGATTCAGGTACGATGATTCTAACTGAAATAAGTCACACAGAAAAAGAAACATCATAAGATATCAGTAATACACGGAATGGAAACTTGGCTACACAGGAACTGAATTACAGAACAGAACAGGGTCTCAAATTTAGAAAACCAACTTATGCTTGCTTAAGGGGAAAGGTGAGTTGGGGTGCTGCATAAAACCAGAGATTGAAATGAGCACAGATAAAGTTCCTTAAGCCAAATATGGAATAGACAAGAGCTACTCCTTGCTCAACGAAATGGACTCAACACCGCATATTAAATGCCTAAGAATGTACCTGACTAGTAAGTATCTTAAAACCTATGGATTGCTATGTCTCCGAAAGAGAATCAAGCATGTGTACAGGGACATAAATGCAGCAGTGATAGGATTGGAGAGGTTCGTGAGCAAATGAAGACCCTTTGAAGTCATATTGCATGGTACCCATTACACGGGTCTCAACTCTCCAGGTTTAAGGTATTCTTCCTTCAGCTAAAACATGCATGTGGAACCCAGAGTATGATCAACCATGTGATCGGGAGACGTGTTCAAATATGTCTCAGTTTTCCTCCCCTGGTACTCGGGTGCAACATTCCAGATGCTTTACTAACACTCTTCCCACTTGGAGAGTCAGTCCCTTTAACCTCCTGTTTGGCCCAGTTTGCAATTTCTGCGGAAGATGAACAGGAATAGCGAGAACCAATGAGAGACTAGCTGGAGGTGTCTGGACGGGCAAATTTAACTCTCATTTCCCACCAGGAAGAGGAAATAACCAAAGGCTCAGCGTGCCGTGCCGGAACCAGATTAGGGCCTGAAGCCATCCTGCGGTGTTGCGGCCAGCTCAAAAGAAAGCGAGTTGAAGAAAGGAGCTCAGGGGCACTGTAATTCACAAACCTGCAGAGTTATAAATGACAGCTATCGTCCAAAAATAGACTGAAGTAAGGCTGCCAAGAGGACTTGAAAGCGGGGCAGAATTGCAGGAAACCGATTTCAGGAGGTAGACTGGAATTGCATTGAAAGCATAGGAAAAGAGGCAGAATGTCCACAATGATGCACTTGGCCAAAAAGGGCGTATGCGTTTTTTCCTGAATATATTCAGGATAAAACGCATACGCCCTTTTTGGCCAACCAAGCAAGCTTGCAAAGGAAATCTGCACTACAATGAAGTCTCACTTCCCCCTGGTCAAAAGGGCAATCTGAAAAAAGTGTAAAATCCAGAAAGGCAGGACAGGCCATGGAGAACTGGGAGCCTTGTTATGCTGAAGGGCGGGATGTAAATTGCCAACAAACACTCGGGAGAAGTGTATGGTGTTTCCTGAAACATCTAAAAAACAAAGCAACAGAGCCTAGGGCACTTCCACTTATGGTCCTATAGCTTAGGGAATTTAAAATCAAAAAGACACAGCCACCCCAAAGTTTGGAACGGCTCTGTTTACAAGAACCTCGTTTACAGTACAAGGTCAACATCGCAGAAAGTGAAAAATGGATAAAAAAGTTGTGGTATTTACTTACAAAGCAATATCACTCAGCAATGAAATCTGTGTCATCAGGCCCTTAGCAGCACAATGAGTGGATTCAGGTATGATGATTCTAACTGAAATAAGTCACACAGAAAAAGAAACATCATAAGATATCACTAATACACGGAATGTAAACTTGGCTACACAGGAACTGAATTACAGAACAGAACAGGGTCTCAAATTTAGAAAACCAACTTATGCTTGCTTAAGGGGAAAGGTGAGTTGGGGTGCTGCATAAAACCAGAGATTGAAATGAGCACAGATAAAGTTCCTTAAGCCAAATATGGAATAGACAAGAGCTACTCCTTGCTCAATGAAATGGACTCAACACCGCATATTAAACGCCTAAGAATGTACCTGACTAGTAAGTATCTTAAAACCTATGGATTGCTATGTCTCCGAAAGAGAATCAAGCATGTGTACAGGGGCATAAACGCAGCAGTGATAGGATTGGAGAGGTTCGGTGAGCAAATGAAGACCCTTTGAAGTCATATTGCATGGTATCCATTCCACGGGTTTCAACTACCCAGGTTTAAGGTATTCTTCCTTCAGCTAAAACATGCATGTGGGACCTAGAGTATGATCAACCATGTGATCGGGAGACGTGTTCAAATATGTCTCAGTTTTCGTACCCTGGTACTCGGGTGCAACATTCCAGACGCTTTACTAACACTCTCCCCACTTGGAGAGTCAGTCCCTTTAACCTCCTGTTTGGCCCAGTTTGCAATTTCTGTGGAAGATGAACAGGAATAGCGAGAACCAATGAGAGACTAGCTGGAGGTGTCTGGATGGGCAAATTTAACTCTCATTTCCCACCAGGAAGAGGAATTAACCAAAGTCTCAGCGTGCCGTGCCAGAACCAGATTAGGGCCTGAAGACATCCTGCGGTGTTGCGGCCAGGTCACAAGAAAGCGAGTTGAAGAAAGGAGCTCAGGGGCACTGTAATTCACAAACCTGCAGAGTTATAAATGACAGCTATCGTCCAAAAATAGACTGAAGTAAGGCTGCCAAGAGGACTTGAAAGCGGGGCAGAATTGCAGGAAACCGATTTCAGGAGGTAGACTGGAATTGCATTGAAAGCATAGGAAAAGAGGCAGAACGTCCACAATGATGCACTTGGCCAAAAAGGGCATATGCGTTTTTTCCTGAATATATTCAGGATAAAACGCATACGCCCTTTTTGGCCAACCAAGCAAGCTTGCAAAGGAAATCTGCACTACAATGAAGTCTCACTTCCCCCCGGTCAAAAGGGCCATCTGAAAAAAGTGTAAAATCCAGAAAGGCAGGACAGGCCATGGAGAACTGGGAGCCTTGTTATGCTGAAGGGCGGGATGTAAATTGCCAACAACCACTCGGGAGAAGTGTATGGTGTTTCCTGAAACATCTAAAAAACAAAGCAACAGAGCCTAGGGCACTTCCACTTATGGTCCTATAGCTTAGGGAATTTAAAATCAAAAAGACACAGCCACCCCAAAGTTTCGAACGGCTCTGTTTACAAGAACCTCGTTTACAGTAGAAGTTCAACATCGCAGAAAGTGAAAAATGGATAAAGAACTTGTGGTACTTACGTACAATGCAGTATCACTCAGCAATGAAATCTATGTCATCAGGCCCTTAGCAGCATAATGAGTGGATTCAGGTACGATGATTCTAACTGAAATAAGTCACACAGAAAAAGAAACATCATAAGATATCACTAATACACGGAATGTAAACTTGGCTACACAGGAACTGAATTACAGAACAGAACAGGGTCTCAAATTTAGAAAACCAACTTATGCTTGCTTAAGGGGAAAGGTGAGTTGGGGTGCTGCATAAAACCAGAGATTGAAATGAGCACAGATAAAGTTCCTTAAGCCAAATATGGAATAGACAAGAGCTACTCCTTGCTCAACGAAATGGACTCAACACCGCATATTAAACGCCTAAGAATGTACCTGACTAGTAAGTATCTTAAAACCTATGGATTGCTATGTCTCCGAAACAGAATCAAGCATGTGTACAGGGGCATAAACGCAGCAGTGATAGGATTGGAGAGGTTCGGTGAGCAAATGAAGACCCTTTGAAGTCATATTGCATGGTACCCATTCCACGGGTTTCAACTACCCAGGTTTTAGGTATTCTTCCTTCAGCTAAAACATGCATGTGGAACCCAAGTATGATCAACCATGTGAACGGGAGACGTGTTCAAATATGTCTCAGTTTTCGTACCCTGGTACTCGGGTGCAACATTCCAGACGCTTTACTAACACTCTCCCCACTTGGAAAGTCAGCGCCTTTAACCTCCTGTTTGTCCCAGTTTGCAATTTCTGCGGAAGATGAACAGGAATAGCGAGAACCAATGAGAGGCTAGCTGGAGGTGTCTGGACGGGCAAATTTAACTCTCATTTCCCACCAGGAAGAGGAAATAACCAAAGGCTCAGCGTGCCGTGCCGGAACCAGATTAGGGCCTGAAGCCATCCTGCGGTGTTGCGGCCAGCTCAAAAGAAAGCGAGTTGAAGAAAGGAGCTCAGGGGCACTGTAATTCACAAACCTGCAGAGTTATAAATGACAGCTATCGTCCAAAAATAGACTGAAGTAAGGCTGCCAAGAGGACTTGAAAGCGGGGCAGAATTGCAGGAAACCGATTTCAGGAGGTAGACTGGAATTGCATTGAAAGCATAGGAAAAGAGGCAGAACGTCCACAATGATGCACTTGGCCAAAAAGGGCGTATGCGTTTTTTCCTGAATATATTCAGGAAAAAACGCATACGCCCTTTTTGGCCAACCAAGCAAGCTTGCAAAGGAAATCTGCACTACAATGAAGTCTCACTTCCCCCCGGTCAAAAGGGCCATCTGAAAAAAGTGTAAAATCCAGAAAGGCAGGACAGGCCATGGAGAACTGGGAGCCTTGTTATGCTGAAGGGCGGGATGTAAATTGCCAACAAACACTCGGGAGAAGTGTATGGTGTTTCCTGAAACATCTAAAAAACAAAACAACAGAGCCTAGGGCACTTCCACTTATGGTCCTATAGCTTAGGGAATTTAAAATCAAAAAGACACAGCCACCCCAAAGTTTCGAACGGCTCTGTTTACAAGAACCTCATTTACAGTAGAAGTTCAACATCGCAGAAATTGAAAAATGGATAAAGAACTTGTGGTACTTACGTACAATGCAGTATCACTCAGCAATGAAATCTATGTCATCAGGCCCGTAGCAGCATAATGAGTGGATTCAGGTACGATGATTCTAACTGAAATAAGTCACACAGAAAAAGAAACATCATAAGATATCACTAATACACGGAATGTAAACTTGGCTACACAGGAACTGAATTACAGAACAGAACAGGGTCTCAAATTTAGAAAACCAACTTATGCTTGCTTAAGGGTAAAGGTGAGTTGGGGTGCTGCATAAAACCAGAGATTGAAATGAGCACAGATAAAGTTCCTTAAGCCAAATATGGAATAGACAAGAGCTACTCCTTGCTCAACGAAATGGACTCAACACCGCATATTAAATGCCTAAGAATGTACCTGACTAGTAAGTATCTTAAAACCTATGGATTGCTATGTCTCCGAAAGAGAATCAAGCATGTGTACAGGGGCATAAACGCAGCAGTGATAGGATTGGAGAGGTTCGGTGAGCAAATGAAGACCCTTTGAAGTCATATTGCATGGTACCCATTCCACGGGTTTCAACTACCCAGGTTTAAGGTATTCTTCCTTCAGCTAAAACATGCATGTGGAACCTAGAGTATGATCAACCATGTGATCGGGAGACGTGTTCAAATATGTCTCAGTTTTCGTACCCTGGTACTCGGGTGCAACATTCCAGACGCTTTACTAACACTCTCCCCACTTGGAGAGTCAGTCCCTTTAACCTCCTGTTTGGCCCAGTTTGCAATTTCTGCGGAAGATGAACAGGAATAGCGAGAACCAATGAGAGGCTAGCTGGAGGTGTCTGGACGGGCAAATTTAACTCTCATTTCCCACCAGGAAGAGGAAATAACCAAAGGCCCAGCGTGCCGTGCCGGAACCAGATTAGGGCCTGAAGCCATCCTGCGGTGTTGCGGCCAGCTCAAAAGAAAGCGAGTTGAAGAAAGGAGCTCAGGGGCACTGTAATTCACAAACCTGCAGAGTTATAAATGACAGCTATCGTCCAAAAATAGACTGAAGTAAGGCTGCCAAGAGGACTTGAAAGCGGGGCAGAATTGCAGGAAACCGATTTCAGGAGGTAGACTGGAATTGCATTGAAAGCATAGGAAAAGAGGCAGAACGTCCACAATGATGCACTTGGCCAAAAAGGGCGTATGCGTTTTTTCCTGAATATATTCAGGAAAAAACGCATACGCCCTTTTTGGCCAACCAAGCAAGTTTGCAAAGGAAATCTGCACTACAATGAAGTCTCACTTCCCCCCGGTCAAAAGGGCCATCTGAAAAAAGTGTAAAATCCAGAAAGGCAGGACAGGCCATGGAGAACTGGGAGCCTTGTTATGCTGATGGGCGGGATGTAAATTGCCAACAGACACTTGGGAGAAGTGTATGGTGTTTCCTGAAACATCTAGAAAACAAAGCAACAGAGCCTAGGGCACTTCCACTTATGGTCCTATAGCTTAGGGAAATTAAATTCAAAAAGACACAGCCACCCCAAAGTTTGGAACGGCTCTGTTTACAAGAACCTCGTTTACAGTACAAGTTCAACATCGCAGAAATTGAAAAATGGATAAAGAAGTTGTGGTATTTACTTACAAAGCAATATCACTCAGCAATGAAATCTGTGTCATCAGGCCCTTAGCAGCACAATGAGTGGATTCAGGTATGATGATTCTAACTGAAATAAGTCACACAGAAAAAGAAACATCATAAGATATCAGTAATACACGGAATGTAAACTTGGCTACACAGGAACTGAATTACAGAACAGAACAGGGTCTCAAATTTAGAAAACCAACTTATGCTTGCTTAAGGGGAAAGGTGAGTTGGGGTGCTGCATAAAACCAGAGATTGAAATGAGCACAGATAAAGTTCCTTAAGCCAAATATGGAATAGACAAGAGCTACTCCTTGCTCAACGAAATGGACTCAACACCGCATATTAAACGCCTAAGAATGTACCTGACTAGTAAGTATCTTAAAACCTATGGATTGCTATGTCTCCGAAAGAGAATCAAGCATGTGTACAGGGGCATAAACGCAGCAGTGATAGGATTGGAGAGGTTCGGTGAGCAAATGAAGACCCTTTGAAGTCATATTGCATGGTACCCATTCCACGGGTTTCAACTACCCAGGTTTTAGGTATTCTTCCTTCAGCTAAAACATGCATGTGGAACCCAAGTATGATCAACCATGTGAACGGGAGACGTGTTCAAATATGTCTCAGTTTTCGTACCCTGGTACTCGGGTGCAACATTCCAGACGCTTTACTAACACTCTCCCCACTTGGAAAGTCAGCGCCTTTAACCTCCTGTTTGTCCCAGTTTGCAATTTCTGCGGAAGATGAACAGGAATAGCGAGAACCAATGAGAGGCTAGCTGGAGGTGTCTGGACGGGCAAATTTAACTCTCATTTCCCACCAGGAAGAGGAAATAACCAAAGGCTCAGCGTGCCGTGCCGGAACCAGATTAGGGCCTGAAGCCATCCTGCGGTGTTGCGGCCAGCTCAAAAGAAAGCGAGTTGAAGAAAGGAGCTCAGGGGCACTGTAATTCACAAACCTGCAGAGTTATAAATGACAGCTATCGTCCAAAAATAGACTGAAGTAAGGCTGCCAAGAGGACTTGAAAGCGGGGCAGAATTGCAGGAAACCGATTTCAGGAGGTAGACTGGAATTGCATTGAAAGCATAGGAAAAGAGGCAGAACGTCCACAATGATGCACTTGGCCAAAAAGGGCGTATGCGTTTTTTCCTGAATATATTCAGGAAAAAACGCATACGCCCTTTTTGGCCAACCAAGCAAGCTTGCAAAGGAAATCTGCACTACAATGAAGTCTCACTTCCCCCCGGTCAAAAGGGCCATCTGAAAAAAGTGTAAAATCCAGAAAGGCAGGACAGTCCATGGAGAACTGGGAGCCTTGTTATGCTGAAGGGCGGGATGTAAATTGCCAACAAACACTCGGGAGAAGTGTATGGTGTTTCCTGAAACATCTAAAAAACAAAGCAACAGAGCCTAGGGCACTTCCACTTATGGTCCTATAGCTTAGGGAATTTAAAATCAAAAAGACACAGCCACCCCAAAGTTTCGAACGGCTCTGTTTACAAGAACCTCATTTACAGTAGAAGTTCAACATCGCAGAAATTGAAAAATGGATAAAGAACTTGTGGTACTTACGTACAATGCAGTATCACTCAGCAATGAAATCTGTGTCATCAGGCCCGTAGCAGCATAATGAGTGGATTCAGGTACGATGATTCTAACTGAAATAAGTCACACAGAAAAAGAAACATCATAAGATATCACTAATACACGGAATGTAAACTTGGCTACACAGGAACTGAATTACAGAACAGAACAGGGTCTCAAATTTAGAAAACCAACTTATGCTTGCTTAAGGGTAAAGGTGAGTTGGGGTGCTGCATAAAACCAGAGATTGAAATGAGCACAGATAAAGTTCCTTAAGCCAAATATGGAATAGACAAGAGCTACTCCTTGCTCAACGAAATGGACTCAACACCGCATATTAAATGCCTAAGAATGTACCTGACTAGTAAGTATCTTAAAACCTATGGATTGCTATGTCTCCGAAAGAGAATCAAGCATGTGTACAGGGGCATAAACGCAGCAGTGATAGGATTGGAGAGGTTCGGTGAGCAAATGAAGACCCTTTGAAGTCATATTGCATGGTACCCATTCCACGGGTTTCAACTACCCAGGTTTAAGGTATTCTTCCTTCAGCTAAAACATGCATGTGGAACCTAGAGTATGATCAACCATGTGATCGGGAGACGTGTTCAAATATGTCTCAGTTTTCGTACCCTGGTACTCGGGTGCAACATTCCAGACGCTTTACTAACACTCTCCCCACTTGGAGAGTCAGTCCCTTTAACCTCCTGTTTGGCCCAGTTTGCAATTTCTGCGGAAGATGAACAGGAATAGCGAGAACCAATGAGAGGCTAGCTGGAGGTGTCTGGACGGGCAAATTTAACTCTCATTTCCCACCAGGAAGAGGAAATAACCAAAGGCTCAGCGTGCCGTGCCGGAACCAGATTAGGGCCTGAAGCCATCCTGCGGTGTTGCGGCCCGCTCAAAAGAAAGCGAGTTGAAGAAAGGAGCTCAGGGGCACTGTAATTCACAAACCTGCAGAGTTATAAATGACAGCTATCGTCCAAAAATAGACTGAAGTAAGGCTGCCAAGAGGACTTGAAAGCGGGGCAGAATTGCAGGAAACCGATTTCAGGAGGTAGACTGGAATTGCATTGAAAGCACAGGAAAAGAGGCAGAACGTCCACAATGATGCACTTGGCCAAAAAGGGCGTATGCGTTTTTTCCTGAATATATTCAGGAAAAAACGCATACGCCCTTTTTGGCCAACCAAGCAAGCTTGCAAAGGAAATCTGCACTACAATGAAGTCTCACTTCCCCCCGGTCAAAAGGGCCATCTGAAAAAAGTGTAAAATCCAGAAAGGCAGGACAGGCCATGGAGAACTGGGAGCCTTGTTATGCTGATGGGCGGGATGTAAATTGCCAACAGACACTTGGGAGAAGTGTATGGTGTTTCCTGAAACATCTAGAAAACAAAGCAACAGAGCCTAGGGCACTTCCACTTATGGTCCTATAGCTTAGGGAAATTAAATTCAAAATGACACAGCCACCCCAAAGTTTGGAACGGCTCTGTTTACAAGAACCTCGTTTACAGTACAAGTTCAACATCGCAGAAATTAAAAAATGGATAAAGAAGTTGTGGTATTTACTTACAAAGCAATATCACTCAGCAATGAAATCTGTGTCATCAGGCCCTTAGCAGCACAATGAGTGGATTCAGGTATGATGATTCTAACTGAAATAAGTCACACAGAAAAAGAAACATCATAAGTTATCACTAATACACGGAATGTAAACTTGGCTACACAGGAACTGAATTACAGAACAGAACAGGGTCTCAAATTTAGAAAACCAACTTATGCTTGCTTAAGGGGAAAGGTGAGTTGGGGTGCTGCATAAAACCAGAGATTGAAATGAGCACAGATAAAGTTCCTTAAGCCAAATATGGAATAGACAAGAGCTACTCCTTGCTCAACGAAATGGACTCAACACCGCATATTAAACGCCTAAGAATGTACCTGACTAGTAAGTATCTTAAAACCTATGGATTGCTATGTCTCCGAAAGAGAATCAAGCATGTGTACAGGGGCATAAACGCAGCAGTGATAGGATTGGAGAGGTTCGGTGAGCAAATGAAGACCCTTTGAAGTCATATTGCATGGTACCCATTCCACGGGTTTCAACTACCCAGGTTTTAGGTATTCTTCCTTCAGCTAAAACATGCATGTGGAACCCAAGTATGATCAACCATGTGAACGGGAGACGTGTTCAAATATGTCTCAGTTTTCCTCCCCTGGTACTCGGGTGCAACATTCCAGACGCTTTACTAACACTCTCCCCACTTGGAAAGTCAGCGCCTTTAACCTCCTGTTTGTCCCAGTTTGCAATTTCTGCGGAAGATGAACAGGAATAGCGAGAACCAATGAGAGGCTAGCTGGAGGTGTCTGGACGGGCAAATTTAACTCTCATTTCCCACCAGGAAGAGGAAATAACCAAAGGCTCAGCGTGCCGTGCCGGAACCAGATTAGGGCCTGAAGCCATCCTGCGGTGTTGCGGCCAGCTCAAAAGAAAGCGAGTTGAAGAAAGGAGCTCAGGGGCACTGTAATTCACAAACCTGCAGAGTTATAAATGACAGCTATCGTCCAAAAATAGACTGAAGTAAGGCTGCCAAGAGGACTTGAAAGCGGGGCAGAATTGCAGGAAACCGATTTCAGGAGGTAGACTGGAATTGCATTGAAAGCATAGGAAAAGAGGCAGAACGTCCACAATGATGCACTTGGCCAAAAAGGGCGTATGCGTTTTTTCCTGAATATATTCAGGAAAAAACGCATACGCCCTTTTTGGCCAACCAAGCAAGCTTGCAAAGGAAATCTGCACTACAATGAAGTCTCACTTCCCCCCGGTCAAAAGGGCCATCTGAAAAAAGTGTAAAATCCAGAAAGGCAGGACAGGCCATGGAGAACTGGGAGCCTTGTTATGCTGATGGGCGGGATGTAAATTGCCAACAAACACTCGGGAGAAGTGTATGGTGTTTCCTGAAACATCTAAAAAACAAAGCAACAGAGCCTAGGGCACTTCCACTTATGGTCCTATAGCTTAGGGAATTTAAAATCAAAAAGACACAGCCACCCCAAAGTTTCGAACGGCTCTGTTTACAAGAACCTCGTTTACAGTAGAAGTTCAACATCGCAGAAAGTGAAAAATGGATAAAGAACTTGTGGTACTTACGTACAATGCAGTATCACTCAGCAATGAAATCTATGTCATCAGGCCCGTAGCAGCATAATGAGTGGATTCAGGTACGATGATTCTAACTGAAATAAGTCACACAGAAAAAGAAACATCATAAGATATCACTAATACACGGAATGGAAACTTGGCTACACAGGAACTGAATTACAGAACAGAACAGGGTCTCAAATTTAGAAAACCAACTTATGCTTGCTTAAGGGTAAAGGTGAGTTGGGGTGCTGCATAAAACCAGAGATTGAAATGAGCACAGATAAAGTTCCTTAAGCCAAATATGGAATAGACAAGAGCTACTCCTTGCTCAACGAAATGGACTCAACACCGCATATTAAATGCCTAAGAATGTACCTGACTAGTAAGTATCTTAAAGCCTATGGATTGCTATGTCTCCGAAAGAGAATCAAGCATGTGTACAGGGGCATAAACGCAGCAGTGATAGGATTGGAGAGGTTCGGTGAGCAAATGAAGACCCTTTGCAGTCATATTGCATGGTACCCATTCCACGGGTTTCAACTACCCAGGTTTAAGGTATTCTTCCTTCAGCTAAAACATGCATGTGGAACCTAGAGTATGATCAACCATGTGATCGGGAGACGTGTTCAAATATGTCTCAGTTTTCGTACCCTGGTACTCGGGTGCAACATTCCAGACGCTTTACTAACACTCTCCCCACTTGGAGAGTCAGTCCCTTTAACCTCCTGTTTGGCCCAGTTTGCAATTTCTGTGGAAGATGAACAGGAATAGCGAGAACCAATGAGAGACTAGCTGGAGGTGTCTGGATGGGCAAATTTAACTCTCATTTCCCACCAGGAAGAGGAATGAACCTAAGGCTCAGCGTGCCGTGCCAGAACCAGATTAGGGCCTGAAGACATCCTGCGGTGTTGCGGCCAGGTCACAAGAAAGCGAGTTGAAGAAAGGAGCTCAGGGGCACTGTAATTCACAAACCTGCAGAGTTATAAATGACAGCTATCGTCCAAAAATAGACTGAAGTAAGGCTGCCAAGAGGACTTGAAAGCGGGGCAGAATTGCAGGAAACCGATTTCAGGAGGTAGACTGGAATTGCATTGCAAGCATAGGAAAAGAGGCAGAACGTCCACAATGATGCACTTGGCCAAAAAGGGCGTATGCGTTTTTTCCTGAATATATTCAGGAAAAAACGCATACGCCCTTTTTGGCCAACCAAGCAAGCTTGCAAAGGAAATCTGCACTACAATGAAGTCTCACTTCCCCCCGGTCAAAAGGGCCATCTGAAAAAAGTGTAAAATCCAGAAAGGCAGGACAGGCCATGGAGAACTGGGAGCCTTGTTATGCTGATGGGCGGGATGTAAATTGCCAAAAACCACTCGGGAGAAGTGTATGGTGTTTCCTGAAACATCTAAAAAACAAAGCAACAGAGCCTAGGGCACTTCCACTTATGGTCCTATAGCTTAGGGAATTTAAAATCAAAAAGACACAGCCACCCCAAAATTTGGAACGGCTCTGTTTAAAAGAACCTCGTTTACAGTACAAGTTCAACATCGCAGAAATTGAAAAATGGATAAAGAAGTTGTGGTATTTACTTACAAAGCAATATCACTCAGCAATGAAATCTGTGTCATCAGGCCCTTAGCAGCACAATGAGTGGATTCAGGTATGATGATTCTAACTGAAATAAGTCACACAGAAAAAGAAACATCATAAGATATCAGTAATACACGGAATGTAAACTTGGCTACACAGGAACTGAATTACAGAACAGAACAGGGTCTCAAATTTAGAAAACCAACTTATGCTTGCTTAAGGGGAAAGGTGAGTTGGGGTGCTGCATAAAACCAGAGATTGAAATGAGCACAGATAAAGTTCCTTAAGCCAAATATGGAATAGACAAGAGCTACTCCTTGCTCAACGAAATGGACTCAACACCGCATATTAAACGCCTAAGAATGTACCTGACTAGTAAGTATCTTAAAACCTATGGATTGCTATGTCTCCGAAACAGAATCAAGCATGTGTACAGGGGCATAAACGCAGCAGTGATAGGATTGGAGAGGTTCGGTGAGCAAATGAAGACCCTTTGAAGTCATATTGCATGGTACCCATTCCACGGGTTTCAACTACCCAGGTTTAAGGTATTCTTCCTTCAGCTAAAACATGCATGTGGAACCCAAGTATGATCAACCATGTGAACGGGAGACGTGTTCAAATATGTCTCAGTTTTCCTCCCCTGGTACTCGGGTGCAACATTCCAGACGCTTTACTAACACTCTCCCCACTTGGAAAGTCAGCGCCTTTAACCTCCTGTTTGTCCCAGTTTGCAATTTCTGCGGAAGATGAACAGGAATAGCGAGAACCAATGAGAGGCTAGCTGGAGGTGTCTGGACGGGCAAATTTAACTCTCATTTCCCACCAGGAAGAGGAAATAACCAAAGGCTCAGCGTGCCGTGCCGGAACCAGATTAGGGCCTGAAGCCATCCTGCGGTGTTGCGGCCAGCTCAAAAGAAAGCGAGTTGAAGAAAGGAGCTCAGGGGCACTGTAATTCACAAACCTGCAGAGTTATAAATGACAGCTATCGTCCAAAAATAGACTGAAGTAAGGCTGCCAAGAGGACTTGAAAGCGGGGCAGAATTGCAGGAAACCGATTTCAGGAGGTAGACTGGAATTGCATTGAAAGCATAGGAAAAGAGGCAGAACGTCCACAATGATGCACTTGGCCAAAAAGGGCGTATGCGTTTTTTCCTGAATATATTCAGGAAAAAACGCATACGCCCTTTTTGGCCAACCAAGCAAGCTTGCAAAGGAAATCTGCACTACAATGAAGTCTCACTTCCCCCCGGTCAAAAGGGCCATCTGAAAAAAGTGTAAAATCCAGAAAGGCAGGACAGGCCATGGAGAACTGGGAGCCTTGTTATGCTGAAGGGCGGGATGTAAATTGCCAACAAACACTCGGGAGAAGTGTATGGTGTTTCCTGAAACATCTAAAAAACAAAGCAACAGAGCCTAGGGCACTTCCACTTATGGTCCTATAGCTTAGGGAATTTAAAATCAAAAAGACACAGCCACCCCAAAGTTTCGAACGGCTCTGTTTACAAGAACCTCGTTTACAGTAGAAGTTCAACATCGCAGAAAGTGAAAAATGGATAAAGAACTTGTGGTACTTACGTACAATGCAGTATCACTCAGCAATGAAATCTATGTCATCAGGCCCTTAGCAGCATAATGAGTAGATTCAGGTACGATGATTCTAACTGAAATAAGTCACACAGAAAAAGAAACATCATAAGATATCACTAATACACGGAATGTAAACTTGGCTACACAGGAACTGAATTACAGAACAGAACAGGGTCTCAAATTTAGAAAACCAACTTATGCTTGCTTAAGGGGAAAAGTGAATTGGGGTGCTGCATAAAACCAGAGATTGAAATGAGCACAGATAAAGTTCCTTAAGCCAAATATGGAATAGACAAGAGCTACTCCTTGCTCAACGAAATGGACTCAACACCGCATATTAAACGCCTAAGAATGTACCTGACTAGTAAGTATCTTAAAACCTATGGATTGCTATGTCTCCGAAACAGAATCAAGCATGTGTACAGGGGCATAAACGCAGCAGTGATAGGATTGGAGAGGTTCGGTGAGCAAATGAAGACCCTTTGAAGTCATATTGCATGGTACCCATTCCACGGGTTTCAACTACCCAGGTTTTAGGTATTCTTCCTTCAGCTAAAACATGCATGTGGAACCCAAGTATGATCAACCATGTGAACGGGAGACGTGTTCAAATATGTCTCAGTTTTCGTACCCTGGTACTCGGGTGCAACATTCCAGACGCTTTACTAACACTCTCCCCACTTGGAAAGTCAGTGCCTATAACCTCCTGTTTGTCCCAGTTTGCAATTTCTGCGGAAGATGAACAGGAATAGCGAGAACCAATGAGAGGCTAGCTGGAGGTGTCTGGACGGGCAAATTTAACTCTCATTTCCCACCAGGAAGAGGAAATAACCAAAGGCTCAGTGTGCCATGCCGGAACCAGATTAGGGCCTGAAGCCATCCTGCGGTGTTGCGGCCAGCTCAAAAGAAAGCGAGTTGAAGAAAGGAGCTCAGGGGCACTGTAATTCACAAACCTGCAGAGTTATAAATGACAGCTATCGTCCAAAAATAGACTGAAGTAAGGCTGCCAAGAGGACTTGAAAGCGGGGCAGAATTGCAGGAAACCGATTTCAGGAGGTAGACTGGAATTGCATTGAAAGCATAGGAAAAGAGGCAGAACGTCCACAATGATGCACTTGGCCAAAAAGGGCGTATGCGTTTTTTCCTGAATATATTCAGGAAAAAACGCATACGCCCTTTTTGGCCAACCAAGCAAGCTTGCAAAGGAAATCTGCACTACAATGAAGTCTCACTTCCCCCCGGTCAAAAGGGCCATCTGAAAAAAGTGTAAAATCCAGAAAGGCAGGACAGGCCATGGAGAACTGGGAGCCTTGTTATGCTGAAGGGCGGGATGTAAATTGCCAACAACCACTCGGGAGAAGTGTATGGTGTTTCCTGAAACATCTAAAAAACAAAGCAACAGAGCCTAGGGCACTTCCACTTATGGTCGTATAGATTAGGGAATTTAAAATCAAAAAGACACAGCCACCCCAAAGTTTCGAACGGCTGTGTTTACAAGAACCTCGTTTACAGTAGAAGTTCAACATCACAGAAAGTGAAAAATGGATAAAGAACTTGTGGTACTTACGTACAATGCAGTATCACTCAGCAATGAAATCTATGTCATCAGGCCCGTAGCAGCATAATGAGTGGATTCAGGTACGATGATTCTAACTGAAATAAGTCACACAGAAAAAGAAACATCATAAGATATCACTAATACACGGAATGTAAACTTGGCTACACAGGAACTGAATTACAGAACAGAACAGGGTCTCAAATTTAGAAAACCAACTTATGCTTGCTTAAGGGTAAAGGTGAGTTGGGGTGCTGCATAAAACCAGAGATTGAAATGAGCACAGATAAAGTTCCTTAAGCCAAATATGGAATAGACAAGAGCTACTCCTTGCTCAACGAAATGGACACAACACCGCATATTAAACGCCTAAGAATGTACCTGACTAGTAAGTATCTTAAAACCTATGGATTGCTATGTCTCCGAAACAGAATCAAGCATGTGTACAGGGGCATAAACGCAGCAGTGATAGGATTGGAGAGGTTCGGTGAGCAAATGAAGACCCTTTGAAGTCATATTGCATGGTACCCATTCCACGGGTTTCAACTACCCAGGTTTTAGGTATTCTTCCTTCAGCTAAAACATGCATGTGGAACCCAAGTATGATCAACCATGTGAACGGGAGACGTGTTCAAATATGTCTCAGTTTTCCTCCCCTGGTACTCGGGTGCAACATTCCAGACGCTTTACTAACACTCTCCCCACTTGGAAAGTCAGCGCCTTTAACCTCCTGTTTGTCCAAGTTTGCAATTTCTGCGGAAGATGAACAGGAATAGCGAGAACCAATGAGAGGCTAGCTGGAGGTGTCTGGACGGGCAAATTTAACTCTCATTTCCCACCAGGAAGAGGAAATAACCAAAGGCTCAGCGTGCCGTGCCGGAACCAGATTAGGGCCTGAAGCCATCCTGCGGTGTTGCGGCCAGCTCAAAAGAAAGCGAGTTGAAGAAAGGAGCTCAGGGGCACTGTAATTCACAAACCTGCAGAGTTATAAATGACAGCTATCGTCCAAAAATAGACTGAAGTAAGGCTGCCAAGAGGACTTGAAAGCAGGGCAGAATTGCAGGAAACCGATTTCAGGAGGTAGACTGGAATTGCATTGAAAGCATAGGAAAAGAGGCAGAACGTCCACAATGATGCACTTGGCCAAAAAGGGCGTATGCGTTTTTTCCTGAATATATTGAGGAAAAAAGGCATACGCCCTTTTCGGCCAACCAAGCAAGCTTGCAAAGGAAATCTGCACTACAATGAAGTCTCACTTCCCCCCGGTCAAAAGGGCCATCTGAAAAAAGTGTAAAATCCAGAAAGGCAGGACAGGCCATGGAGAACTGGGAGCCTTGTTATGCTGAAGGGCGGGATGTAAATTGCCAACAAACACTCGGGAGAAGTGTATGGTGTTTCCTGAAACATCTAAAAAACAAAGCAACAGAGCCTAGGGCACTTCCACTTATGGTCCTATAGCTTAGGGAATTTAAAATCAAAAAGACACAGCCACCCCAAAGTTTCGAATGGCTCTGTTTACAAGAACCTCGTTTACAGTAGAAGTTCAACATCGCAGAAAGTGAAAAATGGATAAAGAACTTGTGGTACTTACGTACAATGCAGTATCACTCAGCAATGAAATCTATGTCATCAGGCCCGTAGCAGCATAATGAGTGGATTCAGGTATGATGATTCTAACTGAAATAAGTCACACAGAAAAAGAAACATCATAAGATATCAGTAATACACGGAATGGAAACTTGGCTACACAGGAACTGAATTACAGAACAGAACAGGGTCTCAAATTTAGAAAACCAACTTATGCTTGCTTAAGGGGAAAGGTGAGTTGGGGTGCTGCATAAAACCAGAGATTGAAATGAGCACAGATAAAGTTCCTTAAGCCAAATATGGAATAGACAAGAGCTACTCCTTGCTCAACAAAATGGACTCAACACCGCATATTAAATGCCTAAGAATGTACCTGACTAGTAAGTATCTTAAAACCTATGGATTGCTATGTCTCCGAAAGAGAATCAAACATGTGTACAGGGGCATAAACGCAGCAGTGATAGGATTGGAGAGGTTCGGTGAGCAAATGAAGACCCTTTGAAGTCATATTGCATGGTACCCATTCCACGGGTTTCAACTACCCAGGTTTAAGGTATTCTTCCTTCAGCTAAAACATGCATGTGGAACCTAGAGTATGATCAACCATGTGATCGGGAGACGTGTTCAAATATGTCTCAGTTTTTGTACCCTGGTACTCGGGTGCAACATTCCAGACGCTTTACTAACACTCTCCCCACTTGGAGAGTCAGTCCCTTTAACCTCCTGTTTGGCCCAGTTTGCAATTTCTGTGGAAGATGAACCGGAATAGCGAGAACCAATGAGAGACTAGCTGGAGGTGTCTGGATGGGCAAATTTAACTCTCATTTCCCACCAGGAAGAGGAATTAACCAAAGGCTCAGCGTGCCGTGCCAGAACCAGATTAGGGCCTGAAGACATCCTGCGGTGTTGCGGCCAGGTCACAAGAAAGCGAGTTGAAGAAAGGAGCTCAGGGGCACTGTAATTCACAAACCTGCAGAGTTATAAATGACAGCTATCGTCCAAAAATAGACTGAAGTAAGGCTGCCAAGAGGACTTGAAAGCGGGGCAGAATTGCAGGAAACCGATTTCAGGAGGTAGACTGGAATTGCATTGCAAGCATAGGAAAAGAGGCAGAACGTCCACAATGATGCACTTGGCCAAAAAGGGCGTATGCGTTTTTTCCTGAATATATTCAGGAAAAAACGCATACGCCCTTTTTGGCCAACCAAGCAAGCTTGCAAAGGAAATCTGCACTACAATGAAGTCTCACTTCCCCTCGGTCAAAAGGGCCATCTGAAAAAAGTGTAAAATCCAGAAAGGCAGGACAGGCCATGGAGAACTGGGAGCCTTGTTATGCTGATGGGCGGGATGTAAATTGCCAACAACCACTCGGGAGAAGTGTATGGTGTTTCCTGAAACATCTAAAAAACAAAGCAACAGAGCCTAGGGCACTTCCACTTATGGTCCTATAGCTTAGGGAATTTAAAATCAGAAAGACACAGCCACCCCAAAGTTTGGAACGGCTCTGTTTACAAGAACCTCGTTTACAGTACAAGTTCAACATCGCAGAAAGTGAAAAATGGATAAAGAAGTTGTGGTATTTACTTACAAAGCAATATCACTCAGCAATGAAATCTGTGTCATCAGGCCCTTAGCAGCACAATGAGTGGATTCAGGTACGATGATTCTAACTGAAATAAGTCACACAGAAAAAGAAACATCATAAGATATCAGTAATACACGGAATGTAAACTTGGCTACACAGGAACTGAATTACAGAACAGAACAGGGTCTCAAATTTAGAAAACCAACTTATGCTTGCTTAAGGGGAAAGGTGAGTTGGGGTGCTGCATAAAACCAGAGATTGAAATGAGCACAGATAAAGTTCCTTAAGCCAAATATGGAATAGACAAGAGCTACTCCTTGCTCAACGAAATGGACTCAACACCGCATATTAAACGCCTAAGAATGTACCTGACTAGTAAGTATCTTAAAACCTATGGATTGCTATGTCTCCGAAACAGAATCAAGCATGTGTACAGGGGCATAAACGCAGCAGTGATAGGATTGGAGAGGTTCGGTGAGCAAATGAAGACCCTTTGAAGTCATATTGCATGGTACCCATTCCACGGGTTTCAACTACCCAGGTTTTAGGTATTCTTCCTTCAGCTAAAACATGCATGTGGAACCCAAGTATGATCAACCATGTGAACGGGAGACGTGTTCAAATATGTCTCAGTTTTCCTCCCCTGGTACTCGGGTGCAACATTCCAGACGCTTTACTAACACTCTCCCCACTTGGAAAGTCAGCGCCTTTAACCTCCTGTTTGTCCAAGTTTGCAATTTCTGCGGAAGATGAACAGGAATAGCGAGAACCAATGAGAGGCTAGCTGGAGGTGTCTGGACGGGCAAATTTAACTCTCATTTCCCACCAGGAAGAGGAAATAACCAAAGGCTCAGCGTGCCGGGCCGGAACCAGATTAGGGCCTGAAGCCATCCTGCGGTGTTGCGGCCAGCTCAAAAGAAAGCGAGTTGAAGAAAGGAGCTCAGGGGCACTGTAATTCACAAACCAGCAGAGTTATAAATGACAGCTATCGTCCAAAAATAGACTGAAGTAAGGCTGCCAAGAGGACTTGAAAGCGGGGCAGAATTGCAGGAAACCGATTTCAGGAGGTAGACTGGAATTGCATTGAAAGCATAGGAAAAGAGGCAGAACGTCCACAATGATGCACTTGGCCAAAAAGGGCGTATGCGTTTTTTCCTGAATATATTCAGGAAAAAACGCATACGCCCTTTTTGGCCAACCAAGCAAGCTTGCAAAGGAAATCTGCACTACAATGAAGTCTCACTTCCCCCCGGTCAAAAGGGCCATCTGAAAAAAGTGTAAAATCCAGAAAGGCAGGACAGGCCATGGAGAACTGGGAGCCTTGTTATGCTGAAGGGCGGGATGTAAATTGCCAACAAACACTCGGGAGAAGTGTATGGTGTTTCCTGAAACATCTAAAAAACAAAGCAACAGAGCCTAGGGCACTTCCACTTATGGTCCTATAGCTTAGGGAATTTAAAATCAAAAAGACACAGCCACCCCAAAGTTTCGAACGGCTCTGTTTACAAGAACCTCGTTTACAGTACAAGTTCAACATCGCAGAAAGTGAAAAATGGATAAAGAACTTGTGGTACTTACGTACAATGCAGTATCACTCAGCAATGAAATCTATGTCATCAGGCCCGTAGCAGCATAATGAGTGGATTCAGGTACGATGATTCTAACTGAAATAAGTCACACAGAAAAAGAAACATCATAAGATATCACTAATACACGGAATGGAAACTTGGCTACACAGGAACTGAATTACAGAACAGAACAGGGTCTCAAATTTAGAAAACCAACTTATGCTTGCTTAAGGGTAAAGGTGAGTTGGGGTGCTGCATAAAACCAGAGATTGAAATGAGCACAGATAAAGTTCCTTAAGCCAAATATGGAATAGACAAGAGCTACTCCTTGCTCAACGAAATGGACTCAACACCGCATATTAAATGCCTAAGAATGTACCTGACTAGTAAGTATCTTAAAACCTATGGATTGCTATGTCTCCGAAAGAGAATCAAGCATGTGTACAGGGGCATAAACGCAGCAGTGATAGGATTGGAGAGGTTCGGTGAGCAAATGAAGACCCTTTGAAGTCATATTGCATGGTACCCATTCCACGGGTTTCAACTACCCAGGTTTAAGGTATTCTTCCTTCAGCTAAAACATGCATGTGGAACCTAGAGTATGATCAACCATGTGATCGGGAGACGTGTTCAAATATGTCTCAGTTTTCGTACCCTAGTACTCGGGTGCAACATTCCAGACGCTTTACTAACACTCTCCCCACTTGGAAAGTCAGCGCCTTTAACCTCCTGTTTGTCCCAGTTTGCAATTTCTGCGGAAGATGAACAGGAATAGCGAGAACCAATGAGAGGCTAGCTGGAGGTGTCTGGACGGGCAAATTTAACTCTCATTTCCCACCAGGAAGAGGAAATAACCAACGGCTCAACGTGCCGTGCCGGAACCAGATTAGGGCCTGAAGCCATCCTGCGGTGTTGCGGCCAGCTCAAAAGAAAGCAAGTTGAAGAAAGGAGCTCAGGGGCACTGTAATTCACAAACCTGCAGAGTTATAAATGACAGCTATCGTCCAAAAATAGACTGAAGTAAGGCTGCCAAGAGGACTTGAAAGCGGGGCAGAATTGCAGGAAACCGATTTCAGGAGGTAGACTGGAATTGCATTGAAAGCATAGGAAAAGAGGCAGAACGTCCACAATGATGCACTTGGCCAAAAAGGGCGTATGCGTTTTTTCCTGAATATATTCAGGAAAAAACGCATACGCCCTTTTTGGCCAACCAAGCAAGCTTGCAAAGGAAATCTGCACTACAATGAAGTCTCACTTCCCCCCGGTCAAAAGGGCCATCTGAAAAAAGTGTAAAATCCAGAAAGGCAGGACAGGCCATGGAGAACTGGGAGCCTTGTTATGCTGAAGGGCGGGATGTAAATTGCCAACAACCACTCGGGAGAAGTGTATGGTGTTTCCTGAAACATCTAAAAAACAAAGCAACAGAGCCTAGGGCACTTCCACTTATGGTCCTATAGCTTAGGGAATTTAAAATCAAAAAGACACAGCCACCCCAAAGTTTCGAACGGCTCTGTTTACAAGAACCTCGTTTACAGTAGAAGTTCAACATCGCAGAAAGTGAAAAATGGATAAAGAACTTGTGGTACTTACGTACAATGCAGTATCACTCAGCAATGAAATCTATGTCATCAGGCCCGTAGCAGCATAATGAGTGGATTCAGGTACGATGATTCTAACTGAAATAAGTCACACAGAAAAAGAAACATCATAAGATATCACTAATACACGGAATGTAAACTTGGCTACACAGGAACTGAATTACAGAACAGAACAGGGTCTCAAATTTAGAAAACCAACTTATGCTTGCTTAAGGGTAAAGGTGAGTTGGGGTGCTGCATAAAACCAGAGATTGAAATGAGCACAGATAAAGTTCCTTAAGCCAAATATGGAATAGACAAGAGCTACTCCTTGCTCAACGAAATGGACTCAACACCGCATATTAAACGCCTAAGAATGTACCTGACTAGTAAGTATCTTAAAACCTATGGATTGCTATGTCTCCGAAACAGAATCAAGCATGTGTACAGGGGCATAAACGCAGCAGTGATAGGATTGGAGAGGTTCGGTGAGCAAATGAAGACCCTTTGAAGTCATATTGCATGGTACCCATTCCACGGGTTTCAACTACCCAGGTTTTAGGTATTCTTCCTTCAGCTAAAACATGCATGTGGAACCCAAGTATGATCAACCATGTGAACGGGAGACGTGTTCAAATATGTCTCAGTTTTCCTCCCCTGGTACTCGGGTGCAACATTCCAGACGCTTTACTAACACTCTCCCCACTTGGAAAGTCAGCGCCTTTAACCTCCTGTTTGTCCAAGTTTGCAATTTCTGCGGAAGATGAACAGGAATAGCGAGAACCAATGAGAAGCTAGCTGGAGGTGTCTGGACGGGCAAATTTAACTCTCATTTCCCACCAGGAAGAGGAAATAACCAAAGGCTCAGCGTGCCGTGCCGGAACCAGATTAGGGCCTGAAGCCATCCTGCGGTGTTGCGGCCAGCTCAAAAGAAAGCGAGTTGAAGAAAGGAGCTCAGGGGCACTGTAATTCACAAACCTGCAGAGTTATAAATGACAGCTATCGTCCAAAAATAGACTGAAGTAAGGCTGCCAAGAGGACTTGAAAGCAGGGCAGAATTGCAGGAAACCGATTTCAGGAGGTAGACTGGAATTGCATTGAAAGCATAGGAAAAGAGGCAGAACGTCCACAATGATGCACTTGGCCAAAAAGGGCGTATGCGTTTTTTCCTGAATATATTGAGGAAAAAAGGCATACGCCCTTTTTGGCCAACCAAGCAAGCTTGCAAAGGAAATCTGCACTACAATGAAGTCTCACTTCCCCCCGGCCAAAAGGGCCATCTGAAAAAAGTGTAAAATCCAGAAAGGCAGGACAGGCCATGGAGAACTGGGAGCCTTGTTATGCTGAAGGGCGGGATGTAAATTGCCAACAAACACTCGGGAGAAGTGTATGGTGTTTCCTGAAACATCTAAAAAACAAAGCAACAGAGCCTAGGGCACTTCCACTTATGGTCCTATAGCTTAGGGAATTTAAAATCAAAAAGACACAGCCACCCCAAAGTTTCGAACGGCTCTGTTTACAAGAACCTCGTTTACAGTAGAAGTTCAACATCGCAGAAAGTGAAAAATGGATAAAGAACTTGTGGTACTTACGTACAATGCAGTATCACTCAGCAATGAAATCTATGTCATCAGGCCCGTAGCAGCATAATGAGTGGATTCAGGTATGATGATTCTAACTGAAATAAGTCACACAGAAAAAGAAACATCATAAGATATCACTAATACACGGAATGGAAACTTGGCTACACAGGAACTGAATTACAGAACAGAACAGGGTCTCAAATTTAGAAAACCAACTTATGCTTGCTTAAGGGTAAAGGTGAGTTGGGGTGCTGCATAAAACCAGAGATTGAAATGAGCACAGATAAAGTTCCTTAAGCCAAATATGGAATAGACAAGAGCTACTCCTTGCTCAACGAAATGGACTCAACACCGCATATTAAATGCCTAAGAATGTACCTGACTAGTAAGTATCTTAAAACCTATGGATTGCTATGTCTCCGAAAGAGAATCAAGCATGTGTACAGGGGCATAAACGCAGCAGTGATAGGATTGGAGAGGTTCGGTGAGCAAATGAAGACCCTTTGAAGTCATATTGCATGGTACCCATTCCACGGGTTTCAACTACCCAGGTTTAAGGTATTCTTCCTTCAGCTAAAACATGCATGTGGAACCTAGAGTATGATCAACCATGTGATCGGGAGACGTGTTCAAATATGTCTCAGTTTTTGTACCCTGGTACTCGGGTGCAACATTCCAGACGCTTTACTAACACTCTCCCCACTTGGAGAGTCAGTGCCTTTAACCTCCTGTTTGGCCCAGTTTGCAATTTCTGTGGAAGATGAACCGGAATAGCGAGAACCAATGAGAGACTAGCTGGAGGTGTCTGGATGGGCAAATTTAACTCTCATTTCCCACCAGGAAGAGGAATTAACCAAAGGCTCAGCGTGCCGTGCCAGAACCAGATTAGGGCCTGAAGACATCCTGCGGTGTTGCGGCCAGGTCACAAGAAAGCGAGTTGAAGAAAGGAGCTCAGGGGCACTGTAATTCACAAACCTGCAGAGTTATAAATGACAGCTATCGTCCAAAAATAGACTGAAGTAAGGCTGCCAAGAGGACTTGAAAGCGGGGCAGAATTGCAGGAAACCGATTTCAGGAGGTAGACTGGAATTGCATTGAAAGCATAGGAAAAGAGGCAGAACGTCCACAATGATGCACTTGGCCAAAAAGGGCGTATGCGTTTTTTCCTGAATATATTCAGGAAAAAACGCATACGCCCTTTTTGGCCAACCAAGCAAGCTTGCAAAGGAAATCTGCACTACAATGAAGTCTCACTTCCCCCCGGTCAAAAGGGCCATCTGAAAAAAGTGTAAAATCCAGAAAGGCAGGACAGGCCATGGAGAACTGGGAGCCTTGTTATGCTGAAGGGCGGGATGTAAATTGCCAACAACCACTCGGGAGAAGTGTATGGTGTTTCCTGAAACATCTAAAAAACAAAGCAACAGAGCCTAGGGCACTTCCACTTATGGTCCTATAGCTTAGGGAATTTAAAATCAAAAAGACACAGCCACCCCAAAGTTTCGAACGGCTCTGTTTACAAGAACCTCGTTTACAGTAGAAGTTCAACATCGCAGAAAGTGAAAAATGGATAAAGAACTTGTGGTACTTACGTACAATGCAGTATCACTCAGCAATGAAATCTATGTCATCAGGCCCGTAGCAGCATAATGAGTGGATTCAGGTACGATGATTCTAACTGAAATAAGTCACACAGAAAAAGAAACATCATAAGATATCACTAATACACGGAATGTAAACTTGGCTACACAGGAACTGAATTACAGAACAGAACAGGGTCTCAAATTTAGAAAACCAACTTATGCTTGCTTAAGGGGAAAGGTGAGTTGGGGTGCTGCATAAAACCAGAGATTGAAATGAGCACAGATAAAGTTCCTTAAGCCAAATATGGAATAGACAAGAGCTACTCCTTGCTCAACGAAATGGACTCAACACCGCATATTAAACGCCTAAGAATGTACCTGACTAGTAAGTATCTTAAAACCTATGGATTGCTATGTCTCCGAAACAGAATCAAGCATGTGTACAGGGGCATAAACGCAGCAGTGATAGGATTGGAGAGGTTCGGTGAGCAAATGAAGACCCTTTGAAGTCATATTGCATGGTACCCATTCCACGGGTTTCAACTACCCAGGTTTAAGGTATTCTTCCTTCAGCTAAAACATGCATGTGGAACCCAGAGTATGATCAACCATGTGAACGGGAGACGTGTTCAAATATGTCTCAGTTTTCCTCCCCTGGTACTCGGGTGCAACATTCCAGACGCTTTACTAACACTCTCCCAACTTGGAGAGTCAGTGCCTTTAACCTCCTGTTTGGCCCAGTTTGCAATTTCTGCGGAAGATGAACAGGAATAGCGAGAACCAATGAGAGGCTAGCTGGAGGTGTCTGAACGGGCAAATTTAACTCTCATTTCCCACCAGGAAGAGGAATTAACCAAAGGCTCAGCGTGCCGGGCCGGAACCAGATTAGGGCCTGAAGCCATCCTGCGGTGTTGCGGCCAGGTCACAAGAAAGCGAGTTGAAGAAATGAGCTCAGGGACACTGTAATTCACAAACCTGCAGAGTTATAAATGACAGCTATCGTCCAAAAATAGACTGAAGTAAGGCTGCCAAGAGGACTTGAAAGCGGGGCAGAATTGCAGGAAACCGATTTCAGGAGGTAGACTGGAATTGCATTGAAAGCATAGGAAAAGAGGCAGAACGTCCACAATGATGCACTTGGCCAAAAAGGGCGTATGCGTTTTTTCCTGAATATATTGAGGAAAAAAGGCATACGCCCTTTTTGGCCAACCAAGCAAGCTTGCAAAGGAAATCTGCACTACAATGAAGTCTCACTTCCCCCCGGTCAAAAGGGCCATCTGAAAAAAGTGTAAAATCCAGAAAGGCAGGACAGGCCATTGAGAACTGGGAGCCTTGTTATGCTGATGGGCGGGATGTAAATTGCCAACAGACACTTGGGAGAAGTGTATGGTGTTTCCTGAAACATCTAAAAAACAAAGCAACAGAGCCTAGGGCACTTCCACTTATGGTCCTATAGCTTAGGGAAATTAAAATCAAAAAGACACAGCCACCCCAAAGTTTGGGACGCCTCTGTTTACAAGAACCTCGTTTACAATACAAGTTCAACATCGCAGAAAGTGAAAAATGGATAAAGAAGTTGTGGTATTCACTTACAAAGCAATATCACTCAGCAATGAAATCTATGTCATCAGGCCCTTAGCAGCACAATGAGTGGATTCAGGTATGATGATTCTAACTGAAATAAGTCACACAGAAAAAGAAACATCATAAGATATCAGTAATACACGGAATGTAAACTTGGCTACACAGGAACTGAATTACAGAACAGAACAGGGTCTCAAATTTAGAAAACCAACTTATGCTTGCTTAAGGGTAAAGGTGAGTTGGGGTGCTGCATAAAACCAGAGATTGAAATGAGCACAGATAAAGTTCCTTAAGCCAAATATGGAATAGACAAGAGCTACTCCTTGCTCAACGAAATGGACTCAACACCGCATATTAAACGCCTAAGAATGTACCTGACTAGTAAGTATCTTAAAACCTATGGATTGCTATGTCTCCGAAAGAGAATCAAGCATGTGTACAGGGGCATGAACGCAGCAGTGATAGGATTGGAGAGATTCGGTGAGGAAATGAAGACCCATTGAAGTCATATTGCATGGTACCCATTCCACGGGTTTCAACTACCCAGGTTTTAGGTATTGTTCCTTCAGCTAAAACATGCATGTGGAACCCAGAGTATGATCAACCATGTGATCGGGAGACGTGTTCAAATATGTCTCAGTTTTCGTACCCTGGTACTCGGGTGCAACATTCCAGATGCTTTACTAACACTCTTCCCACTTGGAGAGTCAGTCCCTTTAACCTCCTGTTTGGCCCAGTTAGCAATTTCTGCGGAAGATGAACAGGAATAGCGAGAACCAATGAGAGACTAGCTGGAGGTGTCTGGACGGGCAAATTTAACTCTCATTTCCCACCAGGAAGAGGAATTAACCAAAGGCTCAGCGTGCCGTGCCAGAACCAGATTAGGGCCTGAAGCCATCCTGCGGTGTTGCGGCCAGCTCACAAGAAAGCGAGTTGAAGAAAGGAGCTCAGGGGCACTGTAATTCACAAACCTGCAGAGTTATAAATGACAGCTATCGTCCAAAAATAGACTGAAGTAAGGCTGCCAAGAGGACTTGAAAGTGGGGCAGAATTGCAGGAAACCGATTTCAGGAGGTAGACTGGAATTGCATTGAAAGCATAGGAAAAGAGGCAGAACGTCCACAATGATGCACTTGGCCAAAAAGGGCGTATGCGTTTTTTCCTGAATATATTCAGGAAAAAACGCATACGCCCTTTTTGGCCAACCAAGCAAGCTTGCAAAGGAAATCTGCACTACAATGAAGTCTCACTTCCCCCCGGTCAAAAGGGCCATCTGAAAAAAGTGTAAAATCCAGAAAGGCAGGACAGGCCATGGAGAACTGGGAGCCTTGTTATGCTGATGGGCGGGATGTAAATTGCCAACAACCACTCGGGAGAAGTGTATGGTGTTTCCTGAAACATCTAAAAAACAAAGCAACAGAGCCTAGGGCACTTCCACTTATGGTCCTATAGCTTAGGGAATTTAAAATCAAAAAGACACAGCCACCCCAAAGTTTGGAACGGCTCTGTTTACAAGAACCTCGTTTACAGTACAAGTTCAACATCGCAGAAATTGAAAAATGGATAAAGAAGTTGTGGTATTTACTTACAAAGCAATATCACTCAGCAATGAAATCTGTGTCATCAAGCCCTTAGCAGCACAATGAGTGGATTCAGGTATGATGATTCTAACTGAAATAAGTCACACAGAAAAAGAAACATCATAAGATATCACTAATACACGGAATGTAAACTTGGCTACACAGGAACTGAATTACAGAACAGAACAGGGTCTCAAATTTAGAAAACCAACTTATGCTTGCTTAAGGGGAAAGGTGAGTTGGGGTGCTGCATAAAACCAGAGATTGAAATGAGCACAGATAAAGTTCCTTAAGCCAAATATGGAATAGACAAGAGCTACTCCTTGCTCAACGAAATGGACTCAAAACCGCATATTAAACGCCTAAGAATGTACCTGACTAGTAAGTATCTTAAAACCTATGGATTGCTATGTCTCCGAAAGAGAATCAAGCATGTGTACAGGGGCATAAACGCAGCAGTGATAGGATTGGAGAGGTTCGGTGAGCAAATGAAGACCCTTTGAAGTCATATTGCATGGTACCCATTCCACGGGTTTCAACTACCCAGGTTTTAGGTATTCTTCCTTCAGCTAAAACATGCATGTGGAACCCAAGTATGATCAACCGTGTGAACGGGAGACGTGTTCAAATATGTCTCAGTTTTCCTCCCCTGGTACTCGGGTGCAACATTCCAGACGCTTTACTAACACTCTCCCCACTTGGAAAGTCAGCGCCTTTCACCTCCTGTTTGGCCCAGTTTGCAATTTCGGTGGAAGATGAACAGGAATAGCGAGAACCAATGAGAGGCTAGCTGGAGGTGTCTGGACGGGCAAATTTAACTCTCATTTCCCACCAGGAAGAGGAAATAACCAAAGGCTCAGCGTGCCGTGCCGGAACCAGATTAGGGCCTGAAGCCATCCTGCGGTGTTGCGGCCAGGTCACAAGAAAGCGAGTTGAAGAAAGGAGCTCAGGGGCACTGTAATTCACAAACCTGCAGAGTTATAAATGACAGCTATCGTCCAAAAATAGACTGAAGTAAGGCTGCCAAGAGGACTTGAAAGCGGGGCAGAATTGCAGGAAACCGATTTCAGGAGATAGACTGGAATTGCATTGAAAGCACAGGAAAAGAGGCAGAACGTCCACAATGATGCACTTGGCCAAAAAGGGCATATGCGTTTTTTCCTGAATATATTCAGGAAAAAACGCATACGCCCTTTTTGGCCAACCAAGCAAGCTTGCAAAGGAAATCTGCACTACAATGAAGTCTCACTTCCCCCCGGTCAAAAGGGCCATCTGAAAAAAGTGTAAAATCCAGAAAGGCAGGACAGGCCATGGAGAACTGGGAGCCTTGTTATGCTGGTGGGCGGGATGTAAATTGCCAACAACCACTCGGGAAAAGTGTATGGTGTTTCCTGAAACATCTAAAAAACAAAGCAACAGAGCCTAGGGCACTTCCACTTATGGTCCTATAGCTTAGGGAAATTAAAATCAAAAAGACACAGCCACCCCAAAGTTTGGAACGGCTCTGTTTACAAGAACCTCGTTTACAGTACAAGTTCAACATCGCAGAAAGTGAAAAATGGATAAAGAACTTGTGGTACTTACGTACAATGCAGTATCACTCAGCAATGAAATCTATGTCATCAGGCCCGTAGCAGCATAATGAGTGGATTCAGGTACGATGATTCTAACTGAAATAAGTCACACAGAAAAAGAAACATCATAAGATATCACTAATACACGGAATGTAAACTTGGCTACACAGGAACTGAATTACAGAACAGAACAGGGTCTCAAATTTAGAAAACCAACTTATGCTTGCTTAAGGGTAAAGGTGAGTTGGGGTGCTGCATAAAACCAGAGATTGAAATGAGCACAGATAAAGTTCCTTAAGCCAAATATGGAATAGACAAGAGCTACTCCTTGCTCAACGAAATGGACTCAACACCGCATATTAAATGCCTAAGAATGTACCTGACTAGTAAGTATCTTAAAACCTATGGATTGCTATGTCTCCGAAAGAGAATCAAGCATGTGTACAGGGGCATAAACGCAGCAGTGATAGGATTGGAGAGGTTCGGTGAGCAAATGAAGACCCTTTGAAGTCATATTGCATGGTACCCATTCCACGGGTTTCAACTACCCAGGTTTAAGGTATTCTTCCTTCAGCTAAAACATGCATGTGGAACCTAGAGTATGATCAACCATGTCATCGGGAGACGTGTTCAAATATGTCTCAGTTTTCGTACCCTGGTACTCGGGTGCAACATTCCAGACGCTTTACTAACACTCTCCCCACTTGGAGAGTCAGTCCCTTTAACCTCCTGTTTGGCCCAGTTTGCAATTTCTGTGGAAGATGAACAGGAATAGCGAGAACCAATGAGAGACTAGCTGGAGGTGTCTGGATGGGCAAATTTAACTCTCATTTCCCACCAGGAAGAGGAATTAACCAAAGGCTCAGCATGCCGTGCCAGAACCAGATTAGGGCCTGAAGACATCCTGCGGTGTTGCGGCCAGGTCACAAGAAAGTGAGTTGAAGAAAGGAGCTCAGGGGCACTGTAATTCACAAACCTGCAGAGTTATAAATGACAGCTATCGTCCAAAAATAGACTGAAGTAAGGCTGCCAAGAGGACTTGAAAGCGGGGCAGAATTGCAGGAAACCGATTTCAGGAGGTAGACTGGAATTGCATTGAAAGCATAGGAAAAGAGGCAGAACGTCCACAATGATGCACTTGGCCAAAAAGGGCGTATGCGTTTTTTCCTGAATATATTCAGGATAAAACGCATACGCCCTTTTTGGCCAACCAAGCAAGCTTGCAAAGGAAATCTGCACTACAATGAAGTCTCACTTCCCCCCGGTCAAAAGGGCCATCTGAAAAAAGTGTAAAATCCAGAAAGGCAGGACAGGCCATTGAGAACTGGGAGCCTTGTTATGCTGATGGGCGGGATGTAAATTGCCAACAGACACTTGGGAGAAGTGTATGGTGTTTCCTGAAACATCTAAAAAACAAAGCAACAGAGCCTAGGGCACTTCCACTTATGGTCCTATAGCTTAGGGAAATTAAAATCAAAAAGACACAGCCACCCCAAAGTTTGGGACGCCTCTGTTTACAAGAACCTCGTTTACAATACAAGTTCAACATCGCAGAAAGTGAAAAATGGATAAAGAAGTTGTGGTATTCACTTACAAAGCAATATCACTCAGCAATGAAATCTATGTCATCAGGCCCTTAGCAGCACAATGAGTGGATTCAGGTATGATGATTCTAACTGAAATAAGTCACACAGAAAAAGAAACATCATAAGATATCAGTAATACACGGAATGTAAACTTGGCTACACAGGAACTGAATTACAGAACAGAACAGGGTCTCAAATTTAGAAAACCAACTTATGCTTGCTTAAGGGTAAAGGTGAGTTGGGGTGCTGCATAAAACCAGAGATTGAAATGAGCACAGATAAAGTTCCTTAAGCCAAATATGGAATAGACAAGAGCTACTCCTTGCTCAACGAAATGGACTCAACACCGCATATTAAACGCCTAAGAATGTACCTGACTAGTAAGTATCTTAAAACCTATGGATTGCTATGTCTCCGAAAGAGAATCAAGCATGTGTACAGGGGCATGAACGCAGCAGTGATAGGATTGGAGAGATTCGGTGAGGAAATGAAGACCCATTGAAGTCATATTGCATGGTACCCATTCCACGGGTTTCAACTACCCAGGTTTTAGGTATTGTTCCTTCAGCTAAAACATGCATGTGGAACCCAGAGTATGATCAACCATGTGATCGGGAGACGTGTTCAAATATGTCTCAGTTTTCGTACCCTGGTACTCGGGTGCAACATTCCAGATGCTTTACTAACACTCTTCCCACTTGGAGAGTCAGTCCCTTTAACCTCCTGTTTGGCCCAGTTAGCAATTTCTGCGGAAGATGAACAGGAATAGCGAGAACCAATGAGAGACTAGCTGGAGGTGTCTGGACGGGCAAATTTAACTCTCATTTCCCACCAGGAAGAGGAATTAACCAAAGGCTCAGCGTGCCGTGCCAGAACCAGATTAGGGCCTGAAGCCATCCTGCGGTGTTGCGGCCAGCTCACAAGAAAGCGAGTTGAAGAAAGGAGCTCAGGGGCACTGTAATTCACAAACCTGCAGAGTTATAAATGACAGCTATCGTCCAAAAATAGACTGAAGTAAGGCTGCCAAGAGGACTTGAAAGTGGGGCAGAATTGCAGGAAACCGATTTCAGGAGGTAGACTGGAATTGCATTGAAAGCATAGGAAAAGAGGCAGAACGTCCACAATGATGCACTTGGCCAAAAAGGGCGTATGCGTTTTTTCCTGAATATATTCAGGAAAAAACGCATACGCCCTTTTTGGCCAACCAAGCAAGCTTGCAAAGGAAATCTGCACTACAATGAAGTCTCACTTCCCCCCGGTCAAAAGGGCCATCTGAAAAAAGTGTAAAATCCAGAAAGGCAGGACAGGCCATGGAGAACTGGGAGCCTTGTTATGCTGATGGGCGGGATGTAAATTGCCAACAACCACTCGGGAGAAGTGTATGGTGTTTCCTGAAACATCTAAAAAACAAAGCAACAGAGCCTAGGGCACTTCCACTTATGGTCCTATAGCTTAGGGAAATTAAAATAAAAAAGACACAGCCACCCCAAAGTTTGGAACGGCTCTGTTTACAAGAACCTCGTTTACAGTACAAGTTCAACATCGCAGAAATTGAAAAATGGATAAAGAAGTTGTGGTATTTACTTACAAAGCAATATCACTCAGCAATGAAATCTGTGTCATCAAGCCCTTAGCAGCACAATGAGTGGATTCAGGTATGATGATTCTAACTGAAATAAGTCACACAGAAAAAGAAACATCATAAGATATCAGTAATACACGGAATGTAAAC
Organism: Delphinus delphis; assembly: GCF_949987515.2. Lineage (NCBI taxonomy): Eukaryota > Metazoa > Chordata > Mammalia > Artiodactyla > Delphinidae > Delphinus > Delphinus delphis. The sequence continues at coordinate 243,594 of NW_027192682.1, read as the reverse complement.
TTGGCTACACAGGAACTGAATTACAGAACAGAACAGGGTCTCAAATTTAGAAAACCAACTTATGCTTGCTTAAGGGGAAAGGTGAGTTGGGGTGCTGCATAAAACCAGAGATTGAAATGAGCACAGATAAAGTTCCTTAAGCCAAATATGGAATAGACAAGAGCTACTCCTTGCTCAACGAAATGGACTCAAAACCGCATATTAAACGCCTAAGAATGTACCTGACTAGTAAGTATCTTAAAACCTATGGATTGCTATGTCTCCGAAAGAGAATCAAGCATGTGTACAGGGGCATAAACGCAGCAGTGATAGGATTGGAGAGGTTCGGTGAGCAAATGAAGACCCTTTGAAGTCATATTGCATGGTACCCATTCCACGGGTTTCAACTACCCAGGTTTTAGGTATTCTTCCTTCAGCTAAAACATGCATGTGGAACCCAAGTATGATCAACCGTGTGAACGGGAGACGTGTTCAAATATGTCTCAGTTTTCCTCCCCTGGTACTCGGGTGCAACATTCCAGACGCTTTACTAACACTCTCCCCACTTGGAAAGTCAGCGCCTTTCACCTCCTGTTTGGCCCAGTTTGCAATTTCGGTGGAAGATGAACAGGAATAGCGAGAAGCAATGAGAGGCTAGCTGGAGGTGTCTGGACGGGCAAATTTAACTCTCATTTCCCACCAGGAAGAGGAAATAACCAAAGGCTCAGCGTGCCGTGCCGGAACCAGATTAGGGCCTGAAGCCATCCTGCGGTGTTGCGGCCAGGTCACAAGAAAGCGAGTTGAAGAAAGGAGCTCAGGGGCACTGTAATTCACAAACCTGCAGAGTTATAAATGACAGCTATCGTCCAAAAATAGACTGAAGTAAGGCTGCCAAGAGGACTTGAAAGCGGGGCAGAATTGCAGGAAACCGATTTCAGGAGATAGACTGGAATTGCATTGAAAGCACAGGAAAAGAGGCAGAACGTCCACAATGATGCACTTGGCCAAAAAGGGCATATGCGTTTTTTCCTGAATATATTCAGGAAAAAACGCATACGCCCTTTTTGGCCAACCAAGCAAGCTTGCAAAGGAAATCTGCACTACAATGAAGTCTCACTTCCCCCCGGTCAAAAGGGCCATCTGAAAAAAGTGTAAAATCCAGAAAGGCAGGACAGGCCATGGAGAACTGGGAGCCTTGTTATGCTGGTGGGCGGGATGTAAATTGCCAACAACCACTCGGGAAAAGTGTATGGTGTTTCCTGAAACATCTAAAAAACAAAGCAACAGAGCCTAGGGCACTTCCACTTATGGTCCTATAGCTTAGGGAAATTAAAATCAAAAAGACACAGCCACCCCAAAGTTTGGAACGGCTCTGTTTACAAGAACCTCGTTTACAGTACAAGTTCAACATCGCAGAAAGTGAAAAATGGATAAAGAACTTGTGGTACTTACGTACAATGCAGTATCACTCAGCAATGAAATCTATGTCATCAGGCCCGTAGCAGCATAATGAGTGGATTCAGGTACGATGATTCTAACTGAAATAAGTCACACAGAAAAAGAAACATCATAAGATATCACTAATACACGGAATGTAAACTTGGCTACACAGGAACTGAATTACAGAACAGAACAGGGTCTCAAATTTAGAAAACCAACTTATGCTTGCTTAAGGGTAAAGGTGAGTTGGGGTGCTGCATAAAACCAGAGATTGAAATGAGCACAGATAAAGTTCCTTAAGCCAAATATGGAATAGACAAGAGCTACTCCTTGCTCAACGAAATGGACTCAACACCGCATATTAAATGCCTAAGAATGTACCTGACTAGTAAGTATCTTAAAACCTATGGATTGCTATGTCTCCGAAAGAGAATCAAGCATGTGTACAGGGGCATAAACGCAGCAGTGATAGGATTGGAGAGGTTCGGTGAGCAAATGAAGACCCTTTGAAGTCATATTGCATGGTACCCATTCCACGGGTTTCAACTACCCAGGTTTAAGGTATTCTTCCTTCAGCTAAAACATGCATGTGGAACCTAGAGTATGATCAACCATGTCATCGGGAGACGTGTTCAAATATGTCTCAGTTTTCGTACCCTGGTACTCGGGTGCAACATTCCAGACGCTTTACTAACACTCTCCCCACTTGGAGAGTCAGTCCCTTTAACCTCCTGTTTGGCCCAGTTTGCAATTTCTGTGGAAGATGAACAGGAATAGCGAGAACCAATGAGAGACTAGCTGGAGGTGTCTGGATGGGCAAATTTAACTCTCATTTCCCACCAGGAAGAGGAATTAACCAAAGGCTCAGCATGCCGTGCCAGAACCAGATTAGGGCCTGAAGACATCCTGCGGTGTTGCGGCCAGGTCACAAGAAAGTGAGTTGAAGAAAGGAGCTCAGGGGCACTGTAATTCACAAACCTGCAGAGTTATAAATGACAGCTATCGTCCAAAAATAGACTGAAGTAAGGCTGCCAAGAGGACTTGAAAGCGGGGCAGAATTGCAGGAAACCGATTTCAGGAGGTAGACTGGAATTGCATTGAAAGCATAGGAAAAGAGGCAGAACGTCCACAATGATGCACTTGGCCAAAAAGGGCGTATGCGTTTTTTCCTGAATATATTCAGGATAAAACGCATACGCCCTTTTTGGCCAACCAAGCAAGCTTGCAAAGGAAATCTGCACTACAATGAAGTCTCACTTCCCCCCGGTCAAAAGGGCCATCTGAAAAAAGTGTAAAATCCAGAAAGGCAGGACAGGCCATGGAGAACTGGGAGCCTTGTTATGCTGAAGGGCGGGATGTAAATTGCCAACAAACACTCGGGAGAAGTGTATGGTGTTTCCTGAAACATCTAAAAAACAAAGCAACAGAGCCTAGGGCACTTCCACTTATGGTCCTATAGCTTAGGGAATTTAAAATCAAAAAGACACAGCCACCCCAAAGTTTCGAACGGCTCTGTTTACAAGAACCTCGTTTACAGTAGAAGTTCAACATCGCAGAAAGTGAAAAATGGATAAAGAACTTGTGGTACTTACGTACAATGCAGTATCACTCAGCAATGAAATCTATGTCATCAGGCCCTTAGCAGCATAATGAGTGGATTCAGGTACGATGATTCTAACTGAAATAAGTCACACAGAAAAAGAAACATCATAAGATATCACTAATACACGGAATGGAAACTTGGCTACACAGGAACTGAATTACAGAACAGAACAGGGTCTCAAATTTAGAAAACCAACTTATGCTTGCTTAAGGGTAAAGGTGAGTTGGGGTGCTGCATAAAACCAGAGATTGAAATGAGCACAGATAAAGTTCCTTAAGCCAAATATGGAATAGACAAGAGCTACTCCTTGCTCAACGAAATGGACTCAACACCGCATATTAAATGCCTAAGAATGTACCTGACTAGTAAGTATCTTAAAACCTATGGATTGCTATGTCTCCGAAAGAGAATCAAGCATGTGTACAGGGGCATAAACGCAGCAGTGATAGGATTGGAGAGGTTCGGTGAGCAAATGAAGACCCTTTGAAGTCATATTGCATGGTACCCATTCCACGGGTTTCAACTACCCAGGTTTAAGGTATTCTTCCTTCAGCTAAAACATGCATGTGGAACCTAGAGTATGATCAACCATGTGATCGGGAGACGTGTTCAAATATGTCTCAGTTTTCGTACCCTGGTACTCGGGTGCAACATTCCAGACGCTTTACTAACACTCTCCCCACTTGGAGAGTCAGTCCCTTTAACCTCCTGTTTGGCCCAGTTTGCAATTTCTGTGGAAGATGAACAGGAATAGCGAGAACCAATGAGAGACTAGCTGGAGGTGTCTGGATGGGCAAATTTAACTCTCATTTCCCACCAGGAAGAGGAATTAACCAAAGGCTCAGCATGCCGTGCCAGAACCAGATTAGGGCCTGAAGACATCCTGCGGTGTTGCGGCCAGGTCACAAGAAAGTGAGTTGAAGAAAGGAGCTCAGGGGCACTGTAATTCACAAACCTGCAGAGTTATAAATGACAGCTATCGTCCAAAAATAGACTGAAGTAAGGCTGCCAAGAGGACTTGAAAGCGGGGCAGAATTGCAGGAAACCGATTTCAGGAGGTAGACTGGAATTGCATTGAAAGCATAGGAAAAGAGGCAGAACGTCCACAATGATGCACTTGGCCAAAAAGGGCGTATGCGTTTTTTCCTGAATATATTCAGGATAAAACGCATACGCCCTTTTTGGCCAACCAAGCAAGCTTGCAAAGGAAATCTGCACTACAATGAAGTCTCACTTCCCCCCGGTCAAAAGGGCCATCTGAAAAAAGTGTAAAATCCAGAAAGGCAGGACAGGCCATGGAGAACTGGGAGCCTTGTTATGCTGAAGGGCGGGATGTAAATTGCCAACAAACACTCGGGAGAAGTGTATGGTGTTTCCTGAAACATCTAAAAAACAAAGCAACAGAGCCTAGGGCACTTCCACTTATGGTCCTATAGATTACGGAATTTAAAATCAAAAAGACACAGCCACCCCAAAGTTTCGAACGGCTCTGTTTACAAGAACCTCGTTTACAGTACAAGTTCAACATCGCAGAAAGTGAAAAATGGATAAAGAACTTGTGGTACTTACGTACAATGCAGTATCACTCAGCAATGAAATCTATGTCATCAGGCCCTTAGCAGCATAATGAGTGGATTCAGGTACGATGATTCTAACTGAAATAAGTCACACAGAAAAAGAAACATCATAAGATATCACTAATACACGGAATGTAAACTTGGCTACACAGGAACTGAATTACAGAACAGAACAGGGTCTCAAATTTAGAAAACCAACTTATGCTTGCTTAAGGGGAAAGGTGAGTTGGGGTGCTGCATAAAACCAGAGATTGAAATGAGCACAGATAAAGTTCCTTAAGCCAAATATGGAATAGACAAGAGCTACTCCTTGCTCAACGAAATGGACTCAACACCGCATATTAAACGCCTAAGAATGTACCTGACTAGTAAGTATCTTAAAACCTATGGATTGCTATGTCTCCGAAACAGAATCAAGCATGTGTACAGGGGCATAAACGCAGCAGTGATAGGATTGGAGAGGTTCGGTGAGCAAATGAAGACCCTTTGAAGTCATATTGCATGGTACCCATTCCACGGGTTTCAACTACCCAGGTTTTAGGTATTCTTCCTTCAGCTAAAACATGCATGTGGAACCCAAGTATGATCAACCATGTGAACGGGAGACGTGTTCAAATATGTCTCAGTTTTCGTACCCTGGTACTCGGGTGCAACATTCCAGACGCTTTACTAACACTCTCCCCACTTGGAAAGTCAGTGCCTATAACCTCCTGTTTGTCCCAGTTTGCAATTTCTGCGGAAGATGAACAGGAATAGCGAGAACCAATGAGAGGCTAGCTGGAGGTGTCTGGACGGGCAAATTTAACTCTCATTTCCCACCAGGAAGAGGAAATAACCAAAGGCTCAGTGTGCCATGCCGGAACCAGATTAGGGCCTGAAGCCATCCTGCGGTGTTGCGGCCAGCTCAAAAGAAAGCGAGTTGAAGAAAGGAGCTCAGGGGCACTGTAATTCACAAACCTGCAGAGTTATAAATGACAGCTATCGTCCAAAAATAGACTGAAGTAAGGCTGCCAAGAGGACTTGAAAGCGGGGCAGAATTGCAGGAAACCGATTTCAGGAGGTAGACTGGAATTGCATTGAAAGCATAGGAAAAGAGGCAGAACGTCCACAATGATGCACTTGGCCAAAAAGGGCGTATGCGTTTTTTCCTGAATATATTCAGGAAAAAACGCATACGCCCTTTTTGGCCAACCAAGCAAGCTTGCAAAGGAAATCTGCACTACAATGAAGTCTCACTTCCCCCCGGTCAAAAGGGCCATCTGAAAAAAGTGTAAAATCCAGAAAGGCAGGACAGGCCATGGAGAACTGGGAGCCTTGTTATGCTGAAGGGCGGGATGTAAATTGCCAACAACCACTCGGGAGAAGTGTATGGTGTTTCCTGAAACATCTAAAAAACAAAGCAACAGAGCCTAGGGCACTTCCACTTATGGTCGTATAGATTAGGGAATTTAAAATCAAAAAGACACAGCCACCCCAAAGTTTCGAACGGCTGTGTTTACAAGAACCTCGTTTACAGTAGAAGTTCAACATCACAGAAAGTGAAAAATGGATAAAGAACTTGTGGTACTTACGTACAATGCAGTATCACTCAGCAATGAAATCTATGTCATCAGGCCCGTAGCAGCATAATGAGTGGATTCAGGTACGATGATTCTAACTGAAATAAGTCACACAGAAAAAGAAACATCATAAGATATCACTAATACACGGAATGTAAACTTGGCTACACAGGAACTGAATTACAGAACAGAACAGGGTCTCAAATTTAGAAAACCAACTTATGCTTGCTTAAGGGTAAAGGTGAGTTGGGGTGCTGCATAAAACCAGAGATTGAAATGAGCACAGATAAAGTTCCTTAAGCCAAATATGGAATAGACAAGAGCTACTCCTTGCTCAACGAAATGGACACAACACCGCATATTAAACGCCTAAGAATGTACCTGACTAGTAAGTATCTTAAAACCTATGGATTGCTATGTCTCCGAAACAGAATCAAGCATGTGTACAGGGGCATAAACGCAGCAGTGATAGGATTGGAGAGGTTCGGTGAGCAAATGAAGACCCTTTGAAGTCATATTGCATGGTACCCATTCCACGGGTTTCAACTACCCAGGTTTTAGGTATTCTTCCTTCAGCTAAAACATGCATGTGGAACCCAAGTATGATCAACCATGTGAACGGGAGACGTGTTCAAATATGTCTCAGTTTTCCTCCCCTGGTACTCGGGTGCAACATTCCAGACGCTTTACTAACACTCTCCCCACTTGGAAAGTCAGCGCCTTTAACCTCCTGTTTGTCCAAGTTTGCAATTTCTGCGGAAGATGAACAGGAATAGCGAGAACCAATGAGAGGCTAGCTGGAGGTGTCTGGACGGGCAAATTTAACTCTCATTTCCCACCAGGAAGAGGAAATAACCAAAGGCTCAGCGTGCCGTGCCGGAACCAGATTAGGGCCTGAAGCCATCCTGCGGTGTTGCGGCCAGCTCAAAAGAAAGCGAGTTGAAGAAAGGAGCTCAGGGGCACTGTAATTCACAAACCTGCAGAGTTATAAATGACAGCTATCGTCCAAAAATAGACTGAAGTAAGGCTGCCAAGAGGACTTGAAAGCAGGGCAGAATTGCAGGAAACCGATTTCAGGAGGTAGACTGGAATTGCATTGAAAGCATAGGAAAAGAGGCAGAACGTCCACAATGATGCACTTGGCCAAAAAGGGCGTATGCGTTTTTTCCTGAATATATTGAGGAAAAAAGGCATACGCCCTTTTCGGCCAACCAAGCAAGCTTGCAAAGGAAATCTGCACTACAATGAAGTCTCACTTCCCCCCGGTCAAAAGGGCCATCTGAAAAAAGTGTAAAATCCAGAAAGGCAGGACAGGCCATGGAGAACTGGGAGCCTTGTTATGCTGAAGGGCGGGATGTAAATTGCCAACAAACACTCGGGAGAAGTGTATGGTGTTTCCTGAAACATCTAAAAAACAAAGCAACAGAGCCTAGGGCACTTCCACTTATGGTCCTATAGCTTAGGGAATTTAAAATCAAAAAGACACAGCCACCCCAAAGTTTCGAATGGCTCTGTTTACAAGAACCTCGTTTACAGTAGAAGTTCAACATCGCAGAAAGTGAAAAATGGATAAAGAACTTGTGGTACTTACGTACAATGCAGTATCACTCAGCAATGAAATCTATGTCATCAGGCCCGTAGCAGCATAATGAGTGGATTCAGGTATGATGATTCTAACTGAAATAAGTCACACAGAAAAAGAAACATCATAAGATATCAGTAATACACGGAATGGAAACTTGGCTACACAGGAACTGAATTACAGAACAGAACAGGGTCTCAAATTTAGAAAACCAACTTATGCTTGCTTAAGGGGAAAGGTGAGTTGGGGTGCTGCATAAAACCAGAGATTGAAATGAGCACAGATAAAGTTCCTTAAGCCAAATATGGAATAGACAAGAGCTACTCCTTGCTCAACAAAATGGACTCAACACCGCATATTAAATGCCTAAGAATGTACCTGACTAGTAAGTATCTTAAAACCTATGGATTGCTATGTCTCCGAAAGAGAATCAAACATGTGTACAGGGGCATAAACGCAGCAGTGATAGGATTGGAGAGGTTCGGTGAGCAAATGAAGACCCTTTGAAGTCATATTGCATGGTACCCATTCCACGGGTTTCAACTACCCAGGTTTAAGGTATTCTTCCTTCAGCTAAAACATGCATGTGGAACCTAGAGTATGATCAACCATGTGATCGGGAGACGTGTTCAAATATGTCTCAGTTTTTGTACCCTGGTACTCGGGTGCAACATTCCAGACGCTTTACTAACACTCTCCCCACTTGGAGAGTCAGTCCCTTTAACCTCCTGTTTGGCCCAGTTTGCAATTTCTGTGGAAGATGAACAGGAATAGCGAGAACCAATGAGAGACTAGCTGGAGGTGTCTGGATGGGCAAATTTAACTCTCATTTCCCACCAGGAAGAGGAATTAACCAAAGGCTCAGCGTGCCGTGCCAGAACCAGATTAGGGCCTGAAGACATCCTGCGGTGTTGCGGCCAGGTCACAAGAAAGCGAGTTGAAGAAAGGAGCTCAGGGGCACTGTAATTCACAAACCTGCAGAGTTATAAATGACAGCTATCGTCCAAAAATAGACTGAAGTAAGGCTGCCAAGAGGACTTGAAAGCGGGGCAGAATTGCAGGAAACCGATTTCAGGAGGTAGACTGGAATTGCATTGCAAGCATAGGAAAAGAGGCAGAACGTCCACAATGATGCACTTGGCCAAAAAGGGCGTATGCGTTTTTTCCTGAATATATTCAGGAAAAAACGCATACGCCCTTTTTGGCCAACCAAGCAAGCTTGCAAAGGAAATCTGCACTACAATGAAGTCTCACTTCCCCTCGGTCAAAAGGGCCATCTGAAAAAAGTGTAAAATCCAGAAAGGCAGGACAGGCCATGGAGAACTGGGAGCCTTGTTATGCTGATGGGCGGGATGTAAATTGCCAACAGACACTCGGGAGAAGTGTATGGTGTTTCCTGAAACATCTAAAAAACAAAGCAACAGAGCCTAGGGCACTTCCACTTATGGTCCTATAGCTTAGGGAATTTAAAATCAGAAAGACACAGCCACCCCAAAGTTTGGAACGGCTCTGTTTACAAGAACCTCGTTTACAGTACAAGTTCAACATCGCAGAAAGTGAAAAATGGATAAAGAAGTTGTGGTATTTACTTACAAAGCAATATCACTCAGCAATGAAATCTGTGTCATCAGGCCCTTAGCAGCACAATGAGTGGATTCAGGTACGATGATTCTAACTGAAATAAGTCACACAGAAAAAGAAACATCATAAGATATCAGTAATACACGGAATGTAAACTTGGCTACACAGGAACTGAATTACAGAACAGAACAGGGTCTCAAATTTAGAAAACCAACTTATGCTTGCTTAAGGGGAAAGGTGAGTTGGGGTGCTGCATAAAACCAGAGATTGAAATGAGCACAGATAAAGTTCCTTAAGCCAAATATGGAATAGACAAGAGCTACTCCTTGCTCAACGAAATGGACTCAACACCGCATATTAAACGCCTAAGAATGTACCTGACTAGTAAGTATCTTAAAACCTATGGATTGCTATGTCTCCGAAACAGAATCAAGCATGTGTACAGGGGCATAAACGCAGCAGTGATAGGATTGGAGAGGTTCGGTGAGCAAATGAAGACCCTTTGAAGTCATATTGCATGGTACCCATTCCACGGGTTTCAACTACCCAGGTTTTAGGTATTCTTCCTTCAGCTAAAACATGCATGTGGAACCCAAGTATGATCAACCATGTGAACGGGAGACGTGTTCAAATATGTCTCAGTTTTCCTCCCCTGGTACTCGGGTGCAACATTCCAGACGCTTTACTAACACTCTCCCCACTTGGAAAGTCAGCGCCTTTAACCTCCTGTTTGTCCAAGTTTGCAATTTCTGCGGAAGATGAACAGGAATAGCGAGAACCAATGAGAGGCTAGCTGGAGGTGTCTGGACGGGCAAATTTAACTCTCATTTCCCACCAGGAAGAGGAAATAACCAAAGGCTCAGCGTGCCGTGCCGGAACCAGATTAGGGCCTGAAGCCATCCTGCGGTGTTGCGGCCAGCTCAAAAGAAAGCGAGTTGAAGAAAGGAGCTCAGGGGCACTGTAATTCACAAACCAGCAGAGTTATAAATGACAGCTATCGTCCAAAAATAGACTGAAGTAAGGCTGCCAAGAGGACTTGAAAGCGGGGCAGAATTGCAGGAAACCGATTTCAGGAGGTAGACTGGAATTGCATTGAAAGCATAGGAAAAGAGGCAGAACGTCCACAATGATGCACTTGGCCAAAAAGGGCGTATGCGTTTTTTCCTGAATATATTCAGGAAAAAACGCATACGCCCTTTTTGGCCAACCAAGCAAGCTTGCAAAGGAAATCTGCACTACAATGAAGTCTCACTTCCCCCCGGTCAAAAGGGCCATCTGAAAAAAGTGTAAAATCCAGAAAGGCAGGACAGGCCATGGAGAACTGGGAGCCTTGTTATGCTGAAGGGCGGGATGTAAATTGCCAACAAACACTCGGGAGAAGTGTATGGTGTTTCCTGAAACATCTAAAAAACAAAGCAACAGAGCCTAGGGCACTTCCACTTATGGTCCTATAGCTTAGGGAATTTAAAATCAAAAAGACACAGCCACCCCAAAGTTTCGAACGGCTCTGTTTACAAGAACCTCGTTTACAGTACAAGTTCAACATCGCAGAAAGTGAAAAATGGATAAAGAACTTGTGGTACTTACGTACAATGCAGTATCACTCAGCAATGAAATCTATGTCATCAGGCCCGTAGCAGCATAATGAGTGGATTCAGGTACGATGATTCTAACTGAAATAAGTCACACAGAAAAAGAAACATCATAAGATATCACTAATACACGGAATGGAAACTTGGCTACACAGGAACTGAATTACAGAACAGAACAGGGTCTCAAATTTAGAAAACCAACTTATGCTTGCTTAAGGGTAAAGGTGAGTTGGGGTGCTGCATAAAACCAGAGATTGAAATGAGCACAGATAAAGTTCCTTAAGCCAAATATGGAATAGACAAGAGCTACTCCTTGCTCAACGAAATGGACTCAACACCGCATATTAAATGCCTAAGAATGTACCTGACTAGTAAGTATCTTAAAACCTATGGATTGCTATGTCTCCGAAAGAGAATCAAGCATGTGTACAGGGGCATAAACGCAGCAGTGATAGGATTGGAGAGGTTCGGTGAGCAAATGAAGACCCTTTGAAGTCATATTGCATGGTACCCATTCCACGGGTTTCAACTACCCAGGTTTAAGGTATTCTTCCTTCAGCTAAAACATGCATGTGGAACCTAGAGTATGATCAACCATGTGATCGGGAGACGTGTTCAAATATGTCTCAGTTTTCGTACCCTAGTACTCGGGTGCAACATTCCAGACGCTTTACTAACACTCTCCCCACTTGGAAAGTCAGCGCCTTTAACCTCCTGTTTGTCCCAGTTTGCAATTTCTGCGGAAGATGAACAGGAATAGCGAGAACCAATGAGAGGCTAGCTGGAGGTGTCTGGACGGGCAAATTTAACTCTCATTTCCCACCAGGAAGAGGAAATAACCAACGGCTCAACGTGCCGTGCCGGAACCAGATTAGGGCCTGAAGCCATCCTGCGGTGTTGCGGCCAGCTCAAAAGAAAGCAAGTTGAAGAAAGGAGCTCAGGGGCACTGTAATTCACAAACCTGCAGAGTTATAAATGACAGCTATCGTCCAAAAATAGACTGAAGTAAGGCTGCCAAGAGGACTTGAAAGCGGGGCAGAATTGCAGGAAACCGATTTCAGGAGGTAGACTGGAATTGCATTGAAAGCATAGGAAAAGAGGCAGAACGTCCACAATGATGCACTTGGCCAAAAAGGGCGTATGCGTTTTTTCCTGAATATATTCAGGAAAAAACGCATACGCCCTTTTTGGCCAACCAAGCAAGCTTGCAAAGGAAATCTGCACTACAATGAAGTCTCACTTCCCCCCGGTCAAAAGGGCCATCTGAAAAAAGTGTAAAATCCAGAAAGGCAGGACAGGCCATGGAGAACTGGGAGCCTTGTTATGCTGAAGGGCGGGATGTAAATTGCCAACAACCACTCGGGAGAAGTGTATGGTGTTTCCTGAAACATCTAAAAAACAAAGCAACAGAGCCTAGGGCACTTCCACTTATGGTCCTATAGCTTAGGGAATTTAAAATCAAAAAGACACAGCCACCCCAAAGTTTCGAACGGCTCTGTTTACAAGAACCTCGTTTACAGTAGAAGTTCAACATCGCAGAAAGTGAAAAATGGATAAAGAACTTGTGGTACTTACGTACAATGCAGTATCACTCAGCAATGAAATCTATGTCATCAGGCCCGTAGCAGCATAATGAGTGGATTCAGGTACGATGATTCTAACTGAAATAAGTCACACAGAAAAAGAAACATCATAAGATATCACTAATACACGGAATGTAAACTTGGCTACACAGGAACTGAATTACAGAACAGAACAGGGTCTCAAATTTAGAAAACCAACTTATGCTTGCTTAAGGGTAAAGGTGAGTTGGGGTGCTGCATAAAACCAGAGATTGAAATGAGCACAGATAAAGTTCCTTAAGCCAAATATGGAATAGACAAGAGCTACTCCTTGCTCAACGAAATGGACTCAACACCGCATATTAAACGCCTAAGAATGTACCTGACTAGTAAGTATCTTAAAACCTATGGATTGCTATGTCTCCGAAACAGAATCAAGCATGTGTACAGGGGCATAAACGCAGCAGTGATAGGATTGGAGAGGTTCGGTGAGCAAATGAAGACCCTTTGAAGTCATATTGCATGGTACCCATTCCACGGGTTTCAACTACCCAGGTTTTAGGTATTCTTCCTTCAGCTAAAACATGCATGTGGAACCCAAGTATGATCAACCATGTGAACGGGAGACGTGTTCAAATATGTCTCAGTTTTCCTCCCCTGGTACTCGGGTGCAACATTCCAGACGCTTTACTAACACTCTCCCCACTTGGAAAGTCAGCGCCTTTAACCTCCTGTTTGTCCAAGTTTGCAATTTCTGCGGAAGATGAACAGGAATAGCGAGAACCAATGAGAGGCTAGCTGGAGGTGTCTGGACGGGCAAATTTAACTCTCATTTCCCACCAGGAAGAGGAAATAACCAAAGGCTCAGCGTGCCGTGCCGGAACCAGATTAGGGCCTGAAGCCATCCTGCGGTGTTGCGGCCAGCTCAAAAGAAAGCGAGTTGAAGAAAGGAGCTCAGGGGCACTGTAATTCACAAACCTGCAGAGTTATAAATGACAGCTATCGTCCAAAAATAGACTGAAGTAAGGCTGCCAAGAGGACTTGAAAGCAGGGCAGAATTGCAGGAAACCGATTTCAGGAGGTAGACTGGAATTGCATTGAAAGCATAGGAAAAGAGGCAGAACGTCCACAATGATGCACTTGGCCAAAAAGGGCGTATGCGTTTTTTCCTGAATATATTGAGGAAAAAAGGCATACGCCCTTTTTGGCCAACCAAGCAAGCTTGCAAAGGAAATCTGCACTACAATGAAGTCTCACTTCCCCCCGGCCAAAAGGGCCATCTGAAAAAAGTGTAAAATCCAGAAAGGCAGGACAGGCCATGGAGAACTGGGAGCCTTGTTATGCTGAAGGGCGGGATGTAAATTGCCAACAAACACTCGGGAGAAGTGTATGGTGTTTCCTGAAACATCTAAAAAACAAAGCAACAGAGCCTAGGGCACTTCCACTTATGGTCCTATAGCTTAGGGAATTTAAAATCAAAAAGACACAGCCACCCCAAAGTTTCGAACGGCTCTGTTTACAAGAACCTCGTTTACAGTAGAAGTTCAACATCGCAGAAAGTGAAAAATGGATAAAGAACTTGTGGTACTTACGTACAATGCAGTATCACTCAGCAATGAAATCTATGTCATCAGGCCCGTAGCAGCATAATGAGTGGATTCAGGTATGATGATTCTAACTGAAATAAGTCACACAGAAAAAGAAACATCATAAGATATCACTAATACACGGAATGGAAACTTGGCTACACAGGAACTGAATTACAGAACAGAACAGGGTCTCAAATTTAGAAAACCAACTTATGCTTGCTTAAGGGTAAAGGTGAGTTGGGGTGCTGCATAAAACCAGAGATTGAAATGAGCACAGATAAAGTTCCTTAAGCCAAATATGGAATAGACAAGAGCTACTCCTTGCTCAACGAAATGGACTCAACACCGCATATTAAATGCCTAAGAATGTACCTGACTAGTAAGTATCTTAAAACCTATGGATTGCTATGTCTCCGAAAGAGAATCAAGCATGTGTACAGGGGCATAAACGCAGCAGTGATAGGATTGGAGAGGTTCGGTGAGCAAATGAAGACCCTTTGAAGTCATATTGCATGGTACCCATTCCACGGGTTTCAACTACCCAGGTTTAAGGTATTCTGCCTTCAGCTAAAACATGCATGTGGAACCTAGAGTATGATCAACCATGTGATCGGGAGACGTGTTCAAATATGTCTCAGTTTTTGTACCCTGGTACTCGGGTGCAACATTCCAGACGCTTTACTAACACTCTCCCCACTTGGAGAGTCAGTGCCTTTAACCTCCTGTTTGGCCCAGTTTGCAATTTCTGTGGAAGATGAACCGGAATAGCGAGAACCAATGAGAGACTAGCTGGAGGTGTCTGGATGGGCAAATTTAACTCTCATTTCCCACCAGGAAGAGGAATTAACCAAAGGCTCAGCGTGCCGTGCCAGAACCAGATTAGGGCCTGAAGACATCCTGCGGTGTTGCGGCCAGGTCACAAGAAAGCGAGTTGAAGAAAGGAGCTCAGGGGCACTGTAATTCACAAACCTGCAGAGTTATAAATGACAGCTATCGTCCAAAAATAGACTGAAGTAAGGCTGCCAAGAGGACTTGAAAGCGGGGCAGAATTGCAGGAAACCGATTTCAGGAGGTAGACTGGAATTGCATTGAAAGCATAGGAAAAGAGGCAGAACGTCCACAATGATGCACTTGGCCAAAAAGGGCGTATGCGTTTTTTCCTGAATATATTCAGGAAAAAACGCATACGCCCTTTTTGGCCAACCAAGCAAGCTTGCAAAGGAAATCTGCACTACAATGAAGTCTCACTTCCCCCCGGTCAAAAGGGCCATCTGAAAAAAGTGTAAAATCCAGAAAGGCAGGACAGGCCATGGAGAACTGGGAGCCTTGTTATGCTGAAGGGCGGGATGTAAATTGCCAACAACCACTCGGGAGAAGTGTATGGTGTTTCCTGAAACATCTAAAAAACAAAGCAACAGAGCCTAGGGCACTTCCACTTATGGTCCTATAGCTTAGGGAATTTAAAATCAAAAAGACACAGCCACCCCAAAGTTTCGAACGGCTCTGTTTACAAGAACCTCGTTTACAGTAGAAGTTCAACATCGCAGAAAGTGAAAAATGGATAAAGAACTTGTGGTACTTACGTACAATGCAGTATCACTCAGCAATGAAATCTATGTCATCAGGCCCGTAGCAGCATAATGAGTGGATTCAGGTACGATGATTCTAACTGAAATAAGTCACACAGAAAAAGAAACATCATAAGATATCACTAATACACGGAATGTAAACTTGGCTACACAGGAACTGAATTACAGAACAGAACAGGGTCTCAAATTTAGAAAACCAACTTATGCTTGCTTAAGGGGAAAGGTGAGTTGGGGTGCTGCATAAAACCAGAGATTGAAATGAGCACAGATAAAGTTCCTTAAGCCAAATATGGAATAGACAAGAGCTACTCCTTGCTCAACGAAATGGACTCAACACCGCATATTAAACGCCTAAGAATGTACCTGACTAGTAAGTATCTTAAAACCTATGGATTGCTATGTCTCCGAAACAGAATCAAGCATGTGTACAGGGGCATAAACGCAGCAGTGATAGGATTGGAGAGGTTCGGTGAGCAAATGAAGACCCTTTGAAGTCATATTGCATGGTACCCATTCCACGGGTTTCAACTACCCAGGTTTAAGGTATTCTTCCTTCAGCTAAAACATGCATGTGGAACCCAGAGTATGATCAACCATGTGAACGGGAGACGTGTTCAAATATGTCTCAGTTTTCCTCCCCTGGTACTCGGGTGCAACATTCCAGACGCTTTACTAACACTCTCCCAACTTGGAGAGTCAGTGCCTTTAACCTCCTGTTTGGCCCAGTTTGCAATTTCTGCGGAAGATGAACAGGAATAGCGAGAACCAATGAGAGGCTAGCTGGAGGTGTCTGAACGGGCAAATTTAACTCTCATTTCCCACCAGGAAGAGGAATTAACCAAAGGCTCAGCGTGCCGGGCCGGAACCAGATTAGGGCCTGAAGCCATCCTGCGGTGTTGCGGCCAGGTCACAAGAAAGCAAGTTGAAGAAATGAGCTCAGGGACACTGTAATTCACAAACCTGCAGAGTTATAAATGACAGCTATCGTCCAAAAATAGACTGAAGTAAGGCTGCCAAGAGGACTTGAAAGCGGGGCAGAATTGCAGGAAACCGATTTCAGGAGGTAGACTGGAATTGCATTGAAAGCATAGGAAAAGAGGCAGAACGTCCACAATGATGCACTTGGCCAAAAAGGGCGTATGCGTTTTTTCCTGAATATATTGAGGAAAAAAGGCATACGCCCTTTTTGGCCAACCAAGCAAGCTTGCAAAGGAAATCTGCACTACAATGAAGTCTCACTTCCCCCCGGTCAAAAGGGCCATCTGAAAAAAGTGTAAAATCCAGAAAGGCAGGACAGGCCATTGAGAACTGGGAGCCTTGTTATGCTGATGGGCGGGATGTAAATTGCCAACAGACACTTGGGAGAAGTGTATGGTGTTTCCTGAAACATCTAAAAAACAAAGCAACAGAGCCTAGGGCACTTCCACTTATGGTCCTATAGCTTAGGGAAATTAAAATCAAAAAGACACAGCCACCCCAAAGTTTGGGACGCCTCTGTTTACAAGAACCTCGTTTACAATACAAGTTCAACATCGCAGAAAGTGAAAAATGGATAAAGAAGTTGTGGTATTCACTTACAAAGCAATATCACTCAGCAATGAAATCTATGTCATCAGGCCCTTAGCAGCACAATGAGTGGATTCAGGTATGATGATTCTAACTGAAATAAGTCACACAGAAAAAGAAACATCATAAGATATCAGTAATACACGGAATGTAAACTTGGCTACACAGGAACTGAATTACAGAACAGAACAGGGTCTCAAATTTAGAAAACCAACTTATGCTTGCTTAAGGGTAAAGGTGAGTTGGGGTGCTGCATAAAACCAGAGATTGAAATGAGCACAGATAAAGTTCCTTAAGCCAAATATGGAATAGACAAGAGCTACTCCTTGCTCAACGAAATGGACTCAACACCGCATATTAAACGCCTAAGAATGTACCTGACTAGTAAGTATCTTAAAACCTATGGATTGCTATGTCTCCGAAAGAGAATCAAGCATGTGTACAGGGGCATGAACGCAGCAGTGATAGGATTGGAGAGATTCGGTGAGGAAATGAAGACCCATTGAAGTCATATTGCATGGTACCCATTCCACGGGTTTCAACTACCCAGGTTTTAGGTATTGTTCCTTCAGCTAAAACATGCATGTGGAACCCAGAGTATGATCAACCATGTGATCGGGAGACGTGTTCAAATATGTCTCAGTTTTCGTACCCTGGTACTCGGGTGCAACATTCCAGACGCTTTACTAACACTCTTCCCACTTGGAGAGTCAGTCCCTTTAACCTCCTGTTTGGCCCAGTTAGCAATTTCTGCGGAAGATGAACAGGAATAGCGAGAACCAATGAGAGACTAGCTGGAGGTGTCTGGACGGGCAAATTTAACTCTCATTTCCCACCAGGAAGAGGAATTAACCAAAGGCTCAGCGTGCCGTGCCAGAACCAGATTAGGGCCTGAAGCCATCCTGCGGTGTTGCGGCCAGCTCACAAGAAAGCGAGTTGAAGAAAGGAGCTCAGGGGCACTGTAATTCACAAACCTGCAGAGTTATAAATGACAGCTATCGTCCAAAAATAGACTGAAGTAAGGCTGCCAAGAGGACTTGAAAGCGGGGCAGAATTGCAGGAAACCGATTTCAGGAGGTAGACTGGAATTGCATTGAAAGCATAGGAAAAGAGGCAGAACGTCCACAATGATGCACTTGGCCAAAAAGGGCGTATGCGTTTTTTCCTGAATATATTCAGGAAAAAACGCATACGCCCTTTTTGGCCAACCAAGCAAGCTTGCAAAGGAAATCTGCACTACAATGAAGTCTCACTTCCCCCCGGTCAAAAGGGCCATCTGAAAAAAGTGTAAAATCCAGAAAGGCAGGACAGGCCATGGAGAACTGGGAGCCTTGTTATGCTGATGGGCGGGATGTAAATTGCCAACAACCACTCGGGAGAAGTGTATGGTGTTTCCTGAAACATCTAAAAAACAAAGCAACAGAGCCTAGGGCACTTCCACTTATGGTCCTATAGCTTAGGGAATTTAAAATCAAAAAGACACAGCCACCCCAAAGTTTGGAACGGCTCTGTTTACAAGAACCTCGTTTACAGTACAAGTTCAACATCGCAGAAATTGAAAAATGGATAAAGAAGTTGTGGTATTTACTTACAAAGCAATATCACTCAGCAATGAAATCTGTGTCATCAAGCCCTTAGCAGCACAATGAGTGGATTCAGGTATGATGATTCTAACTGAAATAAGTCACACAGAAAAAGAAACATCATAAGATATCACTAATACACGGAATGTAAACTTGGCTACACAGGAACTGAATTACAGAACAGAACAGGGTCTCAAATTTAGAAAACCAACTTATGCTTGCTTAAGGGGAAAGGTGAGTTGGGGTGCTGCATAAAACCAGAGATTGAAATGAGCACAGATAAAGTTCCTTAAGCCAAATATGGAATAGACAAGAGCTACTCCTTGCTCAACGAAATGGACTCAAAACCGCATATTAAACGCCTAAGAATGTACCTGACTAGTAAGTATCTTAAAACCTATGGATTGCTATGTCTCCGAAAGAGAATCAAGCATGTGTACAGGGGCATAAACGCAGCAGTGATAGGATTGGAGAGGTTCGGTGAGCAAATGAAGACCCTTTGAAGTCATATTGCATGGTACCCATTCCACGGGTTTCAACTACCCAGGTTTTAGGTATTCTTCCTTCAGCTAAAACATGCATGTGGAACCCAAGTATGATCAACCGTGTGAACGGGAGACGTGTTCAAATATGTCTCAGTTTTCCTCCCCTGGTACTCGGGTGCAACATTCCAGACGCTTTACTAACACTCTCCCCACTTGGAAAGTCAGCGCCTTTCACCTCCTGTTTGGCCCAGTTTGCAATTTCGGTGGAAGATGAACAGGAATAGCGAGAACCAATGAGAGGCTAGCTGGAGGTGTCTGGACGGGCAAATTTAACTCTCATTTCCCACCAGGAAGAGGAAATAACCAAAGGCTCAGCGTGCCGTGCCGGAACCAGATTAGGGCCTGAAGCCATCCTGCGGTGTTGCGGCCAGGTCACAAGAAAGCGAGTTGAAGAAAGGAGCTCAGGGGCACTGTAATTCACAAACCTGCAGAGTTATAAATGACAGCTATCGTCCAAAAATAGACTGAAGTAAGGCTGCCAAGAGGACTTGAAAGCGGGGCAGAATTGCAGGAAACCGATTTCAGGAGATAGACTGGAATTGCATTGAAAGCACAGGAAAAGAGGCAGAACGTCCACAATGATGCACTTGGCCAAAAAGGGCATATGCGTTTTTTCCTGAATATATTCAGGAAAAAACGCATACGCCCTTTTTGGCCAACCAAGCAAGCTTGCAAAGGAAATCTGCACTACAATGAAGTCTCACTTCCCCCCGGTCAAAAGGGCCATCTGAAAAAAGTGTAAAATCCAGAAAGGCAGGACAGGCCATGGAGAACTGGGAGCCTTGTTATGCTGGTGGGCGGGATGTAAATTGCCAACAACCACTCGGGAAAAGTGTATGGTGTTTCCTGAAACATCTAAAAAACAAAGCAACAGAGCCTAGGGCACTTCCACTTATGGTCCTATAGCTTAGGGAAATTAAAATCAAAAAGACACAGCCACCCCAAAGTTTGGAACGGCTCTGTTTACAAGAACCTCGTTTACAGTACAAGTTCAACATCGCAGAAAGTGAAAAATGGATAAAGAACTTGTGGTACTTACGTACAATGCAGTATCACTCAGCAATGAAATCTATGTCATCAGGCCCGTAGCAGCATAATGAGTGGATTCAGGTACGATGATTCTAACTGAAATAAGTCACACAGAAAAAGAAACATCATAAGATATCACTAATACACGGAATGTAAACTTGGCTACACAGGAACTGAATTACAGAACAGAACAGGGTCTCAAATTTAGAAAACCAACTTATGCTTGCTTAAGGGTAAAGGTGAGTTGGGGTGCTGCATAAAACCAGAGATTGAAATGAGCACAGATAAAGTTCCTTAAGCCAAATATGGAATAGACAAGAGCTACTCCTTGCTCAACGAAATGGACTCAACACCGCATATTAAATGCCTAAGAATGTACCTGACTAGTAAGTATCTTAAAACCTATGGATTGCTATGTCTCCGAAAGAGAATCAAGCATGTGTACAGGGGCATAAACGCAGCAGTGATAGGATTGGAGAGGTTCGGTGAGCAAATGAAGACCCTTTGAAGTCATATTGCATGGTACCCATTCCACGGGTTTCAACTACCCAGGTTTAAGGTATTCTTCCTTCAGCTAAAACATGCATGTGGAACCTAGAGTATGATCAACCATGTCATCGGGAGACGTGTTCAAATATGTCTCAGTTTTCGTACCCTGGTACTCGGGTGCAACATTCCAGACGCTTTACTAACACTCTCCCCACTTGGAGAGTCAGTCCCTTTAACCTCCTGTTTGGCCCAGTTTGCAATTTCTGTGGAAGATGAACAGGAATAGCGAGAACCAATGAGAGACTAGCTGGAGGTGTCTGGATGGGCAAATTTAACTCTCATTTCCCACCAGGAAGAGGAATTAACCAAAGGCTCAGCATGCCGTGCCAGAACCAGATTAGGGCCTGAAGACATCCTGCGGTGTTGCGGCCAGGTCACAAGAAAGTGAGTTGAAGAAAGGAGCTCAGGGGCACTGTAATTCACAAACCTGCAGAGTTATAAATGACAGCTATCGTCCAAAAATAGACTGAAGTAAGGCTGCCAAGAGGACTTGAAAGCGGGGCAGAATTGCAGGAAACCGATTTCAGGAGGTAGACTGGAATTGCATTGAAAGCATAGGAAAAGAGGCAGAACGTCCACAATGATGCACTTGGCCAAAAAGGGCGTATGCGTTTTTTCCTGAATATATTCAGGATAAAACGCATACGCCCTTTTTGGCCAACCAAGCAAGCTTGCAAAGGAAATCTGCACTACAATGAAGTCTCACTTCCCCCCGGTCAAAAGGGCCATCTGAAAAAAGTGTAAAATCCAGAAAGGCAGGACAGGCCATGGAGAACTGGGAGCCTTGTTATGCTGAAGGGCGGGATGTAAATTGCCAACAAACACTCGGGAGAAGTGTATGGTGTTTCCTGAAACATCTAAAAAACAAAGCAACAGAGCCTAGGGCACTTCCACTTATGGTCCTATAGCTTAGGGAATTTAAAATCAAAAAGACACAGCCACCCCAAAGTTTCGAACGGCTCTGTTTACAAGAACCTCGTTTACAGTAGAAGTTCAACATCGCAGAAAGTGAAAAATGGATAAAGAACTTGTGGTACTTACGTACAATGCAGTATCACTCAGCAATGAAATCTATGTCATCAGGCCCTTAGCAGCATAATGAGTGGATTCAGGTACGATGATTCTAACTGAAATAAGTCACACAGAAAAAGAAACATCATAAGATATCACTAATACACGGAATGGAAACTTGGCTACACAGGAACTGAATTACAGAACAGAACAGGGTCTCAAATTTAGAAAACCAACTTATGCTTGCTTAAGGGTAAAGGTGAGTTGGGGTGCTGCATAAAACCAGAGATTGAAATGAGCACAGATAAAGTTCCTTAAGCCAAATATGGAATAGACAAGAGCTACTCCTTGCTCAACGAAATGGACTCAACACCGCATATTAAATGCCTAAGAATGTACCTGACTAGTAAGTATCTTAAAACCTATGGATTGCTATGTCTCCGAAAGAGAATCAAGCATGTGTACAGGGGCATAAACGCAGCAGTGATAGGATTGGAGAGGTTCGGTGAGCAAATGAAGACCCTTTGAAGTCATATTGCATGGTACCCATTCCACGGGTTTCAACTACCCAGGTTTAAGGTATTCTTCCTTCAGCTAAAACATGCATGTGGAACCTAGAGTATGATCAACCATGTGATCGGGAGACGTGTTCAAATATGTCTCAGTTTTCGTACCCTGGTACTCGGGTGCAACATTCCAGACGCTTTACTAACACTCTCCCCACTTGGAGAGTCAGTCCCTTTAACCTCCTGTTTGGCCCAGTTTGCAATTTCTGTGGAAGATGAACAGGAATAGCGAGAACCAATGAGAGACTAGCTGGAGGTGTCTGGATGGGCAAATTTAACTCTCATTTCCCACCAGGAAGAGGAATTAACCAAAGGCTCAGCATGCCGTGCCAGAACCAGATTAGGGCCTGAAGACATCCTGCGGTGTTGCGGCCAGGTCACAAGAAAGTGAGTTGAAGAAAGGAGCTCAGGGGCACTGTAATTCACAAACCTGCAGAGTTATAAATGACAGCTATCGTCCAAAAATAGACTGAAGTAAGGCTGCCAAGAGGACTTGAAAGCGGGGCAGAATTGCAGGAAACCGATTTCAGGAGGTAGACTGGAATTGCATTGAAAGCATAGGAAAAGAGGCAGAACGTCCACAATGATGCACTTGGCCAAAAAGGGCGTATGCGTTTTTTCCTGAATATATTCAGGATAAAACGCATACGCCCTTTTTGGCCAACCAAGCAAGCTTGCAAAGGAAATCTGCACTACAATGAAGTCTCACTTCCCCCCGGTCAAAAGGGCCATCTGAAAAAAGTGTAAAATCCAGAAAGGCAGGACAGGCCATGGAGAACTGGGAGCCTTGTTATGCTGAAGGGCGGGATGTAAATTGCCAACAAACACTCGGGAGAAGTGTATGGTGTTTCCTGAAACATCTAAAAAACAAAGCAACAGAGCCTAGGGCACTTCCACTTATGGTCCTATAGATTACGGAATTTAAAATCAAAAAGACACAGCCACCCCAAAGTTTCGAACGGCTCTGTTTACAAGAACCTCGTTTACAGTACAAGTTCAACATCGCAGAAAGTGAAAAATGGATAAAGAACTTGTGGTACTTACGTACAATGCAGTATCACTCAGCAATGAAATCTATGTCATCAGGCCCTTAGCAGCATAATGAGTGGATTCAGGTACGATGATTCTAACTGAAATAAGTCACACAGAAAAAGAAACATCATAAGATATCACTAATACACGGAATGTAAACTTGGCTACACAGGAACTGAATTACAGAACAGAACAGGGTCTCAAATTTAGAAAACCAACTTATGCTTGCTTAAGGGGAAAGGTGAGTTGGGGTGCTGCATAAAACCAGAGATTGAAATGAGCACAGATAAAGTTCCTTAAGCCAAATATGGAATAGACAAGAGCTACTCCTTGCTCAACGAAATGGACTCAACACCGCATATTAAACGCCTAAGAATGTACCTGATTAGTAAGTATCTTAAAACCTATGGATTGCTATGTCTCCGAAACAGAATCAAGCATGTGTACAGGGGCATAAACGCAGCAGTGATAGGATTGGAGAGGTTCGGTGAGCAAATGAAGACCCTTTGAAGTCATATTGCATGGTACCCATTCCACGGGTTTCAACTACCCAGGTTTTAGGTATTCTTCCTTCAGCTAAAACATGCATGTGGATCCCAAGTATGATCAACCATGTGAACGGGAGACGTGTTCAAATATGTCTCAGTTTTCGTACCCTGGTACTCGGGTGCAACATTCCAGACGCTTTACTAACACTCTCCCCACTTGGAAAGTCAGCGCCTTTAACCTCCTGTTTGTCCCAGTTTGCAATTTCTGTGGAAGATGAACAGGAATAGCGAGAACCAATGAGAGGCTAGCTGGAGGTGTCTGGACGGGCAAATTTAACTCTCATTTCCCACCAGGAAGAGGAAATAACCAACGGCTCAGCGTGCCGTGCCGGAACCAGATTAGGGCCTGAAGCCATCCTGCGGTGTTGCGGCCAGCTCAAAAGAAAGCGAGTTGAAGAAAGGAGCTCAGGGGCACTGTAATTCACAAACCTGCAGAGTTATACATGACAGCTATCGTCCAAAAATAGACTGAAGTAAGGCTGCCAAGAGGACTTGAAAGCGGGGCAGAATTGCAGGAAACCGATTTCAGGAGGTAGACTGGAATTGCATTGAAAGCATAGGAAAAGAGGCAGAACGTCCACAATGATGCACTTGGCCAAAAAGGGCGTATGCGTTTTTTCCTGAATATATTCAGGATAAAACGCATACGCCCTTTTTGGCCAACCAAGCAAGCTTGCAAAGGAAATCTGCACTACAATGAAGTCTCACTTCCCCCCGGTCAAAAGGGCCATCTGAAAAAAGTGTAAAATCCAGAAAGGCAGGACAGGCCATGGAGAACTGGGAGCCTTGTTATGCTGAAGGGCGGGATGTAAATTGCCAACAAACACTCGGGAGAAGTGTATGGTGTTTCCTGAAACATCTAAAAAACAAAGCAACAGAGCCTAGGGCACTTCCACTTATGGTCCTATAGCTTAGGGAATTTAAAATCAAAAAGACACAGCCACCCCAAAGTTTCGAACGGCTCTGTTTACAAGAACCTCGTTTACAGTAGAAGTTCAACATCGCAGAAAGTGAAAAATGGATAAAGAACTTGTGGTACTTACGTACAATTCAGTATCACTCAGCAATGAAATCTATGTCATCAGGCCCGTAGCAGCATAATGAGTGGATTCAGGTACGATGATTCTAACTGAAATAAGTCACACAGAAAAAGAAACATCATAAGATATCACTAATACACGGAATGGAAACTTGGCTACACAGGAACTGAATTACAGAACAGAACAGGGTCTCAAATTTAGAAAACCAACTTATGCTTGCTTAAGGGTAAAGGTGAGTTGGGGTGCTGCATAAAACCAGAGATTGAAATGAGCACAGATAAAGTTCCTTAAGCCAAATATGGAATAGACAAGAGCTACTCCTTGCTCAACGAAATGGACTCAACACCGCATATTAAATGCCTAAGAATGTACCTGACTAGTAAGTATCTTAAAACCTATGGATTGCTATGTCTCCGAAAGAGAATCAAGCATGTGTACAGGGGCATAAACGCAGCAGTGATAGGATTGGAGAGGTTCGGTGAGCAAATGAAGACCCTTTGAAGTCATATTGCATGGTACCCATTCCACGGGTTTCAACTACCCAGGTTTAAGGTATTCTTCCTTCAGCTAAAACATGCATGTGGAACCTAGAGTATGATCAACCATGTGATCGGGAGACGTGTTCAAATATGTCTCAGTTTTCGTACCCTGGTACTCAGGTGCAACATTCCAGACGCTTTACTAACACTCTCCCAACTTGGAGAGTCAGTCCCTTTAACCTCCTGTTTGGCCCAGTTTGCAATTTCTGTGGAAGATGAACAGGAATAGCGAGAACCAATGAGAGACTAGCTGGAGGTGTCTGGATGGGCAAATTTAACTCTCATTTCCCACCAGGAAGAGGAATTAACCTAAGGCTCAGCGTGCCGTGCCAGAACCAGATTAGGGCCTGAAGACATCCTGTGGTGTTGCGGCCAGGTCACAAGAAAGCGAGTTGAAGAAAGGAGCTCAGGGGCACTGTAATTCACAAACCTGCAGAGTTATAAATGACAGCTATCGTCCAAAAATAGACTGAAGTAAGGCTGCCAAGAGGACTTGAAAGCGGGGCAGAATTGCAGGAAACCGATTTCAGGAGGTAGACTGGAATTGCATTGCAAGCATAGGAAAATAGGCAGAACGTCCACAATGATGCACTTGGCCAAAAAGGGTGTATGCGTTTTTTCCTGAATATATTCAGGAAAAAACGCATACGCCCTTATTGGCCAACCAAGCAAGGTTGCAAAGGAAATCTGCACTACAATGAAGTCTCACTTCCCCCCGGTCAAAAGGGCCATCTGAAAAAAGTGTAAAATCCAGAAAGGCAGGACAGGCCATGGAGAACTGGGAGCCTTGTTATGCTGAAGGGCGGGATGTAAATTGCCAACAAACACTCGGGAGAAGTGTATGGTGTTTCCTGAAACATCTAAAAAACAAAGCAACAGAGCCTAGGGCACTTCCACTTATGGTCCTATAGCTTAGGGAATTTAAAATCAAAAAGACACAGCCACCCCAAAGTTTGGAACGGCTCTGTTTACAAGAACCTCGTTTACAGTACAAGTTCAACATCGCAGAAAGTGAAAAATGGATAAAGAAGTTGTGGTATTTACTTACAAAGCAATATCACTCAGCAATGAAATCTGTGTCATCAGGCCCTTAGCAGCACAATGAGTGGATTCAGGTATGATGATTCTAACTGAAATAAGTCACACAGAAAAAGAAACATCATAAGATATCAGTAATACACGGAATGGAAACTTGGCTACACAGGAACTGAATTACAGAACAGAACAGGGTCTCAAATTTAGAAAACCAACTTATGCTTGCTTAAGGGTAAAGGTGAGTTGGGGTGCTGCATAAAACCAGAGATTGAAATGAGCACAGATAAAGTTCCTTAAGCCAAATATGGAATAGACAAGAGCTACTCCTTGCTCAACGAAATGGACTCAACACCGCATATTAAATGCCTAAGAATGTACCTGACTAGTAAGTA
Source organism: Delphinus delphis (assembly GCF_949987515.2). NCBI lineage: Eukaryota > Metazoa > Chordata > Mammalia > Artiodactyla > Delphinidae > Delphinus > Delphinus delphis. The sequence continues at coordinate 216,506 of NW_027192682.1, read as the reverse complement.
TCTTAAAACCTATGGATTGCTATGTCTCCGAAAGAGAATCAAGCATGTGTACAGGGGCATAAACGCAGCAGTGATAGGATTGGAGAGGTTCGGTGAGCAAATGAAGACCCTTTGAAGTCATATTGCATGGTACCCATTCCACGGGTTTCAACTACCCAGGTTTAAGGTATTCTTCCTTCAGCTAAAACATGCATGTGGAACCTAGAGTATGATCAACCATGTGATCGGGAGACGTGTTCAAATATGTCTCAGTTTTCGTACCCTGGTACTCGGGTGCAACATTCCAGACGCTTTACTAACACTCTCCCCACTTGGAGAGTCAGTCCCTTTAACCTCCTGTTTGGCCCAGTTTGCAATTTCTGTGGAAGATGAACAGGAATAGCGAGAACCAATGAGAGACTAGCTGGAGGTGTCTGGATGGGCAAATTTAACTCTCATTTCCCACCAGGAAGAGGAATTAACCAAAGGCTCAGCATGCCGTGCCAGAACCAGATTAGGGCCTGAAGACATCCTGCGGTGTTGCGGCCAGGTCACAAGAAAGTGAGTTGAAGAAAGGAGCTCAGGGGCACTGTAATTCACAAACCTGCAGAGTTATAAATGACAGCTATCGTCCAAAAATAGACTGAAGTAAGGCTGCCAAGAGGACTTGAAAGCGGGGCAGAATTGCAGGAAACCGATTTCAGGAGGTAGACTGGAATTGCATTGAAAGCATAGGAAAAGAGGCAGAACGTCCACAATGATGCACTTGGCCAAAAAGGGCGTATGCGTTTTTTCCTGAATATATTCAGGATAAAACGCATACGCCCTTTTTGGCCAACCAAGCAAGCTTGCAAAGGAAATCTGCACTACAATGAAGTCTCACTTCCCCCCGGTCAAAAGGGCCATCTGAAAAAAGTGTAAAATCCAGAAAGGCAGGACAGGCCATGGAGAACTGGGAGCCTTGTTATGCTGAAGGGCGGGATGTAAATTGCCAACAAACACTCGGGAGAAGTGTATGGTGTTTCCTGAAACATCTAAAAAACAAAGCAACAGAGCCTAGGGCACTTCCACTTATGGTCCTATAGATTACGGAATTTAAAATCAAAAAGACACAGCCACCCCAAAGTTTCGAACGGCTCTGTTTACAAGAACCTCGTTTACAGTACAAGTTCAACATCGCAGAAAGTGAAAAATGGATAAAGAACTTGTGGTACTTACGTACAATGCAGTATCACTCAGCAATGAAATCTATGTCATCAGGCCCTTAGCAGCATAATGAGTGGATTCAGGTACGATGATTCTAACTGAAATAAGTCACACAGAAAAAGAAACATCATAAGATATCACTAATACACGGAATGTAAACTTGGCTACACAGGAACTGAATTACAGAACAGAACAGGGTCTCAAATTTAGAAAACCAACTTATGCTTGCTTAAGGGGAAAGGTGAGTTGGGGTGCTGCATAAAACCAGAGATTGAAATGAGCACAGATAAAGTTCCTTAAGCCAAATATGGAATAGACAAGAGCTACTCCTTGCTCAACGAAATGGACTCAACACCGCATATTAAACGCCTAAGAATGTACCTGACTAGTAAGTATCTTAAAACCTATGGATTGCTATGTCTCCGAAACAGAATCAAGCATGTGTACAGGGGCATAAACGCAGCAGTGATAGGATTGGAGAGGTTCGGTGAGCAAATGAAGACCCTTTGAAGTCATATTGCATGGTACCCATTCCACGGGTTTCAACTACCCAGGTTTTAGGTATTCTTCCTTCAGCTAAAACATGCATGTGGATCCCAAGTATGATCAACCATGTGAACGGGAGACGTGTTCAAATATGTCTCAGTTTTCGTACCCTGGTACTCGGGTGCAACATTCCAGACGCTTTACTAACACTCTCCCCACTTGGAAAGTCAGCGCCTTTAACCTCCTGTTTGTCCCAGTTTGCAATTTCTGCGGAAGATGAACAGGAATAGCGAGAACCAATGAGAGGCTAGCTGGAGGTGTCTGGACGGGCAAATTTAACTCTCATTTCCCACCAGGAAGAGGAAATAACCAAAGGCTCAGCGTGCCGTGCCGGAACCAGATTAGGGCCTGAAGCCATCCTGCGGTGTTGCGGCCAGCTCAAAAGAAAGCGAGTTGAAGAAAGGAGCTCAGGGGCACTGTAATTCACAAACCTGCAGAGTTATAAATGACAGCTATCGTCCAAAAATAGACTGAAGTAAGGCTGCCAAGAGGACTTGAAAGCGGGGCAGAATTGCAGGAAACCGATTTCAGGAGGTAGACTGGAATTGCATTGAAAGCATAGGAAAAGAGGCAGAACGTCCACAATGATGCACTTGGCCAAAAAGGGCGTATGCGTTTTTTCCTGAATATATTCAGGAAAAAACGCATACGCCCTTTTTGGCCAACCAAGCAAGCTTGCAAAGGAAATCTGCACTACAATGAAGTCTCACTTCCCCCCGGTCAAAAGGGCCATCTGAAAAAAGTGTAAAATCCAGAAAGGCAGGACAGGCCATGGAGAACTGGGAGCCTTGTTATGCTGATGGGCGGGATGTAAATTGCCAACAACCACTCGGGAGAAGTGTATGGTGTTTCCTGAAACATCTAAAAAACAAAGCAACAGAGCCTAGGGCACTTCCACTTATGGTCCTATAGCTTAGGGAATTTAAAATCAAAAAGACACAGCCACCCCAAAGTTTCGAACGGCTCTGTTTACAAGAACCTCGTTTACAGTACAAGTTCAACATCGCAGAAAGTGAAAAATGGATAAAGAACTTGTGGTACTTACGTACAATTCAGTATCACTCAGCAATGAAATCTATGTCATCAGGCCCGTAGCAGCATAATGAGTGGATTCAGGTACGATGATTCTAACTGAAATAAGTCACACAGAAAAAGAAACATCATAAGATATCACTAATACACGGAATGGAAACTTGGCTACACAGGAACTGAATTACAGAACAGAACAGGGTCTCAAATTTAGAAAACCAACTTATGCTTGCTTAAGGGTAAAGGTGAGTTGGGGTGCTGCATAAAACCAGAGATTGAAATGAGCACAGATAAAGTTCCTTAAGCCAAATATGGAATAGACAAGAGCTACTCCTTGCTCAACGAAATGGACTCAACACCGCATATTAAATGCCTAAGAATGTACCTGACTAGTAAGTATCTTAAAACCTATGGATTGCTATGTCTCCGAAAGAGAATCAAGCATGTGTACAGGGGCATAAACGCAGCAGTGATAGGATTGGAGAGGTTCGGTGAGCAAATGAAGACCCTTTGAAGTCATATTGCATGGTACCCATTCCACGGGTTTCAACTACCCAGGTTTAAGGTATTCTTCCTTCAGCTAAAACATGCATGTGGAACCTAGAGTATGATCAACCATGTGATCGGGAGACGTGTTCAAATATGTCTCAGTTTTCGTACCCTGGTACTCAGGTGCAACATTCCAGACGCTTTACTAACACTCTCCCAACTTGGAGAGTCAGTCCCTTTAACCTCCTGTTTGGCCCAGTTTGCAATTTCTGTGGAAGATGAACAGGAATAGCGAGAACCAATGAGAGACTAGCTGGAGGTGTCTGGATGGGCAAATTTAACTCTCATTTCCCACCAGGAAGAGGAATTAACCTAAGGCTCAGCGTGCCGTGCCAGAACCAGATTAGGGCCTGAAGACATCCTGTGGTGTTGCGGCCAGGTCACAAGAAAGCGAGTTGAAGAAAGGAGCTCAGGGGCACTGTAATTCACAAACCTGCAGAGTTATAAATGACAGCTATCGTCCAAAAATAGACTGAAGTAAGGCTGCCAAGAGGACTTGAAAGCGGGGCAGAATTGCAGGAAACCGATTTCAGGAGGTAGACTGGAATTGCATTGAAAGCATAGGAAAATAGGCAGAACGTCCACAATGATGCACTTGGCCAAAAAGGGCGTATGCGTTTTTTCCTGAATATATTCAGGATAAAACGCATACGCCCTTTTTGGCCAACCAAGCAAGCTTGCAAAGGAAATCTGCACTACAATGAAGTCTCACTTCCCCCCGGTCAAAAGGGCCATCTGAAAAAAGTGTAAAATCCAGAAAGGCAGGACAGGCCATGGAGAACTGGGAGCCTTGTTATGCTGAAGGGCGGGATGTAAATTGCCAACAAACACTCGGGAGAAGTGTATGGTGTTTCCTGAAACATCTAAAAAACAAAGCAACAGAGCCTAGGGCACTTCCACTTATGGTCCTATAGATTACGGAATTTAAAATCAAAAAGACACAGCCACCCCAAAGTTTCGAACGGCTCTGTTTACAAGAACCTCGTTTACAGTACAAGTTCAACATCGCAGAAAGTGAAAAATGGATAAAGAACTTGTGGTACTTACGTACAATTCAGTATCACTCAGCAATGAAATCTATGTCATCAGGCCCATAGCAGCATAATGAGTGGATTCAGGTACGATGATTCTAACTGAAATAAGTCACACAGAAAAAGAAACATCATAAGATATCACTAATACACGGAATGGAAACTTGGCTACACAGGAACTGAATTACAGAACAGAACAGGGTCTCAAATTTAGAAAACCAACTTATGCTTGCTTAAGGGTAAAGGTGAGTTGGGGTGCTGCATAAAACCAGAGATTGAAATGAGCACAGATAAAGTTCCTTAAGCCAAATATGGAATAGACAAGAGCTACTCCTTGCTCAACGAAATGGACTCAACACCGCATATTAAATGCCTAAGAATGTACCTGACTAGTAAGTATCTTAAAACCTATGGATTGCTATGTCTCCGAAAGAGAATCAAGCATGTGTACAGGGGCATAAACGCAGCAGTGATAGGATTGGAGAGGTTCGGTGAGCAAATGAAGACCCTTTGAAGTCATATTGCATGGTACCCATTCCACGGGTTTCAACTACCCAGGTTTAAGGTATTCTTCCTTCAGCTAAAACATGCATGTGGAACCTAGAGTATGATCAACCATGTGATCGGGAGACGTGTTCAAATATGTCTCAGTTTTCGTACCCTGGTACTCAGGTGCAACATTCCAGACGCTTTACTAACACTCTCCCAACTTGGAGAGTCAGTCCCTTTAACCTCCTGTTTGGCCCAGTTTGCAATTTCTGTGGAAGATGAACAGGAATAGCGAGAACCAATGAGAGACTAGCTGGAGGTGTCTGGATGGGCAAATTTAACTCTCATTTCCCACCAGGAAGAGGAATTAACCTAAGGCTCAGCGTGCCGTGCCAGAACCAGATTAGGGCCTGAAGACATCCTGTGGTGTTGCGGCCAGGTCACAAGAAAGCGAGTTGAAGAAAGGAGCTCAGGGGCACTGTAATTCACAAACCTGCAGAGTTATAAATGACAGCTATCGTCCAAAAATAGACTGAAGTAAGGCTGCCAAGAGGACTTGAAAGCGGGGCAGAATTGCAGGAAACCGATTTCAGGAGGTAGACTGGAATTGCATTGCAAGCATAGGAAAATAGGCAGAACGTCCACAATGATGCACTTGGCCAAAAAGGGCGTATGCGTTTTTTCCTGAATATATTCAGGAAAAAACGCATACGCACTTATTGGCCAACCAAGCAAGGTTGCAAAGGAAATCTGCACTACAATGAAGTCTCACTTCACCCCGGTCAAAAGGGCCATCTGAAAAAAGTGTAAAATCCAGAAAGGCAGGACAGGCCATGGAGAACTGGGAGCCTTGTTATGCTGAAGGGCGGGATGTAAATTGCCAACAACCACTCGGGAGAAGTGTATGGTGTTTCCTGAAACATCTAAAAAACAAAGCAACAGAGCCTAGGGCACTTCCACTTATGGTCCTATAGCTTAGGGAATTTAAAATCAAAAAGACACAGCCACCCCAAAGTTTAGAACGGCTCTGTTTACAAGAACCTCGTTTACAGTACAAGTTCAACATCGCAGAAAGTGAAAAATGGATAAAAAAGTTGTGGTATTTACTTACAAAGCAATATCACTCAGCAATGAAATCTGTGTCATCAGGACCTTAGCAGCACAATGAGTGGATTCAGGTATGATGATTCTAACTGAAATAAGTCACACAGAAAAAGAAATATCATAAGATATCAGTAATACACGGAATGGAAACTTGGCTACACAGGAACTGAATTACAGAACAGAACAGGGTCTCAAATTTAGAAAACCAACTTATGCTTGCTTAAGGGGAAAGGTGAGTTGGGGTGCTCCATAAAACCAGAGATTGAAATGAGCACAGATAAAGTTCCTTAAGCCAAATATGGAATAGACAAGAGCTACTCCTTGCTCAACGAAATGGACTCAACACCGCATATTAAACGCCTAAGAATGTACCTGACTAGTAAGTATCTTAAAACCTATGGATTGCTATGTCTCCGAAACAGAATCAAGCATGTGTACAGGGGCATAAACGCAGCAGTGATAGGATTGGAGAGGTTCGGTGAGCAAATGAAGACCCTTTGAAGTCATATTGCATGGTACCCATTCCACGGGTTTCAAATACACAGGTTTAAGGTATTCTTCCTTCAGCTAAAACATGCATGTGGAACCCAGAGTATGATCAACCATGTGATCGGGAGACGTGTTCAAATATGTCTCAGTTTTCCTCCCCTGGTACTCGGGTGCAACATTCCAGACGCTTTACTAACACTCTCCCCACTTGGAGAGTCAGTCCCTTTAACCTCCTGTTTGGCCCAGTTTGCAATTTCTGTGGAAGATGAACAGGAATAGCGAGAACCAATGAGAGGCTAGCTGGAGGTGTCTGGACGGGCAAATTTAACTCTCATTTCCCACCAGGAAGAGGAATTAACCAAAGGCTCAGCGTGCCGTACCGGAACCAGATTAGGGCCTGAAGCCATCCTGCGGTGTTGCGGCCAGCTCAAAAGAAAGCGAGTTGAAGAAAGGAGCTCAGGGGCACTGTAATTCACAAACCTGCAGAGTTATAAATGACAGCTATCGTCCAAAAATAGACTGAAGTAAGGCTGCCAAGAGGACTTGAAAGCGGGGCAGAATTGCAGGAAACCGATTTCAGGAGGTAGACTGGAATTGCATTGAAAGCATAGGAAAAGAGGCAGAACGTCCACAATGATGCACTTGGCCAAAAAGGGCGTATGCGTTTTTTCCTGAATATATTCAGGAAAAAACGCATACGCCCTTTTTGGCCAACCAAGCAAGCTTGCAAAGGAAATCTGCACTACAATGAAGTCTCACTTCCCCCCGGTCAAAAGGGCCATCTGAAAAAAGTGTAAAATCCAGAAAGGCAGGACAGGCCATGGAGAACTGGGAGCCTTGTTATGCTGATGGGCGGGATGTAAATTGCCAACAGACACTTGGGAGAAGTGTATGGTGTTTCCTGAAACATCTAAAAAACAAAGCAACAGAGGCTAGGGCACTGCCACTTATGGTCCTATAGCTTAGGGAAATTAAAATCAAAAAGACACAGCCACCCCAAAGTTTGGGACGCCTCTGTTTACAAGAACCTCGTTTACAGTACAAGTTCAACATCGCAGAAAGTGAAAAATGGATAAAGAAGTTGTGGTATTTACTTACAAAGCATTATCACTCAGCAATGAAATCTGTGTCATCAGGCCCTTAGCAGCACAATGAGTGGATTCAGGTATGATGATTCTAACTGAAATAAGTCACACAGAAAAAGAAACATCATAAGATATCAGTAATACACGGAATGTAAACTTGGCTACACAGGAACTGAATTTCAGAACAGAACAGGGTCTCAAATTTAGAAAACCAACTTATGCTTGATTTAGGGGAAAGGTGAGTTGGGGTGCTGCATAAAACCAGAGATTGAAATGAGCACAGATAAAGTTACTTAAGCCAAATATGGAATAGACAAGAGCTACTCCTTGCTCAACGAAATGGACTCAACACCGCATATTAAACGCCTAAGAATGTACCTGACTAGTAAGTATCTTAAAACCTATGGATTGCTATGTCTCCGAAAGAGAATCAAGCATGTGTACAGGGGCATGAACGCAGCAGTGATAGGATTGGAGAGGTTCGGTGAGCAAATGAAGACCCTTTGAAGTCATATTGCATGGTACCCATTACACGGGTCTCAACTCTCCAGGTTTAAGGTATTCTTCCTTCAGCTAAAACATGCATGTGGAACCCAAGTATGATCAACCATGTGAACGGGAGACGTGTTCAAATATGTCTCAGTTTTCCTCCCCTGGTACTCGGGTGCAACATTCCAGACGCTTTACTAACACTCTCCCCACTTGGAAAGTCAGCGCCTTTAACCTCCTGTTTGGCCCAGTTTGCAATTTCTGCGGAAGATGAACAGGAATAGCGAGAACCAATGAGAGACTAGCTGGAGGTGTCTGGACGGGCAAATTTAACTCTCATTTCCCACCAGGAAGAGGAAATAACCAAAGGCACAGCATGCCGTGCCGGAACCAGATTAGGGCCTGAAGACATCCTGCGGTGTTGCGGCCAGGTCACAAGAAAGCGAGTTGAAGAAAGGAGCTCAGGGGCACTGTAATTCACAAACCTGCAGAGTTATAAATGACAGCTATCGTCCAAAACTAGACTAAAGTAAGGCTGCCAAGAGGACTTGAAAGCGGGGCAGAATTTCAGGAAACCGATTTCAGGAGGTAGACTGGAATTGCATTGAAAGCATAGGAAAAGAGGCAGAACGTCCACAATGATGCACTTGGCCAAAAAGGGCGTATGCGTTTTTTCCTGAATATATTCAGGAAAAAACGCATACGCCCTTTTTGGCCAACCAAGCAAGCTTACAAAGGAAATCTGCACTACAATGAAGTCTCACTTCCCCCCGGTCAAAAGGGCCATCTGAAAAAAGTGTAAAATCCAGAAAGGCAGGACAGGCCATGGAGAACTGGGAGCCTTGTTATGCTGATGGGCGGGATGTAAATTGCCAACAACCACTCGGGAGAAGTGTATGGTGTTTCCTGAAACATCAAGAAAACAAAGCAACAGAGCCTAGGGCACTTCCACTTATGGTCCTATAGCTTAGGGAAATTAAATTCAAAAAGACACAGCCACCGCAAAGTTTGGAACGGCTCTGTTTACAAGAACCTCGTTTACAGTACAAGTTCAACATCGCAGAAAGTGAAAAATGGATAAAGAACTTGTGGTACTTACGTACAATGCAGTATCACTCAGCAATGAAATCTATGTCATCAGGCCCGTAGCAGCATAATGAGTGGATTCAGGTACGATGATTCTAACTGAAATAAGTCACACAGAAAAAGAAACATCATAAGATATCACTAATACACGAAATGTAAACTTGGCTACACAGGAACTGAATTACAGAACAGAACAGGGTCTCAAATTTAGAAAACCAACTTATGCTTGCTTAAGGGTAAAGGTGAGTTGGGGTGCTGCATAAAACCAGAGATTGAAATGAGCACAGATAAAGTTCCTTAAGCCAAATATGGAATAGACAAGAGCTACTCCTTGCTCAACGAAATGGACTCAACACCGCATATTAAATGCCTAAGAATGTACCTGACTAGTAAGTATCTTAAAACCTATGGATTGCTATGTCTCCGAAAGAGAATCAAGCATGTGTACAGGGGCATAAACGCAGCAGTGATAGGATTGGAGAGGTTCGGTGAGCAAATGAAGACCCTTTGAAGTCATATTGCATGCTACCCATTCCACGGGTTTCAACTACCCAGGTTTAAGGTATTCTTCCTTCAGCTAAAACATGCATGTGGAACCTAGAGTATGATCAACCATGTGATCGGGAGACGTGTTCAAATATGTCTCAGTTTTCCTACCCTGGTACTCGGGTGCAACATTCCAGACGCTTTACTAACACTCTCCCCACTTGGAAAGTCAGCGCCTTTAACCTCCTGTTTGTCCCAGTTTGCAATTTCTGCGGAAGATGAACAGGAATAGCGAGAACCAATGAGAGGCTAGCTGGAGGTATCTGGACGGGCAAATTTAACTCTCATTTCCCACCAGGAAGAGGAAATAACCAAAGGCTCAGCGTGCCGTGCCGGAACCAGATTAGGGCCTGAAGCCATCCTGCGGTGTTGCGGCCAGCTCAAAAGAAAGCGAGTTGAAGAAAGGAGCTCAGGGGCACTGTAATTCACAAACCTGCAGAGTTATAAATGACAGCTATCGTCCAAAAATAGACTGAAGTAAGGCTGCCAGGAGGACTTGAAAGCGGGGCAGAATTGCAGGAAACCGATTTCAGGAGGTAGACTGGAATTGCATTGAAAGCATAGGAAAAGAGGCAGAACGTCCACAATGATGCACTTGGCCAAAAAGGGCGTATGCGTTTTTTCCTGAATATATTCAGGAAAAAACGCATACGCCCTTTTTGGCCAACCAAGCAAGCTTGCAAAGGAAATCTGCACTACAATGAAGTCTCACTTCCCCCCGGTCAAAAGGGCCAACTGAAAAAAGTGTAAAATCCAGAAAGGCAGGACAGGCCATGGAGAACTGGGATCCTTGTTATGCTGAAGGGCGGGATGTAAATTGCCAACAAACACTCGGGAGAAATGTATGGTGTTTCCTGAAACATCTAAAAAACAAAGCAACAGAGCCTAGGGCACTTCCACTTATGGTCCTATAGCTTAGGGAATTTAAAATCAAAAAGACACAGCCACCCCAAAGTTTGGAACGGCTCTGTTTACAAGAACCTCGTTTACAGTACAAGTTCAACATCGCAGAAAGTGAAAAATGGATAAACAACTTGTGGTACTTACGTACAATGCAGTATCACTCAGCAATGAAATCTATGTCATCAGGCCCGTAGCAGCATAATGAGTGGATTCAGGTACGATGATTCTAACTGAAATAAGTCACACAGAAAAAGAAACATCATAAGATATCACTAATACACGGAATGTAAACTTGGCTACACAGGAACTGAATTACAGAACAGAACAGGGTCTCAAATTTAGAAAACCAACTTATGCTTGCTTAAGGGTAAAGGTGAGTTGGGGTGCTGCATAAAACCAGAGATTGAAATGAGCACAGATAAAGTTCCTTAAGCCAAATATGGAATAGACAAGAGCTACTCCTTGCTCAACGAAATGGACTCAACACCGCATATTAAATGCCTAAGAATGTACCTGACTAGTAAGTATCTTAAAACCTATGGATTGCTATGTCTCCGAAAGAGAATCAAGCATGTGTACAGGGGCATAAACGCAGCAGTGATAGGATTGGAGAGGTTCGGTGAGCAAATGAAGACCCTTTGAAGTCATATTGCATGGTACCCATTCCACGGGTTTCAACTACCCAGGTTTAAGGTATTCTTCCTTCAGCTAAAACATGCATGTGGAACCTAGAGTATGATCAACCATGTCATCGGGAGACGTGTTCAAATATGTCTCAGTTTTCGTACTCTGGTACTCGGGTGCAACATTCCAGACGCTTTACTAACACTCTCCCCACTTGGAGAGTCAGTCCCTTTAACCTCCTGTTTGGCCCAGTTTGCAATTTCTGTGGAAGATGAACAGGAATAGCGAGAACCAATGAGAGACTAGCTGGAGGTGTCTGGATGGGCAAATTTAACTCTCATTTCCCACCAGGAAGAGGAATTAACCAAAGGCTCAGTGTGCCGTGCCAGAACCAGATTAGGGCCTGAAGACATCCTGCGGTGTTGCGGCCAGGTCACAAGAAAGCGAGTTGAAGAAAGGAGCTCAGGGGCACTGTAATTCACAAACCTGCAGAGTTATAAATGACAGCTATCGTCCAAAAATAGACTGAAGTAAGGCTGCCAAGAGGACTTGAAAGCGGGGCAGAATTGCAGGAAACCGATTTCAGGAGGTAGACTGGAATTGCATTGCAAGCATAGGAAAAGAGGCAGAACGTCCACAATGATGCACTTGGCCAAAAAGGGCGTATGCGTTTTTTCCTGAATATATTCAGGAAAAAACGCATACGCCCTTTTTGGCCAACCAAGCAAGCTTGCAAAGGAAATCTGCACTACAATGAAGTCTCACTTCCCCCCGGTCAAAAGGGCCATCTGAAAAAAGTGTAAAATCCAGAAAGGCAGGACAGGCCATGGAGAACTGGGAGCCTTGTTATGCTGATGGGCGGGATGTAAATTGCCAACAGCCACTCCGGAGAAGTGTATGGTGTTTCCTGAAACATCTAAAAAACAAAGCAACAGAGCCTAGGGCACTTCCACTTATGGTCCTATAGCTTAGGGAATTTAAAATCAAAAAGACACAGCCACCCAAAGTTTGGAAAGGCTCTGTTTACAAGAACCTCGTTTACAGTACAAGTTCAACATCGCAGAAAGTGAAAAATGGATAAAGAAGTTGTGGTATTTACTTACAAAGCAATATCACTCAGCAATGAAATCTGTGTCATCAGGCCCTTAGCAGCACAATGAGTGGATTCAGGTATGATGATTCTAACTGAAATAAGTCACACAGAAAAAGAAACATCATAAGATATCAGTAATACACGGAATGGAAACTTGGCTACACAGGAACTGAATTACAGAACAGAACAGGGTCTCAAATTTAGAAAACCTTATGCTTGCTTAAGGGTAAAGGTGAGTTGGGGTGCTGCATAAAACCAGAGATTGAAATGAGCACAGATAAAGTTCCTTAAGCCAAATATGGAATAGACAAGAGCTACTCCTTGCTCAACGAAATGGACTCAACACCGCATATTAAACGCCTAAGAATGTACCTGACTAGTAAGTAGCTTAAAACCTATGGATTGCTATGTCTCCGAAAGAGAATCAAGCATGTGTACAGGGGCATAAACGAAGCAGTGATAAGATTGGAGAGGTTCGGTGAGCAAATGAAGACCCTTTGAAGTCATATTGCATGGTACCCATTCCACGGGTTTCAACTACCCAGGTTTTAGGTATTCTTCCTTCAGCTAAAACATGCATGTGGAACCTCAAGTATGATCAACCATGTGAACGGGAGACGTGTTCAAATATGTCTCAGTTTTCCTCCCCTGGTACTCGGGTGCAACATTCCAGACGCTTTACTAAAACTCTCCCCACTTGGAAAGTCAGCGCCTTTAACCTCCTGTTTGGCCCAGTTTGCAATTTCTGCGGAAGATGAACAGGAATAGCGAGAACCAATGAGAGGCTAGCTGGAGGTGTCTGGACGGGCAAATTTAACTCTCATTTCCCACCAGGAAGAGGAATTAACCAAAGGCTCAGCGTGCCGTACCAGAACCAGATTAGGGCCTGAAGCCATCCTGCGGTGTTGCGGCCAGCTCAAAAGAAAGCGAGTTGAAGAAAGGAGCTCAGGGGCACTGTAATTCACAAACCTGCAGAGTTATAAATGACAGCTATCGTCCAAAAATAGACTGAAGTAAGGCTGCCAAGAGGACTTGAAAGCGGGGCAGAATTGCAGGAAAACCGATTTCAGGAGGTAGACTGGAATTGCATTGAAAGCATAGGAAAAGAGGCAGAACGTCCACAATGATGCACTTGGCCAAAAAGGGGCGTATGCGTTTTTTCCTGAATATATCAGGATAAAACGCATACGCCCTTTTTGGCCAACCAAGCAAGCTTGCAAAGGAAATCTGCACTACAATGAAGTCTCACTTCCCCCCGGTCAAAAGGGCCATCTGAAAACAGTGTAAAATCCAGAAAGGCAGGACAGGCCATGGAGAACTGGGAGCCTTGTTATGCTGATGGGCGTGATGTAAATTGCCAACAGACACTTGGGAGAAGTGTATGGTGTTTCCTGAAACATCTAAAAACAAAGCAACAGAGGCTAGGGCACTGCCACTTATGGTCCTATAGCTTAGGGAAATTAAAATCAAAAAGACACAGCCACCCCAAAGTTTGGGACGCCTCTGTTTACAAGAACCTCGTTTACAGTACAAGTTCAACATCGCAGAAAGTGAAAAATGGATAAAGAAGTTGTGGTATTTACTTACAAAGCAATATCACTCAGCAATGAAATCTGTGTCATCAGGCCCTTAGCAGCACAATGAGTGGATTCAGGTATGATGATTCTAACTGAAATAAGTCACACAGAAAAAGAAACATCATAAGATATCAGTAATACACGGAATGTAAACTTGGCTACACAGGAACTGAATTTCAGAACAGAACAGTGTCTCAAATTTAGAAAACCAACTTATGCTTGCTTTAGGGGAAAAGTGAGTTGGGGTGCTGCATAAAACCAGAGATTGAAATGAGCACAAAGTTCCTTAAGCCAAATATGGAATAGACAAGAGCTATTCCTTGCTCAACGAAATGGACTCAACACCGCATATTAAACGCCTAAGAATGTACCTGACTAGTAAGTATCTTAAAACCTATAGATTGCTATGTCTCCGAAAGAGAATCAAGCATGTGTACAGGGGCATAAACGCAGCAGTGATAGGATTGGAGAGGTTCCGTGAGCAAATGAAGACCCTTTGAAGTCATATGGCATGGTACTCATTCCACGGGTTTCAACTACGCAGATTTTAGGTATTCGTCCTTCAGCTAAAACACGCATGTGGAACCCAGAGTATGATCAACCATGAGATCGGGAGACGTGTTCAAATATGTCTCAGTTTTCCTCCCCTGGTACTCGGGTTGCAACATTCCAGACGCTTTACTAACACTCTCCCCACTTGGAGAGTCAGTCCCTTTAACCTCCTGTTTGGCCCAGTTTGCAATTTCTGCGGAAGATGAACAGGAATAGCGAGAACCAATGAGAGGCTAGCTGGAGGTGTCTGGACGGGCAAATTTAACTCTCATTTCCCACCAGGAAGAGGAAATAACCAAAGGCTCAGCGTGCCGTACCGGAACCAGATTAGGGGCCTGAAGCCATCCTGCGGTGTGGCGGCCAGCTCAAAGAAAGCGAGTTGAAGAAAGGAGCTCAGGGGCACTGTAATTCACAAACCTGCAGAGTTATAAATGACAGCTATCGTCCAAAAATAGACTGAAGTAAGGCTGCCAAGGGGACTTGAAAGCGGGGCAGAATTGCAGGAAACCGATTTCAGGAGGTAGACTGGAATTGCATTGAAAGCATAGGAAAAGAGGCAGAACGTCCACAATGATGCACTTGGCCAAAAAGGGCGTATGCGTTTTTTCCTGAATATATTCAGAAAAAACGCATACGCCCTTTTTGGCCAACCAAGCAAGCTTGCAAAGGAAATCTGCACTACAATGAAGTCTCACTTCCCCCCGGTCAAAAGGGCCATCTGAAAAAAGTGTAAAATCCAGAAAGGCAGGACAGGCCATGGAGAACTGGGAGCCTTGTTATGCTGATGGGCGGGATGTAACTTGCCAACAACCACTCGGGAGAAGTGTATGGTGTTTCCTGAAACATCTAAAAAACAAAGCAACAGAATCTAGGGCACTTCCACTTATGGTCCTATAGCTTAGGGAAATTAAAATCAAAAAGACACAGCCACCCCAAAGTTTGGAACGGCTCTGTTTACAAGAACCTCGATTACAGTACAAGTTCAACATCGCAGAAAGTGAAAAATGGATAAAGAAGTTGTGGTATTTACTTACAAAGCAATATCACTCAGCAATGAAATCTGTGTCATCAGGCCCTTAGCAGCACAATGAGTGGATTCAGGTATGATGATTCTAACTGAAGTAAGTCACACAGAAAAAGAAACATCATAAGATATCAGTAATACACGGAATGTAAACTTGGCTACACAGGAACTGAATTACAGAACAGAACAGGGACTCAAATTTAGAAAACCAACTTATGCTTGCTTAAGGGTAAAGGTGAGTTGGGGTCCTGCATAAAACCAGAGATTAAAATGAGCACAGATAAAGTTCCTTAAGCCAAATATGGAATAGACAAGAGCTACTCCTTGTTCAACGAAATGGACTCAACACCGCATATTAAACGCCTAAGAATGTACCTGACTAGTAAGTATCTTAAAACCTATGGATTGCTATGTCTCCGAAAGAGAATCAAGCATGTGTACAGGGGCATAAACGCAGCAGTGATAGGATTGGAGAGGTTCGGTGAGCAAATGAAGACCCTTTGAAGTCATATTGCATGGTACCCATTCCACGGGTTTCAACTACCCAGGTTTAAGGTATTCTTCCTTCAGCTAAAACATGCATGTGGAACCTAGAGTATGATCAACCATGTGATCGGGAGACGTGTTCAAATATGTCTCAGTTTTCGTACCCTGGTACTCGGGTGCAACATTCCAGACGCTTTACTAATACTCTCCCGACTTGGAGAGTCAGTCCCTTTAACCTCCTGTTTGGCCCAGTTTGCAATTTCTGCGGAAGATGAACAGGAATAGCGAGAACCAATGAGAGGCTAGCTGGAGGTGTCTGGACGGGCAAATTTAACTCTCATTTCCCACCAGGAAGAGGAATTAACCAAAGGCTCAGCGTGCCGTGCCGGAACCAGATTAGGGCCTGAAGCCATCCTGCAGTGTTGCGGCCAGCTAAAAAGAAAGCGAGTTGAAGAAAGGAGCTCAGGGGCACTGTAATTCACAAACCTGCAGAGTTATAAATGACAGCTATCGTCCAAAAATAGACTGAAGTAAGGCTGCCAAGAGGACTTGAAAGCGGGGCAGAATTGCAGGAAACCGATTTCAGGAGGTAGACTGGAATTGCATTGAAAGCATAGGAAAAGAGGCAGAACGTCCACAATGATGCACTTGGCCAAAAAGGGCGTATGCGTTTTTTTCCTGAATATATTCAGGAAAAAAACGCATACGCCCTTTTTGGCCAACCAAGCAAGCTTGCAAAGGAAATCTGCACTACAATGAAGTCTCACTTCCCCCCGGTCAAAAGGGCCATCTGAAAAAAGTGTAAAATCCAGAAAGGCAGGACAGGCCATGGAGAACTGGGAGCCTTGTTATGCTGATGGGCGGGATGTAAATTGCCAACAGACACTCGGGAGAAGTGTATGATGTTTCCTGAAACATCTAAAAAACAAAGCAACAGAGCCTAGGGCACTGCCACTTATGGTCCTATAGCTTAGGGAAATTAAAATCAAAAAGACACAGCCACCCCAAAGTTTGGGACGCCTCTGTTTACAAGAACCTCGTTTACAGTACAAGTTCAACATCGCAGAAAGTGAAAAATGGATAAAGAACTTGTGGTACTTACGTACAATGCAGTATCACTCAGCAATGAAATCTATGTCATCAGGCCCATAGCAGCATAATGAGTGGATTCAGGTACGATGATTCTAACTGAAATAAGTCACACAGAAAAAGAAACATCATAAGATATCAGTAATACACGGAATGTAAACTTGGCTACACAGGAACTGAATTACAGAACAGAACAGGGTCTCAAATTTAGAAAACCAACTTATGCTTGCTTAAGGGGAAAGGTGAGTTGGGGTGCTGCATAAAACCAGAGATTGAAATGAGCACAGATAAAGTTCCTTAAGCCAAATATGGAATAGACAAGAGCTACTCCTTGCTCAACGAAATGGACTCAACACCGCATATTGAACGCCTAAGAATGTACCTGACTTGTAAGTATCTTAAAACCTATGGATTGCTATGTCTCCAAAAGAGAATCAAGCATGTGTACAGGGGCATAAACGCAGCAGTGATAGGATTGGAGAGGTTCGGTGAGCAAATGAAGACCCTTTGAAGTCATATTGCATGGTACCCATTCCACGGGTTTCAACTACCCAGGTTTAAGGTATTCTTCCTTCAGCTAAAACATGCATGTGGAACCTAGAGTATGATCAACCATGTGATCGGGAGACGTGTTCAAATATGTCTCAGTTTTCGTACCCTGGTACTCGGGTGCAACATTCCAGACGCTTTACTAACACTCTCCCCACTTGGAGAGTCAGTCCCTTTAACCTCCTGTTTGGCCCAGTTTGCAATTTCTGCGGAAGATGAACAGGAATAGCGAGAACCAATGAGAGGCTAGCTGGAGGTGTCTGGACGGGCAAATTTAACTCTCATTTCCCACCAGGAAGAGGAAATAACCAAAGGCTCAGCGTGCCGTGCCGGAACCAGATTAGGGCCTGAAGCCATCCTGCGGTGTTGCGGCCAGGTCACAAGAAAGCGAGTTGAAGAAAGGAGCTCAGGGGCACTGTAATTCACAAACCTGCAGAGTTATAAATGACAGCTATCGTCCAAAAATAGACTGA
The DNA here is from genome assembly GCF_949987515.2 of Delphinus delphis. Taxonomy (NCBI): domain Eukaryota; kingdom Metazoa; phylum Chordata; class Mammalia; order Artiodactyla; family Delphinidae; genus Delphinus; species Delphinus delphis. Next base: position 198,508 of record NW_027192682.1, on the reverse strand, counting down.
AGTAAGGCTGCCAAGAGGACTTGAAAGCGGGGCAGAATTGCAGGAAACCGATTTCAGGAGGTAGACTGGAATTGCATTGAAAGCATAGGAAAAGAGGCAGAACGTCCACAATGATGCACTTGGCCAAAAAGGGCGTATGCGTTTTTTCCTGAATATATTCAGGAAAAAACGCATACGCCCTTTTTGGCCAACCAAGCAAGCTTGCAAAGGAAATCTGCACTACAATGAAGTCTCACTTCCCCCCGGTCAAAAGGGCCCTCTGAAAAAAGTGTAAAATCCAGAAAGGCAGGACAGGCCATGGAGAACTGGGAGCCTTGTTATGCTGATGGGCGGGATGTAAATTGCCAACAACCACTCGGGAGAAGTGTATGGTGTTTCCTGAAACATCTAAAAAACAAAGCAACAGAGCCTAGGGCACTCCCACTTATGGTCCTATAGCTTAGGGAATTTAAAATCAAAAAGACACAGCCACCCCAAAGTTTGGAACGGCTCTGTTTACAAGAACCTCGTTTACAGTACAAGTTCAACATCGCAGAAAGTGAAAAATGGATAAAGAAGTTGTGGTATTTACTTACAAAGCAATATCACTCAGCAATGAAATCTGTGTCATCAGGCCCTTAGCAGCACAATGAGTGGATTCAGGTATGATTATTCTAACTGAAATAAGTCACACAGAAAAAGAAACATCATAAGATATCAGTAATACACGGAATGTAAACTTGGCTACACAGGAACTGAATTACAGAACAGAACAGGGTCTCAAATTTCGAAAACCAACTTATGCTTGCTTAAGGGGAAAGGTGAGTTGGGGTGCTGCATAAAACCAGAGATTGAAATGAGCACAGATAAAGTTCCTTAAGCCAAATATGGAATAGACAAGAGCTACTCCTTGTTCAACGAAATGCACTCAACACTGCATATTAAACGCCTAAGAATGTACCTGACTAGTAAGTATCTTAAAACCTATGGATTGCTATGTCTCCGAAAGAGAATCAAGCATGTGTACAGGGGCATAAACGCAGCAGTGATAGGATTGGAGAGGTTCGGTGAGCAAATGAAGACCCTTTGAAGTCATATTGCATGGTACCCATTCCACGGGTTTCAACTACCCAGGTTTTAGGTATTCTTCCTTCAGCTAAAACATGCATGTGGAACCGAAGTATGATCAACCATGTGAACGGGAGACGTGTTCAAATATGTCTCAGTTTTCTTCCCCTGGTGTTCGGGTGCAACATTCCAGACGCTTTACTAACACTCTCCCCACTTGGAAAGTGAGCGCCTTTAACCTCCTGTTTGGCCCAGTTTGCAATTTCTGCGGAAGATGAACAGGAATAGCGAGAACCAATGAGAGGCTAGCTGGAGGTGTCTGGACGGGCAAATTTAACTCTCATTTCCCACCAGGAAGAGGAAATAACCAAAGGCTCAGTGTGCCGTGCCGGAACCAGATTAGGGCCTGAAGCCATTCTGCGGTGTTGCGGCCAGCTCAAAAGAAAGCGAGTTGAAGAAAGGAGCTCAGGGGCATGTAATTCACAAACCTGCAGAGTTATAAATGACAGCTATCGTCCAAAAATAGACTGAAGTAAGGCTGCCAAGGGGACTTGAAAGCGGGGCAGAATTGCAGGAAACCGATTTCAGGAGGTAGACTGGAATTGCATTGAAAGCATAGGAAAAGAGGCAGAACGTCCACAATGATGCACTTGGCCAAAAAGGGCATATGCGTTTTTTCCTGAATATATTCAGGAAAAAACGCATACGCCCTTTTTGGCCAACCAAGCAAGCTTGCAAAGGAAATCTGCACTACAATGAAGTCTCACTTCCCCCCGGTCAAAAGGGCCATCTGAAAAAAGTGTAAAATCCAGAAAGGCAGGACAGGCCATGGAGAACTGGGAGCCTTGTTATTCTGATGGGCGGGATGTAAATTGCCAACAACCAGTTGGGAGAAGTGTATGGTGTTTCCTGAAACATCTAAAAAACAAAGCAACAGAGCCTAGGGCACTTCCACTTATGGTCCTATAGCTTAGGGAAATTAAAATCAAAAAGACACAGCCACCCCAAAGTTTGGAACGGCTCTGTTTACAAGAAACTCGTTTACAGTACAAGTTCAACATCGCAGAAAGTGAAAAATGGATAAAGAAGTTGTGGTATTTACTTACAAAGCAATATCACTCAGCAATGAAATCTGTGTCATCAGGCCCTTAGCAGCACAATGAGTGGATTCAGGTATGATGATTCTAACTGAAATAAGTCACACAGAAAAAGAAACATCATAAGATATCAGTAATACACGGAATGTAAACTTGGCTACACAGGAACTGAATTACAGAACAGAACAGGGTCTCAAATTTAGAAAACCAACTTATGCTTGCTTAAGGGGAAAGGTGAGTTGGGGTGCTGCATAAAACCAGAGATTGAAATGAGCACAGATAAAGTTCCTTAAGTCAAATATGGAATAGACAAGAGCTACTCCTTGCTCAACGAAATGGACTCAACACCGCATATTAAACGCCTAAGAATGTACCTGACTAGTAAGTATCTTAAAACCTATGGATTGCTATGTCTCCGAAAGAGAATCAAGCATGTGTACAGGGGCATAAACGCAGCAGTGATAGGATTGGAGAGGTTCCTGAGCAAATGAAGACCCTTTGAAGTCATATTGCATGGTACCCATTCCACGGGTTTCAACTACCCAGGTGTATGGTATTGTTCCTTCAGCTAAAACATGCATGTGGAACCTAGAGTATGATCAACCATGTGATCGGGAGACGTGTTCAAATATGTCTCAGTTTTCCTCCCCTTGTACTTGGGTGCAACATTCCAGACGCTTTACTAACACTCTCCCCACTTGGAGAGTCAGTCCCTTTAACCTCCTGTTTGGCCCAGTTTGCAATTTCTGTGGAAGATGAACAGGAATAGCGAGAATCAATGAGAGACTAGCTGGAGGTGTCTGGATGGGCAAATTTAACTGTCATTTCCCACCAGGAGGAGGAATTAACCAAAGGCTCAGCGTGCCGTGCCAGAACCAGATTAGGGCCTGAAGACATCCTGCGGTGTTGCGGCCAGGTCACAAGAAAGCGAGTTGAAGAAAGGAGCTCAGGGGCACTGTAATTCACAAACCTGCAGAGTTATAAATGACAGCTATCGTCCAAAAATAGACTGAAGTAAGGCTGCCAAGAGGACTTGAAAGCGGGGCAGAATTGCAGGAAACCGATTTCAGGAGGTAGACTGGAATTGCATTGAAAGCATAGGAAAAGAGGCAGAACGTCCACAATGATGCACTTGGCCAAAAAGGGCGTATGCATTTTTTCCTTTCAGGAAAAAACGCATACGCCCTTTTTGGCCAACCAAGCAAGCTTGCAAAGGAAATCTGCACTACAATGAAGTCTCACTTCCCCCCGGTCAAATGGGCCATCTGAAAAAAGTGTAAAATCCAGAAAGGCAGGACAGGCCATTGAGAACTGGGAGCCTTGTTATGCTGATGGGCGGGATGTAAATTGCCAACAGACACTTGGGAGAAGTGTATGGTGTTTCCTGATACATCTAAAAAACAAAGCAACAGAGCCTAGGGCACTTCCACTTATGGTCCTATAGCTTAGGGAAATTAAAATCAAAAAGACACAGCCACCCCAAAGTTTGGGATGCCTCCGTTTACAAGAACCTCGTTTACCGTACAAGTTCAACATCGCAGAAAGTGAAAAATGGATAAAGAAGTTGTGGTATTTACTTACAAAGCAATATCACTCAGCAATGAAATCTGTGTCATCAGGCCCTTAGCAGCACAATGAGTGGATTCAGGTATGATGATTCTAACTGAAATAAGTCACACAGAAAAAGAAACTTCATAAGATATCAGTAATACACGGAATGTAAACTTGGCTACACAGGAACTGAATTACAGAACAGAACAGGGTCTCAAATTTAGAAAACCAACTTATGCTTGCTTAAGGGTAAAGGTGAGTTGGGGTGCTGCATAAAACCAGAGATTGAAATGAGCACAGATAAAGTTCCTTAAGCCAAATATGGAATAGACAAGAGCTACTCCTTGCTCAACGAAATGGACTCAACACCGCATATTGAACGCCTAAGAATGTACCTGACTTGTAAGTATCTTAAAACCTATGGATTGCTATGTCTCCAAAAGAGAATCAAGCATGTGTACAGGGGCATAAACGCAGCAGTGATAGGATTGGAGAGGTTCGGTGAGCAAATGAAGACCCTTTGAAGTCATATTGCATGGTACCCATTCCACGGGTTTCAACTACCCAGGTTTAAGGTATTCTTCCTTCAGCTAAAACATGCATGTGGAACCTAGAGTATGATCAACCATGTGATCGGGAGACGTGTTCAAATATGTCTCAGTTTTCGTACCCTGGTACTCGGGTGCAACATTCCAGACGCTTTACTAACACTCTCCCCACTTGGAGAGTCAGTCCCTTTAACCTCCTGTTTGGCCCAGTTTGCAATTTCTGCGGAAGATGAACAGGAATAGCGAGAACCAATGAGAGGCTAGCTGGAGGTGTCTGGACGGGCAAATTTAACTCTCATTTCCCACCAGGAAGAGGAAATAACCAAAGGCTCAGCGTGCCGTGCCGGAACCAGATTAGGGCCTGAAGCCATCCTGCGGTGTTGCGGCCAGGTCACAAGAAAGCGAGTTGAAGAAAGGAGCTCAGGGGCACTGTAATTCACAAACCTGCAGAGTTATAAATGACAGCTATCGTCCAAAAATAGACTGAAGTAAGGCTGCCAAGAGGACTTGAAAGCGGGGCAGAATTGCAGGAAACCGATTTCAGGAGGTAGACTGGAATTGCATTGAAAGCATAGGAAAAGAGGCAGAACGTCCACAATGATGCACTTGGCCAAAAAGGGCGTATGCGTTTTTTCCTGAATATATTCAGGAAAAAACGCATACGCCCTTTTTGGCCAACCAAGCAAGCTTGCAAAGGAAATCTGCACTACAATGAAGTCTCACTTCCCCCCGGTCAAAAGGGCCCTCTGAAAAAAGTGTAAAATCCAGAAAGGCAGGACAGGCCATGGAGAACTGGGAGCCTTGTTATGCTGATGGGCGGGATGTAAATTGCCAACAACCACTCGGGAGAAGTGTATGGTGTTTCCTGAAACATCTAAAAAACAAAGCAACAGAGCCTAGGGCACTTCCACTTATGGTCCTATAGCTTAGGGAATATAAAATCAAAAAGACACAGCCAGCCCAAAGTTTGGAACGGCTCTGTTTACAAGAACCTCGTTTACAGTACAAGTTCAACATCGCAGAAAGTGAAAAATGGATAAAGAAGTTGTGGTATTTACTTACAAAGCAATATCACTCAGCAATGAAATCTGTGTCATCAGGCCCTTAGCAGCACAATGAGTGGATTCAGGTATGATGATTCTAACTGAAATAAGTCACACAGAAAAAGAAACATCATAAGATATCAGTAATACACGGAATGTAAACTTGGCTACACAGGAACTGAATTACAGAACAGAACAGGGTCTCAAATTTAGAAAACCAACTTATGCTTGCTTAAGGGGAAAGGTGAGTTGGGGTGCTGCATAAAACCAGAGATTGAAATGAGCACAGATAAAGTTCCTTAAGTCAAATATGGAATAGACAAGAGCTACTCCTTGCTCAACGAAATGGACTCAACACCGCATATTAAACGCCTAAGAATGTACCTGACTAGTAAGTATCTTAAAACCTATGGATTGCTATGTCTCCGAAAGAGAATCAAGCATGTGTACAGGGGCATAAACGCAGCAGTGATAGGATTGGAGAGGTTCCTGAGCAAATGAAGACCCTTTGAAGTCATATTGCATGGTACCCATTCCACGGGTTTCAACTACCCAGGTGTATGGTATTGTTCCTTCAGCTAAAACATGCATGTGGAACCTAGAGTATGATCAACCATGTGATCGGGAGACGTGTTCAAATATGTCTCAGTTTTCCTCCCCTTGTACTTGGGTGCAACATTCCAGACGCTTTACTAACACTCTCCCCACTTGGAGAGTCAGTCCCTTTAACCTCCTGTTTGGCCCAGTTTGCAATTTCTGTGGAAGATGAACAGGAATAGCGAGAATCAATGAGAGACTAGCTGGAGGTGTCTGGATGGGCAAATTTAACTGTCATTTCCCACCAGGAGGAGGAATTAACCAAAGGCTCAGCGTGCCGTGCCAGAACCAGATTAGGGCCTGAAGACATCCTGCGGTGTTGCGGCCAGGTCACAAGAAAGCGAGTTGAAGAAAGGAGCTCAGGGGCACTGTAATTCACAAACCTGCAGAGTTATAAATGACAGCTATCGTCCAAAAATAGACTGAAGTAAGGCTGCCAAGAGGACTTGAAAGCGGGGCAGAATTGCAGGAAACCGATTTCAGGAGGTAGACTGGAATTGCATTGAAAGCATAGGAAAAGAGGCAGAACGTCCACAATGATGCACTTGGCCAAAAAGGGCGTATGCGTTTTTTCCTTTCAGGAAAAAACGCATACGCCCTTTTTGGCCAACCAAGCAAGCTTGCAAAGGAAATCTGCACTACAATGAAGTCTCACTTCCCCCCGGTCAAACGGGCCATCTGAAAAAAGTGTAAAATCCAGAAAGGCAGGACAGGCCATTGAGAACTGGGAGCCTTGTTATGCTGATGGGCGGGATGTAAATTGCCAACAGACACTTGGGAGAAGTGTATGGTGTTTCCTGAAACATCTAAAAAACAAAGCAACAGAGCCTAGGGCACTTCCACTTATGGTCCTATAGCTTAGGGAAATTAAAATCAAAAAGACACAGCCACCCCAAAGTTTGGGATGCCTCCGTTTACAAGAACCTCGTTTACCGTACAAGTTCAACATCGCAGAAAGTGAAAAATGGATAAAGAAGTTGTGGTATTTACTTACAAAGCAATATCACTCAGCAATGAAATCTGTGTCATCAGGCCCTTAGCAGCACAATGAGTGGATTCAGGTATGATGATTCTAACTGAAATAAGTCACACAGAAAAAGAAACTTCATAAGATATCAGTAATACACGGAATGTAAACTTGGCTACACAGGAACTGAATTACAGAACAGAACAGGGTCTCAAATTTAGAAAACCAACTTATGCTTGCTTAAGGGTAAAGGTGAGTTGGGGTGCTGCATAAAACCAGAGATTGAAATGAGCACAGATAAAGTTCCTTAAGCCAAATATGGAATAGACAAGAGCTACTCCTTGCTCAACGAAATGGACTCAACACCGCATATTGAACGCCTAAGAATGTACCTGACTTGTAAGTATCTTAAAACCTATGGATTGCTATGTCTCTGAAAGAGAATCAAGCATGTGTACAGGGGCATAAACGCAGCAGTGATAGGATTGGAGAGGTTCGGTGAGCAAATGAAGACCCTTTGAAGTCATATTGCATGGTACCCATTCCACGGGTTTCAACTACCCAGGTTTTAGGTATTCTTCCTTCAGCTAAAACATGCATGTGGAACCGAAGTATGATCAACCATGTGAACGGGAGACGTGTTCAAATATGTCTCAGTTTTCTTCCCCTGGTGTTCGGGTGCAACATTCCAGACGCTTTACTAACACTCTCCCCACTTGGAAAGTGAGCGCCTTTAACCTCCTGTTTGGCCCAGTTTGCAATTTCTGCGGAAGATGAACAGGAATAGCGAGAACCAATGAGAGACTAGCTGGAGGTGTCTGGACGGGCAAATTTAACTCTCATTTCCCACCAGGAAGAGGAAATAACCAAAGGCTCAGTGTGCCGTGCCGGAACCAGATTAGGGCCTGAAGCCATTCTGCGGTGTTGCGGCCAGCTCAAAAGAAAGCGAGTTGAAGAAAGGAGCTCAGGGGCACTGTAATTCACAAACCTGCAGAGTTATAAATGACAGCTATCGTCCAAAAATAGACTGAAGTAAGGCTGCCAAGGGGACTTGAAAGCGGGGCAGAATTGCAGGAAACCGATTTCAGGAGGTAGACTGGAATTGCATTGAAAGCATAGGAAAAGAGGCAGAACGTCCACAATGATGCACTTGGCCAAAAAGGGCATATGCGTTTTTTCCTGAATATATTCAGGAAAAAACGCATACGCCCTTTTTGGCCAACCAAGCAAGCTTGCAAAGGAAATCTGCACTACAATGAAGTCTCACTTCCCCCCGGTCAAAACGGCCATCTGAAAAAAGTGTAAAATCCAGAAAGGCAGGACAGGCCATGGAGAACTGGGAGCCTTGTTATTCTGATGGGCGGGATGTAAATTGCCAACAACCACTTGGGAGAAGTGTATGGTGTTTCCTGAAACATCTAAAAAACAAAGCAACAGAACCTAGGGCACTTCCACTTATGGTCCTATAGCTTAGGGAAATTAAAATCAAAAAGACACAGCCACCCCAAAGTTTGGAACGGCTCTGTTTACAAGAAACTCGTTTACAGTACAAGTTCAACATCGCAGAAAGTGAAAAATGGATAAAGAAGTTGTGGTATTTACTTACAAAGCAATATCACTCAGCAATGAAATCTGTGTCATCAGGCCCTTAGCAGCACAATGAGTGGATTCAGGTATGATGATTCTAACTGAAATAAGTCACACAGAAAAAGAAACATCATAAGATATCAGTAATACACGGAATGTAAACTTGGCTACACAGGAACTGAATTACAGAACAGAACAGGGTCTCAAATTTAGAAAACCAACTTATGCTTGCTTAAGGGGAAAGGTGAGTTGGGGTGCTGCATAAAACCAGAGATTGAAATGAGCACAGATAAAGTTCCTTAAGTCAAATATGGAATAGACAAGAGCTACTCCTTGCTCAACGAAATGGACTCAACACCGCATATTAAACGCCTAAGAATGTACCTGACTAGTAAGTATCTTAAAACCTATGGATTGCTATGTCTCCGAAAGAGAATCAAGCATGTGTACAGGGGCATAAACGCAGCAGTGATAGGATTGGAGAGGTTCCTGAGCAAATGAAGACCCTTTGAAGTCATATTGCATGGTACCCATTCCACGGGTTTCAACTACCCAGGTGTATGGTATTGTTCCTTCAGCTAAAACATGCATGTGGAACCTAGAGTATGATCAACCATGTGATCGGGAGACGTGTTCAAATATGTCTCAGTTTTCCACCCCTTGTACTTGGGTGCAACATTCCAGACGCTTTACTAACACTCTCCCCACTTGGAGAGTCAGTCCCTTTAACCTCCTGTTTGGCCCAGTTTGCAATTTCTGTGGAAGATGAACAGGAATAGCGAGAATCAATGAGAGACTAGCTGGAGGTGTCTGGATGGGCAAATTTAACTGTCATTTCCCACCAGGAGGAGGAATTAACCAAAGGCTCAGCGTGCCGTGCCAGAACCAGATTAGGGCCTGAAGACATCCTGCGGTGTTGCGGCCAGGTCACAAGAAAGCGAGTTGAAGAAAGGAGCTCAGGGGCACTGTAATTCACAAACCTGCAGAGTTATAAATGACAGCTATCGTCCAAAAATAGACTGAAGTAAGGCTGCCAAGGGGACTTGAAAGCGGGGCAGAATTGCAGGAAACCGATTTCAGGAGGTAGACTGGAATTGCATTGAAAGCATAGGAAAAGAGGCAGAACGTCCACAATGATGCACTTGGCCAAAAAGGGCGTATGCGTTTTTTCCTGAATATATTCAGGAAAAAACGCATACGCCCTTTTTGGCCAACCAAGCAAGCTTGCAAAGGAAATCTGCACTACAATGAAGTCTCACTTCCCCCCGGTCAAAAGGGCCATCTGAAAAAAGTGTAAAATCCAGAAAGGCAGGACAGGCCATGGAGAACTGGGAGCCTTGTTATTCTGATGGGCGGGATGTAAATTGCCAACAACCACTTGGGAGAAGTGTATGGTGTTTCCTGAAACATCTAAAAAACAAAGCAACAGAACCTAGGGCACTTCCACTTATGGTCCTATAGCTTAGGGAAATTAAAATCAAAAAGACACAGCCACCCCAAAGTTTGGAACGGCTCTGTTTACAAGAAACTCGTTTACAGTACAAGTTCAACATCACAGAAAGTGAAAAATGGATAAAGAAGTTGTGGTATTTACTTACAAAGCAATATCACTCAGCAATGAAATCTGTGTCATCAGGCCCTTAGCAGCACAATGAGTGGATTCAGGTATGATGATTCTAACTGAAGTAAGTCACACAGAAAAAGAAACATCATAAGATATCAGTAATACACGGAATGTAAACTTGGCTACACAGGAACTGAATTACAGAACAGAACAGGGTCTCAAATTTAGAAAACCAACTTATGCTTGCTTAAGGGGAAAGGTGAGTTGGGGTGCTGCATAAAACCAGAGATTGAAATGAGCACAGATAAAGTTCCTTAAGCCAAATATGGAATAGACAAGAGCTACTCCTTGCTCAACGAAATGGACTCAACACCGCATATTAAACGCCTAAGAATGTACCTGACTAGTAAGTATCTTAAAACCTATGGATTGCTATGTCTCCGAAAGAGAATCAAGCATGTGTACAGGGGCATAAACGCAGCAGTGATAGGATTGGAGAGGTTCCTGAGCAAATGAAGACCCTTTGAAGTCATATTGCATGGTACCCATTCCACGGGTTTCAACTACCCAGGTGTATGGTATTCTTCCTTCAGCTAAAACATGCATGTGGAACCTAGAGTATGATCAACCATGTGATCGGGAGACGTGTTCAAATATGTCTCAGTTTTCCTCCCCTTGTACTTGGGTGCAACATTCCAGACGCTTTACTAACACTCTCCCCACTTGGAGAGTCAGTCCCTTTAACCTCCTGTTTGGCCCAGTTTGCAATTTCTGTGGAAGATGAACAGGAATAGCGAGAATCAATGAGAGGCTAGCTGGAGGTGTCTGGACGGGCAAATTTAACTCTCATTTCCCACCACTAAGAGGAATTAACCAAAGGCTCAGCGTGCCGTGCCAGAACCAGATTAGGGCCTGAAGCCATCCTGCGGTGTTGCGGCCAGGTCACAAGAAAGCGAGTTGAAGAAAGGAGCTCAGGGGCACTGTAATTCACAAACCTGCAGAGTTATAAATGACAGCTATCGTCCAAAATTAGACTGAAGTAAGGCTGCCAAGAGGACTTGAAAGCGGGGCAGAATTGCAGGAAACCGATTTCAGGAGGTAGACTGGAATTGCATTGAAAGCATAGGAAAAGAGGCAGAACGTCCACAATGATGCACTTGGCCAAAAAGGGCGTATGCGTTTTTTCCTGAATATATTCAGGAAAAAACGCATACGCCCTTTTTGGCCAACCAAGCAAACTTGCAAAGGAAATCTGCACTACAATGAAGTCTCACTTCTCCCCGGTCAAAAGGGCCATCTGAAAAAAGTGTAAAATCCAGAAAGGCAGGACAGGCCATGGAGAACTGGGAGCCTTGTTATGCTGATGGGAGGGATGTAAATTGCCAACAACCACTTGGGAGAAGTGTATGGTGTTTCCTGAAACATCTAAAAAACAAAGCAACAGAACCTAGGGCACTTCCACTTATGGTCCTATAGCTTAGGGAAATTAAAATCAAAAAGACACAGCCACCCCAAAGTTTGGAACGGCTCTGTTTACAAGAACCTCGTTTACAGTACAAGTTCAACATCGCAGAAAGTGAAAAATGGATAAAGAATTTGTGGTATTTACTTACAAAGCAATATCACTGAGCAATGAAATCTATGTCATCAGGCCCTTAGCAGCACGATGAGTGGATTCAGCTACGATGATTCTAACTGAAATAAGTCACACAGAAAAAGAAACATCATAAGATATCAGTAATACACGGAATGTAAACTTGGCTACACAGGAACTGAATTACAGAACAGAACAGGGTCTCAAATTTCGAAAACCAACTTATGCTTGCTTAAGGGGAAAGGTGAGTTGGGGTGCTGCATAAAACCAGAGATTGAAATGAGCACAGATAAAGTTCCTTAGCCAAATATGGAATAGACAAGAGCTACTCCTTGCTCAACGAAATGGACTCAACACCGCATATTAAACGCCTAAGAATGTACCTGACTAGTAAGTATCTTAAAACCTATGGATTGCTATGTCTCCAAAAGAGAATGAAGCATGTGTACAGGGGCATAAACGCAGCAGTGATAGGATTGGAGAGGTTCGGTGAGCAAATGAAGACCCTTTGAAGTCATATTGCATGGTACCCATTACACGGGTTTCAACTACCCAGGTTTTAGGTATTCTTCCTTCAGCTAAAACATGCATGTGGAACCCAGAGTATGATCAACCATGTGAACGGGAGACGTGTTCAAATATGTCTCAGTTTTCCTCCCCTGGTACTCGGGTGCAACATTCCAGACGCTTTACTAACACTCTCCCCACTTGGAGAGTCAGTCCCTTTAACCTCCTGTTTGGCCCAGTTTGCAATTTCTGCGGAAGATGAACAGGAATAGCGAGAACCAATGAGAGGCTAGCTGGAGGTGTCTGGACGGGCAAATTTAACTCTCATTTCCCACCAGGAAGAGGAATTAACCAAAGGCTCAGCGTGCCGTGCCGGAACCAGATTAGGGCCTGAAGCCATCCTGCGGTGTTGCGGCCAGCTCACAAGAAAGCGAGTTGAAGAAAGGAGCTCAGGGGCACTGTAATTCACAAACCTGCAGAGTTATAAATGACAGCTATCGTCCAAAATTAGACTGAAGTAAGGCTGCCAAGAGGACTTGAAAGCGGGGCAGAATTGCAGGAAACCGATTTCAGGAGGTAGACTGGAATTGCATTGAAAGCATAGGAAAAGAGGCAGAACGTCCACAATGATGCACTTGGCCAAAAAGGGCGTATGCGTTTTTTCCTGAATATATTCAGGAAAAAACGCATACGCCCTTTTTGGCCAACCAAGCAAGCTTGCAAAGGAAATCTGCACTACAATGAAGTCTCACTTCCCCCCGGTCAAAAGGGCCATCTGAAAAAAGTGTAAAATCCAGAAAGGCAGGACAGGCCATGGAGAACTGGGAGCCTTGTTATGCTGATGGGAGGGATGTAAATTGCCAACAGACACTCGGGAGAAGTGTATGGTGTTTCCTGAAACATCTAAAAAACAAAGCAACAGAACCTAGGGCACTTCCACTTATGGTCCTATAGCTTAGGGAAATTAAAATCAAAAAGACACAGCCACCCCAAAGTTTGGAACGGCTCTGTTTACAAGAACCTCGTTTACAGTACAAGTTCAACATCGCAGAAAGTGAAAAATGGATAAAGAATTTGTGGTATTTACTTACAAAGCAATATCACTCAGCAATGAAATCTGTGTCATCAGGCCCTTAGCAGCACAATGAGTGGATTCAGGTATGATGATTCTAACTGAAATAAGTCACACAGAAAAAGAAACATCATAAGATATCAGTAATACACGGAATGTAAACTTGGCTACACAGGAACTGAATTACAGAACAGAACAGGGTCTCAAATTTCGAAAACCAACTTATGCTTGCTTAAGGGGAAAGGTGAGTTGGGGTGCTGCATAAAACCAGAGATTGAAATGAGCACAGATAAAGTTCCTTAAGCCAAATATGGAATAGACAAGAGCTACTCCTTGCTCAACGAAATGGACTCAACACCGCATATTAAACGCCTAAGAATGTACCTGACTAGTAAGTATCTTAAAACCTATGGATTGCTATGTCTCCGAAAGAGAATCAAGCATGTGTACAGGGGCATAAACGCAGCAGTGATAGGATTGGAGAGGTTCTGTGAGCAAATGAAGACCCTTGAAGTCATATTGCATGGTACCCATTCCACGGGTTTCAAATACCCAGGTTTAAGGTATTCTTCCTTCAGCTAAAACATGCATGTGGAACCCAGAGTATGATCAACCATGTGAACGGGAGACGTGTTCAAATATGTCTCAGTTTTCCTCCCCTGGTACTCGGGAGCAACATTCCAGACGCTTTACTAACACTCTCCCCACTTGGAGAGTCAGCGCCTTTAACCTCCTGTTTGGCACAGTTTGCAATTTCTGCGGAAGATGAACAGGAATAGCGAGAACCAATGAGAGGCTAGCTGGAGGTGTCTGGACGGGCAAATTTAACTCTCATTTCCCACCAGGAAGAGGAAATAACCAAAGGCTCAGCGTGCCGTGCCGGAACCAGATTAGGGCCTGAAGCCATCCTGCAGTGTTGCGGCCAGCTCACAAGAAAGCGAGTTGAAGAAAGGAGCTCAGTGGCACTGTAATTCACAAACCTGCAGAGTTATAAATGACAGCTATCGTCCAAAATTAGACTGAAGTAAGGCTGCCAAGAGGACTTGAAAGCGGGGCAGAATTGCAGGAAACCGATTTCAGGAGGTAGACTGGAATTGCATTGAAAGCATAGGAAAAGAGGCAGAACGTCCACAATGATGCACTTGGCCAAAAAGGGCGTATGCGTTTTTTCCTGAATATATTCAGGAAAAAACGCATACGCCCCTTTTGGCCAACCAAGCAAGCTTGCAAAGGAAATCTGCACTACAATGAAGTCTCACTTCCCCCCGGTCAAAAGGGCCATCTGAAAAAAGTGTAAAATCCAGAAAGGCAGGACAGGCCATGGAGAACTGGGAGCCTTGTTATGCTGATGGGAGGAATGTAAATTGCCAACAACCACTCGGGAGAAGTGTATGGTGTTTCCTGAAACATCTAAAAAACAAAGCAACAGAACCTAGGGCACTTCCACTTATGGTCCTATAGCTTAGGGAAATTAAAATCAAAAAGACACAGCCACCCCAAAGTTTGGAATGGCTCTGTTTACAAGAACCTCGTTTACAGTACAAGTTCAACATCGCAGAAAGTGAAAAATGGATAAAGAATTTGTGGTATTTACTTACAAAGCAATATCACTCAGCAATGAAATCTGTGTCATCAGGCCCTTAGCAGCACAATGAGTGGATTCAGGTATGATGATTCTAACTGAAATAAGTCACACAGAAAAAGAAACATCATAAGATATCAGTAATACACGGAATGTAAACTTGGCTACACAGGAACTGAATTACAGAACAGAACAGGGTCTCAAATTTCGAAAACCAACTTATGCTTGCTTAAGGGGAAAGGTGAGTTGGGGTGCTGCATAAAACCAGAGATTGAAATGAGCACAGATAAAGTTCCTTAAGCCAAATATGGAATAGACAAGAGCTACTCCTTGCTCAACGAAATGGACTCAACACCGCATATTAAACGCCTAAGAATGTACCTGACTAGTAAGTATCTTAAAACCTATGGATTGCTATGTCTCCGAAAGAGAATCAAGCATGTGTACAGGGGCATAAACGCAGCAGTGATAGGATTGGAGAGGTTCGGTGAGCAAATGAAGACCCTTTGAAGTCATATTGCATGGTACCCATTCCACGGGTTTCAACTACCCAGGTTTTAGGTATTCTTCCTTCAGCTAAAACATGCATGTGGAACCGAAGTATGATCAACCATGTGAACGGGAGACGTGTTCAAATATGTCTCAGTTTTCTTCCCCTGGTACTCGGGTGCAACATTCCAGACGCTTTACTAACACTCTCCCCACTTGGAAAGTGAGCGCCTTTAACCTCCTGTTTGGCCCAGTTTGCAATTTCTGTGGAAGATGAACAGGAATAGCGAGAACCAATGAGAGGCTAGCTGGAGGTGTCTGGACGGGCAAATTTAACTATCATTTCCCACCAGGAAGAGGAAATAACCAAAGGCTCAGTGTGCCGTGCCGGAACCAGATTAGGGCCTGAAGCCATCCTGCGGTGTTGCGGCCAGCTCAAAAGAAAGCGAGTTGAAGAAAGCAGCTCAGGGGCACTGTAATTCACAAACCTGCAGAGTTATAAATGACAGCTATCGTCCAAAATTAGACTGAAGTAAGGCTGCCAAGAGGACTTGAAAGCGGGGCAGAATTGCAGGAAACCGATTTCAGGAGGTAGACTGGAATTACATTGAAAGCATAGGAAAAGAGGCAGAACGTCCACAATGATGCACTTGGCCAATAAGGGCGTATGCGTTTTTTCCTGAATATATTCAGAAAAAAACGCATACGCCCCTTTTGGCCAACCAAGCAAGCTTGCAAAGGAAATCTGCACTACAATGAAGTCTCACTTCCCCCCGGTCAAAAGGGCCATCTGAAAAAAGTGTAAAATCCAGAAAGGCAGGACAGGCCATGGAGAACTGGGAGCCTTGTTATGCTGATGGGCGGGATGTAAATTGCCAACAGACACTCAGGAGAAGTGTATGGTGTTTCCTGAAACATCTAAAAAACAAAGCAACAGAGCCTAGGGCACTTCCACTTATGGTCCTATAGCTTAGGGAATTTAAAATCAAAAAGACACAGCCACCCCAAAGTTTCGAACGGCTCTGTTTACAAGAACCTCGTTTACAGTACAAGTTCAACATCGCAGAAAGTGAAAAATGGATGAAAAAGTTGTGCTATTTACTTACAAAGCAATATCACTCAGCAATGAAATCTGTGTCATCAGGCCCTTAGCAGCACAATGAGTGGATTCAGGTAGGATGATTCTAACTGAAATAAGTCACACAGAAAAAGAAACATCATAAGATATCAGTAATACACGGAATGTAAACTTGGCTACACAGGAACTGCATTCCAAAACAGAACAGGGTCTCAAATTTAGAAAACCAACTTATGCTTGCTTAAGGGGAAAGGTGAGTTGGGGTGCTGCATAAAACCAGAGATTGAAATGAGCACAGATAAAGTTCCTTAAGCCAAATATGGAATAGACAAGAGCTACTCCTTGCTCAACGAAATGGACTCAACACCGCATATTAAACGCCTAAGAATGTACCTGACTAGTAAGTATCTTAAAACCTATGGATTGCTATGTCTCCGAAAGAGAATCAAGCATGTGTACAGGGGCATAAACGCAGCAGTGATAGGATTGGAGAGGTTCGGTGAGCAAATGAAGACCCTTTGAAGTCATATTGCATGGTACCCATTCCACGGGTTTCAACTACCCAGGTGTATGGTATTGTTCCTTCAGCTAAAACATGCATGTGGAACCTAGAGTATGATCAACCATGTGATCGGGAGACGTGTTCAAATATGTCTCAGTTTTCCTCCCCTTGTACTCGGGTGCCACATTCCAGACGCTTTACTAACACTCTCCCCACTTGGAGAGTCAGTCCCTTTAACCTCCTGTTTGGCCCAGTTTGCAATTTCTATGGAAGATGAACAGGAATAGCGAGAACCAATGAGAGACTAGCTGGAGGTGTCTGGATGGGCAAATTTAACTGTCATTTCCCACCAGGAAGAGGAATTAACCAAAGGCTCAGCGTGCCGTGCCAGAACCAGATTAGGGCCTGAAGACATCCTGTGGTGTTGCGGCCAGGTCACAAGAAAGCGAGTTGAAGAAAGGAGCTCAGGGGCACTGTAATTCACAAACCTGCAGAGTTATAAATGACAGCTATCGTCCAAAAATATACTGAAGTAAGGCTGCCAAGAGGACTTGAAAGCGGGGCAGAATTGCAGGAAACCGATTTCAGGAGGTAGACTGGAATTGCATTGAAAGCATAGGAAAAGAGGCAGAACGTCCACAATGATGCACTTGGCCAAAAAGGGCGTATGCGTTTTTTCCTGAATATATTCAGGAAAAAACGCATACGCCCTTTTTGGCCAACCAAGCAAGCTTGCAAAGGAAATCTGCACTACAATGAAGTCTCACTTCTCCCCGGTCAAAAAGGCCATCTGAAAAAAGTTTAAACTCCAGAAAGGCAGGACAGGCCATGGAGAACTGGTAGCCTTGTTATGCTGATGGGCGGGATGTAAATTGCCAACAGACACTCAGGAGAAGTGTATGGTGTTTCCTGAAACATCTAAAAAACAAAGCATCAGAGCCTAGGGCACTTCCACTTATGGTCCTATAGCTTAGGGAAATTAAAATCAAAAAGACACAGCCACCCCAAAGTTTGGGACGCCTCCGTTTACAAGAACCTCGTTTACCGTACAAGTTCAATATCACAGAAAGTGAAAAATGGATAAAGAACTTGTGGTACTTACGTACAATGCAGTATCACTCAGCAATGAAATCTATGTCATCAGGCCCGTAGCAGCATGATGAGTGGATTCAGCTACGATGATTCTAACTGAAATAAGTCACACAGAAAAAGAAACATCATAAGATATCACTAATACACGGAATGTAAACTTGGCTACACAGGAACTGCATTCCAAAACAGAACAGGGTCTCAAATTTAGAAAACCAACTTATGCTTGCTTAAGGGGAAAGGTGAGTTGGGGTGCTGCATAAAACCAGAGATTGAAATGAGCACAGATAAAGTTCCTTAAGCCAAATATGGAATAGACAAGAGCTACTCCTTGCTCAATGAAATGGACTCAAAACCCCATATTAAACGCCTAAGAATGTACCTGACTAGTAAGTATCTTAAAACCTATGGATTGCTATGTCTCCAAAAGAGAATCAAGCATGTGTACAGGGGCATAAACGCAGCAGTGATAGGATTGGAGAGGTTCGGTGAGCAAATGAAGACCCTTTGAAGTCATATTGCATGGTACCCATTACACGGGTCTTAACTCTCCAGGTTTAAGGTATTCTTCCTTCAGCTAAAACATGCATGTGGAACCCAGAGTATGATCAACCATGTGAATGGGAGACGTGTTCAAATATGTCTCAGTTTTCCTCCCCTGGTACTCGGGTGCAACATTCCAGACGCTTTACTAACACTCTCCCCACTTGGAGAGTCAGTCCCTTTAACCTCCTGTTTGGCCCAGTTTGCAATTTCTGCGGAAGATGAACAGGAATAGCGAGAACCAATGAGAGACTACCTGGAGGTGTCTGGACGGGCAAATTTAACTCTCATTTCCCACCAGGAAGAGGAATTAACCAAAGGCTCATCGTGCCGTGCCGGAACCAGATTAGGGCCTGAAGCCATCCTGCGGTGTTGCGGCCAGGTCACAAGAAAGCGAGTTGAAGAAAGGAGCTCAGGGGCACTGTAATTCACAAACCTGCAGAGTTATAAATGACAGCTATCGTCCAAAATTAGACTGAAGTAAGGCTGCCAAGAGGACTTGAAAGCGGGGCAGAATTGCAGGAAACCGATTTCAGGAGGTAGACTGGAATTGCATTGAAAGCATAGGAAAAGAGGCAGAACGTCCACAATGATGCACTTGGCCAAAAAGGGCGTATGCGTTTTTTCCTGAATATATTCAGGAAAAAACGCATACGCCCTTTTTGGCCAACCAAGCAAGCTTGCAAAGGAAATCTGCACTACAATGAAGTCTCACTTCCCCCCGGTCAAAAGGGCCATCTGAAAAAAGTGTAAAATCCAGAAAGGCAGGACAGGCCATGGAGAACTGGGAGCCTTGTTATGCTGATGGGAGGGATGTAAATTGCCAACAACCACTTGGGAGAAGTGTATGGTGTTTCCTGAAACATCTAAAAAACAAAGCAACAGAAGCTAGGGCACTTCCACTTATGGTCCTATAGCTTAGGGAATTTAAAATCAAAAAGACACAGCCACCCCAAAGTTTGGAACGGCTCTGTTTACAAGAACCTCGTTTACAGTACAAGTTCAACATCACAGAAAGTGAAAAATGGATAAAGAAGTTGTGGTATTTACTTACAAAGCAATATCACTCAGCAATGAAATCTGTGTCATCAGGCCCTTAGCAGCACAATGAGTGGATTCAGGTATGATGATTCTAACTGAAATAAGTCACACAGAAAAAGAAACATCATAAGATATCAGTAATACACGAAATGTAAACTTGGCTACACAGGAACTGAATTACAGAACAGAACAGGGTCTCAAATTTAGAAAACCAACTTATGCTTGCTTAAGGGGAAAGGTGAGTTGGGGTGCTGCATAAAACCAGAGATTGAAATGAGCACAGATAAAGTTCCTTAAGCCAAATATGGAATAGACAAGAGCTACTCCTTGCTCAACGAAATGGACTCAACACCCCATATTAAACGCCTAAGAATGTACCTGTCTAGTAAGTATCTTAAAACCTATGGATTGCTATGTCTCCGAAAGAGAATCAAGCATGTGTACAGGGGCATAAACGCAGCAGTGATAGGATTGGAGAGGTTCGTGAGCAAATGAAGACCCTTTGAAGTCATATTGCATGGTACCCATTCCACGGGTTTCAACTACCCAGGTTTAAGGTATTCTTCCTTCATCTAAAACATGCATGTGGAACCTAGAGTATGATCAACCATGTGATCGGGAGACGTGTTCAAATATGTCTCAGTTTTCGTACCCTGGTACTCGGGTGCAACATTCCAGACGCTTTACTAACACTCTCCCCACTTGGAGAGTCAGTCCCTTTAACTTCCTGTTTGGCCCAGTTTGCAATTTCTGTGGAAGATGAACAGGAATAGCGAGAACCAATGAAAGACTAGCTGGAGGTGTCTGGATGGGCAAATTTAACTCTCATTTCCCACCAGGAGGAGGAATTAACCAAAGGCTCAGCGTGCCGTGCCAGAACCAGATTAGGGCCTGAAGACATCCTGCGGTGTTGCGGCCAGGTCACAAGAAAGCGAGTTGAAGAAAGGAGCTCAGGGGCACTGTAATTCACAAACCTGCAGAGTTATAAATGACAGCTATCGTCCAAAAATATACTGAAGTAAGGCTGCCAAGAGGACTTGAAAGCGGGGCAGAATTGCAGGAAACCGATTTCAGGAGGTAGACTGGAATTGCATTGAAAGCATAGGAAAAGAGGCAGAACGTCCACAATGATGCACTTGGCCAAAAAGGGCGTATGCGTTTTTTCCTGAATATATGCAGGAAAAAACGCATACGCCCTTTTTGGCCAACCAAGCAAGCTTGCAAAGGAAATCTGCACTACAATGAAGTCTCACTTCCCCCCGGTCAAAAGGGCCATCTGAAAAAAGTGTAAAATCCAGAAAGGCAGGACAGGCCATGGAGAACTGGGAGCCTTGTTATGCTGATGGGCGGGATGTAAATTGCCAACAACCACTTGGGAAAAGTGTATGGTGTTTCCTGAAACATCTAAAAAACAAAGCAACAGAACCTAGGGCACTTCCACTTATGGTCCTATAGTTTACGGAAATTAAAATCAAAAAGACACAGCCACCCCAAAGTTTGGAACGGCTCTGTTTACAAGAACCTCGTTTACAGTACAAGTTCAACATCGCAGAAAGTGAAAAATGGATAAAGAAGTTGTGGTATTTACTTACAAAGCAATATCACACAGCAATGAAATCTGTGTCATCAGGCCCTTAGCAGCACAATGAGTGGATTCAGGTATGATGATTCTAACTGAAATAAGTCACACAGAAAAAGAAACATCATAAGATATCAGTAATACACGGAATGTAAACTTGGCTACACAGGAACTGAATTACAGAACAGAACAGGGTCTCAAATTTAGAAAACCAACTTATGCTTGCTTAAGGGGAAAGGTGAGTTGGGGTGCTGCATAAAACCAGAGATTGAAATGAGCACAGATAAAGTTCCTTAAGCCAAATATGGAATAGACAAGAGCTACTCCTTGCTCAACGAAATGGACTCAACACCGCATATTAAACGCCTAAGAATGTACCTGACTAGTAAGTATCTTAAAACCTATGGATTGCTATGTCTCCGAAAGAGAATCAAGCATGTGTACAGGGGCATAAACGCAGCAGTGATAGGATTGGAGAGGTTCCTGAGCAAATGAAGACCCTTTGAAGTCATATTGCATGGTACCCATTCCACGGGTTTCAACTACCCAGGTGTAAGGTATTGTTCCTTCAGCTAAAACATGCATGTGGAACCTAGAGTATGATCAACCGTGTGAACGGGAGACGTGTTCAAATATGTCTCAGTTTTCCCCCCCTGGTACTCGGGTGCAACATTCCAGACGCTTTACTAACACTCTCCCCACTTGGAGAGTCAGCGCCTTTAACCTCCTGTTTGGCCCAGTTTGAAATTTCTTGGAAGATGAACAGGAATAGCGAGAACCAATGAGAGACTAGCTGGAGGTGTCTGGACGGGCAAATTTAACTCTCATTTCCCACCAGGAGGACGAAATAACCAAAGGCTCAGCGTGCCGTGCCGGAACCAGATTAGGGCCTGAAGCCATCCTGCGGTGTTGCGGCCAGCTCACAAGAAAGCGAGTTGTAGAAAGGAGCTCAGGGGCACTGTAATTCACAAACCTGCAGAGTTATAAATGACAGCTATCGTCCAAAAATAGACTGAAGTAAGGCTGCCAAGAGGACTTGAAAGCGGGGCAGAATTGCAGGAAACCGATTTCAGGAGGTAGACTGGAATTGCATTGAAAGCATAGGAAAAGAGGCAGAACGTCCACAATGATGCACTTGGCCAAAAAGGGCGTATGCGTTTTTTCCTGAATATATTCAGGAAAAAACGCATACGCCCTTTTTGGCCAACCAAGCAAGCTTGCAAAGGAAATCTGCACTACAATGAAGTCTCACTTCCCCCCGGTCAAAAGGGCCATCTGAAAAAAGTGTAAAATCCAGAAAGGCAGGACAGGCCATGGAGAACTGGGAGCCTTGTTATGCTGATGGGCGGGATGTAAATTACCAACAGACACTCGGGAGAAGTGTATGGTGTTTCCTGAAACATCTAAAAAACAAAGTAACAGAGCCTAGGGCACTTCCACTTATGGTCCTATAGCTTAGGGAAATTAAAATCAAAAAGACACAGCCACCCCAAAGTTTGGGACGCCTCTGTTTACAAGAACCTCGTTTACAGTACAAGTTCAACATCGCAGAAATTGAAAAACGGATAAAGAAGTTGTGGTATTTACTTACAAAGCAATATCACTCAGCAATGAAATCTGTGTCATCAGGCCCTTAGCAGCACAATGAGTGGATTCAGGTATGATGATTCTAACTGAAATAAGTCACACAGAAAAAGAAACATCATAAGATATCAGTAATACACGGAATGTAAACTTGGCTACACAGGAACTGAATTACAGAACAGAACAGGGTCTCAAATTTAGAAAACCAACTTATGCTTGCTTAAGGGGAAAGGTGAGTTGGGGTGCTGCATAAAACCAGAGATTGAAATGAGCACAGATAAAGTTCCTTAAGCCAAATATGGAATAGACAAGAGCTACTCCTTGCTCAACGAAATGGACTCAACACCGCATATTAAACGCCTAAGAATGTACCTGTCTAGTAAGTATCTTAAAACCTATGGATTGCTATGTCTCCGAAAGAGAATCAAGCATGTGTACAGGGGCATAAACGCAGCAGTGATAGGATTGGAGAGGTTGGTGAGCAAATGAAGACCCTTTGAAGTCATATTGCATGGTACCCATTCCACGGGTTTCAACTACCCAGGTTTTAGGTAATCTTCCTTCAGCTAAAACATGCATGTGGAACCTAGAGTATGATCAACCATGTGATCGGGAGACGTGTTCAAATATGTCTCAGTTTTCGTACCCCGGTACTCGGGTGCAACATTCCAGACGCTTTACTAACACTCTCCCCACTTGGAGAGTCAGTCCCTTTAACCTCCTGTTTGGCCCAGTTTGCAATTTCTGTGGAAGATGAACAGGAATAGCGAGAACCAATGAGAGACTAGCTGGAGGTGTCTGGATGGGCAAATTTAACTCTCATTTCCCAGCAAGAAGAGGAATTAACCAAAGGCTCAGCGTGCCGTGCCAGAACCAGATTAGGGCCTGAAGACATCCTGTGGTGTTGCGGCCAGCTCAAAAGAAAGCGAGTTGAAGAAAGGAGCTCAGGGGCACTGTAATTCACAAACCTGCAGAGTTATAAATGACAGCTATCGTCCAAAAATACACTGAAGTAAGGCTGCCAAGAGGACTTGAAAGCGGGGCAGAATTGCAGGAAACCGATTTCAGGAGGTAGACTGGAATTGCATTGAAAGCATAGGAAAAGAGGCAGAACGTCCACAATGATGCACTTGGCCAAAAAGGGCGTATGCGTTTTTTCCTGAATATATTCAGGAAAAAACGCATACGCCCTTTTTGGCCAACCAAGCAAGCTTGCAAAGGAAATCTGCACTACAATGAAGTCTCACTTCCCCCCGGTCAAAAGGGCCATCTGAAAAAAGTGTAAAATCCAGAAAGGCAACAGGCCATAGAGAACTGGGAGCCTTGTTATGCTGATGGGCGGGATGTAAATTGCCAACAACCACTCGGGAGAAGTGTATGGTGTTTCCTGAAACATCTAAAAAACAAAGCAACAGAACCTAGGGCACTTCCACTTATGGTCCTATAGCTTAGGGAAATTAAAATCAAAAAGACACAGCCACCCCAAAGTTTGGAACGGCTCTGTTTACAAGAACCTCGTTTACAGTACAAGTTCAACATCGCAGAAAGTGAAAAATGGATAAAGAAGTTGTGGTATTTACTTACAAAGCAATATCACTCAGCAATGAAATCTGTGTCATCAGGCCCTTAGCAGCACAATGAGTGGATTCAGGTATGATGATTCTAACTGAAATAAGTCACACAGAAAAAGAAACATCATAAGATATCAGTAATACACGGAATGTAAACTTGGCTACACAGGAACTGAATTACAGAACAGAACAGGGTCTCAAATTTAGAAAACCAACTTATGCTTGCTTAAGGGGAAAGGTGAGTTGGGGTGCTGCATAAAACCAGAGATTGAAATGAGCACAGATAAAGTTCCTTAAGCCAAATATGGAATAGACAAGAGCTACTCCTTGCTCAACGAAATGGACTCAACACCGCATATTAAACGCCTAAGAATGTACCTGTCTAGTAAGTATCTTAAAACCTATGGATTGCTATGTCTCCGAAAGAGAATCAAGCATGTGTACAGGGGCATAAACGCAGCAGTGATAGGATTGGAGAGGTTGGTGAGCAAATGAAGACCCTTTGAAGTCATATTGCATGGTACCCATTCCACGGGTTTCAACTACCCAGGTTTTAGGTATTCTTCCTTCAGCTAAAACATGCATGTGGAACCCAAGTATGATCAACCGTGTGAACGGGAGACGTGTTCAAATATGTCTCAGTTTTCCCCCCCTGGTACTCGGGTGCAACATTCCAGACGCTTTACTAACACTCTCCCCACTTGGAGAGTCAGCGCCTTTAACCTCCTGTTTGGCCCAGTTTGAAATTTCTTGGAAGATGAACAGGAATAGCGAGAACCAATGAGAGACTAGCTGGAGGTGTCTGGACGGGCAAATTTAACTCTCATTTCCCACCAGGAGGACGAAATAACCAAAGGCTCAGCGTGCCGTGCCGGAACCAGATTAGGGCCTGAAGCCATCCTGCGGTGTTGCGGCCAGCTCACAAGAAAGCGAGTTGTAGAAAGGAGCTCAGGGGCACTGTAATTCACAAACCTGCAGAGTTATAAATGACAGCTATCGTCCAAAAATAGACTGAAGTAAGGCTGCCAAGAGGACTTGAAAGCGGGGCAGAATTGCAGGAAACCGATTTCAGGAGGTAGACTGGAATTGCATTGAAAGCATAGGAAAAGAGGCAGAACGTCCACAATGATGCACTTGGCCAAAAAGGGCGTATGCGTTTTTTCCTGAATATATTCAGGAAAAAACGCATACGCCCTTTTTGGCCAACCAAGCAAGCTTGCAAAGGAAATCTGCACTACAATGAAGTCTCACTTCCCCCCGGTCAAAAGGGCCATCTGAAAAAAGTGTAAAATCCAGAAAGGCAGGACAGGCCATGGAGAACTGGGAGCCTTGTTATGCTGATGGGCGGGATGTAAATTGCCAACAGACACTCGGGAGAAGTGTATGGTGTTTCCTGAAACATCTAAAAAACAAAGCAACAGAACCTAGGGCACTTCCACTTATGGTCCTATAGCTTAGGGAAATTAAAATCAAAAAGACACAGCCACCCCAAAGTTTGGAACGGCTCTGTTTACAAGAACCTCGTTTACAGTACAAGTTCAACATCGCAGAAAGTGAAAAATGGATAAAGAAGTTGTGGTATTTACTTACAAAGCAATATCACTCAGCAATGAAATCTGTGTCATCAGGCCCTTAGCAGCACAATGAGTGGATTCAGGTATGATGATTCTAACTGAAATAAGTCACACAGAAAAAGAAACATCATAAGATATCAGTAATACACGGAATGTAAACTTGGCTACACAGGAACTGAATTACAGAACAGAACAGGGTCTCAAATTTAGAAAACCAACTTATGCTTGCTTAAGGGGAAAGGTGAGTTGGGGTGCTGCATAAAACCAGAGATTGAAATGAGCACAGATAAATTTCCTTAAGCCAAATATGGAATAGACAAGAGCTACTCCTTGCTCAATGAAATGGACTCAACACCGCATATTAAACGCCTAAGAATGTACCTGTCTAGTAAGTATCTTAAAACCTATGGATTGCTATGTCTCCGAAAGAGAATCAAGCATGTGTACAGGGGCATAAACGCAGCAGTGATAGGATTGGAGAGGTTGGTGAGCAAATGAAGACCCTTTGAAGTCATATTGCATGGTACCCATTCCACGGGTTTCAACTACCCAGGTTTTAGGTATTCTTCCTTCAGCTAAAACATGCATGTGGAACCCAAGTATGATCAACCGTGTGAACGGGAGACGTGTTCAAATATGTCTCAGTTTTCCCCCCCTGGTACTCGGGTGCAACATTCCAGACGCTTTACTAACACTCTCCCCACTTGGAGAGTCAGCGCCTTTAACCTCCTGTTTGGCCCAGTTTGAAATTTCTTGGAAGATGAACAGGAATAGCGAGAACCAATGAGAGACTAGCTGGAGGTGTCTGGACGGGCAAATTTAACTCTCATTTCCCACCAGGAGGACGAAATAACCAAAGGCTCAGCGTGCCGTGCCGGAACCAGATTAGGGCCTGAAGCCATCCTGCGGTTTTGCGGCCAGCTCACAAGACAGCGAGTTGTAGAAAGGAGCTCAGGGGCACTGTAATTCACAAACCTGCAGAGTTATAAATGACAGCTATCGTCCAAAAATAGACTGAAGTAAGGCTGCCAAGAGGACTTGAAAGCGGGGCAGAATTGCAGGAAACCGATTTCAGGAGGTAGACTGGAATTGCATTGAAAGCATAGGAAAAGAGGCAGAACGTCCACAATGATGCACTTGGCCAAAAAGGGCGTATGCGTTTTTTCCTGAATATATTCAGGAAAAAACGCATACGCCCTTTTTGGCCAACCAAGCAAGCTTGCAAAGGAAATCTGCACTACAATGAAGTCTCACTTCCCCCCGGTCAAAAGGGCCATCTGAAAAAAGTGTAAAATCCAGAAAGGCAGGACAGGCCATGGAGAACTGGGAGCCTTGTTATGCTGATGGGCGGGATGTAAATTACCAACAGACACTCGGGAGAAGTGTATGGTGTTTCCTGAAACATCTAAAAAACAAAGTAACAGAGCCTAGGGCACTTCCACTTATGGTCCTATAGCTTAGGGAAATTAAAATCAAAAAGACACAGCCACCCCAAAGTTTGGAACGGCTCTGTTTACAAGAACCTCGTTTACAGTACAAGTTCAACATCGCAGAAAGTGAAAAATGGATAAAGAAGTTGTGGTATTTACTTACAAAGCAATATCACTCAGCAATGAAATCTGTGTCATCAGGCCCTTAGCAGCACAATGAGTGGATTCAGGTATGATGATTCTAACTGAAATAAGTCACACAGAAAAAGAAACATCATAAGATATCAGTAATACACGGAATGTAAACTTGGCTACACAGGAACTGAATTACAGAACAGAACAGGGTCTCAAATTTAGAAAACCAACTTATGCTTGCTTAAGGGGAAAGGTGAGTTGGGGTGCTGCATAAAACCAGAGATTGAAATGAGCACAGATAAATTTCCTTAAGCCAAATATGGAATAGACAAGAGCTACTCCTTGCTCAATGAAATGGACTCAACACCGCATATTAAACGCCTAAGAATGTACCTGTCTAGTAAGTATCTTAAAACCTATGGATTGCTATGTCTCCGAAAGAGAATCAAGCATGTGTACAGGGGCATAAACGCAGCAGTGATAGGATTGGAGAGGTTGGTGAGCAAATGAAGACCCTTTGAAGTCATATTGCATGGTACCCATTCCACGGGTTTCAACTACCCAGGTTTTAGGTATTCTTCCTTCAGCTAAAACATGCATGTGGAACCCAAGTATGATCAACCGTGTGAACGGGAGACGTGTTCAAATATGTCTCAGTTTTCCCCCCCTGGTACTCGGGTGCAACATTCCAGACGCTTTACTAACACTCTCCCCACTTGGAGAGTCAGCGCCTTTAACCTCCTGTTTGGCCCAGTTTGAAATTTCTTGGAAGATGAACAGGAATAGCGAGAACCAATGAGAGACTAGCTGGAGGTGTCTGGACGGGCAAATTTAACTCTCATTTCCCACCAGGAGGACGAAATAACCAAAGGCTCAGCGTGCCGTGCCGGAACCAGATTAGGGCCTGAAGCCATCCTGCGGTGTTGCGGCCAGCTCACAAGACAGCGAGTTGTAGAAAGGAGCTCAGGGGCACTGTAATTCACAAACCTGCAGAGTTATAAATGACAGCTATCGTCCAAAAATAGACTGAAGTAAGGCTGCCAAGAGGACTTGAAAGCGGGGCAGAATTGCAGGAAACCGATTTCAGGAGGTAGACTGGAATTGCATTGAAAGCATAGGAAAAGAGGCAGAACGTCCACAATGATGCACTTGGCCAAAAAGGGCGTATGCGTTTTTTCCTGAATATATTCAGGAAAAAACGCATACGCCCTTTTTGGCCAACCAAGCAAGCTTGCAAAGGAAATCTGCACTACAATGAAGTCTCACTTCCCCCCGGTCAAAAGGGCCATCTGAAAAAAGTGTAAAATCCAGAAAGGCAGGACAGGCCATGGAGAACTGGGAGCCTTGTTATGCTGATGGGCGGGATGTAAATTACCAACAGACACTCGGGAGAAGTGTATGGTGTTTCCTGAAACATCTAAAAAACAAAGTAACAGAGCCTAGGGCACTTCCACTTATGGTCCTATAGCTTAGGGAAATTAAAATCAAAAAGACACAGCCACCCCAAAGTTTGGGACGCCTCTGTTTACAAGAACCTCGTTTACAGTACAAGTTCAACATCGCAGAAATTGAAAAATGGATAAAGAAGTTGTGGTATTTACTTACAAAGCAATATCACTCAGCAATGAAATCTGTGTCATCAGGCCCTTAGCAGCACAATGAGTGGATTCAGGTATGATGATTCTAACTGAAATAAGTCACACAGAAAAAGAAACATCATAAGATATCAGTAATACACGGAATGTAAACTTGGCTACACAGGAACTGAATTACAGAACAGAACAGGGTCTCAAATTTAGAAAACCAACTTATGCTTGCTTAAGGGGAAAGGTGAGTTGGGGTGCTGCATAAAACCAGAGATTGAAATGAGCACAGATAAAGTTCCTTAAGCCAAATATGGAATAGACAAGAGCTACTCCTTGCTCAACGAAATGGACTCAACACCGCATATTAAACGCCTAAGAATGTACCTGACTAGTAAGTATCTTAAAACCTATGGATTGCTATGTCTCCGAAAGAGAATCAAGCATGTGTACAGGGGCATAAACGCAGCAGTGATAGGATTGGAGAGGTTCGGTGAGCAAATGAAGACCCTTTGAAGTCATATTGCATGGTACCCATTCCACGGGTTTCAACTACCCAGGTTTAAGGTATTCTTCCTTCAGCTAAAACATGCATGTGGAACCTAGAGTATGATCAACCATGTGAACGGGAGACGTGTTCAAATATGTCTCAGTTTTCGTACCCCGGTACTCGGGTGCAACATTCCAGACGCTTTACTAACACTCTCCCCACTTGGAGAGTCAGTCCCTTTAACCTCCTGTTTGGCCCAGTTTGCAATTTCTGTGGAAGATGAACAGGAATAGCGAGAACCAATGAGAGACTAGCTGGAGGTGTCTGGATGGGCAAATTTAACTCTCATTTCCCAGCAAGAAGAGGAATTAACCAAAGGCTCAGCGTGCCATGCCAGAACCAGATTAGGGCCTGAATACATCCTGTGGTGTTGCGGCCAGGTCACAAGAAAGCGAGTTAAAGAAAGGAGGTCAGGAGCACTGTAATTCACAAACCTGCAGAGTTATAAATGACAGCTATCGTCCAAAAATAGACTGAAGTAAGGCTGCCAAGAGGACTTGAAAGCGGGGCAGAATTGCAGGAAACCGATTTCAGGAGGTAGACTGGAATTGCATTGAAAGCATAGGAAAAGAGGCAGAACGTCCACAATGATGCACTTGGCCAAAAAGGGCGTATGCGTTTTTTCCTGAATATATTCAGGAAAAAACGCATACGCCCTTTTTGGCCAACCAAGCAAGCTTGCAAAGGAAATCTGCACTACAATGAAGTCTCACTTCCCCCCGGTCAAAAGGGCCATCTGAAAAAAGTGTAAAATCCAGAAAGGCAACAGGCCATAGAGAACTGGGAGCCTTGTTATGCTGATGGGCGGGATGTAAATTGCCAACAACCACTCGGGAGAAGTGTATGGTGTTTCCTGAAACATCTAAAAAACAAAGCAACAGAACCTAGGGCACTTCCACTTATGGTCCTATAGCTTAGGGAAATTAAAATCAAAAAGACACAGCCACCCCAAAGTTTGGAACGGCTCTGTTTACAAGAACCTCGTTTACAGTACAAGTTCAACATCGCAGAAAGTGAAAAATGGATAAAGAAGTTGTGGTATTTACTTACAAAGCAATATCACTCAGCAATGAAATCTGTGTCATCAGGCCCTTAGCAGCACAATGAGTGGATTCAGGTATGATGATTCTAACTGAAATAAGTCACACAGAAAAAGAAACATCATAAGATATCAGTAATACACGGAATGGAAACTTGGCTACACAGGAACTGAATTACAGAACAGAACAGGGTCTCAAATTTAGAAAACCAACTTATGCTTGCTTAAGGGGAAAGGTGAGTTGGGGTGCTGCATAAAACCAGAGATTGAAATGAGCACAGATAAAGTTCCTTAAGCCAAATATGGAATAGACAAGAGCTACTCCTTGCTCAACGAAATGGACTCAACACCGCATATTAAACGCCTAAGAATGTACCTGACTAGTAAGTATCTTAAAACCTATAGATTGCTATGTCTCCGAAAGAGAATCAAGCATGTGTACAGGGGCATAAACGCAGCAGTGATAGGATTGGAGAGGTTCGGTGAGCAAATGAAGACCCTTTGAAGTCATATTGCATGGTACCCATTCCACGGGTTTCAACTACCCAGGTTTTAGGTATTCTTCCTTCAGCTAAAACATGCATGTGGAACCCAGAGTATGATCAACCATGTGATCGGGAGACGTGTTCAAATATGTCTCAGTTTTCCTCCCCTGGTACTCGGGTGCAACATTCCAGACGCTTTACTAACACTCTCCCCACTTGGAGAGTCAGTCCCTTTAACCTCCTGTTTGGCCCAGTTCGCAATTTCTGTGGAAGATGAACAGGAATAGCGAGAACCAATGAGAGACTAGCTGGAGGTGTCTGGATGGGCAAATTTAACTCTCATTTCCCACCAGGAAGAGGAATTAACCAAAGGCTCAGCGTGCCGTGCCGGAACCAGATTAGGGCCTGAAGCCATCCTGCGGTGTTGCGGCCAGCTCACAAGAAAGCGAGTTGAAGAAAGGAGCTCAGGGGCACTGTAATTCACAAACCTGCAGAGTTATAAATGACAGCTATCGTCCAAAAATAGACTGAAGTAAGGCTGCCAAGAGGACTTGAAAGCGGGGCAGAATTGCAGGAAACCGATTTCAGGAGGTAGACTGGAATTGCATTGAAAGCATAGGAAAAGAGGCAGAACGTCCACAATGATGCACTTGGCCAAAAAGGGCGTATGCGTTTTTTCCTGAATATATTCAGGAAAAAACGCATACGCCCTTTTTGGCCAACCAAGCAAGCTTGCAAAGGAAATCTGCACTACAATGAAGTCTCACTTCCCCCCGGTCAAAAGGGCCATCTGAAAAAAGTGTAAAATCCAGAAAGGCAGGACAGGCCATGGAGAACTGGGAGCCTTGTTATGCAGAAGGGCGGGATGTAAATTGCCAACAAACACTCGGGAGAAGTGTATGGTGTTTCCTGAAACATCTAAAAAACAAAGCAACAGAGCCTAGGGCACTTCCACTTATGGTCCTATAGCTTAGGGAAATTAAAATCAAAAAGACACAGCCACCCCAAAGTTTGGAACGGCTCTGTTTACAAGAACCTCATTTACAGTACAAGTTCAACATCGCAGAAAGTGAAAAATGGATAAAGAAGTTGTGGTATTTACTTACAAAGCAATATCACTCAGCAATGAAATCTGTGTCATCAGGCCCTTAGCAGCACAATGAGTGGATTCAGGTATGATGATTCTAACTGAAATAAGTCACACAGAAAAAGAAACATCATAAGATATCAGTAATACACGGAATGTAAACTTGGCTACACAGGAACTGAATTACAGAACAGAACAGGGTCTCAAATTTAGAAAACCAACTTATGCTTGCTTAAGGGGAAAGGTGAGTTGGGGTGCTGCATAAAACCAGAGATTGAAATGAGCACAGATAAAGTTCCTTAAGCCAAATATGGAATAGACAAGAGCTACTCCTTGCTCAACGAAATGGACTCAACACCGCATATTAAACGCCTAAGAAGGTACCTGTCTAGTAAGTATCTTAAAACCTATGGATTGCTATGTCTCCGAAAGAGAATCAAGCATGTGTACAGGGGCATAACCGCAGCAGTGATAGGATTGGAGAGGTTGGTGAGCAAATGAAGACCCTTTGAAGTCATATTGCATGGTACCCATTCCACGGGTTTCAACTACCCAGGTTTTAGGTATTCTTCCTTCAGCTAAAACATGCATGTGGAACCCAAGTATGATCAACCGTGTGAACGGGAGACGTGTTCAAATATGTCTCAGTTTTCCCCCCCTGGTACTCGGGTGCAACATTCCAGACGCTTTACTAACACTCTCCCCACTTGGAGAGTCAGCGCCTTTAACCTCCTGTTTGGCCCAGTTTGAAATTTCTTGGAAGATGAACAGGAATAGCGAGAACCAATGAGAGACTAGCTGGAGGTGTCTGGACGGGCAAATTTAACTCTCATTTCCCACCAGGAGGACGAAATAACCAAAGGCTCAGCGTGCCGTGCCGGAACCAGATTAGGGCCTGAAGCCATCCTGCGGTGTTGCGGCCAGCTCACAAGAAAGCGAGTTGTAGAAAGGAGCTCAGGGGCACTGTAATTCACAAACCTGCAGAGTTATAAATGACAGCTATCGTCCAAAAATAGACTGAAGTAAGGCTGCCAAGAGGACTTGAAAGCGGGGCAGAATTGCAGGAAACCGATTTCAGGAGGTAGACTGGAATTGCATTGAAAGCATAGGAAAAGAGGCAGAACGTCCACAATGATGCACTTGGCCAAAAAGGGCGTATGCGTTTTTTCCTGAATATATTCAGGAAAAAACGCATACGCCCTTTTTGGCCAACCAAGCAAGCTTGCAAAGGAAATCTGCACTACAATGAAGTCTCACTTCCCCCCGGTCAAAAGGGCCATCTGAAAAAAGTGTAAAATCCAGAAAGGCAGGACAGGCCATGGAGAACTGGGAGCCTTGTTATGCTGATGGGCGGGATGTAAATTACCAACAGACACTCGGGAGAAGTGTATGGTGTTTCCTGAAACATCTAAAAAACAAAGTAACAGAGCCTAGGGCACTTCCACTTATGGTCCTATAGCTTAGGGAAATTAAAATCAAAAAGACACAGCCACCCCAAAGTTTGGGACGCCTCTGTTTACAAGAACCTCGTTTACAGTACAAGTTCAACATCGCAGAAATTGAAAAATGGATAAAGAAGTTGTGGTATTTACTTACAAAGCAATATCACTCAGCAATGAAATCTGTGTCATCAGGCCCTTAGCAGCACAATGAGTGGATTCAGGTATGATGATTCTAACTGAAATAAGTCACACAGAAAAAGAAACATCATAAGATATCAGTAATACACGGAATGTAAACTTGGCTACACAGGAACTGAATTACAGAACAGAACAGGGTCTCAAATTTAGAAAACCAACTTATGCTTGCTTAAGGGGAAAGGTGAGTTGGGGTGCTGCATAAAACCAGAGATTGAAATGAGCACAGATAAAGTTCCTTAAGCCAAATATGGAATAGACAAGAGCTACTCCTTGCTCAACGAAATGGACTCAACACCGCATATTAAACGCCTAAGAATGTACCTGACTAGTAAGTATCTTAAAACCTATGGATTGCTATGTCTCCGAAAGAGAATCAAGCATGTGTACAGGGGCATAAACGCAGCAGTGATAGGATTGGAGAGGTTCTGTGAGCAAATGAAGACCCTTTGAAGTCATATTGCATGGTACCCATTCCACGGGTTTCAACTACCCAGGTTTAAGGTATTCTTCCTTCAGCTAAAACATGCATGTGGAACCTAGAGTATGATCAACCATGTGATCGGGAGACGTGTTCAAATATGTCTCAGTTTTCGTACCCCGGTACTCGGGTGCAACATTCCAGACGCTTTACTAACACTCTCCCCACTTGGAGAGTCAGTCCCTTTAACCTCCTGTTTGGCCCAGTTTGCAATTTCTGTGGAAGATGAACAGGAATAGCGAGAACCAATGAGAGACTAGCTGGAGGTGTCTGGATGGGCAAATTTAACTCTCATTTCCCAGCAAGAAGAGGAATTAACCAAAGGCTCAGCATGCCGTGCCAGAACCAGATTAGGGCCTGAAGACATCCTGTGGTGTTGCGGCCAGGTCACAAGAAAGCGAGTTAAAGAAAGGAGGTCAGGAGCACTGTAATTCACAAACCTGCAGAGTTATAAATGACAGCTATCGTCCAAAAATAGACTGAAGTAAGGCTGCCAAGAGGACTTGAAAGCGGGGCAGAATTGCAGGAAACCGATTTCAGGAGGTAGACTGGAATTGCATTGAAAGCATAGGAAAAGAGGCAGAACGTCCACAATGATGCACTTGGCCAAAAAGGGCGTATGCGTTTTTTCCTGAATATATTCAGGAAAAAACGCATACGCCCTTTTTGGCCAACCAAGCAAGCTTGCAAAGGAAATCTGCACTACAATGAAGTCTCACTTCCCCCCGGTCAAAAGGGCCATCTGAAAAAAGTGTAAAATCCAGAAAGGCAACAGGCCATAGAGAACTGGGAGCCTTGTTATGCTGATGGGCGGGATGTAAATTGCCAACAACCACTCGGGAGAAGTGTATGGTGTTTCCTGAAACATCTAAAAAACAAAGCAACAGAACCTAGGGCACTTCCACTTATGGTCCTATAGCTTAGGGAAATTAAAATCAAAAAGACACAGCCACCCCAAAGTTTGGAACGGCTCTGTTTACAAGAACCTCGTTTACAGTACAAGTTCAACATCGCAGAAATTGAAAAATGGATAAAGAAGTTGTGGTATTTACTTACAAAGCAATATCACTCAGCAATGAAATCTGTGTCATCAGGCCCTTAGCAGCACAATGAGTGGATTCAGGTATGATGATTCTAACTGAAATAAGTCACACAGAAAAAGAAACATCATAAGATATCAGTAATACACGGAATGGAAACTTGGCTACACAGGAACTGAATTACAGAACAGAACAGGGTCTCAAATTTAGAAAACCAACTTATGCTTGCTTAAGGGGAAAGGTGAGTTGGGGTGCTGCATAAAACCAGAGATTGAAATGAGCACAGATAAAGTTCCTTAAGCCAAATATGGAATAGACAAGAGCTACTCCTTGCTCAACGAAATGGACTCAACACCGCATATTAAACGCCTAAGAAGGTACCTGTCTAGTAAGTATCTTAAAACCTATGGATTGCTATGTCTCCGAAAGAGAATCAAGCATGTGTACAGGGGCATAAACGCAGCAGTGATAGGATTGGAGAGGTTCGTGAGCAAATGAAGACCCTTTGAAGTCATATTGCATGGTACCCATTACACGGGTCTCAACTCTCCAGGTTTAAGGTATTCTACCTTCAGCTAAAACATGCATGTGGAACCCAGAGTATGATCAACCGTGTGAACGGGAGACGTGTTCAAATATGTCTCAGTTTTCCTCCCCTGGTACTCGGGTGCAACATTCCAGACGCTTTACTAACACTCTCCCGACTTGGAGAGTCAGTCCCTTTAACCTCCTGTTTGGCCCAGTTTGCAATTTCTGCGGAAGATGAACAGGAATAGCGAGAACCAATGAGAGACTAGCTGGAGGTGTCTGGACTGGCAAATTTAACTCTCATTTCCCACCAGGAAGAGGAATTAACCAAAGGCTCAGCGTGCCGTGCTGGAACCAGATTAGGGCCTGAAGCCATCCTGCGGTGTTGCGACCAGCTCACAAGAAAGCGAGTTGTAGAAAGGAGCTCAGGGGCGCTGTAATTCACAAACCTGCAGAGTTATAAATGACAGCTATCGTCCAAAAATAGACTGAAGTAAGGCTGCCAAGAGGACTTGAAAGCGGGGCAGAATTGCAGGAAACTGATTTCAGGAGGTAGACTGGAATTGCATTGCAAGCATAGGAAAAGAGGCAGAACGTCCACAATGATGCACTTGTCCAAAAAGGGCGTATGCGTTTTTTCCTGAATATATTCAGGAAAAAACGCATACGCCCTTTTTGGCCAACCAAGCAAGCTTGCAAAGGAAATCTGCACTACAATGAAGTCTCACTTCCCCCCGGTCAAAAGGGCCATCTGAAAAAAGTGTAAAATCCAGAAAGGCAGGACAGGCCATTGAGAACTGGGAGCCTTCTTGTGCTGATGGGCGGGATGTAAATTGCCAACAGACACTTGGGAGAAGTGTATGGTGTTTCCTGAAACATCTAAAAAACAAAGCAACAGAGCCTAGGGCACTTCCACTTATGGTCCTATAGCTTAGGGAAATTAAAATCAAAAAGACACAGCCACCCCAAAGTTTGGGACGCCTCTGTTTACAAGAACCTCGTGTACAATACAAGTTCAACATCGCAGAAAGTGAAAAATGGATAAAGAAGTTGTGGTATTCACTTACAAAGCAATATCACTCAGCAATGAAATCTATGTCATCAGGCCCTTAGCAGCACAATGAGTGGATTCAGGTATGATGATTCTAACTGAAATAAGTCACACAGAAAAAGAAACATCATAAGATATCAGTAATACACGGAATGTAAACTTGGCTACACAGGAACTGAATTACAGAACAGAACAGGGTCTCAAATTTAGAAAACCAACTTATTCTTGCTTAAGGGTAAAGGTGAGTTGGGGTGCTGCATAAAACCAGAGATTGAAATGAGCACAGATAAAGTTCCTTAAGCCAAATATGGAATAGACAAGAGCTACTCCTTGCTCAACGAAATGGACTCAACACCGCATATTAAACGCCTAAGAAGGTACCTGTCTAGTAAGTATCTTAAAACCTATGGATTGCTATGTCTCCGAAAGAGAATCAAGCATGTGTACAGGGGCATAAACGCAGCAGTGATAGGATTGGAGAGGTTCGTGAGCAAATGAAGACCCTTTGAAGTCATATTGCATGGTACCCATTACACGGGTCTCAACTCTCCAGGTTTAAGGTATTCTTCCTTCAGCTAAAACATGCATGTGGAACCCAGAGTATGATCAACCATGTGAACGGGAGACGTGTTCAAATATGTCTCAGTTTTCCTCCCCTGGTACTCGGGTGCAACATTCCAGACGCTTTACTAACACTCTCCCCACTTGGAGAGTCAGTCCCTTTAACCTCCTGTTTGGCCCAGTTTGCAATTTCTGAGGAAGGTGAACAGGAATAGCGAGAACCAATGAGAGACTAGCTGGAGGTGTCTGGACGGGCAAATTTAACTCTCATTTCCCACCAGGAAGAGGAATTAACCAAAGGCTCAGCGTGCCGTGCCGGAACCAGATTAGGGCCTGAAGCCATCCTGCGGTGTTGCGGCCAGCTCACAAGAAAGCGAGTTGTAGAAAGGAGCTCAGGGGCACTGTAATTCACAAACCTGCAGAGTTATAAATGACAGCTATCGTCCAAAAATAGACTGAAGTAAGGCTGCCAAGAGGACTTGAAAGCGGGGCAGAATTGCAGGAAACCGATTTCAGGAGGTAGACTGGAATTGCATTGAAAGCATAGGAAAAGAGGCAGAACGTCCACAATGATGCACTTGGCCAAAAGGGCGTATGCGTTTTTTCCTGAATATATTCAGGAAAAAACGCATACGCCCTTTTTGGCCAACCAAGCAAGCTTGCAAAGGAAATCTGCACTACAATGAAGTCTCACTTCCCCCCGGTCAAAAGGGCCATCTGAAAAAAGTGTAAAATCCAGAAAGGCAGGACAGGCCATGGAGAACTGGGAGCCTTGTTATGCTGATGGGCGGGATGTAAATTGCCAACAACCACTCGGGAGAAGTGTATGGTGTTTCCTGAAACATCTAAAAAACAAAGCAACAGAGCCTAGGGCACTGCCACTTATGGTCCTATAGATTAGGGAAATTAAAATCAAAAAGACACAGCCACCCCAAAGTTTGGAACGGCTCTGTTTACAAGAACCTCGTTTACAGTACAAGTTCAACATCGCAGAAAGTGAAAAATGGATAAAGAACTTGTGGTACTTACGTACAATGCAGTATCACTCAGCAATGAAATCTATGTCATCAGGCCCGTAGCAGCATAATGAGTGGATTCAGGTACGATGATTCTAACTGAAATAAGTCACACAGAAAAAGAAACATCATAAGATATCACTAATACACGGAATGTAAACTTGGCTACACAGGAACTGAATTACAGAACAGAACAGGGTCTCAAATTTAGAAAACCAACTTATGCTTGCTTAAGGGTAAAGGTGAGTTGGGGTGCTGCATAAAACCAGAGATTGAAATGAGCACAGATAAAGTTCCTTAAGCCAAATATGGAATAGACAAGAGCTACTCCTTGCTCAACGAAATGGACTCAACACCGCATATTAAACGCCTAAGAATGTACCTGTCTAGTAAGTATCTTAAAACCTATGGATTGCTATGTCTCCGAAAGAGAATCAAGCATGTGTACAGGGGCATAAACGCAGCAGTGATAGGATTGGAGAGGTTGGTGAGCAAATGAAGACCCTTTGAAGTCATATTGCATGGTACCCATTACACGGGTCTCAACTCTCCAGGTTTAAGGTATTCTTCCTTCAGCTAAAACATGCATGTGGAACCCAGAGTATGATCAACCATGTGAACGGGAGACGTGTTCAAATATGTCTCAGTTTTCCTCCCCTGGTACTTGGGTGCAACATTCCAGACGCTTTACTAACACTCTCCCCACTTGGAGAGTCAGTCCCTTTAACCTCCTGTTTGGCCCAGTTTGCAATTTCTGTGGAAGATGAACAGGAATAGCGAGAACCAATGAGAGGCTAGCTGGAGGTGTCTGGATGGGCAAATTTAACTCTCATTTCCCACCAGGAAGAGGAATTAACCAAAGGCTCAGCATGCCGTGCCAGAACCAGATTAGGGCCTGAAGACATCCTGCGGTGTTGCGGCCAGGTCACAAGAAAGCGAGTTGAAGAAAGGAGCTCAGGGGCACTGTAATTCACAAACCTGCAGAGTTATAAATGACAGCTATCGTCCAAAAATATACTGAAGTAAGGCTGCCAAGAGGACTTGAAAGCGGGGCAGAATTGCAGGAAACCGATTTCAGGAGGTAGACTGGAATTGCATTGAAAGCATAGGAAAAGAGGCAGAACGTCCACAATGATGCACTTGGCCAAAAACGGCGTATGCGTTTTTTCCTGAATATATTCAGGAAAAAACGCATACGCCCTTTTTGGCCAACCAAGCAAGCTTGCAAAGGAAATCTGCACTACAATGAAGTCTCACTTCCCCCCGGTCAAAAGGGCCATCTGAAAAAAGTGTAAAATCCAGAAAGGCAGGACAGGCCATGGAGAACTGGGAGCCTTGTTAGGCTGATGGGCGGGATGTAAACTGCAAACAACCACTTGGGAGAAGTGTATGGTGTTTCCTGAAACATCTAAAAAAGAAAGCAACAGAGCCTAGGGCACTTCCACTTATGGTCCTATAGCTTAGGGAAATTAAAATCAAAAAGACACAGCCACCCCAAAGTTTCGAACGGCTCTGTTTACAAGAACCTCGTTTACAGTACAAGTTCAACATCGCAGAAATTGAAAAATGGATAAAGAAGTTGTGGTATTTACTTACAAAGCAATATCACTCAGCAATGAAATCTGTGTCATCAGGCCCTTAGCAGCACAATGAGTGGATTCAGGTATGATGATTCTAACTGAAATACGTCACACAGAAAAAGAAACATCGTAAGATATCAGTAATACATGGAATGTAAACTTGGCTACACAGGAACTGAATTACAGAACAGAACAGGGTCTCAAATTTAGAAAACCAACTTATGCTTGCTTAAGGGGAAAGGTGAGTTGGGGTGCTGCATAAAACCAGAGATTGAAATGAGCACAGATAAAGTTCCTTAAGCCAAATATGGAATAGACAAGAGCTACTCCTTGCTCAACGAAATGGACTCAACACCGCATATTAAACGCCTAAGAATGTACCTGACTAGTAAGTATCTTAAAACCTATGGATTGCTATGTCTCCGAAAGAGAATCAAGCATGTGTACAGGGGCATAAACGCAGCAGTGATAGGATTGGAGAGGTTCGGTGAGCAAATGAAGACCCTTTGAAGTCATATTGCATGGTACCCATTCCACGGGTTTCAAATACACAGGTTTAAGGTATTCTTCCTTCAGCTAAAACATGCATGTGGAACCCAAGTATGATCAACCATGTGAACGGGAGACGTGTTCAAATATGTCTCAGTTTTCCTCCCCTGGTACTCGGGTGCAACATTCCAGACGCTTTACTAACACTCTCCCCACTTGGAAAGTCAGCGCCTTTAACCTCCTGTTTAGCCCAGTTTGCAATTTCTGCGGAAGATGAACAGGAATAGCGAGAACCAATGAGAGACTAGCTGGAGGTGTCTGGACGGGCAAATTTAACTCTCATTTCCCACCAGGAAGAGGAAATAACCAAAGGCTCAGCATGCCGTGCCGGAACCAGATTAGGGCCTGAAGACATCCTGCGGTGTTGCGGCCAGGTCACAAGAAAGCGAG
Organism: Delphinus delphis; assembly: GCF_949987515.2. Classification (NCBI taxonomy): domain Eukaryota; kingdom Metazoa; phylum Chordata; class Mammalia; order Artiodactyla; family Delphinidae; genus Delphinus; species Delphinus delphis. The sequence goes on along the minus strand of NW_027192682.1, from coordinate 157,560 downwards.
TTGAAGAAAGGAGCTCAGGGGCACTGTAATTCACAAACCTGCAGAGTTATAAATGACAGCTATCGTCCAAAAATAGACTGAAGTAAGGCTGCCAAGAGGACTTGAAAGCGGGGCAGAATTGCAGGAAACCGATTTCAGGAGGTAGACTGGAATTGCATTGAAAGCATAGGAAAAGAGGCAGAACGTCCACAATGATGCACTTGGCCAAAAAGGGCGTATGCGTTTTTTCCTGAATATATTCAGGAAAAAACGCATACGCCCTTTTTGGCCAACCAAGCAAGCTTGAAAAGGAAATCTGCACTACAATGAAGTCTCACTTCCCCCCGGTCAAAAGGGCCATCTGAAAAAAGTGTAAAATCCAGAAAGGCAGGACAGGCCATGGAGAACTGGGAGCCTTGTTATGCTGATGGGCGGGATGTAAATTGCCAACAACCACTCGGGAGAAGTGTATGGTGTTTCCTGAAACATCTAAAAAACAAAGCAACAGAGCCTAGGGCACTTCCACTTATGGTCCTATAGCTTAGGGAAATTAAAATCAAAAAGACACAGCCACCCCAAAGTTTGGAACGGCTCTGTTTACAAGAACCTCGTTTACAGTACAAGTTCAACATCGCAGAAAGTGAAAAATGGATAAAGAACTTGTGGTACTTACGTACAATGCAGTATCACTCAGCAATGAAATCTATGTCATCAGGCCCGTAGCAGCATAATGAGTGGATTCAGGTACGATGATTCTAACTGAAATAAGTCACACAGAAAAAGAAACATCATAAGATATCACTAATACACGGAATGTAAACTTAGCTACACAGGAACTGAATTACAGAACAGAACAGGGTCTCAAATTTAGAAAACCAACTTATGCTTGCTTAAGGGTAAAGGTGAGTTGGGGTGCTGCATAAAACCAGAGATTGAAATGAGCACAGATAAAGTTCCTTAAGCCAAATATGGAATAGACAAGAGCTACTCCTTGCTCAACGAAATGGACTCAACACCGCATATTAAACGCCTAAGAATGTACCTGACTAGTAAGTATCTTAAAACCTATGGATTGCTATGTCTCCGAAACAGAATCAAGCATGTGTACAGGGTCATAAACGCAGCAGTGATAGGATTGGAGAGGTTCGGTGAGCAAATGAAGACCCTTTGAAGTCATATTGCATGGTACCCATTCCACGGGTTTCAACTACCCAGGTTTTAGGTATTCTTCCTTCAGCTAAAACATGCATGTGGAACCCAAGTATGATCAACCATGTGAACGGGAGACGTGTTCAAATATGTCTCAGTTTTCCTCCCCTGGTACTCGGGTGCAACATTCCAGACGCTTTACTAACACTCTCCCCACTTGAAAAGTCAGCGCCTTTAACCTCCTGTTTGGCCCAGTTTGCAATTTCTGCGGAAGATGAACAGGAATAGCGAGAACCAATGAGAGGCTAGCTGGAGGTGTCTGGATGGGCAAATTTAACTCTCATTTCCCACCAGGAAGAGGAAATAACCAAAGGCTCAGCGTGCCGTGCCGGAACCAGATTAGGGCCTGAAGCCATCCTGCGGTGTTGCGGCCAGCTCAAAAGAAAGCGAAAGAAGAAAGGAGCTCAGGGGCACTGTAATTCACAAACCTGCAGAGTTATAAATGACAGCTATCGTCCAAAAATAGACTGAAGTAAGGCTGCCAAGAGGACTTGAAAGCGGGGCAGAATTGCAGGAAACCGATTTCAGGAGGTAGACTGGAATTGCATTGAAAGCATAGGAAAAGAGGCAGAACGTCCACAATGATGCACTTGGCCAAAAAGGGCGTATGCGTTTTTTCCTGAATATATTCAGGAAAAAACGCATACGCCCTTTTTGGCCAACCAAGCAAGCTTGCAAAGGAAATCTGCACTACAATGAAGTCTCACTTCCCCCCGGTCAAAAGGGCCATCTGAAAAAAGTGTAAAATCCAGAAAGGCAGGACAGGCCATGGAGAACTGGGAGCCTTGTTATGCTGAAGGGCGGGATGTAAATTGCCAACAACCACTCGGGAGAAGTGTATGGTGTTTCCTGAAACATCTAAAAAACAAAGCAACAGAGCCTAGGGCACTTCCACTTATGGTCCTATAGCTTAGGGAAATTAAAATCAAAAAGACACAGCCACCCCAAAGTTTCGAACGGCTCTGTTTACAAGAACCTCGTTTACAGTACAAGTTCAACATCGCAGAAAGTGAAAAATGGATAAAGAACTTGTGGTACTTACGTACAATGCAGTATCACTCAGCAATGAAATCTATGTCATCAGGCCCGTAGCAGCATAATGAGTGGATTCAGGTACGATGATTCTAACTGAAATAAGTGACACAGAAAAAGAAACATCATAAGATATCACTAATACACGGAATGTAAACTTGGCTACACAGGAACTGAATTACAGAACAGAACAGGGTCTCAAATTTAGAAAACCAACTTATGCTTGCTTAAGGGTAAAGGTGAGTTGGGGTGCTGCATAAAACCAGAGATTGAAATGAGCACAGATAAAGTTCCTTAAGCCAAATATGGAATAGACAAGAGCTACTCCTTGCTCAACGAAATGGACTCAACACCGCATATTAAATGCCTAAGAATGTACCTGACTAGTAAGTATCTTAAAACCTATGGATTGCTATGTCTCCGAAAGAGAATCAAGCATGTGTACAGGGGCATAAACGCAGCAGTGATAGGATTGGAGAGGTTCGGTGAGCAAATGAAGACCCTTTGAAGTCATATTGCATGGTACCCATTCCAAGGGTTTCAACTACCCAGGTTTAAGGTATTCTTCCTTCAGCTAAAACATGCATGTGGAACCTAGAGTATGATCAACCATGTGATCGGGAGACGTGTTCAAATATGTCTCAGTTTTCGTACCCTGGTACTCGGGTGCAACATTCCAGACGCTTTACTAACACTCTCCCCACTTGGAGAGTCAGTCCCTTTAACCTCCTGTTTGGCCCAGTTTGCAATTTCTGTGGAAGATGAACAGGAATAGCGAGAACCAATGAGAGACTAGCTGGAGGTGTCTGGATGGGCAAATTTAACTCTCATTTCCCACCAGGAAGAGGAATTAACCAAAGGCTCAGCGTGCCGTGCCAGAACCAGATTAGGGCCTGAAGACATCCTGCGGTGTTGCGGCCAGGTCACAAGAAAGCGAGTTGAAGAAAGGAGCTCAGGGGCACTGTAATTCACAAACCTGCAGAGTTATAAATGACAGCTATCGTCCAAAAATAGACTGAAGTAAGGCTGCCAAGAGGACTTGAAAGCGGGGCAGAATTGCAGGAAACCGATTTCAGGAGGTAGACTGGAATTGCATTGCAAGCATAGGAAAAGAGGCAGAACGTCCACAATGATGCACTTGGCCAAAAAGGGCGTATGCGTTTTTTCCTGAATATATTCAGGAAAAAACGCATACGCCCTTTTTGGCCAACCAAGCAAGCTTGCAAAGGAAATCTGCACTACAATGAAGTCTCACTTCCCCCCGGTCAAAAGGGCCATCTGAAAAAAGTGTAAAATCCAGAAAGGCAGGACAGGCCATGGAGAACTGGAAGCCTTGTTATGCTGAAGGGCGGGATGTAAATTGCCAACAAACACTCGGGAGAAGTGTATGGTGTTTCCTGAAACATCTAAAAAACAAAGCAACAGAGCCTAGGGCACTTCCACTTATGGTCCTATAGCTTAGGGAATTTAAAATCGAAAAGACACAGCCACCCCAAAGTTTGGAACGGCTCTGTTTACAAGAACCTCGTTTACAGTACAAGTTCAACATCGCAGAAATTGAAAAATGGATAAAGAAGTTGTGGTATTTACTTACAAAGCAATATCACTCAGCAATGAAATCTGTGTCATCAGGCCCTTAGCAGCACAATGAGTGGATTCAGGTACGATGATTCTAACTGAAATAAGTCACACAGAAAAAGAAACATCATAAGATATCAGTAATGCACGGAATGTAAACTTGGCTACACAGGAACTGAATTACAGAACAGAACAGGGTCTCAAATTTAGAAAACCAACTTATGCTTGCTTAAGGGGAAAGGTGAGTTGGGGTGCTGCATAAAACCAGAGATTGAAATGAGCACAGATAAAGTTCCTTAAGCCAAATATGGAATAGACAAGAGCTACTCCTTGCTCAACGAAATGGACTCAACACCGCATATTAAACGCCTAAGAATGTACCTGACTAGTAAGTATCTTAAAACCTATGGATTGCTATGTCTCCGAAACAGAATCAAGCATGTGTACAGGGTCATAAACGCAGCAGTGATAGGATTGGAGAGGTTCGGTGAGCAAATGAAGACCCTTTGAAGTCATATTGCATGGTACCCATTCCACGGGTTTCAACTACCCAGGTTTTAGGTATTCTTCCTTCAGCTAAAACATGCATGTGGAACCCAAGTATGATCAACCATGTGAACGGGAGACGTGTTCAAATATGTCTCAGTTTTCCTCCCCTGGTACTCGGGTGCAACATTCCAGACGCTTTACTAACACTCTCCCCACTTGAAAAGTCAGCGCCTTTAACCTCCTGTTTGGCCCAGTTTGCAATTTCTGCGGAAGATGAACAGGAATAGCGAGAACCAATGAGAGGCTAGCTGGAGGTGTCTGGACGGGCAAATTTAACTCTCATTTCCCACCAGGAAGAGGAAATAACCAAAGGCTCAGCGTGCCGTGCCGGAACCAGATTAGGGCCTGAAGCCATCCTGCGGTGTTGCGGCCAGCTCAAAAGAAAGCGAGTTGAAGAAAGGAGCTCAGGGGCACTGTAATTCACAAACCTGCAGAGTTATAAATGACAGCTATCGTCCAAAAATAGACTGAAGTAAGGCTGCCAAGAGGACTTGAAAGCGGGGCAGAATTGCAGGAAACCGATTTCAGGAGGTAGACTGGAATTGCATTGAAAGCATAGGAAAAGAGGCAGAACGTCCACAATGATGCACTTGGCCAAAAAGGGCGTATGCGTTTTTTCCTGAATATATTCAGGAAAAAACGCATACGCCCTTTTTGGCCAACCAAGCAAGCTTGCAAAGGAAATCTGCACTACAATGAAGTCTCACTTCCCCCTGGTCAAAAGGGCCATCTGAAAAAAGTGTAAAATCCAGAAAGGCAGGACAGGCCATGGAGAACTGGGAGCCTTGTTATGCTGAAGGGCGGGATGTAAATTGCCAACAACCACTCGGGAGAAGTGTATGGTGTTTCCTGAAACATCTAAAAAACAAAGCAACAGAGCCTAGGGCACTTCCACTTATGGTCCTATAGCTTAGGGAATTTAAAATCAAAAAGACACAGCCACCCCAAAGTTTCGAACGGCTCTGTTTACAAGAACCTCGTTTACAGTAGAAGTTCAACATCGCAGAAAGTGAAAAATGGATAAAGAACTTGTGGTACTTACGTACAATGCAGTATCACTCAGCAATGAAATCTATGTCATCAGGCCCGTAGCAGCATAATGAGTGGATTCAGGTACGATGATTCTAACTGAAATAAGTGACACAGAAAAAGAAACATCATAAGATATCACTAATACACGGAATGGAAACTTGGCTACACAGGAACTGAATTACAGAACAGAACAGGGTCTCAAATTTAGAAAACCAACTTATGCTTGCTTAAGGGGAAAGGTGAGTTGGGGTGCTGCATAAAACCAGAGATTGAAATGAGCACAGATAAAGTTCCTTAAGCCAAATATGGAATAGACAAGAGCTACTCCTTGCTCAACGAAATGGACTCAACACCGCATATTAAATGCCTAAGAATGTACCTGACTAGTAAGTATCTTAAAACCTATGGATTGCTATGTCTCCGAAAGAGAATCAAGCATGTGTACACGGGCATAAACGCAGCAGTCATAGGATTGGAGAGGTTCGGTGAGCAAATGAAGACCCTTTGAAGTCATATTGCATGGTACCCATTCCACGGGTTTCAACTACCCAGGTTTAAGGTATTCTTCCTTCAGCTAAAACATGCATGTGGAACCTAGAGTATGATCAACCATGTGAACGGGAGACGTGTTCAAATATGTCTCAGTTTTCGTACCCTGGTACTCGGGTGCAACATTCCAGACGCTTTACTAACACTCTCCCCACTTGGAGAGTCAGTCCCTTTAACCTCCTGTTTGGCCCAGTTTGCAATTTCTGTGGAAGATGAACAGGAATAGCGAGAACCAATGAGAGACTAGCTGGAGGTGTCTGGATGGGCAAATTTAACTCTCATTTCCCACCAGGAAGAGGAATTAACCAAAGGCTCAGCGTGCCGTGCCGGAACCAGATTAGGGCCTGAAGCCATCCTGCGGTGTTGCGGCCAGCTCAAAAGAAAGCGAGTTGAAGAAAGGAGCTCAGGGGCACTGTAATTCACAAACCTGCAGAGTTATAAATGACAGCTATCGTCCAAAAATAGACTGAAGTAAGGCTGCCAAGAGGACTTGAAAGCGGGGCAGAATTGCAGGAAACCGATTTCAGGAGGTAGACTGGAATTGCATTGCAAGCATAGGAAAAGAGGCAGAACGTCCACAATGATGCACTTGGCCAAAAAGGGCATATGCGTTTTTTCCTGAATATATTCAGGAAAAAACGCATACGCCCTTTTTGGCCAACCAAGCAAGCTTGCAAAGGAAATCTGCACTACAATGAAGTCTCACTTCCCCCCGGTCAAAAGGGCCATCTGAAAAAAGTGTAAAATCCAGAAAGGCAGGACAGGCCATGGAGAACTGGGAGCCTTGTTATGCTGAAGGGCGGGATGTAAATTGCCAACAACCACTCGGGAGAAGTGTATGGTGTTTCCTGAAACATCTAAAAAACAAAGCAACAGAGCCTAGGGCACTTCCACTTATGGTCCTATAGCTTAGGGAATTTAAAATCAAAAAGACACAGCCACCCCAAAGTTTCGAACGGCTCTGTTTACAAGAACCTCGTTTACAGTACAAGTTCAACATCGCAGAAAGTGAAAAATGGATAAAAAAGTTGTGGTATTTACTTACAAAGCAATATCACTCAGCAATGAAATCTGTGTCTTCAGGACCTTAGCAGCAGAATGAGTGGATTCAGGTATGATGATTCTAACTGAAATAAGTCACACAGAAAAAGAAACATCATAAGATATCAGTAATACACGGAATGGAAACTTGGCTACACAGGAACTGAATTACAGAACAGAACAGGGTCTCAAATTTAGAAAACCAACTTATGCTTGCTTAAGGGTAAAGGTGAGTTGGGGTGCTGCATAAAACCAGAGATTGAAATGAGCACAGATAAAGTTCCTTAAGCCAAATATGGAATAGACAAGAGCTACTCCTTGCTCAACGAAATGGACTCAACACCGCATATTAAACGCCTAAGAATGTACCTGACTAGTAAGTATCTTAAAACCTATGGATTGCTATGTCTCCGAAAGAGAATCAAGCATGTGTACAGGGGCATAAACGAAGCAGTGATAGGATTGGAGAGGTTCGGTGAGCAAATGAAGACCCTTTGAAGTCATATTGCATGGTACCCATTCCACGGGTTTCAACTACCCAGGTTTTAGGTATTCTTACTTCAGCTAAAACATGCATGTGGAACCCAAGTATGATCAACCATGTGAACGGGAGACGTGTTCAAATATGTCTCAGTTTTCCTACCCTGGTACTCGGGTGCAACATTCCAGACGCTTTACTAACACTCTCCCCACTTGGAAAGTCAGCGCCTTTAACCTCCTGTTTGGCCCAGTTTGCAATTTCTGCGGAAGATGAACAGGAATAGCGAGAACCAATGAGAGGCTAGCTGGAGGTGTCTGTATGGGCAAATTTAACTCTCATTTCCCACCAGGAAGAGGAATTAACCAAAGGCTCAGCGTGCCGTACCGGAACCAGATTAGGGCCTGAAGCCATCCTGCGATGTTGCGGCCAGCTCAAAAGAAAGCGAGTTGAAGAAAGGAGCTCAGGGGCACTGTAATTCACAAACCTGCAGAGTTATAAATGACAGCTATCGTCCAAAAATAGACTGAAGTAAGGCTGCCAAGAGGACTTGAAAGCGGGGCAGAATTGCAGGAAACCGATTTCAGGAGGTAGACTGGAATTGCATTGAAAGCATAGGAAAAGAGGCAGAACGTCCACAATGATGCACTTGGCCAAAAAGGGCGTATGCGTTTTTTCCTGAATATATTCAGGAAAAAACGCATACGCCCTTTTTGGCCAACCAAGCAAGCTTGCAAAGGAAATCTGCACTACAATGAAGTCTCACTTCCCCCCGGTCAAAAGGGCCATCTGAAAACAGTGTAAAATCCAGAAAGGCAGGACAGGCCATGGAGAACTGGGAGCCTTGTTATGCTGATGGGCGGGATGTAAATTGCCAACAGACACTTGGGAGAAGTGTATGGTGTTTCCTGAAACATCTAAAAAACAAAGCAACAGAGGCTAGGGCACTTCCACTTATGGTCCTATAGCTTAGGGAAATTAAAATCAAAAAGACACAGCCACCCCAAAGTTTGGGACGCCTCTGGTTACAAGAACCTCGTTTACAGTACAAGTTCAACATCGCAGAAATTGAAAAATGGATAAAGAAGTTGTGGTATTTACTTACAAAGCAATATCACTCAGCAATGAAATCTGTGTCATCAGGCCCTTAGCAGCACAATGAGTGGATTCAGGTATGATGATTCTAACTGAAATAAGTCACACAGAAAAAGAAACATCATAAGATATCAGTAATACATGGAATGTAAACTTGGCTACACAGGAACTGAATTACAGAACAGAACAGGGTCTCAAATTTAGAAAACCAACTTATGCTTGCTTTAGGGGAAAGGTGAGTTGGGGTGCTGCATAAAACCAGAGATTGAAATGAGCACAAAGTTCCTTAAGCCAAATATGGAATAGACAAGAGCTATTCCTTGCTCAACGAAATGGACTCAACACCGCATATTAAACGCCTAAGAATGTACCTGACTAGTAAGTATCTTAAAACCTATAGATTGCTATGTCTCCGAAAGAGAATCAAGCATGTGTACAGGGGCATAAACGCAGCAGTGATAGGATTGGAGAGGTTCAGTGAGCAAATGAAGACCCTTTGAAGTCATATGGCATGGTACTCATTCCACGGGTTTCAACTACGCAGATTTTAGGTATTCGTCCTTCAGCTAAAACATGCATGTGGAACCCAGAGTATGATCAACCATGAGATCGGGAGACGTGTTCAAATATGTCTCAGTTTTCCTCCCCTGGTACTCGGGTGCAACATTCCAGACGCTTTACTAACACTCTCCCCACTTGGAGTGTCAGTCCCTTTAACCTCCTGTTTGGCCCAGTTTGCAATTTCTGCGGAAGATGAACAGGAATAGCGAGAACCAATGAGAGACTAGCTGGAGGTGTCTGGACGGGCAAATTTAACTCTCATTTCCCACCAGGAAGAGGAATTAACCAAAGGCTCAGCGTGCCATGCCAGAACCAGATTAGGGCCTGAAGACATCCTGCGGTGTTTCGGCCAGGTCACAAGAAAGCGAGTTAAAGAAAGGAGCTCAGGAGCACTGTAATTCACAAACCTGCAGAGTTATAAATGACAGCTATCGTCCAAAAATCGACTGAAGTAAGGCTGCCAAGAGGACTTGAAAGCGGGGCAGAATTGCAGGAAACCGATTTCCGGAGGTAGACTGGAATTGCATTGAAAGCATAGGAAAAGAGGCAGAACGTCCACAATGATGCACTTGGCCAAAAAGGGCGTATGCGTTTTTTCCTGAATATATTCAGGAAAAAACGCATACGCCCTTTTTGGCCAACCAAGCAAGCTTGCAAAGGAAATCTGCACTACAATGAAGTCTCACTTCCCCCCGGTCAAAAGGGCCATCTGAAAAAAGTGTAAAATCCAGAAAGGCAGGACAGGCCATGGAGAACTGGGAGCCTTGTTATGCTGATGGGCGGGATGTAAATTGCCAACAACCACTCGGGAGAAGTGTATGGTGTTTCTTGAAACATCTAAAATACAAAGCAACAGAGCCTAGGGCACTTCCACTTATGGTCCTATAGCTTAGGGAATTTAAAATCAAAAAGACACAGCCACCCCAAAGTTTGGAACGGCTCTGTTTACAAGAACCTCGTTTACAGTACAAGTTCAACATCGCAGAAATTGAAAAATGGATAAAGAAGTTGTGGTATTTACTTACAAAGCAATATCACTCAGCAATGAAATCTGTGTCATCAGGCCCTTAGCAGCACAATGAGTGGATTCAGGTATGATGATTCTAACTGAAATAAGTCACACAGAAAAAGAAACATCATAAGATATCAGTAATACACGGAATGTAAACTTGGCTACACAGGAACTGAATTACAGAACAGAACAGGGTCTCAAATTTAGAAAACCAACTTATGCTTGCTTTAGGGGAAAGGTGAGTTGGGGTGCTGCATAAAACCAGAGATTGAAATGAGCACAAAGTTCCTTAAGCCAAATATGGAATAGACAAGAGCTATTCCTTGCTCAACGAAATGGACTCAACACCGCATATTAAACGCCTAAGAATGTACCTGACTAGTAAGTATCTTAAAACCTATAGATTGCTATGTCTCCGAAAGAGAATCAAGCATGTGTACAGGGGCATAAACGCAGCAGTGATAGGATTGGAGAGGTTCAGTGAGCAAATGAAGACCCTTTGAAGTCATATGGCATGGTACTCATTCCACGGGTTTCAACTACGCAGATTTTAGGTATTCGTCCTTCAGCTAAAACATGCATGTGGAACCCAGAGTATGATCAACCATGAGATCGGGAGACGTGTTCAAATATGTCTCAGTTTTCCTCCCCTGGTACTCGGGTGCAACATTCCAGACGCTTTACTAACACTCTCCCCACTTGGAGTGTCAGTCCCTTTAACCTCCTGTTTGGCCCAGTTTGCAATTTCTGCGGAAGATGAACAGGAATAGCGAGAACCAATGAGAGACTAGCTGGAGGTGTCTGGACGGGCAAATTTAACTCTCATTTCCCACCAGGAAGAGGAATTAACCAAAGGCTCAGCGTGCCATGCCAGAACCAGATTAGGGCCTGAAGACATCCTGCGGTGTTTCGGCCAGGTCACAAGAAAGCGAGTTAAAGAAAGGAGCTCAGGAGCACTGTAATTCACAAACCTGCAGAGTTATAAATGACAGCTATCGTCCAAAAATCGACTGAAGTAAGGCTGCCAAGAGGACTTGAAAGCGGGGCAGAATTGCAGGAAACCGATTTCCGGAGGTAGACTGGAATTGCATTGAAAGCATAGGAAAAGAGGCAGAACGTCCACAATGATGCACTTGGCCAAAAAGGGCGTATGCGTTTTTTCCTGAATATATTCAGGAAAAAACGCATACGCCCTTTTTGGCCAACCAAGCAAGCTTGCAAAGGAAATCTGCACTACAATGAAGTCTCACTTCCCCCCGGTCAAAAGGGCCATCTGAAAAAAGTGTAAAATCCAGAAAGGCAGGACAGGCCATGGAGAACTGGGAGCCTTGTTATGCTGATGGGCGGGATGTAAATTGCCAACAACCACTCGGGAGAAGTGTATGGTGTTTCTTGAAACATCTAAAATACAAAGCAACAGAGCCTAGGGCACTTCCACTTATGGTCCTATAGCTTAGGGAATTTAAAATCAAAAAGACACAGCCACCCCAAAGTTTGGAACGGCTCTGTTTACAAGAACCTCGTTTACAGTACAAGTTCAACATCGCAGAAATTGAAAAATGGATAAAGAAGTTGTGGTATTTACTTACAAAGCAATATCACTCAGCAATGAAATCTGTGTCATCAGGCCCTTAGCAGCACAATGAGTGGATTCAGGTATGATGATTCTAACTGAAATAAGTCACACAGAAAAAGAAACATCATAAGATATCAGTAATACACGGAATGTAAACTTGGCTACACAGGAACTGAATTACAGAACAGAACAGGGTCTCAAATTTAGAAAACCAACTTATGCTTGCTTAAGGGGAAAGGTGAGTTGGGGTGCTGCATAAAACCAGAGATTGAAATGAGCACAGATAAAGTTCCTTAAGCCAAATATGGAATAGACAAGAGCTACTCCTTGCTCAACGAAATGGACTCAACACCGCATATTAAACGCCTAAGAATGTACCTGACTAGTAAGTATCTTAAAACCTATGGATTGCTATGTCTCCGAAAGAGAATCAAGCATGTGTACAGGGGCATAAACGCAGCAGTGATAGGATTGGAGAGGTTCGGTGAGCAAATGAAGACCCTTTGAAGTCATATTGCATGGTACCCATTCCACGGGTTTCAAATACCCAGGTTTAAGGTATTCTTCCTTCAGCTAAAAGATGCATGTGGAACCCAAGTATGATCAACCATGTGAACGGGAGACGTGTTCAAATATGTCTCAGTTTTCCTCCCCTGGTACTCGGGTGCAACATTCCAGACGCTTTACTAACAGTCTCCCCACTTGGAGAGTCAGCGCCTTTAACCTCCTGTTTGGCCCAGTTTGCAATTTCTTGGAAGATGAACAGGAATAGCGAGAACCAATGAGAGACTAGCTGGAGGTGTCTGGACGGGCAAATTTAACTCTCATTTCCCACCAGGAAGAGGAAATAACCAAAGGCTCAGCGTGCCGTGCCGGAACCAGATTAGGGCCTGAAGACATCCTGCGGTGTTGCGGCCAGGTCACAAGAAAGCGAGTTGAAGAAAGGAGCTCAGGGGCACTGTAATTCACAAACCTGCAGAGTTATAAATGACAGCTATCGTCCAAAAATAGACTGAAGTAAGGCTGCCAAGAGGACTTGAAAGCGGGGCAGAATTGCAGGAAACCGATTTCAGGAGGTAGACTGGAATTGCATTGAAAGCATAGGAAAAGAGGCAGAACGTCCACAATGATGCACTTGGCCAAAAAGGGCGTATGCGTTTTTTCCTGAATATATTCAGGAAAAAACGCATACGCCCTTTTTGGCCAACCAAGCAAGCTTGCAAAGGAAATCTGCACTACAATGAAGTCTCACTTCCCCCCGGTCAAAAGGGCCATCTGAAAACAGTGTAAAATCCAGAAAGGCAGGACAGGCCATGGAGAACTGGGAGCCTTGTTATGCTGATGGGCGGGATGTAAATTGCCAACAGACACTTGGGAGAAGTGTATGGTGTTTCCTGAAACATCTAAAAAACAAAGCAACAGAACCTAGGGCACTTCCACTTATGGTCCTATAGCTTAGGGAAATTAAAATCAAAAAGACACAGCCACCCCAAAGTTTGGAACGGCTCTGTTTACAAGAACCTCGTTTACAGTACAAGTTCAACATCGCAGAAAGTGAAAAATGGATAAAGAAGTTGTGGTATTTACTTACAAAGCAATATCACTCAGCAATGAAATCTGTGTCATCAGGCCCTTAGCAGCACAATGAGTGGATTCAGGTATGATGATTCTAACTGAAATAAGTCACACAGAAAAAGAAACATCATAAGATATCAGTAATACACGGAATGTAAACTTGGCTACACAGGAACTGAATTACAGAACAGAACAGGGTCTCAAATTTAGAAAACCAACTTATGCTTGCTTAAGGGGAAAGGTGAGTTGGGGTGCTGCATAAAACCAGAGATTGAAATGAGCACAGATAAAGTTCCTTAAGCCAAATATGGAATAGACAAGAGCTACTCCTTGCTCAACGAAATGGACTCAACACCGCATATTAAACGCCTAAGAATGTACCTGACTAGTAAGTATCTTAAAACCTATGGATTGCTATGTCTCCAAAAGAGAATCAAGCATGTGTACAGGGGCATAAACGCAGCAGTGATAGGATTGGAGAGGTTCGGTGAGCAAATGAAGACCCTTTGAAGTCATATTGCATGGTATCCATTACACGGGTCTTAACTCTCCAGGTTTAAGGTATTCTTCCTTCAGCTAAAACCTGCATGTGGAACCCAGAGTATGATCAACCATGTGAATGGGAGACGTGTTCAAATATGTCTCAGTTTTCCTCCCCTGGTACTCGGGTGCAACATTCCAGACGCTTTACTAACACTCTCCCCACTTGGAGAGCCAGCGCCTTTAACCTCCTGTTTGGCCCAGTTTGCAATTTCTGCGGAAGATGAACAGGAATAGCGAGAAACAATGAGAGGCTAGCTGGAGGTGTCTGGACGGGCAAATTTAACTCTCATTTCCCACCAGGAAGAGGAAATAACCAAAGGCTCAGCGTGCCGTGCCGGAACCAGATTAGGGCCTGAAGCCATCCTGCGGTGTTGCGGCCAGGTCACAAGAAAGCGAGTTGAAGAAAGGAGCTCAGGGGCACTGTAATTCACAAACCTGCAGAGTTATAAATGACAGCTATCGTCCAAAAATAGACTGAAGTAAGGCTGCCAAGAGGACTTGAAAGCGGGGCAGAATTGCAGGAAACCGATTTCAGGAGGTAGACTGGAATTGCATTGAAAGCATAGGAAAAGAGGCAGGACGTCCACAATGATGCACTTGGCCAAAAAGGGCGTATGCGTTTTTTCCTGAATATATTCAGGAAAAAACGCATACGCCCTTTTTGGCCAACCAAGCAAGCTTGCAAAGGAAATCTGCACTACAATGAAGTCTCACTTCCCCCCGGTCAAAAGGGCCATCTGAAAACAGTGTAAAATCCAGAAAGGCAGGACAGGCCATGGAGAACTGGGAGCCTTGTTATGCTGATGGGCGGGATGTAAATTGCCAACAGACACTTGGGAGAAGTGTATGGTGTTTCCTGAAACATCTAAAAAACAAAGTAACAGAGCCTAGGGCACTGCCACTTATGGTCCTATAGCTTAGGGAAATTAAAATAAAAAAGACACAGCCACCCCAAAGTTTGGGACGCCTGTGTTTACAAGAACCTCGTTTACAGTACAAGTTCAATATCACAGAAAGTGAAAAATGGATAAAGAAGTTGTGGTATTTACTTACAAAGCAATATCACTCAGCAATGAAATCTATGTCATCAGGCCCTTAGCAGAACAATGAGTGGATTCAGGTATGATGATTCTAACTGAAATAAGTCACACAGAAAAAGAAACATCATAAGATATCAGTAATACACGGAATGTAAACTTGGCTACACAGGAACTGAATTACAGAACAGAACGGGGTCTCAAATTTAGAAAACCAACTTATGCTTGCTTAAGGGGAAAGGTGAGTTGGGGTGCTGCATAAAACCAGAGATTGAAATGAGCACAGATAAAGTTCCTTAAGCCAAATATGGAATAGACAAGAGCTACTCCTTGCTCAACGAAATGGACTCAACACCCCATATTAAACGCCTAAGAATGTACCTGACTAGTAAGTATCTTAAAACCTATGGATTGCTATGTCTCCAAAAGAGAATCAAGCGTGTGTACAGGGGCATAAACGCAGCAGTGATAGGATTGGAGAGGTTCGGTGAGCAAATGAAGACCCTTTGAAGTCATATTGCATGGTACCCATTACACGGGTCTCAACTCTCCAGGTTTTAGGTATTCTTCCTTCAGCTAAAACATGCATGTGGAACCCAGAGTATGATCAACCATGTGAACGGGAGACGTGTTCAAATATGTCTCAGTTTTCCTCCCCTGGTACTCGGGTGCAACATTCCAGACGCTTTACTAACACTCTCCCGACTTGGAGAGTCAGTGCCTTTAACCTCCTGTTTGGCCCAGTTTGCAATTTCTGCGGAAGATGAACAGGAATAGCGAGAACCAATGAGAGGCTAGCTGGAGGTGTCTGAACGGGCAAATTTAACTCTCATTTCCCACCAGGAAGAGGAATTAACCAAAGGCTCAGCGTGCCGGGCCGGAACCAGATTAGGGCCTGAAGCCATCCTGCGGTGTTGCGGCCAGGTCACAAGAAAGCGAGTTGAAGAAAGGAGCTCAGGGGCACTGTAATTCACAAACCTGCAGAGTTATAAATGACAGCTATCGTCCAAAAATAGACTGAAGTAAGGCTGCCAAGAGGACTTGAAAGCGGGGCAGAATTGCAGGAAACCGATTTCAGGAGGTAGACTGGAATTGCATTGAAAGCATAGGAAAAGAGGCAGAACGTCCACAATGATGCACTTGGCCAAAAGGGCGTATGCGTTTTTTCCTGAATATATTCAGGAAAAAACGCATACGCCCTTTTTGGCCAACCAAGCAAGCTTGCAAAGGAAATCTGCACTACAATGAAGTCTCACTTCCCCCCGGTCAAAAGGGCCATCTGAAAAAAGTGTAAAACCCAGAAAGGCAGGACAGGCCATGGAGAACTGGGAGCCTTGTTATGCTGATGGGCGGGATGTAAATTGCCAACAGACACTCGGGAGATGTGTATGGTGTTTCCTGAAACATCTAAAAAACAAAGCAACAGAGCCTAGGGCACTTCCACTTATGGTCCTATAGCTTAGGGAAATTAATATCAAAAAGACACAGCAACCCCAAAATTTGGGATGGCTCTTTTTACAGAAATCTCTTCTATGGCACAAGTTAAATATCCCAGAGAGCAAATAATGGATAAAGAAGTTGCGGTACTTATGTACAACAGAATACCACTCAGCAATGAAATCTATGTCACCAGGCCCGTACCAGCATAATGAGTGCATTGAGGGATGATGATTCTAAGTGAAATAAGTCACACAGAAAAAGAAACATCATAAGGTATCACTAATACACGGAATGTGAACTTGGCTACACAAGAACTGAATTACAAAACAGAACAGGGTCTCAAGTTTAGAAAACCAACTTATGCCTGCGTAAGGGGGAAGGTGAGTTGGGGTGCTGCATAAAAGCAGAGTTTGAAATTAGCACAGATACCGTTCCATAAGCCAAATATGGAATAGACAAGAGCTACCCCTTGCTCAACGAAATGGATTCAACAATGAGGTATCACCTCACACCTGGTAGAATAGGCATCATTGAAAATCTACAAACAAAAAATGCTGGAAAGGGTGTGGAGAAAAGGAACCCTCTTCCACTATTGTTGGGAATATAAATTGATACAGTCATTATGGAGAACAATATGGAATTTCTTAAGAAACTAACAATAGAATTACCATATGATACAGCAATCCCAGTACTGGACATATACCCAGACAAAACCATAAATCAAAAAGAGTCATTCACCGCAATGTTCATTGCATCACTATTTACAATATCGAGGTAATGGAAGCAACCTAAATGCCCACAGACAGACGAATGCATAAAGCTGTGGTACATATATAAAATGGAATATTACTAAGCCATGAAAAGGAATGAAATTGGGTCATTTGTAGAGACGTCGATGGATCTAGAGACTGTCATACAGAGTGAAGTAAGTCAGAAAGAGAAAAACAAATCTTGTATATTCATGCATATATGTGGAACCTAGAAAAACTGTACAGATTAACCATTTTGCAAGGCATAAATAGAGCAACAGATGTAGACAACAAACGTATGGACAACAAGGGGGGAAAGCTGTTGGGGGGGTGGTGGTGGGAGGAGTTGAGAGACTGGGATTGGCATGTATACATTTATATGTATAAAATAGATAACCAATAAGAACCTGCTGTATAAAAATATAAAATAAAATTCAAAATTAAAAAGAAGTAAAATTTAAAAAATAAAACAGAAAAAACAATTATTCCCTGCACATACATGTATTTATATGAATAAATTATTTCCATGCTTATATCTGTAAATACAAAAAAGAGGAATAAAATCTACCTTGAACCAAAAACGAAAAAGAGAAAAAAAACACAGAACCCACCAGTTACACAGAGGAAAACCGTATCAGGGCACTTGCTCCAGTTGTAAACAATTCTGAAGTTGGTCAGTGGTGGGGAATCGTCTCCCATTCAGCCAGCAGCCCCCACGCAACAAGCGTCCTCATTGCAAAGCTGGGGCACCGTGCCGAGGCATCTGTGAGTAAACGTGAGCTGAGCCCCAGGCCAGTTGCTGCTGAACTATTCCCACCCGTCCCAGGTAAAACACCTGAATATATACAAGGACTTGAAAGCCTAGAGGAAGGGCCATAGAGCCACACGAGTGACAGCATGCCGGCCGACTTGGTGCCTGCAGGCCAGCCAGGATGGTCCTGGCCCTGGGTGCTCTTCTGGAAGATTTCCATTTCCCTGCCTGAGATACCCGTCCTGTCCCTGCCCCCACTGCTTTTTTCCTTCCTCACCTCTGCCCAGGGAGAAATTCCAGCAGCAGGTATGGGTGACACATCCTCTTCTTTAGCAGGTGGCAGCCTGGCAACTGCTGCAGAAAGTCCAGCAGAGCCCCACTCACACTGGGCCACCCACAAAGCCGTGGCCTCTCACTCCCTCCCACCAGCCCAGCCCCGAGACTGCTGACAGGGCAGAGAAAATGGCGTCAGGCACGGCTGCAGGGGCTCTTGCTGCCTGGAGTGGTATTTATATTGATCTCAACCCAGGCACACCTGGGGAGGGCTGGCCGGCACGGTAAGGCTGCCCAGGTCAGCCAATCATCACCCCTCAGGGGCTCACAGTTGCAGAAAATGGAACTTGCTGAACCGGCCAGGTCCAAGGAACAGGTGTGGGCTCCTGAGAGTCAGGATAGACAAGGGGCTGCAGCTTTGGCTTGTTTTCTAATCATTTTATCTGGCCCATGAGTGGGAGACAACTTCAAGAAAACCCTCTCCTAATGAGAGGAACCCAGGAGTCAGGGAGAGGAGGGGTGGGTGGTGGTTGGAGACAGAGGCCTGGTGCCCCGGGTGCAGTGGAAGTCTCTGGAAGACCAGGTGGAGGGAGGCCTCACGGAGTGATGCCCAGGGTCACAGACCTGTCGCAGCTGCTGTTTGTTAGTTCAAGTCCTGCTCTGAGGTGCTCTGTGTCAGCTCTGAGCGACAGGTGAGCTGGGGGTGCTCTGCAATGAGGGCTATGTGCACGGTTCCTGTGTGCCCAGCCCTGCCACGGTACCTGCAAGGGTAGCTCTGTATCCTGGGAGGGGCCTGACCACGAGAGCCCCGTGGGCTGGGGTGGGGGTGGGGTACCTGCCCAGGTGAGCTCCATATTCTGGGATTGGTCTGACCACGAGAGCCCCATGGGCTGCTGGGGACCTGGTAAAGGATGTCAGGACAGTCAGTGAAGCCACCGAGGATATACCTCCAGTTGCTCCTAATTCCTACACCCTGCTGGTCATTCTACCAACCACCAGGACATGGTATTCTGTATTAGTCTTCAATGATGCCTTCTTTTGTATTCCATTAGTCCCAGAGTCACAAGAAATTTTGGCTTGTGAGTGGCAGGACTCAACATACAACTAAAACAATACTTCCGGGCCGTCTGGCCCCAAGGGTGCAAAAATTCCCACACCATCTTTGGGGAAAGCTTAGCTAAAGACCTAAAAGTTCTACCTCTGGAAAAGGAAACCCTCCTTCAATATGCAGACGACATTCTGATCACCAGCCCTACTAAGGAGGCCTCTGAACTACCAAGCCAATAAAGGATAGAAGTTGTCCAAGAAAAAGCTCAAATATCACAGACTGCGGTGACCTGCCTGGGCTTCATTCTCACAGAAGGTCAGAGAAGCCCATCCCAGGAAAGGGAAGAAACCATTTTCAGCCTTACCCCTTTCTAAAACTAGAAGACAGCTTAGGGGTTCCTGGGGAGGCCAGGGTTTGCTGCTTCTGGATCCCTAGCTACAGTCTACTAGCTGGGCCTCTATATGAAACACTGAAAGGAAAAGATGATGATCCTTTTGAATAGAATCCAGAAGTGGCCTTTCAAGAATGGAAAGAGCAGTCAATTCAGACCCTTGCCCTGGAACTCCCTAATTTAGCTAAACCCTTTGACCTTTACATTCCCGGTGAAAGGTGAATCGCCATTGGAGAATTAGTGCAAAAACTGGGACCACTTGAAATGGAACAATGCAAGAATGCCATCCAGGTAGGATAAACTACGGTCACTAAGGGGCTTGGCCCACTGCCACATCTGGCCAAGATACTGGCGGTATCTAAAAACCTGGAAATCAGCAGCCCAAAAGGCCACCTCCCTCCTAAGGGAAAAGGACCCCACGTGGTGATCCTAACCACCAACCATGCCCTGAAGTTGCAGGGTTCGCTCCGTGGGCACACCGACCTCGAGTGAGGAGGCCCTCCAACTCCAACATCCAGAGAGATAACCGGGGGCAACAGGGCACCATGACGACTCGTGTGAACATCACTTGACCTGGAGTTTCTCTCATAAAACAACAAGAGTGTGTCCCAAAAGAGTAGACTACTGCTTGCAGGACTTACTGCACCCAGAGGGGAGCTAATAATCTTGGCGGGGGAACAGTATACCACACTGTCACCATAGAAAAGCCTACAGACACCGTGATGATGGTGGCCAATAAGACCGGCTGGACTCCTGTTTACTTCAAAAGGCTGTTGACTCAGTAGCCATCATGGTCCTTGATCACCACTGACCCTGGACTGTCTGGGAGTTGAGCGGGCAGGGCTCTGACACCTGGTGCTGTTTGTACGTTAATTCAGGGGCCTAACTGAAGAAAGCGCAGACTACTGCTCAGAGCATCTAGGCTGGCAGAGACGGTCAGCCTAAGGTGGCCGAACAAATGTGGGGCGGGGTGAAACCGGCCCCCACAGCGTCTCTGCACATCTCTTTCCTGGACCCTTAAAGGTCATTAGAATCTATAACACTTCCAATGCTGGTGCTCAGGTGGACGAGCAGGGAGGCAGGGGTCCTGGGGACAATCAACGTCACCGGGAGGCTGCTGGGGAGAAGCTCTGACCCTCGCCCCAGGGTATGAGGGCTCCCAACTCAGCACTCAGCAGTTACAGAAGAAGGGTCTGCACCCTCAGCACTCCAAGAATGAGGAACGGGACAAAAGGCAGAGGAGGGGTTTGTCCCCAGCAAAGCCCATTAAAAATCCCTGGGAGATAAAAATAGAATCTGGGCAATAAAGTCAAGTCTAACCTTTTTTATCCTTTGTGCTTTGTCTAATTTCACGTGCTCCTAGGGTCCCGCATGCAGAGGTTCCACACCCGGCACTTCAGACCAGATTTCCTAGTGCAGAATGGCTGGGTCGACACCTCAGCTCCTGGGGCCCAGTGCAGACTCCACGATATAGAGCCTGAGCTACAGCCAACCCGGCCCTCGAGAGCTCCGCCGCCTCCCTCCCTCCCGCTGACTCTGACAGGATCTCTACACAGCAGCCCAGCCCACAGCCCACGGGGTAGTGCATGCTCTCACCTCTCCATTCTCTGATCAAAATATAAAGTTTCCTTTGCTTGTGAACCAAACTCAGTCTCGATCTGTTGGCCCCAATGACACTGGGCAGGGGGACACTTGTTGGGGTCCACTCTGGAGGATCAGTAACAGAAATTGAGACTATTGTAACCTCAATGAACAGATGTGTGAGCCAAACTGTAGTTAACATAGAACAGTGTATAAGGCTCGGGTAAAATAAGATGTTTTTAACACTTCCATTTGATATTTCCATCACTTTTTATAAGCAAGTTCAGTGAAAAGGTTTGTCTTATTTGTCAGGTCAATATTAGAGAAACGAAGTGATTTCTTTCCAAGGATGTACAGCTAATAATCTTGGTTAAACCTTCAATCTTGTTTTAAATGCTTTTCCATTGAAAATGATACCTCTCTTTCAGCTCCCCCATTTCTGAGAAGTATAAAATCTTATAATTTATTATTACCAAAGGGGAAAGGTGGGAGGAGGGATAAATTAACAGTTTGGAATGAACACATACACACTGCTATGTATAAAATAGATCATCAACAAGGAACTACTGTATAGCACAGGGAACTACACTCAACATTTTGCAATAACCTATAAGGGGAAATAATCTGAAAAAGAATAGATATTTTTATTGACATCATCTATCAATGACAGTTAAAGTGTAGCCTAAGGGAAGCTGGTGGTGAGTGCTTCTGACCCTGAAGACTTCAATCATCTAAAGTTTGGACTCTGCCTACTTCCCAAGGCCCTTAATGAACATATGTGTAGCCGTAGCTTAAAAACTTCCCCAGTTTGGGTTTCGGGGAGACACTGATTTTGAAAAAGCCCTGGTGTTCTCCTTACATGAATGGGACTCTTCCTACTGCTAAAACATGTCTGTCACACCCAGAGGATGGTATACCGTCTGATCGGGAAGAGTTTGGAAAAGGCATCTCATCTCCTCATCTCCTGGTGCTCGGGTTCACCCCTCCAGCGTCTTTACTAACAGTCTCCCCACTTGGAGATGTCAGCACTGTCAACATCCTGTTGCGTACAGTTTGGAATTTGTCCAGAGGATGAAGCGGAAGGATGAGGAACAATGAGAGACAAGTCCTAGGTGTTCAGACAGGCACATGTCACTCTAATTTCCAATCAGGAAGACGAATTGACCAAAGGCTAGGGTTGCCCATGGAAACAGTATAGGGCTTGAGGAAATCCCGCTGCTTTGTGGCCAGTTCCCATAAACACGAGTTGAACAATGGAACTCAGGGGCAGTAAAATTCACAAAACTGCAGAGTTGAAAATATCCATCACTGAAAAATGTCTTGAGGAAAGTCAGAGAAAAGGACTTGTAAGCAAGGGAGAATGGCAGGAAAGGGATTTGAGGAGGTAGAAAGGACTCGCCATTAAGCACAAGAAAAGGAGCTGAACATTGCCAACATTGCAGTTGGCCAAAAAGGGTGTATGCGTTCTTTTCTGTATATATTCAAGAAAAGGGCATACACTTTTTTAGCCAACCAAACAGGTGGGCACTGGAAGTCAATACTACAAAAGATATCACTTCGCATCAGTCAGAAGAGCCATCCTCATAAAGCGTAAACAACAGAAATGCAGGACAGGGCAACGAGAAGAGGGAGCCCTGTGAGACTTATAGTGGAAATGTATATTGCCAACGGCCATTCTGGAGAAGTGTATTGTGTTTACTAAAGCATCTAAAAAATGAGCTACAGAGCATAGGGCACTTGCACTCATGGGCGTATATCTTGGGAAAAACAAAAATCGAGAGGACACAGGCACCCCAATGTTTACCCCCTCTCTGTTTAAAAGATCCTCGACTAGGATATAACTTAAATGTCTCTGGAGGGAAAAAATGGATAGAGATGTGGTACTTAGGTAGAGTGGAATATTATTCAGCCTCGAAATCAATGAAATATGGCCAGTTGTAACAACTCCGGAGGAGTTACGTATGATCATTCTAAGTGACAGAATTCAAAAAGAAAAAGACACATATCATAAGATATCACTTAAAGGTGGAATCCAAAATGGCTACACATGAAATAAATTACAAAACAAAAACATAGTCAAATATGTAGAAAACACGCATAAGGCTGCTAAACGGGAAAGGTGGGGAGGGGTGAGGCATCATCCAGGAGGTTGAAATTAGCAAAGATACCATTCCAAATACCAAACTGATAATCAACAAGGCCTACACGGTAGCTAAAAGAACTGCACTCAGCACACTCAAGTCACCGGAAAAGAATATATACGACTGGTAAGAATCTGAAAAAGAATTTATTGATGTCTCTCTGTACGCGAATCAAGTGGATGTACAGCAGCAAGAAACAGAGCTTTGAAAATCAGCTGTAACCAATATAGTAATAAATTGAAAAAAATAAACGACAGAGAGACAGAGAAAACCTCTTACAACTTTTCCTCAGGGACGGTGATGCAACATGGATTGAACACATCTAGACCCACAGCAGGATGAGACATAAGGCTGGAAACTGTTTGCGCTAAGAGAAATGTGAGGTTGGGTGAGGAAATGCACACCCTTTAAAGTAATACTACCTGGTACCCATTCAATGGGTCCCAAATCTGCAGGTTCAAGGGATCTTCCTACAGCTAAAACATGCATGGAAAACCCAGAGGACTGTACACCATGTGATCGGGAGATGTGTCTAAAATGCACCTCATTTATCCTCTCCTGGTGCTCCTGTTCACCATTCCAGCCACGCTACTTAGAATCTCCCCACTTGGAGAATCAGCACATTTAAACTTCTGTTTCACACATTTTGCAAATTGTGAGGAGGATGAACGGGAAGAGGGGGAACCAATGAGAGAAGAGTTGTAGGGGTTTGGACGGGCACATATCACTCTAATTTCCCATTAAGAATAAGAATTAAAGAAAGGCTCAGCCTGCCTCGCCGGAGCCAAAATAGGGCCTGAAGCAATCCTGCGGGTTTGAGGCCAGCTCACAAAAGAGCAACTTAAAAAATGGAGCTCAGGGTCACTGCAATTCACAAACCTGCAGAGTTATAAATGAAAACTAACGTCCAAAAATATGTTGAGGTAAGGCAAAGAAGAGGATCTGAATGCAAGACAGAATTGCAAGAAACAGATTTCAAGAGATAGATTGGACTCGTCTTTAACGCACATGAAAAGCGGCAGAATTTCGACAATGATGCAGTTGGCCCAAAAGGGCGTATGCGTTTTTTCCTGATTATATCCAGGAAAAAACGCATACGCACTTTATGGGCAACGAAGCAAGCAAGCAATGCAAATGTGCACAACAAAGAAGTCTCACTTCCCACCGGTCAAAAGGGCCATCCTAAAAAATTGTAAAAACCAGAAATGCAGGACAGGCCATGGAGAACAGGGAGCCTTTATACGCTGATGGGCAGTGTGTGAACTGCTGAGAGCCACTCTGGAGAAGTGTATGGTGGTTCCTAAATCATCTAAAAAACAGAGCTACAGAGCATAGGACACTTCCAATCATGGGAGTATATCTAGGGAAGTCTAAAAATCAACAAGACACAAGCACACCACAGTTTAGGGCTACTCTGTTTACAAGAACCTCAACTTCAGTACACCTTAAATATCCCAGGAAAGAGAACAATGGATAAAGAAGATGTGGTACTTATGTACAATGGAATATCTCTTCACCATGAAATCAATGTAATAAGGCTAGTAGAAGGATAAAGAGTGGATTTAGGTCCGATAATACTACTTGAAATAAGTCAAACAGAAAAAGAAACATATCATAAGATATCACTTATAGAGGGAGGGTAAATATGGCTGCACAAGAAATGAATTACAGAACAGAACAGTGTCTCACATTTAGAAAACACACTTATGTCAGCTTAAGGGGAAAGGAGAGGTGGGGTGATGCATAAAACCAGAGTTTGAAATTAGCACAGATACCGTTCAATAAACCAAATAGGTATTAGACAAGATCTACACCTTGCTCAATGAACAGGCCTCAACACACCCTATACACCGCAGAGAAATATATCTGAGGAATAAGAATCTTAAAACCCATGTATTGATATATCTCCATAAGGGAATCAAGTGTGTGCAGAGCGGCACAAACACAGCAGTGAAAAGGAGCTAAACCCCATTATAGAAATAAATTTTAAAAACAAAACGCTGAAACAATGAAAGAGAGAAAAATTCTTACAAAATTCGCTCAGGGGCTGTGATGCAACCTGGATTGACCACATATAAACCCACAGCTGGATAAGACATAAGGCTGGACACTTGGGGCTGACAGGATTGGTGAGCTTTGGTGAGCAACTGCCGAAAGTTTAATGCAATACTTCATGCTACTCAGTCCAAGGGTCCCAACACTCCAGGTTGAAGGGAATCTTCCTACAGCTAAACCATGCTTGGGAAACCCAGCGACTGGTATACCATATGATCGGGAAAGGTTTCTAAAACGCACCTCATTTTTCCTCTCCTGGGGCTCCGGATCGACATTCCAGCCGCTTTACTAACAACATCCCCACATGGAGTCAATGCCTTTAAGTTCTGGTATCGCACAGTCTGCAGTTAGTGAAGAGGATGAATGGGAATAGGGGGAACCAGTGAGAAACTAGCTGTAGCGGTTTCAATGGGCACATGTCACTCTAATATCACATCAGTAAGAAGAATTAACCAAAGGCACAGCAGGTGCCCCAGAAGAAAAATAGGGCTTCAAGGAATCCTTTGGTTATGGGGCAATACCACAAAAATAAGAGCTAAAAAATGGAGCTAAGGGCCACTGCAATTCAAAACCCTGCAGAGTTATAAAGGCCAACTATTTTAAAAAAATATATTGAGGTAAGGCTATGAAGAGGCATTGAAAGCAAGGCAGAATTGCAGGAAACCGATTTCAGGAGGTAGACTGGAATTGCATTGAAAGCATATGAAGAGAGTCAGAAACTCGACAATGATGCACTTGGCCAAAAAGGGCGTATGCGTTTTTTCCTGAATATATTCAGGAAAAAACGCATACGCCCTTTTTGGCCAACCAAGCAAGCTTGCAAAGGAAATCTGCACTACAATGAAGTCTCACTTCCCCCCGGTCAAAAGGGCCATCTGAAAAAAGTGTAAAATCCATAAAGGCACGACAGGCCATGGAGAACTGGGAGCCTTCTTATGCTGATGGGCGGGATGTAAATCGCCAACAGCCACTCTGGAGAAGTGTATGGTGTTTCCTGAAACATCTAAAAAACAAAGCAACAGAGCCTAGGGCACTTCCACTTATGGTCCTATAGCTTAGGGAAATTAAAATCAAAAAGACACAGCCACCCCAAAGTTTGGGACGGCTCTGTTTACAAGAACCTCGTTTACAGTACAAGTTCAATATCGCAGAAAGTGAAAAATGGATAAAGAACTTGTGGTACTTACGTACAATGCAATATCACTCAGCAATGAAATCTATGTCATCAGGCCCGTAGCAGCATAATGAGTGGATGCAGGTATGATGATTCGAACTGAAATAAGTCACACAGAAAAGAAACATCATAAGGTATCACTAATACACAGAATGTGAACTTGGCTACACATGAACTGAATTACAAAACAGAACAGGGTCTCAAGTTTAGAAAACCAACTTATGCTTGCTTAAGGGGGAAGGTGAGTTGGGGTGCTGCATAAAACCAGAGATTGAAATGAGCACAGATAAAGTTCCTTAAGCCAAATATGGAATAGACAAGAGCTACTCCTTGCTCAACGAAATGGACTCAACACCCCATATTAAACGCCTAAGAATGTACCTGACTAGTAAGTATCTTAAAACCTATGGATTGCTATGTCTCCAAAAGAGAATCAAGCGTGTGTACAGGGGCATAAACGCAGCAGTGATAGGATTGGAGAGGTTCGGTGAGCAAATGAAGACCCTTTGAAGTCATATTGCATGGTACCCATTACACGGGTCTCAACTCTCCAGGTTTTAGGTATTCTTCCTTCAGCTAAAACATGCATGTGGAACCCAGAGTATGATCAACCGTGTGATCGGGAGATGTGTTCAAATATGTCTCAGTTTTCCTCCCCTGGTACTCGGGTGCAACATTCCAGACGCTTTACTAACACTCTCCCCACTTGGAGAGTCAGCGCCTTTAACCTCCTGTTTCGCCCAGTTTGCAATTTCTGCGGAAGATGAACAGGAGTAGCGAGAACCAATGAGAGGCTAGCTGGAGGTGTCTGGACGGGCAAATTTAACTCTCATTTCCCACCAGGAAGAGGAATTAACCAAAGGCTCAGCGTTCCATGACGGAACCAGATTAGGGCCCGAAGCCATCATGCGGTGTTGCAGCTAGCTCACAAGAAAGCGAGTTGAACAAAGGAGCTCAGGGGCACTGTAATTCACAAACCTGCAGACTTATAAATGACAGCTATCGTCCAAAAATATACTGAAGTAAGGCTGCCAAGAGGACTTGAAAGCGGGGCAGAATTGCAGGAAACCGATTTCAGGAGGTAGACTGGAATTGCATTGAAAGCATAGGAAAAGAGGCAGAACGTCCACAATGATGCACTTGGCCAAAAAGGGCGTATGCGTTTTTTCCTGAATATATTCAGGAAAAAACGCATACGCCCTTTTTGGCCAACCAAGCAAGCTTGCAAAGGAAATCTGCACTACAATGAAGTCTCACTTCCCCCAGGTCAAAAGGGCCATCTGAAAAAAGTGTAAAATCCAGAAAGGCAGGACAGGCCATGGAGAACTGGGAGCCTTGTTATGCTGAAGGGCGGGATGTAAATTGCGAACAACCACTCGGGAGAAGTGTATGGTGTTTCCTGAAACATCTAAAAAACAAAGCAACAGAGCCTAGGGCACTTCCACTTATGGTCCTATAGCTTAGGGAATTTAAAATCAAAAAGACACAGCCACCCCAAAGTTTGGAACGGCTCTGTTTACAAGAACCTCGTTTAAAACACAAGTTCAACATCGCAGAAAGTGAAAAATGGATAAAAAAGTTCTGGTATTTACTTACAAAGCAATATCACTCAGCAATGAAATCTGTGTCATCAGGCCCTTAGCAGCACAATGAGTGGATTCAGGTATGATGATTCTAACTGAAATAAGTCACACAGAAAAAGAAACATCATAAGATATCAGTAATACACGGAATGGAAACTTGGCTACACAGGAACTGAATTACAGAACAGAACAGGGTCTCAAATTTAGAAAACCAACTTATGCTTGCTTAAGGGGAAAGGTGAGTTGGGGTGCTGCATAAAACCAGAGATTGAAATGAGCACAGATAAAGTTCCTTAAGCCAAATATGGAATAGACAAGAGCTACTCCTTGCTCAACGAAATGGACTCAACACCGCATATTAAACGCCTAAGAATGTACCTGACTAGTAAGTATCTTAAAAGCTATGGATTGCTATGTCTCCGAAACAGAATCAAGCATGTGTACAGGGGCATAAACGCAGCAGTGATAGGACTGGAGAGGTTCGGTGAGCAAATGAAGACCCTTTGAAGTCATATTGCATGGTACCCATTCCACGGGTTTCAACTACCCAGGTTTTAGGTATTCTTCCTTCAGCTAAAACATGCATGAGGAACCCAAGTATGATCAACCATGTGATCGGGAGACGTGTTCAAATATGTCTCAGTTTTCCTCCCCTGGTACTCGGGTGCAACATTCCAGACGCTTTACTAACACTCTCCCCACTTGGAAAGTCAGCGCCTTTAACCTCCTGTTTGGCCCAGTTTGCAATTTCTGCGGAAGATGAACAGGAATAGCGAGAACCAATGAGAGGCTAGCTGGAGGTGTCTGGACGGGCAAATTTAACTCTCATTTCCCACCAGGAAGAGGAAATAACCAAAGGCTCAGCGTGCCGTGCCGGAACCAGATTAGGGCCTGAAGACATCCTGCGGTGTTGCGGCCAGCTCAAAAGAAAGCGAGTTGAAGAAAGGAGCTCAGGGGCACTGTAATTCACAAACCTGCAGAGTTATAAATGACAGCTATCGTCCAAAAATAGACTGAAGTAAGGCTGCCCAGAGGACTTGAAAGCGGGGCAGAATTGCAGGAAACCGATTTCAGGAGGTAGACTGGAATTGCATTGAAAGCATAGGAAAAGAGGCAGAACGTCCACAATGATGCACTTGGCCAAAAAGGGCGTATGCGTTTTTTCCTGAATATATTCAGGAAAAAACGCATACGCCCTTTTTGGCCAACCAAGCAAGCTTGCAAAGGAAATCTGCACTACAATGAAGTCTCACTTCCCCCCGGTCAAAAGGGCCATCTGAAAAAAGTGTAAAATCCAGAAAGGCAGGACAGGCCATGGAGAACTGGGAGCCTTGTTATGCTGATGGGCGGGATGTAAATTGCCAACAACCACTCGGGAGAAGTGTATGGTGTTTCCTGAAACATCTAAAAAACAAAGCAACAGAACCTAGGGCACTTCCACTTATGGTCCTATAGCTTAGGGAAATTAAAATCAAAAAGACACAGCCACCCCAAAGTTTGGAACGGCTCTGTTTACAAGAACCTCGTTTACAGTACAAGTTCAACATCGCAGAAAGTGAAAAATGGATAAAGAAGTTGTGGTATTTACTTACAAAGCAATATCACTCAGCAATGAAATCTGTGTCATCAGGCCCTTAGCAGCACAATGAGTGGATTCAGGTATGATGATTCTAACTGAAATAAGTCACGCAGAAAAAGAAACATCATAAGATATCAGTAATACACGGAATGTAAACTTGGCTACACAGGAACTGAATTACAGAACAGAACAGGGTCTCAAATTTAGAAAACCAACTTATGCTTGCTTAAGGGTAAAGGTGAGTTGGGGTGCTGCATAAAACCAGAGATTGAAATGAGCACAGATAAAGTTCCTTAAGTCAAATATGGAATAGACAAGAGCTACTCCTTGCTCAACGAAATGGACTCAACACCGCATATTAAACGCCTAAGAATGTACCTGACTAGTAAGTATCTTAAAACCTATGGATCGCTATGTCTCCGAAAGAGAATCAAGCATGTGTACAGGGGCATAAACGCAGCAGTGATAGGATTGGAGAGGTTCGGTGAGCAAATGAAGACCCTTTGAAGTCATATTGCATGGTACCCATTATACGGGTCTTAACTCTCCAGGTTTAAGGTATTCTTCCTTCAGCTAAAACATGCATGTGGAACCCAAGTATGATCAACCATGTGAACGGGAGACGTGTTCAAATATGTCTCAGTTTTCCTCCCCTGGTACTCGGGTGCAACATTCCAGACGCTTTACTAACACTCTCCCCACTTGGAAAGTCAGCGCCTTTAACCTCCTGTTTGGCCCAGTTTGCAATTTCTTGGAAGATGAACAGGAATAGCGAGAACCAATGAGAGACTAGCTGGAGGTGTCTGGACGGGCAAATTTAACTCTCATTTCCCACCAGGAAGAGGAAATAACCAAAGGCTCAGCGTGCCGTGCCGGAACCAGATTAGGGCCTGAAGACATCCTGCGGTGTTGCGGCCAGGTCACAAGAAAGCGAGTTGAAGAAAGGAGCTCAGGGGCACTGTAATTCACAAACCTGCAGAGTTATAAATGACAGCTATCGTCCAAAAATAGACTGAAGTAAGGCTGCCAAGAGGACTTGAAAGCGGGGCAGAATTGCAGGAAACCGATTTCAGGAGGTAGACTGGAATTGCATTGAAAGCATAGGAAAAGAGGCAGAACGTCCACAATGATGCACTTGGCCAAAAAGGGCGTATGCGTTTTTTCCTGAATATATTCAGGAAAAAACGCATACGCCCTTTTTGGCCAACCAAGCAAGCTTGCAAAGGAAATCTGCACTACAATGAAGTCTCACTTCCCCCCGGTCAAAAGGGCCATCTGAAAACAGTGTAAAATCCAGAAAGGCAGGACAGGCCATGGAGAACTGGGAGCCTTGTTATGCTGATGGGCGGGATGTAAATTGCCAACAGACACTTGGGAGAAGTGTATGGTGTTTCCTGAAACATCTAAAAAACAAAGCAACAGAACCTAGGGCACTTCCACTTATGGTCCTATAGCTTAGGGAAATTAAAATCAAAAAGACACAGCCACCCCAAAGTTTGGAACGGCTCTGTTTACAAGAACCTCGTTTACAGTACAAGTTCAACATTGCAGAAAGTGAAAAATGGATAAAGAAGTTGTGGTATTTACTTACAAAGCAATATCACTCAGCAATGAAATCTGTGTCATCAGGCCCTTAGCAGCACAATGAGTGGATTCAGGTATGATGATTCTAACTGAAATAAGTCACACAGAAAAAGAAACATCATAAGATATCAGTAATACACGGAATGTAAACTTGGCTACACAGGAACTGAATTACAGAACAGAACAGGGTCTCAAATTTAGAAAACCAACTTATGCTTGCTTAAGGGGAAAGGTGAGTTGGGGTGCTGCATAAAACCAGAGATTGAAATGAGCACAGATAAAGTTCCTTAAGCCAAATATGGAATAGACAAGAGCTACTCCTTGCTCAACGAAATGGACTCAACACCGCATATTAAACGCCTAAGAATGTACCTGACTAGTAAGTATCTTAAAACCTATGGATTGCTATGTCTCCAAAAGAGAATCAAGCATGTGTACAGGGGCATAAACGCAGCAGTGATAGGATTGGAGAGGTTCGGTGAGCAAATGAAGACCCTTTGAAGTCATATTGCATGGTATCCATTACACGGGTCTTAACTCTCCAGGTTTAAGGTATTCTTCCTTCAGCTAAAACCTGCATGTGGAACCCAGAGTATGATCAACCATGTGAATGGGAGACGTGTTCAAATATGTCTCAGTTTTCCTCCCCTGGTACTCGGGTGCAACATTCCAGACGCTTTACTAACACTCTCCCCACTTGGAGAGCCAGCGCCTTTAACCTCCTGTTTGGCCCAGTTTGCAATTTCTGCGGAAGATGAACAGGAATAGCGAGAAACAATGAGAGGCTAGCTGGAGGTGTCTGGACGGGCAAATTTAACTCTCATTTCCCACCAGGAAGAGGAAATAACCAAAGGCTCAGCGTGCCGTGCCGGAACCAGATTAGGGCCTGAAGCCATCCTGCGGTGTTGCGGCCAGGTCACAAGAAAGCGAGTTGAAGAAAGGAGCTCAGGGGCACTGTAATTCACAAACCTGCAGAGTTATAAATGACAGCTATCGTCCAAAAATAGACTGAAGTAAGGCTGCCAAGAGGACTTGAAAGCGGGGCAGAATTGCAGGAAACCGATTTCAGGAGGTAGACTGGAATTGCATTGAAAGCATAGGAAAAGAGGCAGGACGTCCACAATGATGCACTTGGCCAAAAAGGGCGTATGCGTTTTTTCCTGAATATATTCAGGAAAAAACGCATACGCCCTTTTTGGCCAACCAAGCAAGCTTGCAAAGGAAATCTGCACTACAATGAAGTCTCACTTCCCCCCGGTCAAAAGGGCCATCTGAAAACAGTGTAAAATCCAGAAAGGCAGGACAGGCCATGGAGAACTGGGAGCCTTGTTATGCTGATGGGCGGGATGTAAATTGCCAACAGACACTTGGGAGAAGTGTATGGTGTTTCCTGAAACATCTAAAAAACAAAGTAACAGAGCCTAGGGCACTGCCACTTATGGTCCTATAGCTTAGGGAAATTAAAATAAAAAAGACACAGCCACCCCAAAGTTTGGGACGCCTGTGTTTACAAGAACCTCGTTTACAGTACAAGTTCAATATCACAGAAAGTGAAAAATGGATAAAGAAGTTGTGGTATTTACTTACAAAGCAATATCACTCAGCAATGAAATCTATGTCATCAGGCCCTTAGCAGAACAATGAGTGGATTCAGGTATGATGATTCTAACTGAAATAAGTCACACAGAAAAAGAAACATCATAAGATATCAGTAATACACGGAATGTAAACTTGGCTACACAGGAACTGAATTACAGAACAGAACGGGGTCTCAAATTTAGAAAAACAACTTATGCTTGCTTAAGGGGAAAGGTGAGTTGGGGTGCTGCATAAAACCAGAGATTGAAATGAGCACAGATAAAGTTCCTTAAGCCAAATATGGAATAGACAAGAGCTACTCCTTGCTCAACGAAATGGACTCAACACCCCATATTAAACGCCTAAGAATGTACCTGACTAGTAAGTATCTTAAAACCTATGGATTGCTATGTCTCCAAAAGAGAATCAAGCGTGTGTACAGGGGCATAAACGCAGCAGTGATAGGATTGGAGAGGTTCGGTGAGCAAATGAAGACCCTTTGAAGTCATATTGCATGGTACCCATTACACGGGTCTCAACTCTCCAGGTTTTAGGTATTCTTCCTTCAGCTAAAACATGCATGTGGAACCCAGAGTATGATCAACCATGTGAACGGGAGACGTGTTCAAATATGTCTCAGTTTTCCTCCCCTGGTACTCGGGTGCAACATTCCAGACGCTTTACTAACACTCTCCCGACTTGGAGAGTCAGTGCCTTTAACCTCCTGTTTGGCCCAGTTTGCAATTTCTGCGGAAGATGAACAGGAATAGCGAGAACCAATGAGAGGCTAGCTGGAGGTGTCTGAACGGGCAAATTTAACTCTCATTTCCCACCAGGAAGAGGAATTAACCAAAGGCTCAGCGTGCCGGGCCGGAACCAGATTAGGGCCTGAAGCCATCCTGCGGTGTTGCGGCCAGGTCACAAGAAAGCGAGTTGAAGAAAGGAGCTCAGGGGCACTGTAATTCACAAACCTGCAGAGTTATAAATGACAGCTATCGTCCAAAAATAGACTGAAGTAAGGCTGCCAAGAGGACTTGAAAGCGGGGCAGAATTGCAGGAAACCGATTTCAGGAGGTAGACTGGAATTGCATTGAAAGCATAGGAAAAGAGGCAGAACGTCCACAATGATGCACTTGGCCAAAAGGGCGTATGCGTTTTTTCCTGAATATATTCAGGAAAAAACGCATACGCCCTTTTTGGCCAACCAAGCAAGCTTGCAAAGGAAATCTGCACTACAATGAAGTCTCACTTCCCCCCGGTCAAAAGGGCCATCTGAAAAAAGTGTAAAACCCAGAAAGGCAGGACAGGCCATGGAGAACTGGGAGCCTTGTTATGCTGATGGGCGGGATGTAAATTGCCAACAGACACTCGGGAGATGTGTATGGTGTTTCCTGAAACATCTAAAAAACAAAGCAACAGAGCCTAGGGCACTTCCACTTATGGTCCTATAGCTTAGGGAAATTAATATCAAAAAGACACAGCAACCCCAAAATTTGGGATGGCTCTTTTTACAGAAATCTCTTCTATGGCACAAGTTAAATATCCCAGAGAGCAAATAATGGATAAAGAAGTTGCGGTACTTATGTACAACAGAATACCACTCAGCAATGAAATCTATGTCACCAGGCCCGTACCAGCATAATGAGTGCATTGAGGGATGATGATTCTAAGTGAAATAAGTCACACAGAAAAAGAAACATCATAAGGTATCACTAATACACGGAATGTGAACTTGGCTACACAAGAACTGAATTACAAAACAGAACAGGGTCTCAAGTTTAGAAAACCAACTTATGCCTGCGTAAGGGGGAAGGTGAGTTGGGGTGCTGCATAAAAGCAGAGTTTGAAATTAGCACAGATACCGTTCCATAAGCCAAATATGGAATAGACAAGAGCTACCCCTTGCTCAACGAAATGGATTCAACAATGAGGTATCACCTCACACCTGGTAGAATAGGCATCATTGAAAATCTACAAACAAAAAATGCTGGAAAGGGTGTGGAGAAAAGGAACCCTCTTCCACTATTGTTGGGAATATAAATTGATACAGTCATTATGGAGAACAATATGGAATTTCTTAAGAAACTAACAATAGAATTACCATATGATACAGCAATCCCAGTACTGGACATATACCCAGACAAAACCATAAATCAAAAAGAGTCATTCACCGCAATGTTCATTGCATCACTATTTACAATATCGAGGTAATGGAAGCAACCTAAATGCCCACAGACAGACGAATGCATAAAGCTGTGGTACATATATAAAATGGAATATTACTAAGCCATGAAAAGGAATGAAATTGGGTCATTTGTAGAGACGTCGATGGATCTAGAGACTGTCATACAGAGTGAAGTAAGTCAGAAAGAGAAAAACAAATCTTGTATATTCATGCATATATGTGGAACCTAGAAAAACTGTACAGATTAACCATTTTGCAAGGCATAAATAGAGCAACAGATGTAGACAACAAACGTATGGACAACAAGGGGGGAAAGCTGTTGGGGGGGTGGTGGTGGGAGGAGTTGAGAGACTGGGATTGGCATGTATACATTTATATGTATAAAATAGATAACCAATAAGAACCTGCTGTATAAAAATATAAAATAAAATTCAAAATTAAAAAGAAGTAAAATTTAAAAAATAAAACAGAAAAAACAATTATTCCCTGCACATACATGTATTTATATGAATAAATTATTTCCATGCTTATATCTGTAAATACAAAAAAGAGGAATAAAATCTACCTTGAACCAAAAACGAAAAAGAGAAAAAAAACACAGAACCCACCAGTTACACAGAGGAAAACCGTATCAGGGCACTTGCTCCAGTTGTAAACAATTCTGAAGTTGGTCAGTGGTGGGGAATCGTCTCCCATTCAGCCAGCAGCCCCCACGCAACAAGCGTCCTCATTGCAAAGCTGGGGCACCGTGCCGAGGCATCTGTGAGTAAACGTGAGCTGAGCCCCAGGCCAGTTGCTGCTGAACTATTCCCACCCGTCCCAGGTAAAACACCTGAATATATACAAGGACTTGAAAGCCTAGAGGAAGGGCCATAGAGCCACACGAGTGACAGCATGCCGGCCGACTTGGTGCCTGCAGGCCAGCCAGGATGGTCCTGGCCCTGGGTGCTCTTCTGGAAGATTTCCATTTCCCTGCCTGAGATACCCGTCCTGTCCCTGCCCCCACTGCTTTTTTCCTTCCTCACCTCTGCCCAGGGAGAAATTCCAGCAGCAGGTATGGGTGACACATCCTCTTCTTTAGCAGGTGGCAGCCTGGCAACTGCTGCAGAAAGTCCAGCAGAGCCCCACTCACACTGGGCCACCCACAAAGCCGTGGCCTCTCACTCCCTCCCACCAGCCCAGCCCCGAGACTGCTGACAGGGCAGAGAAAATGGCGTCAGGCACGGCTGCAGGGGCTCTTGCTGCCTGGAGTGGTATTTATATTGATCTCAACCCAGGCACACCTGGGGAGGGCTGGCCGGCACGGTAAGGCTGCCCAGGTCAGCCAATCATCACCCCTCAGGGGCTCACAGTTGCAGAAAATGGAACTTGCTGAACCGGCCAGGTCCAAGGAACAGGTGTGGGCTCCTGAGAGTCAGGATAGACAAGGGGCTGCAGCTTTGGCTTGTTTTCTAATCATTTTATCTGGCCCATGAGTGGGAGACAACTTCAAGAAAACCCTCTCCTAATGAGAGGAACCCAGGAGTCAGGGAGAGGAGGGGTGGGTGGTGGTTGGAGACAGAGGCCTGGTGCCCCGGGTGCAGTGGAAGTCTCTGGAAGACCAGGTGGAGGGAGGCCTCACGGAGTGATGCCCAGGGTCACAGACCTGTCGCAGCTGCTGTTTGTTAGTTCAAGTCCTGCTCTGAGGTGCTCTGTGTCAGCTCTGAGCGACAGGTGAGCTGGGGGTGCTCTGCAATGAGGGCTATGTGCACGGTTCCTGTGTGCCCAGCCCTGCCACGGTACCTGCAAGGGTAGCTCTGTATCCTGGGAGGGGCCTGCCCCGTGGGCTGGGGTGGGGGTGGGGTACCTGCCCAGGTGAGCTCCATATTCTGGGATTGGTCTGACCACGAGAGCCCCATGGGCTGCTGGGGACCTGGTAAAGGATGTCAGGACAGTCAGTGAAGCCACCGAGGATATACCTCCAGTTGCTCCTAATTCCTACACCCTGCTGGTCATTCTACCAACCACCAGGACATGGTATTCTGTATTAGTCTTCAATGATGCCTTCTTTTGTATTCCATTAGTCCCAGAGTCACAAGAAATTTTGGCTTGTGAGTGGCAGGACTCAACATACAACTAAAACAATACTTCCGGGCCGTCTGGCCCCAAGGGTGCAAAAATTCCCACACCATCTTTGGGGAAAGCTTAGCTAAAGACCTAAAAGTTCTACCTCTGGAAAAGGAAACCCTCCTTCAATATGCAGACGACATTCTGATCACCAGCCCTACTAAGGAGGCCTCTGAACTACCAAGCCAATAAAGGATAGAAGTTGTCCAAGAAAAAGCTCAAATATCACAGACTGCGGTGACCTGCCTGGGCTTCATTCTCACAGAAGGTCAGAGAAGCCCATCCCAGGAAAGGGAAGAAACCATTTTCAGCCTTACCCCTTTCTAAAACTAGAAGACAGCTTAGGGGTTCCTGGGGAGGCCAGGGTTTGCTGCTTCTGGATCCCTAGCTACAGTCTACTAGCTGGGCCTCTATATGAAACACTGAAAGGAAAAGATGATGATCCTTTTGAATAGAATCCAGAAGTGGCCTTTCAAGAATGGAAAGAGCAGTCAATTCAGACCCTTGCCCTGGAACTCCCTAATTTAGCTAAACCCTTTGACCTTTACATTCCCGGTGAAAGGTGAATCGCCATTGGAGAATTAGTGCAAAAACTGGGACCACTTGAAATGGAACAATGCAAGAATGCCATCCAGGTAGGATAAACTACGGTCACTAAGGGGCTTGGCCCACTGCCACATCTGGCCAAGATACTGGCGGTATCTAAAAACCTGGAAATCAGCAGCCCAAAAGGCCACCTCCCTCCTAAGGGAAAAGGACCCCACGTGGTGATCCTAACCACGAACCATGCCCTGAAGTTGCAGGGTTCGCTCCGTGGGCACACCGACCTCGAGTGAGGAGGCCCTCCAACTCCAACATCCAGAGAGATAACCGGGGGCAACAGGGCACCATGACGACTCGTGTGAACATCACTTGACCTGGAGTTTCTCTCATAAAACAACAAGAGTGTGTCCCAAAAGAGTAGACTACTGCTTGCAGGACTTACTGCACCCAGAGGGGAGCTAATAATCTTGGCGGGGGAACAGTATACCACACTGTCACCATAGAAAAGCCTACAGACACCGTGATGATGGTGGCCAATAAGACCGGCTGGACTCCTGTTTACTTCAAAAGGCTGTTGACTCAGTAGCCATCATGGTCCTTGATCACCACTGACCCTGGACTGTCTGGGAGTTGAGCGGGCAGGGCTCTGACACCTGGTGCTGTTTGTACGTTAATTCAGGGGCCTAACTGAAGAAAGCGCAGACTACTGCTCAGAGCATCTAGGCTGGCAGAGACGGTCAGCCTAAGGTGGCCGAACAAATGTGGGGCGGGGTGAAACCGGCCCCCACAGCGTCTCTGCACATCTCTTTCCTGGACCCTTAAAGGTCATTAGAATCTATAACACTTCCAATGCTGGTGCTCAGGTGGACGAGCAGGGAGGCAGGGGTCCTGGGGACAATCAACGTCACCGGGAGGCTGCTGGGGAGAAGCTCTGACCCTCGCCCCAGGGTATGAGGGCTCCCAACTCAGCACTCAGCAGTTACAGAAGAAGGGTCTGCACCCTCAGCACTCCAAGAATGAGGAACGGGACAAAAGGCAGAGGAGGGGTTTGTCCCCAGCAAAGCCCATTAAAAATCCCTGGGAGATAAAAATAGAATCTGGGCAATAAAGTCAAGTCTAACCTTTTTTATCCTTTGTGCTTTGTCTAATTTCACGTGCTCCTAGGGTCCCGCATGCAGAGGTTCCACACCCGGCACTTCAGACCAGATTTCCTAGTGCAGAATGGCTGGGTCGACACCTCAGCTCCTGGGGCCCAGTGCAGACTCCACGATATAGAGCCTGAGCTACAGCCAACCCGGCCCTCGAGAGCTCCGCCGCCTCCCTCCCTCCCGCTGACTCTGACAGGATCTCTACACAGCAGCCCAGCCCACAGCCCACGGGGTAGTGCATGCTCTCACCTCTCCATTCTCTGATCAAAATATAAAGTTTCCTTTGCTTGTGAACCAAACTCAGTCTCGATCTGTTGGCCCCAATGACACTGGGCAGGGGGACACTTGTTGGGGTCCACTCTGGAGGATCAGTAACAGAAATTGAGACTATTGTAACCTCAATGAACAGATGTGTGAGCCAAACTGTAGTTAACATAGAACAGTGTATAAGGCTCGGGTAAAATAAGATGTTTTTAACACTTCCATTTGATATTTCCATCACTTTTTATAAGCAAGTTCAGTGAAAAGGTTTGTCTTATTTGTCAGGTCAATATTAGAGAAACGAAGTGATTTCTTTCCAAGGATGTACAGCTAATAATCTTGGTTAAACCTTCAATCTTGTTTTAAATGCTTTTCCATTGAAAATGATACCTCTCTTTCAGCTCCCCCATTTCTGAGAAGTATAAAATCTTATAATTTATTATTACCAAAGGGGAAAGGTGGGAGGAGGGATAAATTAACAGTTTGGAATGAACACATACACACTGCTATGTATAAAATAGATCATCAACAAGGAACTACTGTATAGCACAGGGAACTACACTCAACATTTTGCAATAACCTATAAGGGGAAATAATCTGAAAAAGAATAGATATTTTTATTGACATCATCTATCAATGACAGTTAAAGTGTAGCCTAAGGGAAGCTGGTGGTGAGTGCTTCTGACCCTGAAGACTTCAATCATCTAAAGTTTGGACTCTGCCTACTTCCCAAGGCCCTTAATGAACATATGTGTAGCCGTAGCTTAAAAACTTCCCCAGTTTGGGTTTCGGGGAGACACTGATTTTGAAAAAGCCCTGGTGTTCTCCTTACATGAATGGGACTCTTCCTACTGCTAAAACATGTCTGTCACACCCAGAGGATGGTATACCGTCTGATCGGGAAGAGTTTGGAAAAGGCATCTCATCTCCTCATCTCCTGGTGCTCGGGTTCACCCCTCCAGCGTCTTTACTAACAGTCTCCCCACTTGGAGATGTCAGCACTGTCAACATCCTGTTGCGTACAGTTTGGAATTTGTCCAGAGGATGAAGCGGAAGGATGAGGAACAATGAGAGACAAGTCCTAGGTGTTCAGACAGGCACATGTCACTCTAATTTCCAATCAGGAAGACGAATTGACCAAAGGCTAGGGTTGCCCATGGAAACAGTATAGGGCTTGAGGAAATCCCGCTGCTTTGTGGCCAGTTCCCATAAACACGAGTTGAACAATGGAACTCAGGGGCAGTAAAATTCACAAAACTGCAGAGTTGAAAATATCCATCACTGAAAAATGTCTTGAGGAAAGTCAGAGAAAAGGACTTGTAAGCAAGGGAGAATGGCAGGAAAGGGATTTGAGGAGGTAGAAAGGACTCGCCATTAAGCACAAGAAAAGGAGCTGAACATTGCCAACATTGCAGTTGGCCAAAAAGGGTGTATGCGTTCTTTTCTGTATATATTCAAGAAAAGGGCATACACTTTTTTAGCCAACCAAACAGGTGGGCACTGGAAGTCAATACTACAAAAGATATCACTTCGCATCAGTCAGAAGAGCCATCCTCATAAAGCGTAAACAACAGAAATGCAGGACAGGGCAACGAGAAGAGGGAGCCCTGTGAGACTTATAGTGGAAATGTATATTGCCAACGGCCATTCTGGAGAAGTGTATTGTGTTTACTAAAGCATCTAAAAAATGAGCTACAGAGCATAGGGCACTTGCACTCATGGGCGTATATCTTGGGAAAAACAAAAATCGAGAGGACACAGGCACCCCAATGTTTACCCCCTCTCTGTTTAAAAGATCCTCGACTAGGATATAACTTAAATGTCTCTGGAGGGAAAAAATGGATAGAGATGTGGTACTTAGGTAGAGTGGAATATTATTCAGCCTCGAAATCAATGAAATATGGCCAGTTGTAACAACTCCGGAGGAGTTACGTATGATCATTCTAAGTGACAGAATTCAAAAAGAAAAAGACACATATCATAAGATATCACTTAAAGGTGGAATCCAAAATGGCTACACATGAAATAAATTACAAAACAAAAACATAGTCAAATATGTAGAAAACACGCATAAGGCTGCTAAACGGGAAAGGTGGGGAGGGGTGAGGCATCATCCAGGAGGTTGAAATTAGCAAAGATACCATTCCAAATACCAAACTGATAATCAACAAGGCCTACACGGTAGCTAAAAGAACTGCACTCAGCACACTCAAGTCACCGGAAAAGAATATATACGACTGGTAAGAATCTGAAAAAGAATTTATTGATGTCTCTCTGTACGCGAATCAAGTGGATGTACAGCAGCAAGAAACAGAGCTTTGAAAATCAGCTGTAACCAATATAGTAATAAATTGAAAAAAATAAACGACAGAGAGACAGAGAAAACCTCTTACAACTTTTCCTCAGGGACGGTGATGCAACATGGATTGAACACATCTAGACCCACAGCAGGATGAGACATAAGGCTGGAAACTGTTTGCGCTAAGAGAAATGTGAGGTTGGGTGAGGAAATGCACACCCTTTAAAGTAATACTACCTGGTACCCATTCAATGGGTCCCAAATCTGCAGGTTCAAGGGATCTTCCTACAGCTAAAACATGCATGGAAAACCCAGAGGACTGTACACCATGTGATCGGGAGATGTGTCTAAAATGCACCTCATTTATCCTCTCCTGGTGCTCCTGTTCACCATTCCAGCCACGCTACTTAGAATCTCCCCACTTGGAGAATCAGCACATTTAAACTTCTGTTTCACACATTTTGCAAATTGTGAGGAGGATGAACGGGAAGAGGGGGAACCAATGAGAGAAGAGTTGTAGGGGTTTGGACGGGCACATATCACTCTAATTTCCCATTAAGAATAAGAATTAAAGAAAGGCTCAGCCTGCCTCGCCGGAGCCAAAATAGGGCCTGAAGCAATCCTGCGGGTTTGAGGCCAGCTCACAAAAGAGCAACTTAAAAAATGGAGCTCAGGGTCACTGCAATTCACAAACCTGCAGAGTTATAAATGAAAACTAACGTCCAAAAATATGTTGAGGTAAGGCAAAGAAGAGGATCTGAATGCAAGACAGAATTGCAAGAAACAGATTTCAAGAGATAGATTGGACTCGTCTTTAACGCACATGAAAAGCGGCAGAATTTCGACAATGATGCAGTTGGCCCAAAAGGGCGTATGCGTTTTTTCCTGATTATATCCAGGAAAAAACGCATACGCACTTTATGGGCAACGAAGCAAGCAAGCAATGCAAATGTGCACAACAAAGAAGTCTCACTTCCCACCGGTCAAAAGGGCCATCCTAAAAAATTGTAAAAACCAGAAATGCAGGACAGGCCATGGAGAACAGGGAGCCTTTATACGCTGATGGGCAGTGTGTGAACTGCTGAGAGCCACTCTGGAGAAGTGTATGGTGGTTCCTAAATCATCTAAAAAACAGAGCTACAGAGCATAGGACACTTCCAATCATGGGAGTATATCTAGGGAAGTCTAAAAATCAACAAGACACAAGCACACCACAGTTTAGGGCTACTCTGTTTACAAGAACCTCAACTTCAGTACACCTTAAATATCCCAGGAAAGAGAACAATGGATAAAGAAGATGTGGTACTTATGTACAATGGAATATCTCTTCACCATGAAATCAATGTAATAAGGCTAGTAGAAGGATAAAGAGTGGATTTAGGTCCGATAATACTACTTGAAATAAGTCAAACAGAAAAAGAAACATATCATAAGATATCACTTATAGAGGGAGGGTAAATATGGCTGCACAAGAAATGAATTACAGAACAGAACAGTGTCTCACATTTAGAAAACACACTTATGTCA
This sequence comes from Delphinus delphis, assembly GCF_949987515.2. Taxonomy (NCBI): domain Eukaryota; kingdom Metazoa; phylum Chordata; class Mammalia; order Artiodactyla; family Delphinidae; genus Delphinus; species Delphinus delphis. The sequence goes on along the minus strand of NW_027192682.1, from coordinate 114,718 downwards.
GCTTAAGGGGAAAGGAGAGGTGGGGTGATGCATAAAACCAGAGTTTGAAATTAGCACAGATACCGTTCAATAAACCAAATAGGTATTAGACAAGATCTACACCTTGCTCAATGAACAGGCCTCAACACACCCTATACACCGCAGAGAAATATATCTGAGGAATAAGAATCTTAAAACCCATGTATTGATATATCTCCATAAGGGAATCAAGTGTGTGCAGAGCGGCACAAACACAGCAGTGAAAAGGAGCTAAACCCCATTATAGAAATAAATTTTAAAAACAAAACGCTGAAACAATGAAAGAGAGAAAAATTCTTACAAAATTCGCTCAGGGGCTGTGATGCAACCTGGATTGACCACATATAAACCCACAGCTGGATAAGACATAAGGCTGGACACTTGGGGCTGACAGGATTGGTGAGCTTTGGTGAGCAACTGCCGAAAGTTTAATGCAATACTTCATGCTACTCAGTCCAAGGGTCCCAACACTCCAGGTTGAAGGGAATCTTCCTACAGCTAAACCATGCTTGGGAAACCCAGCGACTGGTATACCATATGATCGGGAAAGGTTTCTAAAACGCACCTCATTTTTCCTCTCCTGGGGCTCCGGATCGACATTCCAGCCGCTTTACTAACAACATCCCCACATGGAGTCAATGCCTTTAAGTTCTGGTATCGCACAGTCTGCAGTTAGTGAAGAGGATGAATGGGAATAGGGGGAACCAGTGAGAAACTAGCTGTAGCGGTTTCAATGGGCACATGTCACTCTAATATCACATCAGTAAGAAGAATTAACCAAAGGCACAGCAGGTGCCCCAGAAGAAAAATAGGGCTTCAAGGAATCCTTTGGTTATGGGGCAATACCACAAAAATAAGAGCTAAAAAATGGAGCTAAGGGCCACTGCAATTCAAAACCCTGCAGAGTTATAAAGGCCAACTATTTTTAAAAAATATATTGAGGTAAGGCTATGAAGAGGCATTGAAAGCAAGGCAGAATTGCAGGAAACCGATTTCAGGAGGTAGACTGGAATTGCATTGAAAGCATATGAAGAGAGTCAGAAACTCGACAATGATGCACTTGGCCAAAAAGGGCGTATGCGTTTTTTCCTGAATATATTCAGGAAAAAACGCATACGCCCTTTTTGGCCAACCAAGCAAGCTTGCAAAGGAAATCTGCACTACAATGAAGTCTCACTTCCCCCCGGTCAAAAGGGCCATCTGAAAAAAGTGTAAAATCCATAAAGGCACGACAGGCCATGGAGAACTGGGAGCCTTCTTATGCTGATGGGCGGGATGTAAATTGCCAACAGCCACTCTGGAGAAGTGTATGGTGTTTCCTGAAACATCTAAAAAACAAAGCAACAGAGCCTAGGGCACTTCCACTTATGGTCCTATAGCTTAGGGAAATTAAAATCAAAAAGACACAGCCACCCCAAAGTTTGGGACGGCTCTGTTTACAACAACCTCGTTTACAGTACAAGTTCAATATCGCAGAAAGTGAAAAATGGATAAAGAACTTGTGGTACTTACGTACAATGCAATATCACTCAGCAATGAAATCTATGTCATCAGGCCCGTAGCAGCATAATGAGTGGATGCAGGTATGATGATTCGAACTGAAATAAGTCACACAGAAAAGAAACATCATAAGGTATCACTAATACACAGAATGTGAACTTGGCTACACATGAACTGAATTACAAAACAGAACAGGGTCTCAAGTTTAGAAAACCAACTTATGCTTGCTTAAGGGGGAAGGTGAGTTGGGGTGCTGCATAAAACCAGAGATTGAAATGAGCACAGATAAAGTTCCTTAAGCCAAATATGGAATAGACAAGAGCTACTCCTTGCTCAACGAAATGGACTCAACACCCCATATTAAACGCCTAAGAATGTACCTGACTAGTAAGTATCTTAAAACCTATGGATTGCTATGTCTCCAAAAGAGAATCAAGCGTGTGTACAGGGGCATAAACGCAGCAGTGATAGGATTGGAGAGGTTCGGTGAGCAAATGAAGACCCTTTGAAGTCATATTGCATGGTACCCATTACACGGGTCTCAACTCTCCAGGTTTTAGGTATTCTTCCTTCAGCTAAAACATGCATGTGGAACCCAGAGTATGATCAACCGTGTGATCGGGAGATGTGTTCAAATATGTCTCAGTTTTCCTCCCCTGGTACTCGGGTGCAACATTCCAGACGCTTTACTAACACTCTCCCCACTTGGAGAGTCAGCGCCTTTAACCTCCTGTTTCGCCCAGTTTGCAATTTCTGCGGAAGATGAACAGGAGTAGCGAGAACCAATGAGAGGCTAGCTGGAGGTGTCTGGACGGGCAAATTTAACTCTCATTTCCCACCAGGAAGAGGAATTAACCAAAGGCTCAGCGTTCCATGACGGAACCAGATTAGGGCCCGAAGCCATCATGCGGTGTTGCAGCTAGCTCACAAGAAAGCGAGTTGAACAAAGGAGCTCAGGGGCACTGTAATTCACAAACCTGCAGACTTATAAATGACAGCTATCGTCCAAAAATATACTGAAGTAAGGCTGCCAAGAGGACTTGAAAGCGGGGCAGAATTGCAGGAAACCGATTTCAGGAGGTAGACTGGAATTGCATTGAAAGCATAGGAAAAGAGGCAGAACGTCCACAATGATGCACTTGGCCAAAAAGGGCGTATGAGTTTTTTCCTGAATATATTCAGGAAAAAACGCATACGCCCTTTTTGGCCAACCAAGCAAGCTTGCAAAGGAAATCTGCACTACAATGAAGTCTCACTTCCCCCAGGTCAAAAGGGCCATCTGAAAAAAGTGTAAAATCCAGAAAGGCAGGACAGGCCATGGAGAACTGGGAGCCTTGTTATGCTGAAGGGCGGGATGTAAATTGCGAACAACCACTCGGGAGAAGTGTATGGTGTTTCCTGAAACATCTAAAAAACAAAGCAACAGAGCCTAGGGCACTTCCACTTATGGTCCTATAGCTTAGGGAATTTAAAATCAAAAAGACACAGCCACCCCAAAGTTTGGAACGGCTCTGTTTACAAGAACCTCGTTTAAAACACAAGTTCAACATCGCAGAAAGTGAAAAATGGATAAAAAAGTTCTGGTATTTACTTACAAAGCAATATCACTCAGCAATGAAATCTGTGTCATCAGGCCCTTAGCAGCACAATGAGTGGATTCAGGTATGATGATTCTAACTGAAATAAGTCACACAGAAAAAGAAACATCATAAGATATCAGTAATACACGGAATGGAAACTTGGCTACACAGGAACTGAATTACAGAACAGAACAGGGTCTCAAATTTAGAAAACCAACTTATGCTTGCTTAAGGGGAAAGGTGAGTTGGGGTGCTGCATAAAACCAGAGATTGAAATGAGCACAGATAAAGTTCCTTAAGCCAAATATGGAATAGACAAGAGCTACTCCTTGCTCAACGAAATGGACTCAACACCGCATATTAAACGCCTAAGAATGTACCTGACTAGTAAGTATCTTAAAAGCTATGGATTGCTATGTCTCCGAAACAGAATCAAGCATGTGTACAGGGGCATAAACGCAGCAGTGATAGGACTGGAGAGGTTCGGTGAGCAAATGAAGACCCTTTGAAGTCATATTGCATGGTACCCATTCCACGGGTTTCAACTACCCAGGTTTTAGGTATTCTTCCTTCAGCTAAAACATGCATGAGGAACCCAAGTATGATCAACCATGTGATCGGGAGACGTGTTCAAATATGTCTCAGTTTTCCTCCCCTGGTACTCGGGTGCAACATTCCAGACGCTTTACTAACACTCTCCCCACTTGGAAAGTCAGCGCCTTTAACCTCCTGTTTGGCCCAGTTTGCAATTTCTGCGGAAGATGAACAGGAATAGCGAGAACCAATGAGAGGCTAGCTGGAGGTGTCTGGACGGGCAAATTTAACTCTCATTTCCCACCAGGAAGAGGAAATAACCAAAGGCTCAGCGTGCCGTGCCGGAACCAGATTAGGGCCTGAAGACATCCTGCGGTGTTGCGGCCAGCTCAAAAGAAAGCGAGTTGAAGAAAGGAGCTCAGGGGCACTGTAATTCACAAACCTGCAGAGTTATAAATGACAGCTATCGTCCAAAAATAGACTGAAGTAAGGCTGCCCAGAGGACTTGAAAGCGGGGCAGAATTGCAGGAAACCGATTTCAGGAGGTAGACTGGAATTGCATTGAAAGCATAGGAAAAGAGGCAGAACGTCCACAATGATGCACTTGGCCAAAAAGGGCGTATGCGTTTTTTCCTGAATATATTCAGGAAAAAACGCATACGCCCTTTTTGGCCAACCAAGCAAGCTTGCAAAGGAAATCTGCACTACAATGAAGTCTCACTTCCCCCCGGTCAAAAGGGCCATCTGAAAAAAGTGTAAAATCCAGAAAGGCAGGACAGGCCATGGAGAACTGGGAGCCTTGTTATGCTGATGGGCGGGATGTAAATTGCCAACAACCACTCGGGAGAAGTGTATGGTGTTTCCTGAAACATCTAAAAAACAAAGCAACAGAACCTAGGGCACTTCCACTTATGGTCCTATAGCTTAGGGAAATTAAAATCAAAAAGACACAGCCACCCCAAAGTTTGGAACGGCTCTGTTTACAAGAACCTCGTTTACAGTACAAGTTCAACATCGCAGAAAGTGAAAAATGGATAAAGAAGTTGTGGTATTTACTTACAAAGCAATATCACTCAGCAATGAAATCTGTGTCATCAGGCCCTTAGCAGCACAATGAGTGGATTCAGGTATGATGATTCTAACTGAAATAAGTCACGCAGAAAAAGAAACATCATAAGATATCAGTAATACACGGAATGTAAACTTGGCTACACAGGAACTGAATTACAGAACAGAACAGGGTCTCAAATTTAGAAAACCAACTTATGCTTGCTTAAGGGTAAAGGTGAGTTGGGGTGCTGCATAAAACCAGAGATTGAAATGAGCACAGATAAAGTTCCTTAAGTCAAATATGGAATAGACAAGAGCTACTCCTTGCTCAACGAAATGGACTCAACACCGCATATTAAACGCCTAAGAATGTACCTGACTAGTAAGTATCTTAAAACCTATGGATCGCTATGTCTCCGAAAGAGAATCAAGCATGTGTACAGGGGCATAAACGCAGCAGTGATAGGATTGGAGAGGTTCGGTGAGCAAATGAAGACCCTTTGAAGTCATATTGCATGGTACCCATTATACGGGTCTTAACTCTCCAGGTTTAAGGTATTCTTCCTTCAGCTAAAACATGCATGTGGAACCCAAGTATGATCAACCATGTGAACGGGAGACGTGTTCAAATATGTCTCAGTTTTCCTCCCCTGGTACTCGGGTGCAACATTCCAGACGCTTTACTAACACTCTCCCCACTTGGAGAGTCAGCGCCTTTAACCTCCTGTTTGGCCCAGTTTGCAAATTCTGCGGAAGATGAACAGGAATAGCGAGAACCAATGAGAGACTAGCTGGAGGTGTCTGGACGGGCAAATTTAACTCTCATTTCCCACCAGGAAGAGGAAATAACCAAAGGCTCAGCGTGCCGTGCCGGAACCAGATTAGGGCCTGAAGCCATCCTGCGGTGTTGCGGCCAGGTCACAAGAAAGCAAGTTGAAGAAAGGAGCTCAGGGGCACTGTAATTCACAAACCTGCAGAGTTATAAATGACAGCTATCGTCCAAAAATAGACTGAAGTAAGGCTGCCCAGAGGACTTGAAAGCGGGGCAGAATTGCAGGAAACCGATTTCAGGAGGTAGACTCAAATTGCATTGAAAGCATAGGAAAAGAGGCAGAACGTCCACAATGATGCACTTGGCCAAAAAGGGCGTATGCGTTTTTTCCTGAATATATTCAGGAAAAAACGCATACGCCCTTTTTGGCCAACCAAGCAAGCTTGCAAAGGAAATCTGCACTACAATGAAGTCTCACTTCCCCCCGGTCAAAAGGGCCATCTGAAAAAAGTGTAAAATCCAGAAAGGCAGGACAGGCCATGGAGAACTGGGAGCCTTGTTATGCTGATGGGTGGGATGTAAATTGCCAACAACCACTCGGGAGAAGTGTATGGTGTTTCCTGAAACATCTAAAAAACAAAGCAATAGAACCTAGGGCACTTCCACTTATGGTCCTATAGCTTAGGGAAATTAAAATCAAAAAGACACAGCCACCCCAAAGTTTGGGACGGCTCTGTTTACAAGAACCTCGTTTACAGTACAAGTTCAACATCGCAGAAAGTGAAAAATGGATAAAGAAGTTGTGGTATTTACTTACAAAGCAATATCACTCAGCAATGAAATCTGTGTCATCAGGCCCTTAGCAGCACAATGAGTGGATTCAGGTATGATGATTCTAACTGAAATAAGTCACACAGAAAAAGAAACATCATAAGATATCAGTAATACACAGAATGTAAACTTGGCTACACAGGAACTGAATTACAGAACAGAACAGGGTCTCAAATTTAGAAAACCAACTTATGCTTGCTTAAGGGTAAAGGTGAGTTGGGGTGCTGCATAAAACCAGAGATTGAAATGAGCACAGATAAAGTTCCTTAAGCCAAATATGGAATAGACAAGAGCTACTCCTTGCTCAACGAAATGGACTCAACACCCCATATTAAACGCCTAAGAATGTACCTGACTAGTAAGTATCTTAAAACCTATGGATTGCTATGTCTCCAAAAGAGAATCAAGCATGTGTACAGGGGCATAAACGCAGCAGTGATAGGATTGGAGAGGTTCGGTGAGCAAATGAAGACCCTTTGAAGTCATATTGCATGGTACCCATTCCACGGGTTTCAACTACCCAGGTTTAAGGTATTCTTCCTTCAGCTAAAACATGCATGTGGAACCTAGAGTATGATCAACCATGTGATCGGGAGACGTGTTCAAATATGTCTCAGTTTTCGTACCCTGGTACTCGGGTGCAACATTCCAGACACTTTACTAACACTCTCCCGACTTGGAGAGTCAGTCCCTTTAACCTCCTGTTTGGCCCAGTTTGCAATTTCTGCGGAAGATGAACAGGAATAGCGAGAACCAATGAGAGGCTAGCTGGAGGTGTCTGGATGGGCAAATTTAACTCTCATTTCCCACCAGGAAGAGGAATTAACCAAAGGCTCAGCGTGCCGTGCCGGAACCAGATTAGGGCCTGAAGCCATCCTGTGGTGTTGCAGCCAGGTCACAAGAAAGCAAGTTGAAGAAAGGAGCTCAGGGGCACTGTAATTCACAAACCTGCAGAGTTATAAATGACAGCTATCGTCCAAAAATAGACTGAAGTAAGGCTGCCCAGAGGACTTGAAAGCGGGGCAGAATTGCAGGAAACCGATTTCAGGAGGTAGACTGGAATTGCATTGAAAGCATAGGAAAAGAGGCAGAACGTCCACAATGATGCACTTGGCCAAAAAGGGCGTATGCGTTTTTTCCTGAATATATTCAGGAAAAAACGCATACGCCCTTTTTGGCCAACCAAGCAAGCTTGCAAAGGAAATCTGCACTACAATGAAGTCTCACTTCCCCCCAGTCAAAAGGGCCATCTGAAAAAAGTGTAAAATCCAGAAAGGCAGGACAGGCCATGGAGAACTGGGAGCCTTGTTATGCTGATGGGCGGGATGTAAATTGCCAACAGACACTCGGGAGAAGTGTATGGTGTTTCCTGAAACATCTAAAAAACAAAGCAACAGAACCTAGGGCACTTCCACTTATGGTCCTATAGCTTAGGGAAATTAAAATCGAAAAGACACAGCCACCCCAAAGTTTGGAACGGCTCTGTTTACAAGAACCTCGTTTACAGTACAAGTTCAACATCGCAGAAAGTGAAAAATGGATAAAGAAGTTGTGGTATTTACTTACAAAGCAATATCACTCAGCAATGAAATCTGTGTCATCAGGCCCTTAGCAGCACAATGAGTGGATTCAGGTATGATGATTCTAACTGAAATAAGTCACACAGAAAAAGAAATATCATAAGATATCAGTAATACACGGAATGTAAACTTGGCTACACAGGAACTGAATTACAGAACAGAACAGGGTCTCAAATTTAGAAAACCAACTTATGCTTGCTTAAGGGGAAAGGTGAGTTGGGGTGCTGCATAAAACCAGAGATTGAAATGAGCACAGATAAAGTTCCTTAAGCCAAATATGGAATAGACAAGAGCTACTCCTTGCTCAACGAAATGGACTCAACACCGCATATTAAACGCCTAAGAATGTACCTGACTAGTAAGTATCTTAAAACCTATGGATTGCTATGTCTCCGAAAGAGAATCAAGCATGTGTACAGGGGCATAAGCGCAGCAGTGATAGGATTGGAGAGGTTCGGTGAGCAAATGAAGACCCTTTGAAGTCATATTGCATGGTACCCATTCCACGGGTATCAACTACCCAGGTTTAAGGTATTCTTCCTTCAGCTAAAACATGCATGTGGAACCTAGAGTATGATCAACCATGTGATCGGGAGACGTGTTCAAATATGTCTCAGTTTTCCTCCCCTGGTACTCGGGTGCAACATTCCAGACGCTTTACTAACACTCTCCCCACTTGGAAAGTCAGCGCCTTTAACCTCCTGTTTGGCCCAGTTTGCAATTTCTGCGGAAGATGAACAGGAATAGCGAGAACCAATGAGAGGCTAGCTGGAGGTGTCTGGACGGGCAAATTTAACTCTCATTTCCCACCAGGAAGAGGAAATAACCAAAGGCTCAGCGTGCCGTGCCGGAACCAGATTAGGGCCTGAAGACATCCTGCGGTGTTGCGGCCAGCTCAAAAGAAAGCGAGTTGAAGAAAGGAGCTCAGGGGCACTGTAATTCACAAACCTGCAGAGTTATAAATGACAGCTATCGTCCAAAAATAGACTGAAGTAAGGCTGCCCAGAGGACTTGAAAGCGGGGCAGAATTGCAGGAAACCGATTTCAGGAGGTAGACTGGAATTGCATTGAAAGCATAGGAAAAGAGGCAGAACGTCCACAATGATGCACTTGGCCAAAAAGGGCGTATGCGTTTTTTCCTGAATATATTCAGGAAAAAACGCATACGCCCTTTTTGGCCAACCAAGCAAGCTTGCAAAGGAAATCTGCACTACAATGAAGTCTCACTTCCCCCCGGTCAAAAGGGCCATCTGAAAAAAGTGTAAAATCCAGAAAGGCAGGACAGGCCATGGAGAACTGGGAGCCTTGTTATGCTGATGGGCGGGATGTAAATTGCCAACAACCACTCGGGAGAAGTGTATGGTGTTTCCTGAAACATCTAAAAAACAAAGCAACAGAACCTAGGGCACTTCCACTTATGGTCCTATAGCTTAGGGAAATTAAAATCAAAAAGACACAGCCACCCCAAAGTTTGGAACGGCTCTGTTTACAAGAACCTCGTTTACAGTACAAGTTCAACATCGCAGAAAGTGAAAAATGGATAAAGAAGTTGTGGTATTTACTTACAAAGCAATATCACTCAGCAATGAAATCTGTGTCATCAGGCCCTTAGCAGCACAATGAGTGGATTCAGGTATGATGATTCTAACTGAAATAAGTCACGCAGAAAAAGAAACATCATAAGATATCAGTAATACACGGAATGTAAACTTGGCTACACAGGAACTGAATTACAGAACAGAACAGGGTCTCAAATTTAGAAAACCAACTTATGCTTGCTTAAGGGTAAAGGTGAGTTGGGGTGCTGCATAAAACCAGAGATTGAAATGAGCACAGATAAAGTTCCTTAAGTCAAATATGGAATAGACAAGAGCTACTCCTTGCTCAACGAAATGGACTCAACACCGCATATTAAACGCCTAAGAATGTACCTGACTAGTAAGTATCTTAAAACCTATGGATCGCTATGTCTCCGAAAGAGAATCAAGCATGTGTACAGGGGCATAAACGCAGCAGTGATAGGATTGGAGAGGTTCGGTGAGCAAATGAAGACCCTTTGAAGTCATATTGCATGGTACCCATTATACGGGTCTTAACTCTCCAGGTTTAAGGTATTCTTCCTTCAGCTAAAACATGCATGTGGAACCCAAGTATGATCAACCATGTGAACGGGAGACGTGTTCAAATATGTCTCAGTTTTCCTCCCCTGGTACTCGGGTGCAACATTCCAGACGCTTTACTAACACTCTCCCCACTTGGAGAGTCAGCGCCTTTAACCTCCTGTTTGGCCCAGTTTGCAAATTCTGCGGAAGATGAACAGGAATAACGAGAACCAATGAGAGACTAGCTGGAGGTGTCTGGACGGGCAAATTTAACTCTCATTTCCCACCAGGAAGAGGAAATAACCAAAGGCTCAGCGTGCCGTGCCGGAACCAGATTATGGCCTGAAGCCATCCTGCGGTGTTGCGGCCAGGTCACAAGAAAGCAAGTTGAAGAAAGGAGCTCAGGGGCACTGTAATTCACAAACCTGCAGAGTTATAAATGACAGCTATCGTCCAAAAATAGACTGAAGTAAGGCTGCCAAGAGGACTTGAAAGCGGGGCAGAATTGCAGGATACCGATTTCAGGAGGTAGACTGGAATTGCATTGAAAGCATAGGAAAAGAGGCAGAACGTCCACAATGATGCACTTGGCCAAAAAGGGCGTATGCGTTTTTTCCTGAATATATTCAGGAAAAAACGCATACGCCCTTTTTGGCCAACCAAGCAAGCTTGCAAAGGAAATCTGCACTACAATGAAGTCTCACTTCCCCCCGGTCAAAAGGGCCATCTGAAAAAAGTGTAAAATCCAGAAAGGCAGGACAGGCCATGGAGAACTGGGAGCCTTGTTATGCTGATGGGCGGGATGTAAATTGCCAACAACCACTCGGGAGAAGTGTATGGTGTTTCCTGAAACATCTAAAAAACAAAGCAACAGAACCTAGGGCACTTCCACTTATGGTCCTATAGCTTAGGGAAATTAAAATCAAAAAGACACAGCCACCCCAAAGTTTGGAAAGGCTCTGTTTACAAGAACCTCGTTTACAGTACAAGTTCAACATCGCAGAAAGTGAAAAATGGATAAAGAAGTTGTGGTATTTACTTACAAAGCAATATCACTCAGCAATGAAATCTGTGTCATCAGGCCCTTAGCAGCACAATGAGTGGATTCAGGTATGATGATTCTAACTGAACTAAGTCACACAGAAAAAGAAACATCATAAGATATCAGTAATACACAGAATGTAAACTTGGCTACACAGGAAGTGAATTACAGAACAGAACAGGGTCTCAAATTTAGAAAACCAACTTATGCTTGCTTAAGGGTAAAGGTGAGTTGGGGTGCTGCATAAAACCAGAGATTGAAATGAGCACAGATAAAGTTCCTTAAGCCAAATATGGAATAGACAAGAGCTACTCCTTGCTCAACGAAATGGACTCAACACCCCATATTAAACGCCTAAGAATGTACCTGACTAGTAAGTATCTTAAAACCTATGGATTGCTATGTCTCCAAAAGAGAATCAAGCATGTGTACAGGGGCATAAACGCAGCAGTGATAAGATTGGAGAGGTTCGGTGAGCAAATGAAGACCCTTTGAAGTCATATTGCATGGTACCCATTCCACGGGTTTCAACTACCCAGGTTTAAGGTATTCTTCCTTCAGCTAAAACATGCATGTGGAACCTAGAGTATGATCAACCATGTGATCGGGAGACGTGTTCAAATATGTCTCAGTTTTCCTACCCTGGTACTCGGGTGCAACATTCCAGACACTTTACTAACACTCTCCCGACTTGGAGAGTCAGTCCCTTTAACCTCCTGTTTGGCCCAGTTTGCAATTTCTGCGGAAGATGAACAGGAATAGCGAGAACCAATGAGAGGCTAGCTGGAGGTGTCTGGATGGGCAAATTTAACTCTCATTTCCCACCAGGAAGAGGAATTAACCAAAGGCTCAGCGTGCCGTGCCGGAACCAGATTAGGGCCTGAAGCCATCCTGTGGTGTTGCAGCCAGGTCACAAGAAAGCAAGTTGAAGAAAGGAGCGCAGGGGCACTGTAATTCACAAACCTGCAGAGTTATAAATGACAGCTATCGTCCAAAAATAGACTGAAGTAAGGCTGCCAAGAGGACTTGAAAGCGGGGCAGAATTGCAGGAAACCGATTTCAGGAGGTAGACTGGAATTGCATTGAAAGCATAGGAAAAGAGGCAGAACGTCCACAATGATGCACTTGGCCAAAAAGGGCGTATGCGTTTTTTCCTGAATATATTCAGGAAAAAACGCATACGCCCTTTTTGGCCAACCCAGCAAGCTTGCAAAGGAAATCTGCACTACAATGAAGTCTCACTTCCCCCCGGTCAAAAGGGCCATCTGAAAAAAGTGTAAAATCCAGAAAGGCAGGACAGGCCATGGAGAACTGGGAGCCTTGTTATGCTGATGGGCGGGATGTAAATTGCCAACAACCACTCGGGAGAAGTGTATGGTGTTTCCTGAAACATCTAAAAAACAAAGCAACAGAACCTAGGGCACTTCCACTTATGGTCCTATAGCTTAGGGAAATTAAATTCAAAAAGACACAGCCACCCCAAAGTTTGGAAAGGCTCTGTTTACAAGAACCTCGTTTACAGTACAAGTTCAACATCGCAGAAAGTGAAAAATGGATAAAGAAGTTGTGGTATTTACTTACAAAGCAATATCACTCAGCAATGAAATCTGTGTCATCAGGCCCTTAGCAGCACAATGAGTGGATTCAGGTATGATGATTCTAACTGAAATAAGTCACACAGAAAAAGAAACATCATAAGATATCAGTAATACACGGAATGTAAACTTGGCTACACAGGAACTGAATTACAGAACAGAACAGGGTCTCAAATTTAGAAAACCAACTTATGCTTGCTTAAGGGGAAAGGTGAGTTGGGGTGCTGCATAAAACCAGAGATTGAAATGAGCACAGATAAAGTTCCTTAAGCCAAATATGGAATAGACAAGAGCTACTCCTTGCTCAACGAAATGGACTCAACACCGCATATTAAACGCCTAAGAATGTACCTGACTAGTAAGTATCTTAAAACCTATGGATTGCTATGTCTCCGAAAGAGAATGAAGCATGTGTACAGGGGCATAAACGCAGCAGTGATAGGATTGGAGAGGTTCGGTGAGCAAATGAAGACCCTTTGAAGTCATATTGCATGGTACCCATTCCACGGGTTTCAACTACCCAGGTTTTAGGTATTCTTCCTTCAGCTAAAACATGCATGTGGAACCTAGAGTATGATCAACCATGTGATCGGGAGACGTGTTCAAATATGTCTCAGTTTTCGTACCCTGGTACTCGGGTGCAACATTCCAGACACTTTACTAACACTCTCCCGACTTGGAGAGTCAGTCCCTTTAACCTCCTGTTTGGTCCAGTTTGCAATTTCTGCGGAAGATGAACAGGAATAGCGAGAACCAATGAGAGGCTAGCTGGAGGTGTCTGGATGGGCAAATTTAACTCTCATTTCCCACCAGGAAGAGGAATTAACCAAAGGCTCAGCGTGCCGTGCCGGAACCAGATTAGGGCCTGAAGCCATCCTGTGGTGTTGCAGCCAGGTCACAAGAAAGCAAGTTGAAGAAAGGAGCGCAGGGGCACTGTAATTCACAAACCTGCAGAGTTATAAATGACAGCTATCGTCCAAAAATAGACTGAAGTAAGGCTGCCAAGAGGACTTGAAAGCGGGGCAGAATTGCAGGAAACCGATTTCAGGAGGTAGACAGGAATTGCATTGAAAGCATAGGAAAAGAGGCAGAACGTCCACAATGATGCACTTGGCCAAAAAGGGCGTATGCGTTTTTTCCTGAATATATTCAGGAAAAAACGCATACGCCCTTTTTGGCCAACCCAGCAAGCTTGCAAAGGAAATCTGCACTACAATGAAGTCTCACTTCCCCCCAGTCAAAAGGGCCATCTGAAAAAAGTGTAAAATCCAGAAAGGCAGGACAGGCCATGGAGAACTGGGAGCCTTGTTATGCTGATGGGCGGGATGTAAATTGCCAACAACCACTCGGGAGAAGTGTATGGTGTTTCCTGAAACATCTAAAAAACAAAGCAACAGAACCTAGGGCACTTCCACTTATGGTCCTATAGCTTAGGGAAATTAAAATCAAAAAGACACAGCCACCCCAAAGTTTGGAACGGCTCTGTTTACAAGAACCTCGTTTACAGTACAAGTTCAACATCGCAGAAAGTGAAAAATGGATAAAGAAGTTGTGGTATTTACTTACAAAGCAATATCACTCAGCAATGAAATCTGTGTCATCAGGCCCTTAGCAGCACAATGAGTGGATTCAGGTATGATGATTCTAACTGAAATAAGTCACACAGAAAAAGAAACATCATAAGATATCAGTAATACACGGAATGTAAACTTGGCTACACAGGAACTGAATTACAGAACAGAACAGGGTCTCAAATTTAGAAAACCAACTTATGCTTGCTTAAGGGGAAAGGTGAGTTGGGGTGCTGCATAAAACCAGAGATTGAAATGAGCACAGATAAAGTTCCTTAAGCCAAATATGGAATAGACAAGAGCTACTCCTTGCTCAACGAAATGGACTCAACACCGCATATTAAACTCCTAAGAATGTACCTGACTAGTAAGTATCTTAAAACCTATGGATTGCTATGTCTCCAAAAGAGAATCAAGCGTGTGTACAGGGGCATAAACGCAGCAGTGATAGGATTGGAGAGGTTCGGTGAGCAAATGAAGACCCTTTGAAGTCATATTGCATGGTACCCATTACACGGGTCTCAACTCTCCAGGTTTAAGGTATTCTTCCTTCAGCTAAAACATGCATGTGGAACCCAGAGTATGATCAACCGTGTGATCGGGAGACGTGTTCAAATATGTCTCAGTTTTCCTCCCCTGGTACTCGGGTGCAACATTCCAGACGCTTTACTAACACTCTCCCCACTTGGAGAGTCAGCGCCTTTAACCTCCTGTTTCGCCCAGTTTGCAATTTCTGCGGAAGATGAACAGGAATAGCGAGAACCAATGAGAGGCTAGCTGGAGGTGTCTGGACGGGCAAATTTAACTCTCATTTCCCACCAGGAAGAGGAATTAACCAAAGGCTCAGCGTTCCGTGACGGAACCAGATTAGGGCCTGAAGCCATCATGCGGTGTTGCAGCTAGCTCACAAGAAAGCGAGTTGAACAAAGGAGCTCAGGGGCACTGTAATTCACAAACCTGCAGACTTATAAATGACAGCTATCGTCCAAAAATATACTGAAGTAAGGCTGCCAAGAGGACTTGAAAGCGGGGCAGAATTGCAGGAAACCGATTTCAGGAGGTAGACTGGAATTGCATTGAAAGCATAGGAAAAGAGGCAGAACGTCCACAATGATGTACTTGGACAAAAAGGGCGTATGCGTTTTTTCCTTAATATATTCAGGAAAAAACGCATACGCCCTTTTTGGCCAACCAAGCAAGCTTGCAAAGGAAATCTGCACTACAATGAAGTCTCACTTCCCCCAGGTCAAAAGGGCCAGCTGAAAAAAGTGTAAAATCCAGAAAGGCAGGACAGGCCATGGAGAACTGGGAGCCTTGTTATGCTGAAGGGCGGGATGTAAATTGCGAACAACCACTCGGGAGAAGTGTATGGTGTTTCCTGAAACATCTAAAAAACAAAGGAACAGAGCCTAGGGCACTTCCACTTATGGTCCTATAGCTTAGGGAATTTAAAATCAAAAAGACACAGCCACCCCAAAGTTTGGAACGGCTCTGTTTACAAGAACCTCGTTTAAAACACAAGTTCAACATCGCAGAAAGTGAAAAATGGATAAAAAAGTTGTGGTATTTACTTACAAAGCAATATCACTCAGCAATAAAATCTGTGTGATCAGGCCCTTAGCAGCACAATGAGTGGATTCAGGTATGATGATTCTAACTGAAATAAGTCACACAGAAAAAGAAACATCATAAGATATCAGTAATACACGGAATGGAAACTTGGCTACACAGGAACTGAATTACAGAACAGAACAGGGTCTCAAATTTAGAAAACCAACTTATGCTTGCTTAAGGGTAAAGGTGAGTTGGGGTGCTGCATAAAACCAGAGATTGAAATGAGCACAGATAAAGTTCCTTAAGCCAAATATGGAATAGACAAGAGCTACTCCTTGCTCAACGAAATGGACTCAACACCGCATATTAAACGCCTAAGAATGTACCTGACTAGTAAGTATCTTAAAACCTATGGATTGCTATGTCTCCGAAAGAGAATCAAGCATGTGTACAGGGGCATAAACGCAGCAGTGATAGGATTGGAGAGGTTCGGTGAGCAAATGAAGACCCTTTGAAGTCATATTGCATGGTACCCATTCCACGGGTTTCAAATACACAGGTTTAAGGTATTCTTCCTTCAGCTAAAACATGCATGTGGAACCCAGAGTATGATCAACCGTGTGAACGGGAGACGTGTTCAAATATGTCTCAGTTTTCCTCCCCTGGTACTCGGGTGCAACATTCCAGACGCTTTA
Organism: Delphinus delphis; assembly: GCF_949987515.2. Taxonomy (NCBI): domain Eukaryota; kingdom Metazoa; phylum Chordata; class Mammalia; order Artiodactyla; family Delphinidae; genus Delphinus; species Delphinus delphis. The sequence goes on along the minus strand of NW_027192682.1, from coordinate 98,294 downwards.
CTAACACTCTCCCGACTTGGAGAGTCAGTCCCTTTAACCTCCTGTTTGGCCCAGTTTGCAATTTCTGCGGAAGATGAACAGGAATAGCGAGAACCAATGAGAGACTAGCTGGAGGTGTCTGGACGGGCAAATTTAACTCTCATTTCCCACCAGGAAGAGGAATTAACCAAAGGCTCAGCGTGCCGTGCCGGAACCAGATTAGGGCCTGAAGCCATCCTGCGGTGTTGCGGCCAGCTCACAAGAAAGCGAGTTGTAGAAAGGAGCTCAGGGGCACTGTAATTCACAAACCTGCAGAGTTATAAATGACAGCTATCGTCCAAAAATAGACTGAAGTAAGGCTGCCAAGAGGACTTGAAAGCGGGGCAGAATTGCAGGAAACCGATTTCAGGAGGTAGACTGAAATTGCATTGAAAGCATAGGAAAAGAGGCAGAACGTACACAATGATGCACTTGGCCAAAAAGGGCGTATGCGTTTTTTCCTGAATATATTCAGGAAAAAACGCATACGCCCTTTTTGGCCAACCAAGCAAGCTTGCAAAGGAAATCTGCACTACAATGAAGTCTCACTTCCACCTGGTCAAAAGGGCCATCTGAAAAAAGTGTAAAATCCATAAAGGCACGACAGGCCATGGAGAACTGGGAGCCTTCTTATGCTGATGGGCGGGATGTAAATTGCCAACAGCCACTCTGGAGAAGTGTATGGTGTTTCCTGAAATATCTAAAAAACAAAGCAACAGAGCCTAGGGCACTTCCACTTATGGTCCTATAGCTTAGGGAAATTAAAATCAAAAAGACACAGCCACCCCAAAGTTTGGGACGCCTCCGTTTACAAGAACCTCGTTTACCATACAAGTTCAATATCACAGAAAGTGAAAAATGGATAAAGAACTTGAGGTACTTACGTACAATGCAGTATCACTCAGCAATGAAATCTATGTCATCAGGCCCTTAGCAGCATAATGAGTGGATTCAGGTACGATGATTCTAACTGAAATAAGTCACACAGAAAAAGAAACATCATAAGATATCAGTAATACACGGAATGGAAACTTGGCTACACAGGAACTGCATTCCAAAACAGAACAGGGTCTCAAATTTAGAAAACCAACTTATGCTTGCTTAAGGGGAAAGGTGAGTTGGGGTGCTGCATAAAACCAGAGATTGAAATGAGCACAGATAAAGTTCCTTAAGCCAAATATGGAATAGACAAGAGCTACTCCTTGCTCAACGAAATGGACTCAACACCGCATATTAAACGCCTAAGAATGTACCTGACTAGTAAGTATCTTAAAACCTATGGATTGCTATGTCTCCAAAAGAGAATCAAGCGTGTGTACAGGGGCATAAACGCAGCAGTGACAGGATTGGAGAGGTTTGGTGAGGAAATGAAGACCCATTGAAGTCATATTGCATGGTACCCATTCCACGGGTTTCAACTACCCAGGTTTAAGGTATTCTTCCTTCAGCTAAAACATGCATGTGGAACCCAGAGTATGATCAACCATGTGATCGGGAGACGTGTTCAAATATGTCTCAGTTTTCGTACCCTGGTACTCGGGTGCAACATTCCAGACGCTTTACTAACACTCTCCCGACTTGGAGAGTCAGTCCCTTTAACCTCCTGTTTGGCCCAGTTTGCAATTTCTGCGGAAGATGAACAGGAATAGCGAGAACCAATGAGAGACTAGCTGGAGGTGTCTGGACGGGCAAGTTTAACTCTCATTTCCCACCAGGAAGAGGAATTAACCAAAGGCTCAGCATGCCGGGCCGGAACCAGATTAGGGCCTGAAGCCATCCTGCGGTGTTGCGGCCAGGTCACAAGAAAGCGAGTTGAAGAAAGGAGCTCAGGGGCACTGTAATTCACAAACCTGCAGAGTTATAAATGACAGCTATCGTCCAAAAATAGACTGAAGTAAGGCTGCCAAGAGGACTTGACAGCGGGGCAGCATTGCAGGAAACCGATTTCAGGAGGTAGACTGGAATTGCATTGAAAGCATAGGAAAAGAGGCAGAACGTCCACAATGATGCACTTGGCCAAAAAGGGCGTATGCATTTTTTCCTGAATATATTCAGGAAAAACGCATACGCCCTTTTTGGCCAACCAAGCAAGCTTGCAAAGGAAATCTGCACTACAATGAAGTCTCACTTCCCCCCGGTCAAAAGGGCCATCTGAAAAAAGTGTAAAATCCAGAAAGGCAGGACAGGCCATGGAGAACTGGGAGCCTTGTTATGCTGATGGGCGGGATGTAAATTGCCAACAACCACTCGGGAGAAGTGTATGGTGTTTCCTGAAACATCTAAAAAACAAAGCAACAGAGCCTAGGGCACTTCCACTTATGGTCCTATAGCTTAGGGAATTTAAAATCAAAAAGACACAGCCACCCCAAAGTTTGGAAAGGCTCTGTTTACAAGAACCTCGTTTACAGTACAAGTTCAACATCGCAGAAAGTGAAAAATGGATAAAGAAGTTGTGGTATTTACTTACAAAGCAATATCACTCAGCAATGAAATCTGTGTCATCAGGCCCTTAGCAGCACAATGAGTGGATTCAGGTATGATGATTCTAACTGAAATAAGTCACACAGAAAAAGAAACATCATAAGATATCAGTAATACACGGAATGTAAACTTGGCTACACAGGAACTGAATTACAGAACAGAACAGGGTCTCAAATTTAGAAAACCAACTTATTCTTGCTTAAGGGTAAAGGTGAGTTGGGGTGCTGCATAAAACCAGAGATTGAAATGAGCACAGATAAAGTTCCTTAAGCCAAATATGGAATAGACAAGAGCTACTCCTTGCTCAACGAAATGGACTCAACACCCCATATTAAACGCCTAAGAATGTACCTGACTAGTAAGTATCTTAAAACCTATGGATTGCTATGTCTCCGAAAGAGAATCAAGCATGTGTACAGGGGCATAAATGCAGCAGTGATAGGATTGGAGAGGTTCGGTGAGCAAATGAAGACCCTTTGAAGTCATATTGCATGGTACCCATTCCACGGGTTTCAACTACCCAGGTTTAAGGTTTTCTTCCTTCAGCTAAAACATGCATGTGGAACCTAGAGTATGATCAACCATGTGATCGGGAGACGTGTTCAAATATGTCTCAGTTTTCGTACCCTGGTACTCGGGTGCAACATTCCAGACACTTTACTAACACTCTCCCGACTTGGAGAGTCAGTGCCTTTAACCTCCTCTTTGGCCCAGTTTGCAATTTCTGCGGAAGATGAACAGGAATAGCGAGAACCAATGAGAGGCTAGCTGGAGGTGTCTGGATGGGCAAATTTAACTCTCATTTCCCACCAGGAAGAGGAATTAACCAAAGGCTCAGCGTGCCGTGCCGGAACCAGATTAGGGCCTGAAGCCATCCTGTGGTGTTGCGGCCAGGTCACAAGAAAGCAAGTTGAAGATAGGAGCTCAGGGGCACTGTAATTCACAAACCTGCAGAGTTATAAATGACAGCTATCGTCCAAAAATAGACTGAAGTAAGGCTGCCAAGAGGACTTGAAAGCGGGGCAGAATTGTAGGAAACCGATTTCAGGAGGTAGACTGGAATTGCATTGAAAGCATAGGAAAAGAGGCAGAACGTCCACAATGATGCACTTGGCCAAAAAGGGCGTATGCGTTTTTTCCTGAATATATTCAGGAAAAAACGCATACGCCCTTTTTGGCCAACCAAGCAAGCTTGCAAAGGAAATCTGCACTACAATGAAGTCTCACTTCCCCCCGGTCAAAAGGGCCATCTGAAAAAAGTGTAAAATCCAGAAAGGCAGGACAGGCCATGGAGAACTGGGAGCCTTGTTATGCTGATGGGCGGGATGTAAATTGCCAACAACCACTCGGGAGAAGTGTATGGTGTTTCCTGAAACATCTAAAAAACAAAGCAACAGAACCTAGGGCACTTCCACTTATGGTCCTATAGCTTAGGGAAATTAAAATCAAAAAGACACAGCCACCCCAAAGTTTGGAACGGCTCTGTTTACAAGAACCTCGTTTACAGTACAAGTTCAACATCGCAGAAAGTGAAAAATGGATAAAGAAGTTGTGGTATTTACTTACAAAGCAATATCACTCAGCAATGAAATCTGTGTCATCAGGCACTTAGCAGCACAATGAGTGGATTCAGGTATGATGATTCTAACTGAAATAAGTCACACAGAAAAAGAAACATCATAAGATATCAGTAATACACGGAATGTAAACTTGGCTACACAGGAACTGAATTACAGAACAGAACAGGGTCTCAAATTTAGAAAACCAACTTATGCTTGCTTAAGGGTAAAGGTGAGTTGGGGTGCTGCATAAAACCAGAGATTGAAATGAGCACAGATAAAGTTCCTTAAGCCAAATATGGAATAGACAAGAGCTACTCCTTGCTCAACGAAATGGACTCAACACCGCATATTAAATGCCTAAGAATGTACCTGACTAGTAAGTATCTTAAAACCTATGGATTGCTATGTCTCCGAAAGAGAATCAAGCATGTGTACAGGGGCATAAACGCAGCAGTGATAGGATTGGAGAGGTTCGGTGAGCAAATGAAGACCCTTTGAAGTCATATTGCATGGTACCCATTCCACGGGTTTCAACTACCCAGGTTTAAGGTATTCTTCCTTCAGCTAAAACATGCATGTGGGACCTAGAGTATGATCAACCATGTGATCGGGAGACGTGTTCAAATATGTCTCAGTTTTCGTACCCTGGTACTCGGGTGCAACATTCCAGACGCTTTACTAACACTCTCCCCACTTGGAGAGTCAGTCCCTTTAACCTCCTGTTTGGCCCAGTTTGCAATTTCTGCGGAAGATGAACAGGAATAGCGAGAACCAATGAGAGACTAGCTGGAGGTGTCTGGATGGGCAAATTTAACTCTCATTTCCCACCAGGAAGAGGAATTAACCAAAGGCTCAGCGTGCCATGCCAGAACCAGATTAGGGCCTGAAGACATCCTGCGGTGTTGCGGCCAGGTCACAAGAAAGCGAGTTGAAGAAAGGAGCTCAGGGGCACTGTAATTCACAAACCTGCAGAGTTAAAAATGACAGCTATTGTCCAAAAATAGACTGAAGTAAGGCTGCCAAGAGGACTTGAAAGCGGGGCAGAATTGCAGGAAACCGATTTCAGGAGGTAGACTGGAATTGCATTGAAAGCATAGGAAAAGAGGCAGAACGTCCACAATGATGCACTTGGCCAAAAAGGGCGTATGCGTTTTTCCCTGAATATATTCAGGAAAAAACGCATACGCCCTTTTTGGCCAACCAAGCAAGCTTGCAAAGGAAATCTGCACTACAATGAAGTCTCACTTCCCCCCGGTCAAAAGGGCCATCTGAAAAAAGTGTAAAATCCAGAAAGGCAGGACAGGCCATGGAGAACTGGGAGCCTTGTTATGCTGATGGGCGGGATGTAAATTGCCAACAACCACTCGGGAGAAGTGTATGGTGTTTCCTGAAACATCTAAAAAACAAAGCAACAGAGCCTAGGGCACTTCCACTTATGGTCCTATAGCTTAGGGAAATTAAAATCAAAAAGACACAGCCACCCCAAAGTTTGGAACGGCTCTGTTTACAACAACCTCGTTTACAGTACAAGTTCAACATCGCAGAAATTGAAAAATGGATAAAGAAGTTGTGGTATTTACTTACAAAGCAATATCACTCAGCAATGAAATCTGTGTCATCAGGCCCTTAGCAGCACAATGAGTGGATTCAGGTATGATGATTCTAACTGAAATAAGTCACACAGAAAAAGAAACATCATAAGATATCAGTAATACACGGAATGGAAACTTGGCTACACAGGAACTGAATTACAGAACAGAACAGGGTCTCAAATTTAGAAAACCAACTTATGCTTGCTTAAGGGGAAAGGTGAGTTGGGGTGCTGCATAAAACCAGAGATTGAAATGAGCACAGATAAAGTTCCTTAAGCCAAATATGGAATAGACAAGAGCTACTCCTTGCTCAACGAAATGGACTCAACACCGCATATTAAACGCCTAAGAATGTACCTGACTAGTAAGTATCTTAAAACCTATGGATTGCTATGTCTCCAAAAGAGAATCAAGCGTGTGTACAGGGGCATAAACGCAGCAGTGATAGGATTGGAGAGGTTTGGTGAGGAAATGAAGACCCATTGAAGTCATATTGCATGGTACCCATTCCACGGGTTTCAACTACCCAGGTTTAAGGTATTCTTCCTTCAGCTAAAACATGCATGTGGAACCCAGAGTATGATCAACCATGTGATCGGGAGACGTGTTCAAATATGTCTCAGTTTTCGTACCCTGGTACTCGGGTGCAACATTCCAGACGCTTTACTAACACTCTCCCGACTTGGAGAGTCAGTCCCTTTAAACTCCTGTTTGCCCAGTTTGCAATTTCTGCGGAAGATGAACAGGAATAGCGAGAACCAATGAGAGACTAGCTGGAGGTGTCTGGACGGGCAAGTTTAACTCTCATTTCCCACCAGGAAGAGGAATTAACCAAAGGCTCAGCATGCCGGGCCGGAACCAGATTAGGGCCTGAAGCCATCCTGCGGTGTTGCGGCCAGGTCACAAGAAAGCGAGTTGAAGAAAGGAGCTCAGGGGCACTGTAATTCACAAACCTGCAGAGTTATAAATGACAGCTATCGTCCAAAAATAGACTGAAGTAAGGCTGCCAAGAGGACTTGACAGCGGGGCAGCATTGCAGGAAACCGATTTCAGGAGGTAGACTGGAATTGCATTGAAAGCATAGGAAAAGAGGCAGAACGTCCACAATGATGCACTTGGCCAAAAAGGGCGTATGCATTTTTTCCTGAATATATTCAGGAAAAACGCATACGCCCTTTTTGGCCAACCAAGCAAGCTTGCAAAGGAAATCTGCACTACAATGAAGTCTCACTTCCCCCCAGTCAAAAGGGCCATCTGAAAAAAGTGTAAAATCCAGAAAGGCAGGACAGGCCATGGAGAACTGGGAGCCTTGTTATGCTGATGGGCGGGATGTAAATTGCCAACAACCACTCGGGAGAAGTGTATGGTGTTTCCTGAAACATCTAAAAAACAAAGCAACAGAGCCTAGGGCACTTCCACTTATGGTCCTATAGCTTAGGGAATTTAAAATCAAAAAGACACAGCCACCCCAAAGTTTGGAAAGGCTCTGTTTACAAGAACCTCGTTTACAGTACAAGTTCAACATCGCAGAAAGTGAAAAATGGATAAAGAAGTTGTGGTATTTACTTACAAAGCAATATCACTCAGCAATGAAATCTGTGTCATCAGGCCCTTAGCAGCACAATGAGTGGATTCAGGTATGATGATTCTAACTGAAATAAGTCACACAGAAAAAGAAACATCATAAGATATCAGTAATACACGGAATGTAAACTTGGCTACACAGGAACTGAATTACAGAACAGAACAGGGTCTCAAATTTAGAAAACCAACTTATTCTTGCTTAAGGGTAAAGGTGAGTTGGGGTGCTGCATAAAACCAGAGATTGAAATGAGCACAGATAAAGTTCCTTAAGCCAAATATGGAATAGACAAGAGCTACTCCTTGCTCAACGAAATGGACTCAACACCGCATATTAAACGCCTAAGAATGTACCTGACTAGTAAGTATCTTAAAACCTATGGATTGCTATGTCTCCGAAACAGAATCAAGCATGTGTACAGGGGCATAAACGCAGCAGTGATAGGATTGGAGAGGTTCGGTGAGCAAATGAAGACCCTTTGAAGTCATATTGCATGGTACCCATTCCACGGGTTTCAACTACCCAGGTTTTAGGTATTCTTCCTTCAGCTAAAACATGCATGTGGAACCCAAGTATGATCAACCATGTGATCGGGAGACGTGTTCAAATATGTCTCAGTTTTCCTCCCCTGGTACTCGGGTGCAACATTCCAGACGCTTTACTAACACTCTCCCCACTTGGAAAGTCAGCGCCTTTAACCTCCTGTTTGGCCCAGTTTGCAATTTCTGCGGAAGATGAACAGGAATAGCGAGAACCAATGAGAGGCTAGCTGGAGGTGTCTGGACGGGCAAATTTAACTCTCATTTCCCACCAGGAAGAGGAAATAACCAAAGGCTCAGCGTGCCGTGCCGGAACCAGATTAGGGCCTGAAGCCATCCTGCGGTGTTGCGGCCAGCTCAAAAGAAAGCGAGTTGAAGAAAGGAGCTCAGGGGCACTGTAATTCACAAACCTGCAGAGTTATAAATGACAGCTATCGTCCAAAAATAGACTGAAGTAAGGCTGCCAAGAGGACTTGAAAGCGGGGCAGAATTGCAGGAAACCGATTTCAGGAGGTAGACTGGAATTGCATTGAAAGCATAGGAAAAGAGGCAGAACGTCCACAATGATGCACTTGGCCAAAAAGGGCGTATGAGTTTTTTCCTGAATATATTCAGGAAAACACGCATACGCCCTTTTTGGCCAACCAAGCAAGCTTGCAAAGGAAATCTGCACTACAATGAAGTCTCACTTCCCCCAGGTCAAAAGGGCCATCTGAAAAAAGTGTAAAATCCAGAAAGGCAGGACAGGCCATGGAGAACTGGGAGCCTTGTTATGCTGAAGGGCGGGATGTAAATTGCGAACAACCACTCGGGAGAAGTGTATGGTGTTTCCTGAAACATCTAAAAAACAAAGCAACAGAGCCTAGGGCACTTCCACTTATGGTCCTATAGCTTAGGGAATTTAAAATCAAAAAGACACAGCCACCCCAAAGTTTGGAACGGCTCTGTTTACAAGAACCTCGTTTAAAACACAAGTTCAACATCGCAGAAAGTGAAAAATGGATAAAAAAGTTGTGGTATTTACTTACAAAGCAATATCACTCAGCAATGAAATCTGTGTCATCAGGCCCTTAGCAGCACAATGAGTGGATTCAGGTATGATGATTCTAACTGAAATAAGTCACACAGAAAAAGAAACATCATAAGATATCAGTAATACACGGAATGGAAACTTGGCTACACAGGAACTGAATTACAGAACAGAACAGGGTCTCAAATTTAGAAAACCAACTTATGCCTGCGTAAGGGGAAAGGTGAGTTGGGGTGCTGCATAAAACCAGAGATTGAAATGAGCACAGATAAAGTTCCTTAAGCCAAATATGGAATAGACAAGAGCTACTCCTTGCTCAACGAAATGGACTCAACACCGCATATTAAACGCCTAAGAATGTACCTGACTAGTAAGTATCTTAAAACCTATGGATTGCTATGTCTCCGAAACAGAATCAAGCATGTGTACAGGGGCATAAACGCAGCAGTGATAGGATTGGAGAGGTTCGGTGAGCAAATGAAGACCCTTTGAAGTCATATTGCATGGTACCCATTCCACGGGTTTCAACTACCCAGGTTTTAGGTATTCTTCCTTCAGCTAAAACATGCATGTGGAACCCAAGTATGATCAACCATGTGATCGGGAGACGTGTTCAAATATGTCTCAGTTTTCCTCCCCTGGTACTCGGGGCAACATTCCAGACGCTTTACTAACACTCTCCCCACTTGGAAAGTCAGCGCCTTTAACCTCCTGTTTGGCCCAGTTTGCAATTTCTGCGGAAGATGAACAGGAATAGCGAGAACCAATGAGAGGCTAGCTGGAGGTGTCTGGACGGGCAAATTTAACTCTCATTTCCCACCAGGAAGAGGAAATAACCAAAGGCTCAGCGTGCCGTGCCGGAACCAGATTAGGGCCTGAAGCCATCCTGCGGTGTTGCGGCCAGCTCAAAAGAAAGCGAGTTGAAGAAAGGAGCTCAGGGGCACTGTAATTCACAAACCTGCAGAGTTATAAATGACAGCTATCGTCCAAAAATAGACTGAAGTAAGGCTGCCAAGAGGACTTGAAAGCGGGGCAGAATTGCAGGAAACCGATTTCAGGAGGTAGACTGGAATTGCATTGCAAGCATAGGAAAAGAGGCAGAACGTCCACAATGATGCACTTGGCCAAAAAGGGCGTATGAGTTTTTTCCTGAATATATTCAGGAAAAAACGCATACGCCCTTTTTGGCCAACCAAGCAAGCTTGCAAAGGAAATCTGCACTACAATGAAGTCTCACTTCCCCCCGGTCAAAAGGGCCATCTGAAAAAAGTGTAAAATCCAGAAAGGCAGGACAGGCCATGGAGAACTGTGAGCCTTGTTATGCTGATGGGTGGGATGTAAATTGCCAACAACCACTCGGGAGAAGTGTATGGTGTTTCCTGAAACATCTAAAAAACAAAGCAACAGAGCCTAGGGCACTTCCACTTATGGTCCTATAGCTTAGGGAATTTAAAATCAAAAAGACACAGCCACCCCAAAGTTTGGAACGGCTCTGTTTACAAGAACCTCGTTTACAGTACAAGTTCAACATCGCAGAAATTGAAAAATGGATAAAGAAGTTGTGGTATTTACTTACAAAGCAATATCACTCAGCAATGAAATCTGTGTCATCAGGCCCTTAGCAGCACAATGAGTGGATTCAGGTATGATGATTCTAACTGAAATAAGTCACACAGAAAAAGAAACATCATAAGATATCAGTAATACACGGAATGGAAACTTGGCTACACAGGAACTGAATTACAGAACAGAACAGGGTCTCAAATTTAGAAAACCAACTTATGCTTGCTTAAGGGGAAAGGTGAGTTGGGGTGCTGCATAAAACCAGAGATTGAAATGAGCACAGATAAAGTTCCTTAAGCCAAATATGGAATAGACAAGAGCTACTCCTTGCTCAACGAAATGGACTCAACACCGCATATTAAACGCCTAAGAATGTACCTGACTAGTAAGTATCTTAAAACCTATGGATTGCTATGTCTCCGAAACAGAATCAAGCATGTGTACAGGGGCATAAACGCAGCAGTGATAGGATTGGAGAGGTTCGGTGAGCAAATGAAGACCCTTTGAAGTCATATTGCATGGTACCCATTCCACGGGTTTCAACTACCCATGTTTTAGGTATTCTTCCTTCAGCTAAAACATGCATGTGGAACCCAAGTATGATCAACCATGTGATCGGGAGACGTGTTCAAATATGTCTCAGTTTTCCTCCCCTGGTACTCGGGTGCAACATTCCAGACGCTTTACTAACACTCTCCCCACTTGGAAAGTCAGCGCCTTTAACCTCCTGTTTGGCCCAGTTTGCAATTTCTGCGGAAGATGAACAGGAATAGCGAGAACCAATGAGAGGCTAGCTGGAGGTGTCTGGACGGGCAAATTTAACTCTCATTTCCCACCAGGAAGAGGAAATAACCAAAGGCTCACCGTGCCGTGCCGGAACCAGATTAGGGCCTGAAGCCATCCTGCGGTGTTGCGGCCAGCTCAAAAGAAAGCGAGTTGAAGAAAGGAGCTCAGGGGCACTGTAATTCACAAACCTGCAGAGTTATAAATGACAGCTATCGTCCAAAAATAGACTGAAGTAAGGCTGCCAAGAGGACTTGAAAGCGGGGCAGAATTGCAGGAAACCGATTTCAGGAGGTAGACTGGAATTGCATTGAAAGCATAGGAAAAGAGGCAGAACGTCCACAATGATGCACTTGGCCAAAAAGGGCGTATGAGTTTTTTCCTGAATATATTCAGGAAAAAACGCATACGCCCTTTTTGGCCAACCAAGCAAGCTTGCAAAGGAAATCTGCACTACAATGAAGTCTCACTTCCCCCCGGTCAAAAGGGCCATCTGAAAAAAGTGTAAAATCCAGAAAGGCAGGACAGGCCATGGAGAACTGGGAGCCTTGTTATGCTGATGGGCGGGATGTAAATTGCCAACAACCACTCGGGAGAAGTGTATGGTGTTTCCTGAAACATCTAAAAAACAAAGCAACAGAGCCTAGGGCACTTCCACTTATGGTCCTATAGCTTAGGGAATTTAAAATCAAAAAGACACAGCCACCCCAAAGTTTGGAACGGCTCTGTTTACAAGAACCTCGTTTACAGTACAAGTTCAACATCGCAGAAATTGAAAAATGGATAAAGAAGTTGTGGTATTTACTTACAAAGCAATATCACTCAGCAATGAAATCTGTGTCATCAGGCCCTTAGCAGCACAATGAGTGGATTCAGGTATGATGATTCTAACTGAAATAAGTCACACAGAAAAAGAAACATCATAAGATATCAGTAATACACGGAATGGAAACTTGGCTACACAGGAACTGAATTACAGAACAGAACAGGGTCTCAAATTTAGAAAACCAACTTATGCTTGCTTAAGGGGAAAGGTGAGTTGGGGTGCTGCATAAAACCAGAGATTGAAATGAGCACAGATAAAGTTCCTTAAGCCAAATATGGAATAGACAAGAGCTACTCCTTGCTCAACGAAATGGACTCAACACCGCATATTAAACGCCTAAGAATGTACCTGACTAGTAAGTATCTTAAAACCTATGGATTGCTATGTCTCCGAAACAGAATCAAGCATGTGTACAGGGGCATAAACGCAGCAGTGATAGGATTGGAGAGGTTCGGTGAGCAAATGAAGACCCTTTGAAGTCATATTGCATGGTACCCATTCCACGGGTTTCAACTACCCAGGTTTTAGGTATTCTTCCTTCAGCTAAAACATGCATGTGGAACCCAAGTATGATCAACCATGTGATCGGGAGACGTGTTCAAATATGTCTCAGTTTTCCTCCCCTGGTACTCGGGTGCAACATTCCAGACGCTTTACTAACACTCTCCCCACTTGGAAAGTCAGCGCCTTTAACCTCCTGTTTGGCCCAGTTTGCAATTTCTGCGGAAGATGAACAGGAATAGCGAGAACCAATGAGAGGCTAGCTGGAGGTGTCTGGACGGGCAAATTTAACTCTCATTTCCCACCAGGAAGAGGAAATAACCAAAGGCTCAGCGTGCCGTGCCGGAACCAGATTAGGGCCTGAAGCCATCCTGCGGTGTTGCGGCCAGCTCAAAAGAAAGCGAGTTGAAGAAAGGAGCTCAGGGGCACTGTAATTCACAAACCTGCAGAGTTATAAATGACAGCTATCGTCCAAAAATAGACTGAAGTAAGGCTGCCAAGAGGACTTGAAAGCGGGGCAGAATTGCAGGATACCGATTTCAGGAGGTAGACTGGAATTGCATTGAAAGCATAGGAAAAGAGGCAGAACGTCCACAATGATGCACTTGGCCAAAAAGGGCGTATGCGTTTTTTCCTGAATATATTCAGGAAAAAACGCATACGCCCTTTTTGGCCAACCAAGCAAGCTTGCAAAGGAAATCTGCACTACAATGAAGTCTCACATCCCCCCGGTCAAAAGGGCCATCTGAAAAAAGTGTAAAATCCAGAAAGGCAGGACAGGCCATGGAGAACTGGGAGCCTTGTTATGCTGATGGGCGGGATGTAAATTGCCAACAACCACTCGGGAGAAGTGTATGGTGTTTCCTGAAACATCTAAAAAACAAAGCAACAGAACCTAGGGCACTTCCACTTATGGTCCTATAGCTTAGGGAAATTAAAATCAAAAAGACACAGCCACCCCAAAGTTTGGGACGGCTCTGTTTACAAGAACCTCGTTTACAGTACAAGTTCAACATCGCAGAAAGTGAAAAATGGATAAAGAAGTTGTGGTATTTACTTACAAAGCAATATCACTCAGCAATGAAATCTGTGTCATCAGGCCCTTAGCAGCACAATGAGTGGATTCAGGTATGATGATTCTAACTGAAATAAGTCACACAGAAAAAGAAACATCATAAGATATCAGTAATACACGGAATGTAAACTTGGCTACACAGGAACTGAATTACAGAACAGAACAGGGTCTCAAATTTAGAAAACCAACTTATGCTTGCTTAAGGGTAAAGGTGAGTTGGGGTGCTGCATAAAACCAGAGATTGAAATGAGCACAGATAAAGTTCCTTAAGCCAAATATGGAATAGACAAGAGCTACTCCTTGCTCAACGAAATGGACTCAACACCCCATATTAAACGCCTAAGAATGTACCTGACTAGTAAGTATCTTAAAACCTATGGATTGCTATGTCTCCAAAAGAGAATCAAGCATGTGTACAGGGGCATAAACGCAGCAGTGATAGGATTGGAGAGGTTCGGTGAGCAAATGAAGACCCTTTGAAGTCATATTGCATGGTACCCATTCCACGGGTTTCAACTACCCAGGTTTAAGGTATTCTTCCTTCAGCTAAAACATGCATGTGGAACCTAGAGTATGATCAACCATGTGATCGGGAGACGTGTTCAAATATGTCTCAGTTTTCGTACCCTGGTACTCGGGTGCAACATTCCAGACACTTTACTAACACTCTCCCGACTTGGAGAGTCAGTCCCTTTAACCTCCTGTTTGGCCCAGTTTGCAATTTCTGCGGAAGATGAACAGGAATAGCGAGAACCAATGAGAGACTAGCTGGAGGTGTCTGGACGGGCAAATTTAACTCTCATTTCCCACCAGGAAGAGGAATTAACCAAAGGCTCAGCATGCCGTGCCAGAACCAGATTAGGGCCTGAAGCCATCCTGGGTGTTTCGGCCAGCTCACAAGAAAGCGAGTTGAAGAAAGGAGCTCAGGGGCACTGTAATTCACAAACCTGCAGAGTTATAAATGACAGCTATCGTCCAAAAATAGACTGAAGTAAGGCTGCCAAGAGGACTTGAAAGCGGGGCAGAATTGCAGGAAACCGATTTCAGGAGGTAGACTGGAATTGCATTGAAAGCATAGGAAAAGAGGCAGAACGTCCACAATGATGCACTTGGCCAAAAAGGGCGTATGCGTTTTTTCCTGAATATATTCAGGGAAAAACGCATACGCCCTTTTTGGTCAACCAAGCAAACTTGCAAAGGAAATCTGCACTACAATGAAGTCTCACTTCTCCCCGGTTAAAAGGGCCATCTGAAAAAAGTGTAAAATCCAGAAAGGCAGGACAGGCCAAGGAGAACTGGGAGCCTTGTTATGCTGATGGGCGGGATGTAAATTGCCAACAACCACTCGGGAGAAGTGTATGGTGTTTCCTGAAACATCTAAAAAACAAAGCAACAGAGCCTAGGGCACTTCCACTTATGGTCCTATAGCTTAGGGAAATTAAAATCAAAAAAGACACAGCCACCCCAAAGTTTCGAACGCCTCCGTTTACAAGAACCTCGTTTACCGTACAAGTTCAATATCACAGAAAGAGAAAAATGGATAAAGAACTTGTGGTACTTACGTACAATGCAGTATCACTCAGCAATGAAATCTATGTCATCAGGCCCATAGCAGCATAATGAGTGGATTCAGGTACGATGATTCTAACTGAAATAAGTCACACAGAAAAAGAAACATCATAAGATATCAGTAATACACGGAATGTAAACTTGGCTACACAGGAACTGAATTACAGAACAGAACAGGGTCTCAAATTTAGAAAACCAACTTATGCTTGCTTAAGGGGAAAGGTGAGTTGGGGTGCTGCATAAAACCAGAGATTGAAATGAGCACAGATAAAATTCCTTAAGCCAAATATGGAATAGACAAGAGCTACTCCTTGCTCAACGAAATGGACTCAACACCCCATATTAAACGCCTAAGAATGTACCTGACTAGTAAGTATCTTAAAACCTATGGATTGCTATGTCTCCGAAAGAGAATCAAGCATGTGTACAGGGGCATAAACGCAGCAGTGATAGGATTGGAGAGGTTCGGTGAGCAAATGAAGACCCTTTGAAGTCATATTGCATGGTACCCATTCCACGGGTTTCAACTACCCAGGTTTAAGGTATTCTTCCTTCAGCTAAAACATGCATGTGGAACCCAGAGTATGATCAACCATGTGATCGGGAGACGTGTTCAAATATGTCTCAGTTTTCGTACCCTGGTACTCGGGTGCAACATTCCAGACGCTTTACTAACACTCTCCCGACTTGGAGAGTCAGTCCCTTTAACCTCCTGTTTGGCCCAGTTTGCAATTTCTGCGGAAGATGAACAGGAATAGCGAGAACCAATGAGAGACTAGCTGGAGGTGTCTGGACGGGCAAATTTAACTCTCATTTCCCACCAGGAAGAGGAATTAACCAAAGGTTCAGCGTGCCGTGCCGGAACCAGATTAGGGCCTGAAGCCATCCTGCGGTGTTGCGGCCAGCTCACAAGAAAGCGAGTTGAAGAAAGGAGCTCAGGGGCACTGTAATTCACAAACCTGCAGAGTTATAAATGACAGCTATCGTCCAAAAATAGACTGAAGTAAGGCTGCCAAGAGGACTTGAAAGTGGGGCAGAATTGCAGGAAACCGATTTCAGGAGGTAGACTGGAATTGCATTGAAAGCATAGGAAAAGAGGCAGAACGTCCACAATGATGCACTTGGCCAAAAAGGGCGTATGCGTTTTTTCCTGAATATATTCAGGAAAAAACGCATACGCCCTTTTTGGCCAACCAAGCAAGCTTGCAAAGGAAATCTGCACTACAATGAAGTCTCAATTCCCCCCGGTCAAAAGGGCCATCTGAAAAAAGTGTAAAATACAGAAAGGCAGGACAGGCCATGGAGAACTGGGAGCCTTGTTATGCTGATGGGCGGGATGTAAATTGCCAACAACCACTCGGGAGAAGTGTATGGTGTTTCCTGAAACATCTAAAAAACAAAGCAACAGAACCTAGGGCACTTCCACTTATGGTCCTATAGCTTAGGGAAATTAAAATCAAAAAGACACAGCCACCCCAAAGTTTGGAACGGCTCTGTTTACAAGAACCTCGTTTACAGTACAAGTTCAACATCGCAGAAAGTGAAAAATGGATAAAGAAGTTGTGGTATTTACTTACAAAGCAATATCACTCAGCAATGAAATCTGTGTCATCAGGCCCTTAGCAGCACAATGAGTGGATTCAGGTATGATGATTCTAACTGAAATAAGTCACGCAGAAAAAGAAACATCATAAGATATCAGTAATACACGGAATGTAAACTTGGCTACACAGGAACTGAATTACAGAACAGAACAGGGTCTCAAATTTAGAAAACCAACTTATGCTTGCTTAAGGGTAAAGGTGAGTTGGGGTGCTGCATAAAACCAGAGATTGAAATGAGCACAGATAAAGTTCCTTAAGTCAAATATGGAAAAGACAAGAGCTACTCCTTGCTCAACGAAATGGACTCAACACCGCATATTAAACGCCTAAGAATGTACATGACTAGTAAGTATCTTAAAACCTATGGATCGCTATGTCTACAAAAGAGAATCAAGCATGTGTACAGGGGCATAAACGCAGCAGTGATAGGATTGGAGAGGTTCGGTGAGCAAATGAAGACCCTTTGAAGTCATATTGCATGGTACCCATTACACGGGTCTTAACTCTCCAGGTTTAAGGTATTCTTCCTTCAGCTAAAACATGCATGTGGAACCCAGAGTATGATCAACCGTGTGAACGGAATACGTGTTCAAATATGTCTCAGTTTTCCTCCCCTGGTACTCGGGTGCAACATTCCAGACGCTTTACTAACACTCTCCCGACTTGGAGAGTCAGTCCCTTTAACCTCCTGTTTGGCCCAGTTTGCAATTTCTGCGGAAGATGAACAGGAATAGCGAGAACCAATGAGAGACTAGCTGGAGGTGTCTGGACGGGCAAATTTAACTCTCATTTCCCACCAGGAAGAGGAATTAACCAAAGGCTCAGCGTGCCGTGCCGGAACCAGATTAGGGCCTGAAGCCATCCTGCGGTGTTGCGGCCAGCTCACAAGAAAGCGAGTTGTAGAAAGGAGCTCAGGGGCACTGTAATTCACAAACCTGCAGAGTTATAAATGACAGCTATCGTCCAAAAATAGACTGAAGTAAGGCTGCCAAGAGGACTTGAAAGCGGAGCAGAATTACAGGAAACCGATTTCAGGAGGTAGACTGAAATTGCATTGAAAGCATAGGAAAAGAGGCAGAACGTACACAATGATGCACTTGGCCAAAAAGGGCGTATGCGTTTTTTCCTGAATATATTCAGGAAAAAACGCATACGCCCTTTTTGGCCAACCAAGCAAGCTTGCAAAGGAAATCTGCACTACAATGAAGTCTCACTTCCACCTGGTCTAAAGGGCCATCTGAAAAAAGTGTAAAATCCATAAAGGCACGACAGGCCATGGAGAACTGGGAGCCTTCTTATGCTGATGGGCGGGATGTAAATTGCCAACAGCCACTCTGGAGAAGTGTATGGTGTTTCCTGAAACATCTAAAAAACAAAGCAACAGAGCCTAGGGCACTTCCACTTATGGTCCTATAGCTTAGGGAAATTAAAATCAAAAAGACACAGCCACCCCAAAGTTTGGGACGCCTCCGTTTACAAGAACCTCGTTTACCATACAAGTTCAATATCACAGAAAGTGAAAAATGGATAAAGAACTTGAGGTACTTACGTACAATGCAGTATCACTCAGCAATGAAATCTATGTCATCAGGCCCTTAGCAGCATAATGAGTGGATTCAGGTACGATGATTCTAACTGAAATAAGTCACACAGAAAAAGAAACATCATAAGATATCAGTAATACACGGAATGGAAACTTGGCTACACAGGAACTGCATTCCAAAACAGAACAGGGTCTCAAATTTAGAAAACCAACTTATGCTTGCTTAAGGGGAAAGGTGAGTTGGGGTGCTGCATAAAACCAGAGATTGAAATGAGCACAGATAAAGTTCCTTAAGCCAAATATGGAATAGACAAGAGCTACTCCTTGCTCAACGAAATGGAATCAACACCCCATATTAAACGCCTAAGAATGTACCTGACTACTAAGTATCTTAAAACCTATGGATTGCTATGTCTCCAAAAGAGAATCAAGCGTGTGTACAGGGGCATAAACGCAGCAGTGATAGGATTGGAGAGGTTTGGTGAGGAAATGAAGACCCATTGAAGTCATATTGCATGGTACCCATTCCACGGGTTTCAACTACCCAGGTTTAAGGTATTCTTCCTTCAGCTAAAACATGCATGTGGAACCCAGAGTATGATCAACCATGTGATCGGGAGACTTGTTCAAATATGTCTCAGTTTTCGTACCCTGGTACTCGGGTGCAACATTCCAGACGCTTTACTAACACTCTCCCGACTTGGAGAGTCAGTCCCTTTAACCTCCTGTTTGGCCCAGTTTGCAATTTCTGCGGAAGATGAACAGGAATAGCGAGAACCAATGAGAGACTAGCTGGAGGTGTCTGGACGGGCAAGTTTAACTCTCATTTCCCACCAGGAAGAGGAATTAACCAAAGGCTCAGCATGCCGGGCCGGAACCAGATTAGGGCCTGAAGACATCCTGCGGTGTTGCGGCCAGGTCACAAGAAAGCGAGTTGAAGAAAGGAGCTCAGGGGCACTGTAATTCACAAACCTGCAGAGTTATAAATGACAGCTATCGTCCAAAAATAGACTGAAGTAAGGCTGCCAAGAGGACTTGACAGCGGGGCAGCATTGCAGGAAACCGATTTCAGGAGGTAGACTGGAATTGCATTGAAAGCATAGGAAAAGAGGCAGAACGTCCACAATGATGCACTTGGCCCAAAAGGGCGTATGCATTTTTTCCTGAATATATTCAGGAAAAACGCATACGCCCTTTTTGGCCAACCAAGCAACCTTGCAAAGGAAATCTGCACTACAATGAAGTCTCACTTCCGCCCGGTCAAAAGGGCCATCTGAAAAAAGTGTAAAATCCAGAAAGGCAGGACAGGCCATGGAGAACTGGGAGCCTTGTTATGCTGATGGGCGGGATGTAAATTGCCAACAACCACTCGGGAGAAGTGTATGGTGTTTCCTGAAACATCTAAAAAACAAAGCAACAGAGCCTAGGGCACTTCCACTTATGGTCCTATAGCTTAGGGAATTTAAAATCAAAAAGACACAGCCACCCCAAAGTTTGGAAAGGCTCTGTTTACAAGAACCTCGTTTACAGTACAAGTTCAACATCGCAGAAAGTGAAAAATGGATAAAGAAGTTGTGGTATTTACTTACAAAGCAATATCACTCAGCAATGAAATCTGTGTCATCAGGCCCTTAGCAGCACAATGAGTGGATTCAGGTATGATGATTCTAACTGAAATAAGTCACACAGAAAAAGAAACATCATAAGATATCAGTAATACACGGAATGTAAACTTGGCTACACAGGAACTGAATTACAGAACAGAACAGGGTCTCAAATTTAGAAAACCAACTTATGCTTGCTTAAGGGGAAAGGTGAGTTGGGGTGCTGCATAAAACCAGAGATTGAAATGAGCACAGATAAAGTTCCTTAAGCCAAATATGGAATAGACAAGAGCTACTCCTTGCTCAACGAAATGGACTCAATACCGCATATTAAACGCCTAAGAATGTACCTGACTAGTAAGTATCTTAAAACCTATGGATTGCTATGTCTCCGAAAGAGAATCAAGCATGTGTACAGGGGCATAAATGCAGCAGAGATAGGATTGGAGAGGTTCGGTGAGCAAATGAAGACCCTTTGAAGTCATATTGCATGGTACCCATTCCACGGGTTTCAACTACCCAGGTTTAAGGTATTCTTCCTTCAGCTAAAACATGCATGTGGAACCTAGAGTATGATCAACCATGTGATCGGGAGACGTGTTCAAATATGTCTCAGTTTTCGTACCCTGGTACTCGGGTGCAACATTCCAGACACTTTACTAACACTCTCCCGACTTGGAGAGTCAGTGCCTTTAACCTCCTGTTTGGCCCAGTTTGCAATTTCTGCGGAAGATGAACAGGAATAGCGAGAACCAATGAGAGGCTAGCTGGAGGTGTCTGGATGGGCAAATTTAACTCTCATTTCCCACCAGGAAGAGGAATTAACCAAAGGCTCAGCGTGCCGTGCCGGAACCAGATTAGGGCCTGAAGCCATCCTGTGGTGTTGCGGCCAGGTCACAAGAAAGCAAGTTGAAGATAGGAGCTCAGGGGCACTGTAATTCACAAACCTGCAGAGTTATAAATGACAGCTATCGTCCAAAAATAGACTGAAGTAAGGCTGCCAAGAGGACTTGAAAGCGGGGCAGAATTGTAGGAAACCGATTTCAGGAGGTAGACTGGAATTGCATTGAAAGCATAGGAAAAGAGGCAGAACGTCCACAATGATGCACTTGGCCAAAAAGGGCGTATGCGTTTTTTCCTGAATATATTCAGGAAAAAACGCATACGCCCTTTTTGGCCAACCAAGCAAGCTTGCAAAGGAAATCTGCACTACAATGAAGTCTCACTTCCCCCCGGTCAAAAGGGCCATCTGAAAAAAGTGTAAAATCCAGAAAGGCAGGACAGGCCATGGAGAACTGGGAGCCTTGTTATGCTGATGGGCGGGATGTAAATTGCCAACAACCACTCGGGAGAAGTGTATGGTGTTTCCTGAAACATCTAAAAAACAAAGCAACAGAACCTAGGGCACTTCCACTTATGGTCCTATAGCTTAGGGAAATTAAAATCAAAAAGACACAGCCACCCCAAAGTTTGGAACGGCTCTGTTTACAAGAACCTCGTTTACAGTACAAGTTCAACATCGCAGAAAGTGAAAAATGGATAAAGAAGTTGTGGTATTTACTTACAAAGCAATATCACTCAGCAATGAAATCTGTGTCATCAGGCCCTTAGCAGCACAATGAGTGGATTCAGGTATGATGATTCTAACTGAACTAAGTCACACAGAAAAAGAAACATCATAAGATATCAGTAATACACGGAATGTAAACTTGGCTACACAGGAACTGAATTACAGAACAGAACAGGGTCTCAAATTTAGAAAACCAACTTATGCTTGCTTAAGGGTAAAGGTGAGTTGGGGTGCTGCATAAAACCAGAGATTGAAATGAGCACAGATAAAGTTCCTTAAGTCAAATATGGAATAGACAAGAGCTACTCCTTGCTCAACGAAATGGACTCAACACCGCATATTAAAAGCCTAAGAATGTACCTGACTAGTAAGTATCTTAAAACCTATGGAGTGCTATGTCTCTGAAAGAGAATCATGCATGTGTACAGGGGCATAAACGCAGCAGTGATAGGATTGGAGAGGTTCGGTGAGCAAATGAAGACCCTTTGAAGTCATATTGCATGGTACCCATTCCACGGGTTTCAACTACCCAGGTTTAAGGTATTCTCCCTTCAGCTAAAACATGCATGTGGAACCTAGAGTATGATCAACCATGTGATCGGGAGACGTGTTCAAATATGTCTCAGTTTTCGTACCCTGGTACTCGGGTGCAACTTTCCAGACGCTTTACTAACACTCTCCCGACTTGGAGAGTCAGTCCCTTTAACCTCCTGTTTGGCCCAGTTTGCAATTTCTGCGGAAGATGAACAGGAATAGCGAGAACCAATGATAGGCTAGCTGGAGGTGTCTGGACGGGCAAATTTAACTCTCATTTCCCACCAGGAGGACGAAATAACCAAAGGCTCAGCGTGCCGTGCCAGAACCAGATTAGGGCCTGAAGCCATCCTGCGGTGTTGCGGCCAGGTCACAAGAAAGCGAGTTGAAGAAAGGAGCTCAGGGGCACTGTAATTCGCAAACCTGCAGAGTTATAAATGACAGCTATCGTCCAAAAATAGACTGAAGTAAGGCTGCCAAGAGGACTTGAAAGCGGGGCAGAATTGCAGGAAACCGATTTCAGGAGGTAGACTGGAATTGCATTGAAAGCATAGGAAAAGAGGCAGAACGTCCACAATGATGCACTTGGCCAAAAAGGGCGTATGCGTTTTTTCCTGAATATATTCAGGAAAAAACGCATACGCCCTTTTTGGCCAACCAAGCCAGCTTGCAAAGGAAATCTGCACTACAATGAAGTCTCACTTCCCCCCGGTCAAAGGGCCATCTGAAAAAAGTGTAAAATCCAGAAAGGCAGGACAGGCCATGGAGAACTGGGAGCCTTGTTATGCTGAAGGGCGGGATGTAAATTGCCAACAACCACTCGGGAGAAGTGTATGGTGTTTCCTGAAACATCTAAAAAACAAAGCAACAGAGCCTAGGGTACTTCCACTTATGGTCCTATAGCTTAGGGAATTTAAAATCAAAAAGACAAAGCCACCCCAAAGTTTGGAACGGCTCTGTTTACAAGAACCTCATTTACAGTACAAGTTCAACATCGCAGAAAGTGAAAAATGGATAAAAAAGTTGTGGTATTTACTTACAAAGCAATATCACTCAGCAATGAAATCTGTGTCATCAGGCCCTTAGCAGCACAATGAGTGGATTCAGGTATGATGATTCTAACTGAAATAAGTCACACAGAAAAAGAAACATCATAAGATATCAGTAATACACGGAATGGAAACTTGGCTACACAGGAACTGAATTACAGAACAGAACAGGGTCTCAAATTTAGAAAACCAACTTATGCTTGCTTAAGGGGAAAGGTGAGTTGGGGTGCTGCATAAAACCAGAGATTGAAATGAGCACAGATAAAGTTCCTTAAGCCAAATATGGAATAGACAAGAGCTACTCCTTGCTCAACGAAATGGACTCAACACCGCATATTAAACGCCTAAGAATGTACCTGACTAGTAAGTATCTTAAAACCTATGGATTGCTATGTCTCCGAAACAGAATCAAGCATGTGTACAGGGGCATAAACGCAGCAGTGATAGGATTGGAGAGGTTCGGTGAGCAAATGAAGACCCTTTGAAGTCATATTGCATGGTACCCATTCCACGGGTTTCAAATACACAGGTTTTAGGTATTCTTCCTTCAGCTAAAACATGCATGTGGAACCCAAGTATGATCAACCATGTGAACGGGAGACGTGTTCAAATATGTCTCAGTTTTCCTCCCCTGGTACTCGGGTGCAACATTCCAGACGCTTTACTAACACTCTCCCCACTTGGAAAGTCAGCGCCTTTAACCTCCTGTTTGGCCCAGTTTGCAATTTCTGCGGAAGATGAACAGGAATAGCGAGAACCAATGAGAGACTAGCTGGAGGTGTCTGGACGGGCAAATTTAACTCTCATTTCCCACCAGGAAGAGGAAATAACCAATGGCTCAGCATGCTGTGCCGGAACCAGATTAGGGCCTGAAGACATCCTGCGGTGTTGCGGCCAGGTCACAAGAAAGCGAGTTGAAGAAAGGAGCTCAGGGGCACTGTAATTCACAAACCTGCAGAGTTATAAATGACAGCTATCGTCCAAAAATAGACTGAAGTAAGGCTGCCAAGAGGACTTGAAAGCGGGGCAGAATTGCAGGAAACCGATTTCAGGAGGTAGACTGGAATTGCATTGAAAGCATAGGAAAAGAGGCAGAACGTCCACAATGATGCACTTGGCCAAAAAGTAAGTATGCGTTTTTTCCTGAATATATTCAGGAAAAAATGCATACGCCCTTTTTGGCCAACCAAGCAAGCTTGCAAAGGAAATCTGCACTACAATGAAGTCTCACTTCCCCCTGGTCAAAAGGGCCATCTGAAAAAAGTGTAAAATCCAGAAAGGCAGGACAGGCCATGGAGAACTGGGAGCCTTGTTATGCTGATGGGCGGGATGTAAATTGCCAACAACCACTCGGGAGAAGTGTATGGTGTTTCTTGAAACATCTAAAAAACAAAGCAACAGAGCCTAGGGCACTTCCACTTATGGTCCTATAGCTTAGGGAAATTAAATTCAAAAAGACACAGCCACCCCAAAGTTTGGAACGGCTCTGTTTACAAGAACCTCGTTTACAGTACAAGTTCAACATCGCAGAAAGTGAAAAATGGATAAAGAACTTGTGGTACTTACGTACAATGCAGTATCACTCAGCAATGAAATCTATGTCATCAGGCCCGTAGCAGCATAATGAGTGGATTCAGGTACGATGATTCTAACTGAAATAAGTCACACAGAAAAAGAAACATCATAAGATATCACTAATACACGGAATGTAAACTTGGCTACACAGGAACTGAATTACAGAACAGAACAGGGTCTCAAATTTAGAAAACCAACTTATGCTTGCTTAAGGGTAAAGGTGAGTTGAGGTGCTGCATAAAACCAGAGATTGAAATGAGCACAGATAAAGTTCCTTAAGCCAAATATGGAATAGACAAGAGCTACTCCTTGCTCAACGAAATGGACTCAACACCGCATATTAAATGCCTAAGAATGTACCTGACTAGTAAGTATCTTAAAACCTATGGATTGCTATGTCTCCGAAAGAGAATCAAGCATGTGTACAGGGGCATAAATGCAGCAGTGATAGGATTGGAGAGGTCGGTGAGCAAATGAAGACCCTTTGAAGTCATATTGCATGGTACCCATTCCACGGGTTTCAACTACCCAGGTTTAAGGTATTCTTCCTTCAGCTAAAACATGCATGTGGGACCTAGAGTATGATCAACCATGTGATCGGGAGACGTGTTCAAATATGTCTCAGTTTTCGTACCCTGGTACTCGGGTGCAACATTCCAGACGCTTTACTAACACTCTCCCCACTTGGAGAGTCAGTCCCTTTAACCTCCTGTTTGGCCCAGTTTGCAATTTCTGTGGAAGATGAACAGGAATAGCGAGAACCAATGAGAGACTAGCTGGAGGTGTCTGGATGGGCAAATTTAACTCTCATTTCCCACCAGGAAGAGGAATTAACCAAAGGCTCAGCGTGCCGTGCCAGAACCAGATTAGGGCCTGAAGACATCCTGCGGTGTTGCGGCCAGGTCACAAGAAAGCGAGTTGAAGAAAGGAGCTCAGGGGCACTGTAATTCACAAACCTGCAGAGTTATAAATGACAGCTATCGTCCAAAAATAGACTGAAGTAAGGCTGCCAAGAGGACTTGAAAGTGGGGCAGAATTGCAGGAAACCGATTTCAGGAGGTAGACTGGAATTGCATTGAAAGCATAGGAAAAGAGGCAGAACGTCCACAATGATGCACTTGGCCAAAAAGGGCGTATGCGTTTTTTCCTGAATATATTCAGGAAAAAACGCATACGCCCTTTTTGGCCAACCAAGCAAGCTTGCAAAGGAAATCTGCACTACAATGAAGTCTCACTTCCCCCCGGTCAAAAGGGCCATCTGAAAAAAGTGTAAAATCCAGAAAGGCAGGACAGGCCATGGAGAACTGGGAGCCTTGTTATGCTGATGGGCGGGATGTAAATTGCCAACAACCACTCGGGAGAAGTGTATGGTGTTTCCTGAAACATCTAAAAAACAAAGCAACAGAGCCTAGGGCACTTCCACTTATGGTCCTATAGCTTAGGGAATTTAAAATCAAAAAGACACAGCCACCCCAAAGTTTGGAACGGCTCTGTTTACAAGAACCTCGTTTACAGTACAAGTTCAACATCGCAGAAATTGAAAAATGGATAAAGAAGTTGTGGTATTTACTTACAAAGCAATATCACTCAGCAATGAAATCTGTGTCATCAGGCCCTTAGCAGCACAATGAGTGGATTCAGGTATGATGATTCTAACTGAAATAAGTCACACAGAAAAAGAAACATCATAAGATATCAGTAATACACGGAATGGAAACTTGGCTACACAGGAACTGAATTACAGAACAGAACAGGGTCTCAAATTTAGAAAACCAACTTATGCTTGCTTAAGGGTAAAGGTGAGTTGGGGTGCTGCATAAAACCAGAGATTGAAATGAGCACAGATAAAGTTCCTTAAGCCAAATATGGAATAGACAAGAGCTACTCCTTGCTCAACGAAATGGACTCAACACCCCATATTAAACGCCTAAGAATGTACCTGACTAGTAAGTATCTTAAAACCTATGGATTGCTATGTCTCCGAAACAGAATCAAGCATGTGTACAGGGGCATAAACGCAGCAGTGATAGGATTGGAGAGGTTCGGTGAGGAAATGAAGACCCTTTGAAGTCATATTGCATGGTACCCATTCCACGGGTTTCAACTACCCAGGTTTTAGGTATTCTTCCTTCAGCTAAAACATGCATGTGGAACCCAAGTATGATCAACCATGTGAACGGGAGACGTGTTCAAATATGTCTCAGTTTTCCTCCCCTGGTACTCGGGTGCAACATTCCAGACGCTTTACTAACACTCTCCCCACTTGGAAAGTCAGCGCCTTTAACCTCCTGTTTGTCCCAGTTTGCAATTTCTGCGGAAGATGAACAGGAATAGCGAGAACCAATGAGAGGCTAGCTGGAGGTGTCTGGACGGGCAAATTTAACTCTCATTTCCCACCAGGAAGAGGAAATAACCAAAGGCTCAGCGTGCCGTGCCGGAACCAGATTAGAGCCTGAAGCCATCCTGCGGTGTTGCGGCCAGCTCAAAAGAAAGCGAGTTGAAGAAAGGAGCTCAGGGGCACTGTAATTCACAAACCTGCAGAGTTATAAATGACAGCTATCGTCCAAAAATAGACTGAAGTAAGGCTGCCAAGAGGACTTGAAAGCGGGGCAGAATTGCAGGAAACCGATTTCAGGAGGTAGACTGGAATTGCATTGAAAGCATAGGAAAAGAGGCAGAACGTCCACAATGATGCACTTGGTCAAAAAGGGCGTATGCGTTTTTTCCTGAATATATTCAGGAAAAAACGCATACGCCCTTTTTGGCCAACCAAGCAAGCTTGCAAAGGAAATCTGCACTACAATGAAGTCTCACTTCCCCCCGGTCAAAAGGGCCATCTGAAAAAAGTGTAAAATCCAGAAAGGCAGGACAGGCCATGGAGAACTGGGAGCCTTGTTATGCTGATGGGCGGGATGTAAATTGCCAACAACCACTCGGGAGAAGTGTATGGTGTTTCCTGAAACATCTAAAAAACAAAGCAACAGAGCCTAGGGCACTTCCACTTATGGTCCTATAGCTTAGGGAATTTAAAATCAAAAAGACACAGCCACCCCAAAGTTTCGAACGGCTCTGTTTACAAGAACCTCGTTTACAGTACAAGTTCAACATCGCAGAATGTGAAAAATGGATAAAGAACTTGTGGTACTTACGTACAATGCAGTATCACTCAGCAATGAAATCTATGTCATCAGGCCCTTAGCAGCATAATGAGTGGATTCAGGTACGATGATTCTAACTGAAATAAGTCACACAGAAAAAGAAACATCATAAGATACCACTAATACACGGAATGTAAACTTGGCTACACAGGAACTGAATTACAGAACAGAACAGGGTCTCAAATTTAGAAAACCAACTTATGCTTGCTTAAGGGTAAAGGTGAGTTGGGGTGCTGCATAAAACCAGAGATTGAAATGAGCACAGATAAAGTTCCTTAAGCCAAATATGGAATAGACAAGAGCTACTCCTTGCTCAACGAAATGGACTCAACACCGCATATTAAATGCCTACGAATGTACCTGACTAGTAAGTATCTTAAAACCTATGGATTGCTATGTCTCCGAAAGAGAATCAAGCATGTGTACAGGGGCATAAACGCAGCAGTGATAGGATTGGAGAGGTTCGGTGAGCAAATGAAGACCCTTTGAAGTCATATTGCATGGTACCCATTCCACGGGTTTCAACTACCCAGGTTTAAGGTATTCTTCCTTCAGCTAAAACATGCATGTGGGACCTAGAGTATGATCAACCATGTGATTGGGAGACGTGTTCAAATATGTCTCAGTTTTCATACCCTGGTACTCGGGTGCAACATTCCAGACGCTTTACTAACACTCTCCCCACTTGGAGAGTCAGTCCCTTTAACCTCCTGTTTGGCCCAGTTTGCAATTTCTGTGGAAGATTAACAGGAATAGCGAGAACCAATGAGAGACTAGCTGGAGGTGTCTGGATGGGCAAATTTAACTCTCATTTCCCACCAGGAAGAGGAATTAACCAAAGGCTCAGCGTGCCGTGCCAGAACCAGATTAGGGCCTGAAGACATCCTGAGGTGTTGCGGCCAGGTCACAAGAAAGCGAGTTGAAGAAAGGAGCTCAGGGGCACTGTAATTCACAAACCTGCAGAGTTATAAATGACAGCTATCGTCCAAAAATAGACTGAAGTAAGGCTGCCAAGAGGACTTGAAAGCGGGGCAGAATTGCAGGAAACCGATTTCAGGAGGTAGACTGGAATTGCATTGAAAGCATAGGAAAAGAGGCAGAACGTCCACAATGATGCACTTGGCCAAAAAGGGCGTATGCGTTTTTTCCTGAATATATTCAGGAAAAAACGCATACGCCCTTTTTGGCCAACCAAGCAAGCTTGCAAAGGAAATCTGCACTACAATGAAGTCTCACTTCCCCCCCGGTCAAAAGGGCCATCTGAAAAAAGTGTAAAATCCAGAAAGGCAGGACAGGCCATGGAGAACTGGGAGCCTTGTTATGCTGATGGGCGGGATGTAAATTGCCAACAACCACTCCGGAGAAGTGTATGGTGTTTCCTGAAACATCTAAAAAACAAAGCAACAGAGCCTAGGGCACTTCCACTTATGGTCCTATAGCTTAGGGAATTTAAATCAAAAAGACACAGCCACCCCAAAGTTTGGAACGGCTCTGTTTACAAGAACCTCGTTTACAGTACAAGTTCAACATCGCAGAAATTGAAAAATGGATAAAGAAGTTGTGGTATTTACTTACAAAGCAATATCACTCAGCAATGAAATCTGTGTCATCAGGCCCTTAGCAGCACAATGAGTGGATTCAGGTATGATGATTCTAACTGAAATAAGTCACACAGAAAAAGAAACATCATAAGATATCAGTAATACACGGAATGTAAACTTGGCTACACAGGAACTGAATTACAGAACAGAACAGGGTCTCAAATTTAGAAAACCAACTTATGCTTGCTTAAGGGGAAAGGTGAGTTGGGGTGCTGCATAAAACCAGAGATTGAAATGAGCACAGATAAAGTTCCTTAAGCCAAATATGGAATAGACAAGAGCTACTCCTTGCTCAACGAAATGGACTCAATACCGCATATTAAACGCCTAAGAATGTACCTGACTAGTAAGTATCTTAAAACCTATGGATTGCTATGTCTCCGAAACAGAATCAAGCATGTGTACAGGGGCATAAACGCAGCAGTGATAGGATTGGAGAGGTTCGGTGAGCAAATGAAGACCCTTTGAAGTCATATTGCATGGTACCCATTCCACAGGTTTCAACTACCCAGGTTTAAGGTATTCTTCCTTCAGCTAAAACATGCATGTGGAACCCAGGTATGATCAACCATGTGAACGGGAGACGTGTTCAAATATGTCTCAGTTTTCGTACCCTGGTACTCGGGTGCAACATTCCAGACGCTTTACTAACACTCTCCCCACTTGGAAAGTCAGCGCCTTTAACCTCCTGTTTGGCCCAGTTTGCAATTTCTGCGGAAGATGAACAGGAATAGCGAGAACCAATGAGAGACTAGCTGGAGGTGTCTGAACGGGCAAATTTAACTCTCATTTCCCACCAGGAAGAGGAAATAACCAAAGGCTCAGCATGCCGTGCCGGAACCAGATTAGGGCCTGAAGCCATCCTGCGGTGTTGCGGCCAGGTCACAAGAAAGCGAGTTGAAGAAAGGAGCTCAGGGGCACTGTAATTCACAAACCTGCAGAGTTATAAATGACAGCTATCGTCCAAAAATAGACTGAAGTAAGGCTGCCAAGAGGACTTGAAAGCGGGGCAGAATTGCAGGAAACCGATTTCAGGAGGTAGACTCAAATTGCATTGAAAGCATAGGAAAAGAGGCAGAACGTCCACAATGATGCACTTGGCCAAAAAGGGCGTATGCGTTTTTTCCTGAATATATTCAGGAAAAAACGCATACGCCCTTTTTGGCCAACCAAGCAAGCTTGCAAAGGAAATCTGCACTACAATGAAGTCTCACTTCCCCCCGGTCAAAAGGGCCATCTGAAAAAAGTGTAAAATCCAGAAAGGCAGGACAGGCCATGGAGAACTGGGAGCCTTGTTATGCTGATGGGCGGGATGTAAATTGCCAACAACCACTCGGGAGAAGTGTATGGTGTTTCCTGAAACATCTAAAAAACAAAGCAACAGAGCCTAGGGCACTTCCACTTATGGTCCTATAGCTTAGGGAAATTAAAATCAAAAAGACACAGCCACCCCAAAGTTTGGAACGGCTCTGTTTACAAGAACCTCGTTTACAGTACAAGTTCAACATCGCAGAAAGTGAAAAATGGATAAAGAACTTGTGGTACTTACGTACAATGCAGTATCACTCAGCAATGAAATCTATGTCATCAGGCCCGAAGCAGCATAATGAGTGGATTCAGGTACGATGATTCTAACTGAAATAAGTCACACAGAAAAAGAAACATCATAAGATATCACTAATACACGGAATGTAAACTTGGCTATACAGGAACTGAATTACAGAACAGAACAGGGTCTCAAATTTAGAAAACCAACTTATGCTTGCTTAAGGGTAAAGGTGAGTTGGGGTGCTGCATAAAACCAGAGATTGAAATGAGCACAGATAAAGTTCCTTAAGCCAAATATGGAATAGACAAGAGCTACTCCTTGCTCAACGAAATGGACTCAACACCGCATATTAAATGCCTAAGAATGTACCTGACTAGTAAGTATCTTAAAACCTATGGATTGCTATGTCTCCGAAACAGAATCAAGCATGTGTACAGGGGCATAAACGCAGCAGTGATAGGATTGGAGAGGTTCGGTGAGCAAATGAAGACCCTTTGAAGTCATATTGCATGGTACCCATTCCACAGGTTTCAACTACCCAGGTTTAAGGTATTCTTCCTTCAGCTAAAACATGCATGTGGAACCCAGGTATGATCAACCATGTGAACGGGAGACGTGTTCAAATATGTCTCAGTTTTCGTACCCTGGTACTCGGGTGCAACATTCCAGACGCTTTACTAACACTCTCCCCACTTGGAAAGTCAGCGCCTTTAACCTCCTGTTTGGCCCAGTTTGCAATTTCTGCGGAAGATGAACAGGAATAGCGAGAACCAATGAGAGACTAGCTGGAGGTGTCTGAACGGGCAAATTTAACTCTCATTTCCCACCAGGAAGAGGAAATAACCAAAGGCTCAGCATGCCGTGCCGGAACCAGATTAGGGCCTGAAGCCATCCTGCGGTGTTGCGGCCAGGTCACAAGAAAGCGAGTTGAAGAAAGGAGCTCAGGGGCACTGTAATTCACAAACCTGCAGAGTTATAAATGACAGCTATCGTCCAAAAATAGACTGAAGTAAGGCTGCCAAGAGGACTTGAAAGCGGGGCAGAATTGCAGGAAACCGATTTCAGGAGGTAGACTCAAATTGCATTGAAAGCATAGGAAAAGAGGCAGAACGTCCACAATGATGCACTTGGCCAAAAAGGGCGTATGCGTTTTTTCCTGAATATATTCAGGAAAAAACGCATACGCCCTTTTTGGCCAACCAAGCAAGCTTGCAAAGGAAATCTGCACTACAATGAAGTCTCACTTCCCCCCGGTCAAAAGGGCCATCTGAAAAAAGTGTAAAATCCAGAAAGGCAGGACAGGCCATGGAGAACTGGGAGCCTTGTTATGCTGATGGGCGGGATGTAAATTGCCAACAACCACTCGGGAGAAGTGTATGGTGTTTCCTGAAACATCTAAAAAACAAAGCAACAGAGCCTAGGGCACTTCCACTTATGGTCCTATAGCTTAGGGAAATTAAAATCAAAAAGACACAGCCACCCCAAAGTTTGGAACGGCTCTGTTTACAAGAACCTCGTTTACAGTACAAGTTCAACATCGCAGAAAGTGAAAAATGGATAAAGAACTTGTGGTACTTACGTACAATGCAGTATCACTCAGCAATGAAATCTATGTCATCAGGCCCGAAGCAGCATAATGAGTGGATTCAGGTACGATGATTCTAACTGAAATAAGTCACACAGAAAAAGAAACATCATAAGATATCACTAATACACGGAATGTAAACTTGGCTATACAGGAACTGAATTACAGAACAGAACAGGGTCTCAAATTTAGAAAACCAACTTATGCTTGCTTAAGGGTAAAGGTGAGTTGGGGTGCTGCATAAAACCAGAGATTGAAATGAGCACAGATAAAGTTCCTTAAGCCAAATATGGAATAGACAAGAGCTACTCCTTGCTCAACGAAATGGACTCAACACCGCATATTAAATGCCTAAGAATGTACCTGACTAGTAAGTATCTTAAAACCTATGGATTGCTATGTCTCCGAAAGAGAATCAAGCATGTGTACAGGGGCATAAACGTAGCAGTGATAGGATTGGAGAGGTTCGGTGAGCAAATGAAGACCCTTTGAAGTCATATTGCATGGTACCCATTCCACGGGTTTCAACTACCCAGGTTTAAGGTATTCTTCCTTCAGCTAAAACATGCATGTGGAACCTAGAGTATGATCAACCATGTGATCGGGAGACGTGTTCAAATATGTCTCAGTTTTCGTACCCTGGTACTCGGGTGCAAAATTCCAGACGCTTTACTAACACTCTCCCCACTTGGAGAGTCAGTCCCTTTAACCTCCTGTTTGGCCCAGTTTGCAATTTCTGTGGAAGAAGAACAGGAATAGCGAGAACCAATGAGAGACTAGCTGGAGGTGTCTGGATGGGCAAATTTAACTCTCATTTCCCACCAGGAAGAGGAATTAACCAAAGGCTCAGCGTGCAGTGCCAGAAACAGATTAGGGCCTGAAGACATCCTGCGGTGTTGCGGCCAGGTCACAAGAAAGCGAGTTGAAGAAAGGAGCTCAGGGGCACTGTAATTCACAAACCTGCAGAGTTATAAATGACAGCTATCGTCCAAAAATAGACTGAAGTAAGGCTGCCAAGAGGACTTGAAAGCAGGGCAGAATTGCAGGAAACCGATTTCAGGAGGTAGACTGGAATTGCATTGCAAGCATAGGAAAAGAGGCAGAACGTCCACAATGATGCACTTGGCCAAAAAGGGCGTATGCGTTTTTTCCTGAATATATTCAGGAAAAAACGCATACGCCCTTTTTGGCCAACCAAGCAAGCTTGCAAAGGAAATCTGCACTACAATGAAGTCTCACTTCCCCCCGGTCAAAAGGGCCATCTGAAAAAAGTGTAAAATCCAGAAAGGCAGGACAGGCCATGGAGAACTGGGAGCCTTGTTATGCTGATGGGCGGGATGTAAATTGCCAACAACCACTCGGGAGAAGTGTATGGTGTTTCCTGAAACATCTAAAAAACAAAGCAACAGAGCCTAGGCCACTTCCACTTATGGTCCTATAGCTTAGGGAATTTAAAATCAAAAAGACACAGCCACCCCAAAGTGTGGAACGGCTCTGTTTACAAGAACCTCGTTTACAGTACAAGTTCAACATCGCAGAAATTGAAAAATGGATAAAGAAGTTGTGGTATTTACTTACAAAGCAATATCACTCAGCAATGAAATCTGTGTCATCAGGCCCTTAGCAGCACAATGAGTGGATTCAGGTAGGATGATTCTAACTGAAATAAGTCACACAGAAAAAGAAACATCATAAGATATCAGTAATACACGGAATGTAAACTTGGCTACACAGGAACTGAATTACAGAACAGAACAGGGTCTCAAATTTAGAAAACCAACTTATGCTTGCTTAAGGGGAAAGGTGAGTTGGGGTGCTGCATAAAACCAGAGATTGAAATGAGCACAGATAAAGTTCCTTAAGCCAAATATGGAATAGACAAGAGCTACTCCTTGCTCAACGAAATGGACTCAACACCGCATATTAAACGCCTAAGAATGTACCTGACTAGTAAGTATCTTAAAAACTATGGATTGCTATGTCTCCGAAAGAGAATCAAGCATGTGTACAGGGGCATAAACGCAGCAGTGATAGGATTGGAGAGGTTCGGTGAGCAAATGAAGACCCTTTGAAGTCATATTGCATGGTACCCATTCCACGGGTTTCAACTACCCAGGTTTAAGGTATTCTTCCTTCAGCTAAAACATGCATGTGGAACCCAAGTATGATCAACCATGTGAACGGGAGACGTGTTCAAATATGGTTCAGTTTTCCTCCCCTGGTACTCGGGTGCAACATTCCAGACGCTTTACTAACACTCTCCCCACTTGGAAAGTCAGCGCCTTTAACCTCCTGTTTGGCCCAGTTTGCAATTTCTGCGGAAGATGAACAGGAATAGCGAGAACCAATGAGAGGCTAGCTGGAGGTGTCTGGACGGGCAAATTTAACTCTCATTTCCCACCAGGAAGAGGAAATAACCAAAGGCTCAGCGTGCCGTGCCGGAACCAGATTAGGGCCTGAAGCCATCCTGCGGTGTTGCGGCCAGGTCACAAGAAAGCGAGTTGAAGAAAGGAGCTCAGGGGCACTGTAATTCACAAACCTGCAGAGTTATAAATGACAGCTATCGTCCAAAAATAGACTGAAGTGAGGCTGCCAAGAGGACTTGAAAGCGGGGCAGAATTGCAGGAAACCGATTTCAGGAGGTAGACTGGAATTGCATTGAAAGCATAGGAAAAGAGGCAGAACGTACACAATGATGCACTTGGCCAAAAAGGGCGTATGCGTTTTTTCCTGAATATATTCAGGAAAAAACGCATACGCCCTTTTTGGCCAACCAAGCAAGCTTGCAAAGGAAATCTGCACTACAATGAAGTCTCACTTCCCCCCGGTCAAAAGGGCTATCTGAAAAAAGTGTAAAATCCAGAAAGGCAGGACAGGCCATGGAGAACTGGGAGCCTTGTTATGCTGATGGGCGGGATGTAAATTGCCAACAGACACTCCGGAAAAGTGTATGGTGTTTCCTGAAACATCTAAAAAACAAAGCAACAGAGCCTAGGGCACTTCCACTTATGGTCCTATAGCTTAGGGAATTTAAAATCAAAAAGACACAGCCACCCCAAAGTTTGGAACGGCTCTGTTTACAAGAACCTCGTTTACAGTACAAGTTCAACATCGCAGAAATTGAAAAATGGATAAAGAAGTTGTGGTATTTACTTACAAAGCAATATCACTCAGCAATGAAATCTGTGTCATCAGGCCCTTAGCAGCACAATGAGTGGATTCAGGTATGATGATTCTAACTGAAATAAGTCACACAGAAAAAGAAACATCATAAGATATCAGTAATACACGGAATGTAAACTTGGCTACACAGGAACTGAATTACAGAACAGAACAGGGTCTCAAATTTAGAAAACCAACTTATGCTTGCTTAAGGGGAAAGGTGAGTTGGGGTGCTGCATAAAACCAGAGATTGAAATGAGCACAGATAAAGTTCCTTAAGCCAAATATGGAATAGACAAGAGCTACTCCTTGCTCAACGAAATGGACTCAACACCGCATATTAAACGCCTAAGAATGTACCTGTCTAGTAAGTATCTTAAAACCTATGGATTGCTATGTCTCCGAAAGAGAATCAAGCATGTGTACAGGGGCATAAACGCAGCAGTGATAGGATTGGAGAGGTTCGGTGAGCAAATGAAGACCCTTTGAAGTCATATTGCATGGTACCCATTCCACGGGTTTCAACTACCCAGGTTTAAGTTATTCTTCTTTCAGCTAAAACATGCATGTGGAACCCAAGTATGATCAACCATGTGAACGGGAGACGTGTTCAAATATGTCTCAGTTTTCCTCCCCTGGTACTCGGGTGCAACATTCCAGACGCTTTACTAACACTCTCCCCACTTGGAAAGTCAGCGCCTTTAACCTCCTGTCTGGCCCAGTTTGCAATTTCTGCGGAAGATGAACAGGAATAGCGAGAACCAATGAGAGGCTAGCTGGAGGTGTCTGGACGGGCAAATTTAACTCTCATTTCCCACCAGGAAGAGGAAATAACCAAAGGCTCAGCGTGCCGTGCCGGAACCAGATTAGGGCCTGAAGACATCCTGCGGTGTTGCGGCCAGGTCACAAGAAAGCGAGTTGAAGAAAGGAGCTCAGGGGCACTGTAATTCACAAACCTGCAGAGTTATAAATGACAGCTATCGTCCAAAAATAGACTGAAGTAAGGCTGCCAAGAGGACTTGAAAGCGGGGCAGAATTGCAGGAAACCGATTTCAGGAGGTAGACTGGAATTGCATTGAAAGCATAGGAAAAGAGGCAGAACGTCCACAATGATGCACTTGGCCAAAAAGGGCGTATGCGTTTTTTCCTGAATATATTCAGGAAAAAACGCATACACCCTTTTTGGCCAACCAAGCAAGCTTGCAAAGGAAATCTGCACTACAATGAAGTCTCACTTCCCCCCGGTCAAAAGGGCCATCTGAAAAAAGTGTAAAATCCAGAAAGGCAGGACAGGCCATGGAGAACTGGGAGCCTTGTTATGCTGATGGGCGGGATGTAAATTGCCAACAACCACTCGGGAGAAGTGTATGGTGTTTCCTGAAACATCTAAAAAACAAAGCAACAGAGCCTAGGGCACTTCCACTTATGGTCCTATAGCTTAGGGAAATTAAAATCAAAAAGACACAGCCACCCCAAAGTTTGGAACGGCTCTGTTTACAAGAACCTCGTTTACAGTACAAGTTCAACATCGCAGAAAGTGAAAAATGGATAAAGAACTTGTGGTACTTACGTACAATGCAGTATCACTCAGCAATGAAATCTATGTCATCAGGCCCGAAGCAGCATAATGAGTGGATTCAGGTACGATGATTCTAACTGAAATAAGTCACACAGAAAAAGAAACATCATAAGATATCACTAATACACGGAATGTAAACTTGGCTATACAGGAACTGAATTACAGAACAGAACAGGGTCTCAAATTTAGAAAACCAACTTATGCTTGCTTAAGGGTAAAGGTGAGTTGGGGTGCTGCATAAAACCAGAGATTGAAATGAGCACAGATAAAGTTCCTTAAGCCAAATATGGAATAGACAAGAGCTACTCCTTGCTCAACGAAATGGACTCAACACCGCATATTAAATGCCTAAGAATGTACCTGACTAGTAAGTATCTTAAAACCTATGGATTGCTATGTCTCCGAAAGAGAATCAAGCATGTGTACAGGGGCATAAACGTAGCAGTGATAGGATTGGAGAGGTTCGGTGAGCAAATGAAGACCCTTTGAAGTCATATTGCATGGTACCCATTCCACGGGTTTCAACTACCCAGGTTTAAGGTATTCTTCCTTCAGCTAAAACATGCATGTGGAACCTAGAGTATGATCAACCATGTGATCGGGAGACGTGTTCAAATATGTCTCAGTTTTCGTACCCTGGTACTCGGGTGCAACATTCCAGACGCTTTACTAACACTCTCCCCACTTGGAGAGTCAGTCCCTTTAACCTCCTGTTTGGCCCAGTTTGCAATTTCTGTGGAAGAAGAACAGGAATAGCGAGAACCAATGAGAGACTAGCTGGAGGTGTCTGGATGGGCAAATTTAACTCTCATTTCCCACCAGGAAGAGGAATTAACCAAAGGCTCAGCGTGCCGTGCCAGAAACAGATTAGGGCCTGAAGACATCCTGCGGTGTTGCGGCCAGGTCACAAGAAAGCGAGTTGAAGAAAGGAGCTCAGGGGCACTGTAATTCACAAACCTGCAGAGTTATAAATGACAGCTATCGTCCAAAAATAGACTGAAGTAAGGCTGCCAAGAGGACTTGAAAGCGGGGCAGAATTGCAGGAAACCGATTTCAGGAGGTAGACTGGAATTGCATTGCAAGCATAGGAAAAGAGGCAGAACGTCCACAATGATGCACTTGGCCAAAAAGGGCGTATGCGTTTT
Source organism: Delphinus delphis (assembly GCF_949987515.2). Classification (NCBI taxonomy): domain Eukaryota; kingdom Metazoa; phylum Chordata; class Mammalia; order Artiodactyla; family Delphinidae; genus Delphinus; species Delphinus delphis. Next base: position 59,915 of record NW_027192682.1, on the reverse strand, counting down.
TTCCTGAATATATTCAGGAAAAAACGCATACGCCCTTTTTGGCCAACCAAGCAAGCTTGCAAAGGAAATCTGCACTACAATGAAGTCTCACTTCCCCCCGGTCAAAAGGGCCATCTGAAAAAAGTTAAAATCCAGAAAGGCAGGACAGGCCATGGAGAACTGGGAGCCTTGTTATGCTGATGGGCGGGATGTAAATTGCCAACAACCACTCGGGAGAAGTGTATGGTGTTTCCTGAAACATCTAAAAAACAAAGCAACAGAGCCTAGGCCACTTCCACTTATGGTCCTATAGCTTAGGGAATTTAAAATCAAAAAGACACAGCCACCCCAAAGTGTGGAACGGCTCTGTTTACAAGAACCTCGTTTACAGTACAAGTTCAACATCGCAGAAATTGAAAAATGGATAAAGAAGTTGTGGTATTTACTTACAAAGCAATATCACTCAGCAATGAAATCTGTGTCATCAGGCCCTTAGCAGCACAATGAGTGGATTCAGGTAGGATGATTCTAACTGAAATAAGTCACACAGAAAAAGAAACATCATAAGATATCAGTAATACACGGAATGTAAACTTGGCTACACAGGAACTGAATTACAGAACAGAACAGGGTCTCAAATTTAGAAAACCAACTTATGCTTGCTTAAGGGGAAAGGTGAGTTGGGGTGCTGCATAAAACCAGAGATTGAAATGAGCACAGATAAAGTTCCTTAAGCCAAATATGGAATAGACAAGAGCTACTCCTTGCTCAACGAAATGGACTCAACACCGCATATTAAACGCCTAAGAATGTACCTGACTAGTAAGTATCTTAAAAACTATGGATTGCTATGTCTCCGAAAGAGAATCAAGCATGTGTACAGGGGCATAAACGCAGCAGTGATAGGATTGGAGAGGTTCGGTGAGCAAATGAAGACCCTTTGAAGTCATATTGCATGGTACCCATTCCACGGGTTTCAACTACCCAGGTTTAAGGTATTCTTCCTTCAGCTAAAACATGCATGTGGAACCCAAGTATGATCAACCATGTGAACGGGAGACGTGTTCAAATATGGTTCAGTTTTCCTCCCCTGGTACTCGGGTGCAACATTCCAGACGCTTTACTAACACTCTCCCCACTTGGAAAGTCAGCGCCTTTAACCTCCTGTTTGGCCCAGTTTGCAATTTCTGCGGAAGATGAACAGGAATAGCGAGAACCAATGAGAGGCTAGCTGGAGGTGTCTGGACGGGCAAATTTAACTCTCATTTCCCACCAGGAAGAGGAAATAACCAAAGGCTCAGCGTGCCGTGCCGGAACCAGATTAGGGCCTGAAGCCATCCTGCGGTGTTGCGGCCAGGTCACAAGAAAGCGAGTTGAAGAAAGGAGCTCAGGGGCACTGTAATTCACAAACCTGCAGAGTTATAAATGACAGCTATCGTCCAAAAATAGACTGAAGTGAGGCTGCCAAGAGGACTTGAAAGCGGGGCAGAATTGCAGGAAACCGATTTCAGGAGGTAGACTGGAATTGCATTGAAAGCATAGGAAAAGAGGCAGAACGTACACAATGATGCACTTGGCCAAAAAGGGCGTATGCGTTTTTTCCTGAATATATTCAGGAAAAAACGCATACGCCCTTTTTGGCCAACCAAGCAAGCTTGCAAAGGAAATCTGCACTACAATGAAGTCTCACTTCCCCCCGGTCAAAAGGGCTATCTGAAAAAAGTGTAAAATCCAGAAAGGCAGGACAGGCCATGGAGAACTGGGAGCCTTGTTATGCTGATGGGCGGGATGTAAATTGCCAACAGACACTCCGGAAAAGTGTATGGTGTTTCCTGAAACATCTAAAAAACAAAGCAACAGAGCCTAGGGCACTTCCACTTATGGTCCTATAGCTTAGGGAATTTAAAATCAAAAAGACACAGCCACCCCAAAGTTTGGAACGGCTCTGTTTACAAGAACCTCGTTTACAGTACAAGTTCAACATCGCAGAAATTGAAAAATGGATAAAGAAGTTGTGGTATTTACTTACAAAGCAATATCACTCAGCAATGAAATCTGTGTCATCAGGCCCTTAGCAGCACAATGAGTGGATTCAGGTATGATGATTCTAACTGAAATAAGTCACACAGAAAAAGAAACATCATAAGATATCAGTAATACACGGAATGTAAACTTGGCTACACAGGAACTGAATTACAGAACAGAACAGGGTCTCAAATTTAGAAAACCAACTTATGCTTGCTTAAGGGGAAAGGTGAGTTGGGGTGCTGCATAAAACCAGAGATTGAAATGAGCACAGATAAAGTTCCTTAAGCCAAATATGGAATAGACAAGAGCTACTCCTTGCTCAACGAAATGGACTCAACACCGCATATTAAACGCCTAAGAATGTACCTGTCTAGTAAGTATCTTAAAACCTATGGATTGCTATGTCTCCGAAAGAGAATCAAGCATGTGTACAGGGGCATAAACGCAGCAGTGATAGGATTGGAGAGGTTCGGTGAGCAAATGAAGACCCTTTGAAGTCATATTGCATGGTACCCATTCCACGGGTTTCAACTACCCAGGTTTAAGTTATTCTTCTTTCAGCTAAAACATGCATGTGGAACCCAAGTATGATCAACCATGTGAACGGGAGACGTGTTCAAATATGTCTCAGTTTTCCTCCCCTGGTACTCGGGTGCAACATTCCAGACGCTTTACTAACACTCTCCCCACTTGGAAAGTCAGCGCCTTTAACCTCCTGTCTGGCCCAGTTTGCAATTTCTGCGGAAGATGAACAGGAATAGCGAGAACCAATGAGAGGCTAGCTGGAGGTGTCTGGACGGGCAAATTTAACTCTCATTTCCCACCAGGAAGAGGAAATAACCAAAGGCTCAGCGTGCCGTGCCGGAACCAGATTAGGGCCTGAAGACATCCTGCGGTGTTGCGGCCAGGTCACAAGAAAGCGAGTTGAAGAAAGGAGCTCAGGGGCACTGTAATTCACAAACCTGCAGAGTTATAAATGACAGCTATCGTCCAAAAATAGACTGAAGTAAGGCTGCCAAGAGGACTTGAAAGCGGGGCAGAATTGCAGGAAACCGATTTCAGGAGGTAGACTGGAATTGCATTGAAAGCATAGGAAAAGAGGCAGAACGTCCACAATGATGCACTTGGCCAAAAAGGGCGTATGCGTTTTTTCCTGAATATATTCAGGAAAAAACGCATACACCCTTTTTGGCAAACCAAGCAAGCTTGCAAAGGAAATCTGCACTACAATGAAGTCTCACTTCCCCCCGGTCAAAAGGGCCATCTGAAAAAAGTGTAAAATCCAGAAAGGCAGGACAGGCCATGGAGAACTGGGAGCCTTGTTATGCTGATGGGCGGGATGTAAATTGCCAACAACCACTCGGGAGAAGTGTATGGTGTTTCCTGAAACATCTAAAAAACAAAGCAACAGAGCCTAGGGCACTTCCACTTATGGTCCTATAGCTTAGGGAAATTAAATTCAAAAAGACACAGCCACCCCAAAGTTTGGAACGGCTCTGTTTACAAGAACCTCGTTTACCGTACAAGTTCAATATCACAGAAAGTGAAAAATGGATAAAGAACTTGTGGTACTTACGTACAATGCAGTATCACTCAGCAATGAAATCTATGTCATCAGGCCCGTAGCAGCATAATGAGTGGATTCAGGTACGATGATTCTAACTGAAATAAGTCACACAGAAAAAGAAACATCATAAGATATCACTAATACACGGAATGTAAACTTGGCTACACAGGAACTGAATTCCAAAACAGAACAGGGTCTCAAATTTAGAAAACCAACTTATGCTTGCTTAAGGGGAAAGGTGAGTTGGGGTGCTGCATAAAACCAGAGATTGAAATGAGCACAGATAAAGTTCCTTAAGCCAAATATGGAATAGACAAGAGCTACTCCTTGCTCAACGAAATGGAATCAACACCCCATATTAAACGCCTAAGAATGTACCTGACTACTAAGTATCTTAAAACCTATGGATTGCTATGTCTCCAAAAGAGAATCAAGCGTGTGTACAGGGGCATAAACGCAGCAGTGATAGGATTGGAGAGGTTCGGTGAGCAAATGAAGACCCTTTGAAGTCATATTGCATGGTACCCATTCCACGGGTCTCAACTCTCCAGGTTTAAGGTATTCTTCCTTCAGCTAAAACATGCATGTGGAACCCAGAGTATGATCAACCGTGTGAACGGGAGACGTGTTCAAATATGTCTCAGTTTTCCTCCCCTGGTACTCGGGTGCAACATTCCAGACGCTTTACTAACACTCTCCCCACTTGGAGAGTCAGCGCCTTTAACCTCCTGTTTGGCCCAGTTTGCAATTTCTGCGGAAGATGAACAGGAATAGCGAGAACCAATGAGAGACTAGCTGGAGGTGTCTGGACGGGCAAATTTAACTCTCATTTCCCACCAGGAAGAGGAAATAACCAAAGGCTAAGCGTGCCGTGCCGGAACCAGATTAGGGCCTGAAGCCATCCTGCGGTGTTGCGGCCAGCTCACAAGAAAGCGAGTTGAAGAAAGGAGCTCAGGGACACTGTAATTCACAAACCTGCAGAGTTATAAATGACAGCTATCGTCCAAAAATAGACTGAAGTAAGGCTGCCAAGAGGACTTGAAAGCAGGGCAGAATTGCAGGAAACCGATTTCAGGAGGTAGACTGGAATTGCATTGCAAGCATAGGAAAAGAGGCAGAACGTCCACAATGATGCACTTGGCCAAAAAGGGCGTATGCGTTTTTTCCTGAATATATTCAGGAAAAAACGCATACGCCCTTTTTGGCCAACCAAGCAAGCTTGCAAAGGAAATCTGCACTACAATGAAGTCTCACTTCCCCCCGGTCAAAAGGGCCATCTGAGAAAAGTGTAAAATCCAGAAAGGCAGGACAGGCCATGGAGAACTGGGAGCCTTGTTATGCTGATGGGCGGGATGTAAATTGCCAACAGACACTCTGGAGAAGTGTATGGTGTTTCCTGAAACATCTAAAAAACAAAGCAACAGAGCCTAGGGCACTTCCACTTATGGTCCTATAGCTTAGGGAAATTAAAATCAAAAAGACACAGCCACCCCAAAGTTTGGGACGCCTCTGTTTACAAGAACCTCGTTTACCGTACAAGTTCAATATCACAGAAAGTGAAAAATGGATAAAAAACTTGTCGTACTTACGTACAATGCAGTATCACTCAGCAATGAAATCTATGTCATCAGGCCCGTAGCAGCATAATGAGTGGATTCAGGTACGATGATTCTAACTGAAATAAGTCACACAGAAAAAGAAACATCATAAGATATCACTAATACACGGAATGTAAACTTGGCGACACAGGAACTGAATTCCAAAACAGAACAGGGTCTCAAATTTAGAAAACCAACTTATGCTTGCTTAAGGGGAAAGGTGAGTTGTGGTGCTGCATAAAACCAGAGATTGAAATGAGCACAGATAAAGTTCCTTAAGCCAAATATGGAATAGACAAGAGCTACTCCTTGTTCAATGAAATGGACTCAACACCCCATATTAAACGCCTAAGAATGTACCTGACTAGTAAGTATCTTAAAACCTATGGATTGCTATGTCTCCAAAAGAGAATCAAGCGTGTGTACAGGGGCATAAACGCAGCAGTGATAGGATTGGAGAGGTTCGGTGAGCAAATGAAGACCCTTTGAAGACATATTGCATGGTACCCATTCCACGGATCTCAACTCTCCAGGTTTAAGGTATTCTTCCTTCAGCTAAAACATGCATGTGGAACCCAGAGTATGATCAACCGTGTGAACGGGAGACGTGTTCAAATATGTCTCAGTTTTCCTTCCCTGGTACTCGGGTGCAACATTCCAGACGCTTTACTTACACTCTCCCCACTTGGAGAGTCAGCGCCTTTAACCTCCTGTTTGTCCCAGTTTGCAATTTCTGCGGAAGATGAACAGGAATAGCGAGAACCAATGAGAGACTAGCTGGAGGTGTCTGGACGGGCAAATTTAACTCTCATTTCCCACCAGGAAGAGGAATTAACCAAAGGCTCAGCGTGCCGTGCCGGAACCAGATTAGGGCCTGAAGCCATCCTGCGGTGTTGCGGCCAGCTCACAAGAAAGCGAGTTGAAGAAAGTAGCTCAGGGGCACTGTAATTCACAAACCTGCAGAGTTATAAATGACAGCTATCGTCCAAAAATAGACTGAAGTAAGGCTGCCAAGAGGACTTGAAAGCGGGGCAGAATTGCAGGAAACCGATTTCAGGAGGTAGACTGGAATTGCATTGAAAGCATAGGAAAAGAGGCAGAACGTCCACAATGATGCACTTGGCCAAAAAGGGCGTATGTGTTTTTTCCTGAATATATTCAGGAAAAAACGCATACGCCCTTTTTGGCCAACCAAGCAAGCTTGCAAAGGAAATCTGCACTACAATGAAGTCTCACTTCCCCCCGGTCAAAAGGGCCATCTGAAAAAAGTGTAAAATCCAGAAAGGCAGGACAGGCCATGGAGAACTGGGAGCCTTGTTATGCTGATGGGCGGGATGTAAATTGCCAACAACCACTCGGGAGAAGTGTATGGTGTTTCCTGAAACATCTAAAAAACAAATCAACAGAGCCTAGGGCACTTCCACTTATGCTCCTATAGCTTAGGGAAATTAAAATAAAAAAGACACAGCCACCCCAAAGTTTGGAACAGCTCTGTTTACAAGAACCTCGTTTACAGTACAAGTTCAACATCGCAGAAAGTGAAAAATGGATAAAGAAGTTGTGGTATTTACTTACAAAGCAATATCACTCAGCAATGAAATCTGTGTCATCAGGCCCTTAGCAGCACAATGAGTGGATTCAGGTATGATGATTCTAACTGAAGTAAGTCACACAGAAAAAGAAACATCATAAGATATCAGTAATACACGGAATGTAAACTTGGCTACACAGGAACTGAATTACAGAACAGAACAGGGTCTCAAATTTAGAAAACCAACTTATGCTTGCTTAAGGGGAAAGGTGAGTTGGGGTGCTGCATAAAACCAGAGATTGAAATGAGCACAGATAAAGTTCCTTAAGTCAAATATGGAATAGACAAGAGCTACTACTTGCTCAACGAAATGGACTCAACACCGCATATTAAACGCCTAAGAATGTACCTGACTAGTAAGTATCTTAAAACCTATGGATTGCTATGTCTCCAAAAGAGAATCAAGCATGTGTACAGGGGCATAAACGCAGCAGTGATAGGATTGGAGAGGTTCGGTGAGCAAATGAAGACCCTTTGAAGTCATATTGCATGGTACCCATTACACGGGTCTTAACTCTCCAGGTTTAAAGTATTCTTCCTTCAGCTAAAACATGCATGTGGAACCCAAGTATGATCAACCATGTGAACGGGAGACGTGTTCAAATATGTCTCAGTTTTCCTCCCCTGGTACTCGGGTGCAACATTCCAGACGCTTTACTAATACTCTCCCCACTTGGAAAGTCAGCGCCTTTAACCTCCTGTTTGGCCCAGTTTGCAATTTCTGCGGAAGATGAACAGGAATAGCGAGAACCAATGAGAGGCTAGCTGGAGGTGTCTGGACGGGCAAATTTAACTCTCATTTCCCACCAGGAAGAGGAAATAATCAAAGGCTCAGCGTGCCGTGCCGGAACCAGATTAGGGCCTGAAGCCATCCTGCGGTGTTGCCGCCAGGTCACAAGAAAGCGAGTTGAAGAAAGGAGCTCAGGGGCACTGTAATTCACAAACCTGCAGAGTTATAAATGACAGCTATCGTCCAAAAATAGACTGAAGTAAGGCTGCCAAGAGGACTTGAAAGCGGGGCAGAATTGCAGGAAACCGATTTCAGGAGGTAGACTGGAATTGCATTGAAAGCATAGGAAAAGAGGCAGAACGTCCACAATGATGCACTTGGCCAAAAAGGGCGTATGCGTTTTTTCCTGAATATATTCAGGAAAAAACGCATATGCCCTTTTTGGCCAACCAAGCAAGCTTGCAAAGGAAATCTGCACTACAATGAAGTCTCACTTCCCCCCGGTAAAGGGCCATCTGAAAAAAGTGTAAACTCCAGAAAGGCAGGACAGGCCATGGAGAACTGGGAGCCTTGTTATGCTGATGGGCGGGATGTAAATTGCCAACAGACACTTGGGAGAAGTGTATGGTGTTTCCTGAAACATCTAAAAAACAAAGCATCAGAGCCTAGGGCACTTCCACTTATGGTCCTATAGATTAGGGAAATTAAAATCAAAAAGACACAGGCACCCCAAAGTTTGGGACGCCTCCGTTTACAAGAACCTCGTTTACCGTACAAGTTCAATATCACAGAAAGTGAAAAATGGATAAAGAACTTGTGGTACTTACGTACAATGCAGTATCACTCAGCAATGAAATCTATGTCATCAGGCCCGTAGCAGCATAATGAGTGGATTCAGGTACGATGATTCTAACTGAAATAAGTCACACAGAAAAAGAAACATCATAAGATATCAGTAATACACGGAATGTAAACTTGGCTACACAGGAACTGAATTACAGAACAGAACAGGGTCTCAAATTTAGAAAACCAACTTATGCTTGCTTAAGGGGAAAGGTGAATTGGGGTGCTGCATAACCAGAGATCGAAATGAGCACAGATAAAGTTCCTTAAGCCAAATATGGAATAGACAAGAGCTACTCATTGCTCAACGAAATGGACTCAACACCGCATATTAAACGCCTAAGAATGTACCTGACTAGTAAGTATCTTAAAACCTATGGATTGCTATGTCTCCGAAAGAGAATCAAGCATGTGTACAGGGGCATAAACGCAGCAGTGATAGGATTGGAGAGGTTCGGTGAGCAAATGAAGACCCTTTGAAGTCATATTGCATGGTACCCATTCCACGGGTTTCAACTACCCAGGTTTAAGGTATTCTTCCTTCAGCTAAAACATGCATGTGGAACCCAAGTATGATCAACCATGTGAACGGGAGACGTGTTCAAATATGGTTCAGTTTTCCTCCCCTGGTACTCGGGTGCAACATTCCAGACGCTTTACTAACACTCTCCCCACTTGGAAAGTCAGCGCCTTTAACCTCCTGTTTGGCCCAGTTTGCAATTTCTGCGGAAGATGAACAGGAATAGCGAGAACCAATGAGAGGCTAGCTGGAGGTGTCTGGACGGGCAAATTTAACTCTCATTTCCCACCAGGAAGAGGAAATAACCAAAGGCTCAGCGTGCCGTGCCGGAACCAGATTAGGGCCTGAAGCCATCCTGCGGTGTTGCGGCCAGGTCACAAGAAAGCGAGTTGAAGAAAGGAGCTCAGGGACACTGTAATTCACAAACCTGCAGAGTTATAAATGACAGCTATCGTCCAAAAATAGACTGAAGTAAGGCTGCCAAGAGGACTTGAAAGCAGGGCAGAATTGCAGGAAACCGATTTCAGGAGGTAGACTGGAATTGCATTGCAAGCATAGGAAAAGAGGCAGAACGTCCACAATGATGCACTTGGCCAAAAAGGGCGTATGCGTTTTTTCCTGAATATATTCAGGAAAAAACGCATACGCCCTTTTTGGCCAACCAAGCAAGCTTGCAAAGGAAATCTGCACTACAATGAAGTCTCACTTCCCCCCGGTCAAAAGGGCCATCTGAGAAAAGTGTAAAATCCAGAAAGGCAGGACAGGCCATGGAGAACTGGGAGCCTTGTTATGCTGATGGGCGGGATGTAAATTGCCAACAGACACTCTGGAGAAGTGTATGGTGTTTCCTGAAACATCTAAAAAACAAAGCAACAGAGCCTAGGGCACTTCCACTTATGGTCCTATAGCTTAGGGAAATTAAAATCAAAAAGACACAGCCACCCCAAAGTTTGGGACGCCTCTGTTTACAAGAACCTCGTTTACCGTACAAGTTCAATATCACAGAAAGTGAAAAATGGATAAAAAACTTGTGGTACTTACGTACAATGCAGTATCACTCAGCAATGAAATCTATGTCATCAGGCCCGTAGCAGCATAATGAGTGGATTCAGGTACGATGATTCTAACTGAAATAAGTCACACAGAAAAAGAAACATCATAAGATATCACTAATACACGGAATGTAAACTTGGCGACACAGGAACTGAATTCCAAAACAGAACAGGGTCTCAAATTTAGAAAACCAACTTATGCTTGCTTAAGGGGAAAGGTGAGTTGTGGTGCTGCATAAAACCAGAGATTGAAATGAGCACAGATAAAGTTCCTTAAGCCAAATATGGAATAGACAAGAGCTACTCCTTGTTCAATGAAATGGACTCAACACCCCATATTAAACGCCTAAGAATGTACCTGACTAGTAAGTATCTTAAAACCTATGGATTGCTATGTCTCCAAAAGAGAATCAAGCGTGTGTACAGGGGCATAAACGCAGCAGTGATAGGATTGGAGAGGTTCGGTGAGCAAATGAAGACCCTTTGAAGACATATTGCATGGTACCCATTCCACGGATCTCAACTCTCCAGGTTTAAGGTATTCTTCCTTCAGCTAAAACATGCATGTGGAACCCAGAGTATGATCAACCGTGTGAACGGGAGACGTGTTCAAATATGTCTCAGTTTTCCTTCCCTGGTACTCGGGTGCAACATTCCAGACGCTTTACTTACACTCTCCCCACTTGGAGAGTCAGCGCCTTTAACCTCCTGTTTGTCCCAGTTTGCAATTTCTGCGGAAGATGAACAGGAATAGCGAGAACCAATGAGAGACTAGCTGGAGGTGTCTGGACGGGCAAATTTAACTCTCATTTCCCACCAGGAAGAGGAATTAACCAAAGGCTCAGCGTGCCGTGCCGGAACCAGATTAGGGCCTGAAGCCATCCTGCGGTGTTGCGGCCAGCTCACAAGAAAGCGAGTTGAAGAAAGTAGCTCAGGGGCACTGTAATTCACAAACCTGCAGAGTTATAAATGACAGCTATCGTCCAAAAATAGACTGAAGTAAGGCTGCCAAGAGGACTTGAAAGCGGGGCAGAATTGCAGGAAACCGATTTCAGGAGGTAGACTGGAATTGCATTGAAAGCATAGGAAAAGAGGCAGAACGTCCACAATGATGCACTTGGCCAAAAAGGGCGTATGTGTTTTTTCCTGAATATATTCAGGAAAAAACGCATACGCCCTTTTTGGCCAACCAAGCAAGCTTGCAAAGGAAATCTGCACTACAATGAAGTCTCACTTCCCCCCGGTCAAAAGGGCCATCTGAAAAAAGTGTAAAATCCAGAAAGGCAGGACAGGCCATGGAGAACTGGGAGCCTTGTTATGCTGATGGGCGGGATGTAAATTGCCAACAACCACTCGGGAGAAGTGTATGGTGTTTCCTGAAACATCTAAAAAACAAATCAACAGAGCCTAGGGCACTTCCACTTATGCTCCTATAGCTTAGGGAAATTAAAATAAAAAAGACACAGCCACCCCAAAGTTTGGAACAGCTCTGTTTACAAGAACCTCGTTTACAGTACAAGTTCAACATCGCAGAAAGTGAAAAATGGATAAAGAAGTTGTGGTATTTACTTACAAAGCAATATCACTCAGCAATGAAATCTGTGTCATCAGGCCCTTAGCAGCACAATGAGTGGATTCAGGTATGATGATTCTAACTGAAGTAAGTCACACAGAAAAAGAAACATCATAAGATATCAGTAATACACGGAATGTAAACTTGGCTACACAGGAACTGAATTACAGAACAGAACAGGGTCTCAAATTTAGAAAACCAACTTATGCTTGCTTAAGGGGAAAGGTGAGTTGGGGTGCTGCATAAAACCAGAGATTGAAATGAGCACAGATAAAGTTCCTTAAGTCAAATATGGAATAGACAAGAGCTACTACTTGCTCAACGAAATGGACTCAACACCGCATATTAAACGCCTAAGAATGTACCTGACTAGTAAGTATCTTAAAACCTATGGATTGCTATGTCTCCAAAAGAGAATCAAGCATGTGTACAGGGGCATAAACGCAGCAGTGATAGGATTGGAGAGGTTCGGTGAGCAAATGAAGACCCTTTGAAGTCATATTGCATGGTACCCATTACACGGGTCTTAACTCTCCAGGTTTAAAGTATTCTTCCTTCAGCTAAAACATGCATGTGGAACCCAAGTATGATCAACCATGTGAACGGGAGACGTGTTCAAATATGTCTCAGTTTTCCTCCCCTGGTACTCGGGTGCAACATTCCAGACGCTTTACTAATACTCTCCCCACTTGGAAAGTCAGCGCCTTTAACCTCCTGTTTGGCCCAGTTTGCAATTTCTGCGGAAGATGAACAGGAATAGCGAGAACCAATGAGAGGCTAGCTGGAGGTGTCTGGACGGGCAAATTTAACTCTCATTTCCCACCAGGAAGAGGAAATAATCAAAGGCTCAGCGTGCCGTGCCGGAACCAGATTAGGGCCTGAAGCCATCCTGCGGTGTTGCCGCCAGGTCACAAGAAAGCGAGTTGAAGAAAGGAGCTCAGGGGCACTGTAATTCACAAACCTGCAGAGTTATAAATGACAGCTATCGTCCAAAAATAGACTGAAGTAAGGCTGCCAAGAGGACTTGAAAGCGGGGCAGAATTGCAGGAAACCGATTTCAGGAGGTAGACTGGAATTGCATTGAAAGCATAGGAAAAGAGGCAGAACGTCCACAATGATGCACTTGGCCAAAAAGGGCGTATGCGTTTTTTCCTGAATATATTCAGGAAAAAACGCATATGCCCTTTTTGGCCAACCAAGCAAGCTTGCAAAGGAAATCTGCACTACAATGAAGTCTCACTTCCCCCCGGTAAAGGGCCATCTGAAAAAAGTGTAAACTCCAGAAAGGCAGGACAGGCCATGGAGAACTGGGAGCCTTGTTATGCTGATGGGCGGGATGTAAATTGCCAACAGACACTTGGGAGAAGTGTATGGTGTTTCCTGAAACATCTAAAAAACAAAGCATCAGAGCCTAGGGCACTTCCACTTATGGTCCTATAGATTAGGGAAATTAAAATCAAAAAGACACAGGCACCCCAAAGTTTGGGACGCCTCCGTTTACAAGAACCTCGTTTACCGTACAAGTTCAATATCACAGAAAGTGAAAAATGGATAAAGAACTTGTGGTACTTACGTACAATGCAGTATCACTCAGCAATGAAATCTATGTCATCAGGCCCGTAGCAGCATAATGAGTGGATTCAGGTACGATGATTCTAACTGAAATAAGTCACACAGAAAAAGAAACATCATAAGATATCAGTAATACACGGAATGTAAACTTGGCTACACAGGAACTGAATTACAGAACAGAACAGGGTCTCAAATTTAGAAAACCAACTTATGCTTGCTTAAGGGGAAAGGTGAATTGGGGTGCTGCATAACCAGAGATCGAAATGAGCACAGATAAAGTTCCTTAAGCCAAATATGGAATAGACAAGAGCTACTCATTGCTCAACGAAATGGACTCAACACCGCATATTAAACGCCTAAGAATGTACCTGACTAGTAAGTATCTTAAAACCTATGGATTGCTATGTCTCCGAAAGAGAATCAAGCATGTGTACAGGGGCATAAACGCAGCAGTGATAGGATTGGAGAGGTTCGGTGAGCAAATGAAGACCCTTTGAAGTCATATTGCATGGTACCCATTCCACGGGTTTCAACTACCCAGGTTTAAGGTATTCTTCCTTCAGCTAAAACATGCATGTGGAACCCAAGTATGATCAACCATGTGAACGGGAGACGTGTTCAAATATGGTTCAGTTTTCCTCCCCTGGTACTCGGGTGCAACATTCCAGACGCTTTACTAACACTCTCCCCACTTGGAAAGTCAGCGCCTTTAACCTCCTGTTTGGCCCAGTTTGCAATTTCTGCGGAAGATGAACAGGAATAGCGAGAACCAATGAGAGGCTAGCTGGAGGTGTCTGGACGGGCAAATTTAACTCTCATTTCCCACCAGGAAGAGGAAATAACCAAAGGCTCAGCGTGCCGTGCCGGAACCAGATTAGGGCCTGAAGCCATCCTGCGGTGTTGCGGCCAGGTCACAAGAAAGCGAGTTGAAGAAAGGAGCTCAGGGGCACTGTAATTCACAAACCTGCAGAGTTATAAATGACAGCTATCGTCCAAAAATAGACTGAAGTGAGGCTGCCAAGAGGACTTGAAAGCGGGGCAGAATTGCAGGAAACCGATTTCAGGAGGTAGACTGGAATTGCATTGAAAGCATAGGAAAAGAGGCAGAACGTACACAATGATGCACTTGGCCAAAAAGGGCGTATGCGTTTTTTCCTGAATATATTCAGGAAAAAACGCATACGCCCTTTTTGGCCAACCAAGCAAGCTTGCAAAGGAAATCTGCACTACAATGAAGTCTCACTTCCCCCCGGTCAAAAGGGCTATCTGAAAAAAGTGTAAAATCCAGAAAGGCAGGACAGGCCATGGAGAACTGGGAGCCTTGTTATGCTGATGGGCGGGATGTAAATTGCCAACAGACACTCCGGAAAAGTGTATGGTGTTTCCTGAAACATCTAAAAAACAAAGCAACAGAGCCTAGGGCACTTCCACTTATGGTCCTATAGCTTAGGGAATTTAAAATCAAAAAGACACAGCCACCCCAAAGTTTGGAACGGCTCTGTTTACAAGAACCTCGTTTACAGTACAAGTTCAACATCGCAGAAATTGAAAAATGGATAAAGAAGTTGTGGTATTTACTTACAAAGCAATATCACTCAGCAATGAAATCTGTGTCATCAGGCCCTTAGCAGCACAATGAGTGGATTCAGGTATGATGATTCTAACTGAAATAAGTCACACAGAAAAAGAAACATCATAAGATATCAGTAATACACGGAATGTAAACTTGGCTACACAGGAACTGAATTACAGAACAGAACAGGGTCTCAAATTTAGAAAACCAACTTATGCTTGCTTAAGGGGAAAGGTGAGTTGGGGTGCTGCATAAAACCAGAGATTGAAATGAGCACAGATAAAGTTCCTTAAGCCAAATATGGAATAGACAAGAGCTACTCCTTGCTCAACGAAATGGACTCAACACCGCATATTAAACGCCTAAGAATGTACCTGTCTAGTAAGTATCTTAAAACCTATGGATTGCTATGTCTCCGAAAGAGAATCAAGCATGTGTACAGGGGCATAAACGCAGCAGTGATAGGATTGGAGAGGTTCGGTGAGCAAATGAAGACCCTTTGAAGTCATATTGCATGGTACCCATTCCACGGGTTTCAACTACCCAGGTTTAAGTTATTCTTCTTTCAGCTAAAACATGCATGTGGAACCCAAGTATGATCAACCATGTGAACGGGAGACGTGTTCAAATATGTCTCAGTTTTCCTCCCCTGGTACTCGGGTGCAACATTCCAGACGCTTTACTAACACTCTCCCCACTTGGAAAGTCAGCGCCTTTAACCTCCTGTCTGGCCCAGTTTGCAATTTCTGCGGAAGATGAACAGGAATAGCGAGAACCAATGAGAGGCTAGCTGGAGGTGTCTGGACGGGCAAATTTAACTCTCATTTCCCACCAGGAAGAGGAAATAACCAAAGGCTCAGCGTGCCGTGCCGGAACCAGATTAGGGCCTGAAGACATCCTGCGGTGTTGCGGCCAGGTCACAAGAAAGCGAGTTGAAGAAAGGAGCTCAGGGGCACTGTAATTCACAAACCTGCAGAGTTATAAATGACAGCTATCGTCCAAAAATAGACTGAAGTAAGGCTGCCAAGAGGACTTGAAAGCGGGGCAGAATTGCAGGAAACCGATTTCAGGAGGTAGACTGGAATTGCATTGAAAGCATAGGAAAAGAGGCAGAACGTCCACAATGATGCACTTGGCCAAAAAGGGCGTATGCGTTTTTTCCTGAATATATTCAGGAAAAAACGCATACACCCTTTTTGGCCAACCAAGCAAGCTTGCAAAGGAAATCTGCACTACAATGAAGTCTCACTTCCCCCCGGTCAAAAGGGCCATCTGAAAAAAGTGTAAAATCCAGAAAGGCAGGACAGGCCATGGAGAACTGGGAGCCTTGTTATGCTGATGGGCGGGATGTAAATTGCCAACAACCACTCGGGAGAAGTGTATGGTGTTTCCTGAAACATCTAAAAAACAAAGCAACAGAGCCTACGGCACTTCCACTTATGGTCCTATAGCTTAGGGAAATTAAATTCAAAAAGACACAGCCACCCCAAAGTTTGGAACGGCTCTGTTTACAAGAACCTCGTTTACCGTACAAGTTCAATATCACAGAAAGTGAAAAATGGATAAAGAACTTGTGGTACTTACGTACAATGCAGTATCACTCAGCAATGAAATCTATGTCATCAGGCCCGTAGCAGCATAATGAGTGGATTCAGGTACGATGATTCTAACTGAAATAAGTCACACAGAAAAAGAAACATCATAAGATATCACTAATACACGGAATGTAAACTTGGCTACACAGGAACTGAATTCCAAAACAGAACAGGGTCTCAAATTTAGAAAACCAACTTATGCTTGCTTAAGGGGAAAGGTGAGTTGGGGTGCTGCATAAAACCAGAGATTGAAATGAGCACAGATAAAGTTCCTTAAGCCAAATATGGAATAGACAAGAGCTACTCCTTGCTCAACGAAATGGAATCAACACCCCATATTAAACGCCTAAGAATGTACCTGACTACTAAGTATCTTAAAACCTATGGATTGCTATGTCTCCAAAAGAGAATCAAGCGTGTGTACAGGGGCATAAACGCAGCAGTGATAGGATTGGAGAGGTTCGGTGAGCAAATGAAGACCCTTTGAAGTCATATTGCATGGTACCCATTCCACGGGTCTCAACTCTCCAGGTTTAAGGTATTCTTCCTTCAGCTAAAACATGCATGTGGAACCCAGAGTATGATCAACCGTGTGAACGGGAGACGTGTTCAAATATGTCTCAGTTTTCCTCCCCTGGTACTCGGGTGCAACATTCCAGACGCTTTACTAACACTCTCCCCACTTGGAGAGTCAGCGCCTTTAACCTCCTGTTTGGCCCAGTTTGCAATTTCTGCGGAAGATGAACAGGAATAGCGAGAACCAATGAGAGACTAGCTGGAGGTGTCTGGACGGGCAAATTTAACTCTCATTTCCCACCAGGAAGAGGAAATAACCAAAGGCTAAGCGTGCCGTGCCGGAACCAGATTAGGGCCTGAAGCCATCCTGCGGTGTTGCGGCCAGCTCACAAGAAAGCGAGTTGAAGAAAGGAGCTCAGGGACACTGTAATTCACAAACCTGCAGAGTTATAAATGACAGCTATCGTCCAAAAATAGACTGAAGTAAGGCTGCCAAGAGGACTTGAAAGCAGGGCAGAATTGCAGGAAACCGATTTCAGGAGGTAGACTGGAATTGCATTGCAAGCATAGGAAAAGAGGCAGAACGTCCACAATGATGCACTTGGCCAAAAAGGGCGTATGCGTTTTTTCCTGAATATATTCAGGAAAAAACGCATACGCCCTTTTTGGCCAACCAAGCAAGCTTGCAAAGGAAATCTGCACTACAATGAAGTCTCACTTCCCCCCGGTCAAAAGGGCCATCTGAGAAAAGTGTAAAATCCAGAAAGGCAGGACAGGCCATGGAGAACTGGGAGCCTTGTTATGCTGATGGGCGGGATGTAAATTGCCAACAGACACTCTGGAGAAGTGTATGGTGTTTCCTGAAACATCTAAAAAACAAAGCAACAGAGCCTAGGGCACTTCCACTTATGGTCCTATAGCTTAGGGAAATTAAAATCAAAAAGACACAGCCACCCCAAAGTTTGGGACGCCTCTGTTTACAAGAACCTCGTTTACCGTACAAGTTCAATATCACAGAAAGTGAAAAATGGATAAAAAACTTGTGGTACTTACGTACAATGCAGTATCACTCAGCAATGAAATCTATGTCATCAGGCCCGTAGCAGCATAATGAGTGGATTCAGGTACGATGATTCTAACTGAAATAAGTCACACAGAAAAAGAAACATCATAAGATATCACTAATACACGGAATGTAAACTTGGCGACACAGGAACTGAATTCCAAAACAGAACAGGGTCTCAAATTTAGAAAACCAACTTATGCTTGCTTAAGGGGAAAGGTGAGTTGTGGTGCTGCATAAAACCAGAGATTGAAATGAGCACAGATAAAGTTCCTTAAGCCAAATATGGAATAGACAAGAGCTACTCCTTGTTCAATGAAATGGACTCAACACCCCATATTAAACGCCTAAGAATGTACCTGACTAGTAAGTATCTTAAAACCTATGGATTGCTATGTCTCCAAAAGAGAATCAAGCGTGTGTACAGGGGCATAAACGCAGCAGTGATAGGATTGGAGAGGTTCGGTGAGCAAATGAAGACCCTTTGAAGACATATTGCATGGTACCCATTCCACGGATCTCAACTCTCCAGGTTTAAGGTATTCTTCCTTCAGCTAAAACATGCATGTGGAACCCAGAGTATGATCAACCGTGTGAACGGGAGACGTGTTCAAATATGTCTCAGTTTTCCTTCCCTGGTACTCGGGTGCAACATTCCAGACGCTTTACTTACACTCTCCCCACTTGGAGAGTCAGCGCCTTTAACCTCCTGTTTGTCCCAGTTTGCAATTTCTGCGGAAGATGAACAGGAATAGCGAGAACCAATGAGAGACTAGCTGGAGGTGTCTGGACGGGCAAATTTAACTCTCATTTCCCACCAGGAAGAGGAATTAACCAAAGGCTCAGCGTGCCGTGCCGGAACCAGATTAGGGCCTGAAGCCATCCTGCGGTGTTGCGGCCAGCTCACAAGAAAGCGAGTTGAAGAAAGTAGCTCAGGGGCACTGTAATTCACAAACCTGCAGAGTTATAAATGACAGCTATCGTCCAAAAATAGACTGAAGTAAGGCTGCCAAGAGGACTTGAAAGCGGGGCAGAATTGCAGGAAACCGATTTCAGGAGGTAGACTGGAATTGCATTGAAAGCATAGGAAAAGAGGCAGAACGTCCACAATGATGCACTTGGCCAAAAAGGGCGTATGCGTTTTTTCCTGAATATATTCAGGAAAAAACGCATACGCCCTTTTTGGCCAACCAAGCAAGCTTGCAAAGGAAATCTGCACTACAATGAAGTCTCACTTCCCCCCGGTCAAAAGGGCCATCTGAAAAAAGTGTAAAATCCAGAAAGGCAGGACAGGCCATGGAGAACTGGGAGCCTTGTTATGCTGATGGGCGGGATGTAAATTGCCAACAACCACTCGGGAGAAGTGTATGGTGTTTCCTGAAACATCTAAAAAACAAATCAACAGAGCCTAGGGCACTTCCACTTATGCTCCTATAGCTTAGGGAAATTAAAATAAAAAAGACACAGCCACCCCAAAGTTTGGAACAGCTCTGTTTACAAGAACCTCGTTTACAGTACAAGTTCAACATCGCAGAAAGTGAAAAATGGATAAAGAAGTTGTGGTATTTACTTACAAAGCAATATCACTCAGCAATGAAATCTGTGTCATCAGGCCCTTAGCAGCACAATGAGTGGATTCAGGTATGATGATTCTAACTGAAGTAAGTCACACAGAAAAAGAAACATCATAAGATATCAGTAATACACGGAATGTAAACTTGGCTACACAGGAACTGAATTACAGAACAGAACAGGGTCTCAAATTTAGAAAACCAACTTATGCTTGCTTAAGGGGAAAGGTGAGTTGGGGTGCTGCATAAAACCAGAGATTGAAATGAGCACAGATAAAGTTCCTTAAGTCAAATATGGAATAGACAAGAGCTACTACTTGCTCAACGAAATGGACTCAACACCGCATATTAAACGCCTAAGAATGTACCTGACTAGTAAGTATCTTAAAACCTATGGATTGCTATGTCTCCAAAAGAGAATCAAGCATGTGTACAGGGGCATAAACGCAGCAGTGATAGGATTGGAGAGGTTCGGTGAGCAAATGAAGACCCTTTGAAGTCATATTGCATGGTACCCATTACACGGGTCTTAACTCTCCAGGTTTAAAGTATTCTTCCTTCAGCTAAAACATGCATGTGGAACCCAAGTATGATCAACCATGTGAACGGGAGACGTGTTCAAATATGTCTCAGTTTTCCTCCCCTGGTACTCGGGTGCAACATTCCAGACGCTTTACTAATACTCTCCCCACTTGGAAAGTCAGCGCCTTTAACCTCCTGTTTGGCCCAGTTTGCAATTTCTGCGGAAGATGAACAGGAATAGCGAGAACCAATGAGAGGCTAGCTGGAGGTGTCTGGACGGGCAAATTTAACTCTCATTTCCCACCAGGAAGAGGAAATAATCAAAGGCTCAGCGTGCCGTGCCGGAACCAGATTAGGGCCTGAAGCCATCCTGCGGTGTTGCCGCCAGGTCACAAGAAAGCGAGTTGAAGAAAGGAGCTCAGGGGCACTGTAATTCACAAACCTGCAGAGTTATAAATGACAGCTATCGTCCAAAAATAGACTGAAGTAAGGCTGCCAAGAGGACTTGAAAGCGGGGCAGAATTGCAGGAAACCGATTTCAGGAGGTAGACTGGAATTGCATTGAAAGCATAGGAAAAGAGGCAGAACGTCCACAATGATGCACTTGGCCAAAAAGGGCGTATGCGTTTTTTCCTGAATATATTCAGGAAAAAACGCATATGCCCTTTTTGGCCAACCAAGCAAGCTTGCAAAGGAAATCTGCACTACAATGAAGTCTCACTTCCCCCCGGTAAAGGGCCATCTGAAAAAAGTGTAAACTCCAGAAAGGCAGGACAGGCCATGGAGAACTGGGAGCCTTGTTATGCTGATGGGCGGGATGTAAATTGCCAACAGACACTTGGGAGAAGTGTATGGTGTTTCCTGAAACATCTAAAAAACAAAGCATCAGAGCCTAGGGCACTTCCACTTATGGTCCTATAGATTAGGGAAATTAAAATCAAAAAGACACAGCCACCCCAAAGTTTGGGACGCCTCCATTTACAAGAACCTCGTTTACCGTACAAGTTCAATATCACAGAAAGTGAAAAATGGATAAAGAACTTGTGGTACTTACGTACAATGCAGTATCACTCAGCAATGAAATCTATGTCATCAGGCCCGTAGCAGCATAATGAGTGGATTCAGGTACGATGATTCTAACTGAAATAAGTCACACAGAAAAAGAAACATCATAAGATATCAGTAATACACGGAATGTAAACTTGGCTACACAGGAACTGAATTACAGAACAGAACAGGGTCTCAAATTTAGAAAACCAACTTATGCTTGCTTAAGGGGAAAGGTGAATTGGGGTGCTGCATAACCAGAGATCGAAATGAGCACAGATAAAGTTCCTTAAGCCAAATATGGAATAGACAAGAGCTACTCATTGCTCAACGAAATGGACTCAACACCGCATATTAAACGCCTAAGAATGTACCTGACTAGTAAGTATCTTAAAACCTATGGATTGCTATGTCTCCGAAAGAGAATCAAGCATGTGTACAGGGGCATAAACGCAGCAGTGATAGGATTGGAGAGGTTCGGTGAGCAAATGAAGAACCTTTGAAGTCATATTGTATGGTACCCATTCCACGGGTTTCAACTACCGAGGTTTAAGGTATTCTTCCTTCAGCTAAAACATGCATGTGGAACCCAAGTATGATCAACCATGTGAACGGGAGACGTGTTCAAATATGTCTCAGTTTTCCTCCCCTGGTACTCGGGTGCAACATTCCAGATGCTTTACTAACACTCTCCCCACTTGGAGAGTCAGCGCCTTTAACCTCCTGTTTGGCCCAGTTTGCAATTTCTGCGGAAGATGAACAGGAATAGCGAGAACCAATGAGAGACTAGCTGGAGGTGTCTGGACGGGCAAATTTAACTCTCATTTCCCACCAGGAAGAGGAAATAACCAAAGGCTCAGCGTGCCGTGCCGGAACCAGATTAGGGCCTGAAGCCATCCTGCGGTGTTGCGGCCAGGTCACAAGAAAGCGAGTTGAAGAAACGAGCTCAGGGGCACTGTAATTCACAAACCTGCAGAGTTATAAATGACAGCTATCGTCCAAAAATAGACTGAAGTAAGGCTGCCAAGAGGACTTGAAAGCGGGGCAGAATTGCAGGAAACCGATTTCAGGAGGTAGACTGGAATTGCATTGAAAGCATAGGAAAAGAGGCAGAACGTCCACAATGATGCACTTGGCCAAAAAGGGCGTATGCGTTTTTTCCTGAATATATTCAGGAAAAAACGCATACGCCCTTTTTGGCCAACCAAGCAAGCTTGCAAAGGAAATCTGCACTACAATGAAGTCTCACTTCCCCCCGGTCAAAAGGGCCATCTGAAAAAAGTGTAAAATACAGAAAGGCAGGACAGGCCATGGAGAACTGGGAGCCTTGTTATGCTGATGGGCGGGATGTAAATTGCCAACAGACACTCGGGAGAAGTGTATGGTGTTTCCTGAAACATCTAAAAAACAAAGCAACAGAGCCTAGGGCACTTCCACTTATGGTCCTATAGCTTAGGGAAATTAAAATCAAAAAGACACAGCCACCCCAAAGGTTGGGACGCCTCTGTTTACAAGAACCTCGTTTACCATACAAGTTCAATATCACAGAAAGTGAAAAATGGATAAAGAACTTGTGGTACTTACGTACAATGCAGTATCACTCAGCAATGAAATCTATGTCATCAGGCCCGTAGCAGCATAATGAGTGGATTCAGGTACGACGATTCTAACTGAAATAAGTCACACAGAAAAAGAAACATCATAAGATATCACTAATACACGGAATGTAAACTTGGCTACACAGGAACTGAATTCCAAAACAGAACAGGGTCTCAAATTTACAAAACCAACTTATGCTTGCTTAAGGGGAAAGGTGAGTTGTGGTGCTGCATAAAACCAGAGATTGAAATGAGCACAGATAAAGTTCCTTAAGCCAAATATGGAATAGACAAGAGCTACTCCTTTCTCAACGAAATGGACTCAACACCCCATATTAAACGCCTAAGAATGTACCTGACTAGTAAGTATCTTAAAACCTATGGATTGCTATGAATCCAAAAGAGAATCAAGCGTGTGTACAGGGGCATAAACGCAGCAGTGATAGGATTGGAGAGGTTCGGTGAGCAAATGAAGACCCTTTGAAGACATATTTCATGGTACCCATTCCACGGATCTCAACTCTCCAGGTTTAAGGTATTCTTCCTTCAGCTAAAACATGCATGTGGAACCCAGAGTATGATCAACCGTGTGAACGGGAGACGTGTTCAAATATGTCTCAGTTTTCCTCCCCTGGTACTCGGGTGCAACATTCCAGACGCTTTACTTACACTCTCCCCACTTGGAGAGTCAGCGCCTTTAACCTCCTGTTTGGCCCAGTTTGCAATTTCTGCGGAAGATGAACAGGAATAGCGAGAACCAATGAGAGACTAGCTGGAGGTGTCTGGACGGGCAAATTTAACTCTCATTTCCCACCAGGAAGAGGAATTAACCAAAGGCTCAGCGTGCCGTGCCGGAACCAGATTAGGGCCTGAAGCCATCCTGCGGTGTTGCGGCCAGCTCACAAGAAAGCGAGTTGAAGAAAGGAGCTCAGGGGCACTGTAATTCACAAACCTGCAGAGTTATAAATGACAGCTATCGTCCAAAAATAGACTGAAGTAAGGCTGCCAAGAGGACTTGAAAGCGGGGCAGAATTGCAGGAAACCGATTTCAGGAGGTAGACTGGAATTGCATTGAAAGCATAGGAAAAGAGGCAGAACGTCCACAATGATGCACTTGGCCAAAAAGGGCGTATGCGTTTTTTCCTGAATATATTCAGGAAAAAACGCATACGCCCTTTTTGGCCAACCAAGCAAGCTTGCAAAGGAAATCTGCACTACAATGAAGTCTCACTTCCCCCCGGTCAAAAGGGCCATCTGAAAAAAGTGTAAAATCCAGAAAGGCAGGACAGGCCATGGAGAACTGGGAGCCTTGTTATGCTGATGGGCGGGATGTAAATTGCCAACAGACACTCTGGAGAAGTGTATGGTGTTTCCTGAAACATCTAAAAAACAAAGCAACAGAGCCTAGGGCACTTCCACTTATGCTCTTAGCTTAGGGAAATTAAAATAAAAAAGACACAGCCACCCCAAAGTTTGGAACGGCTCTGTTTACAAGAACCTCGTTTACAGTACAAGTTCAACATCGCAGAAAGTGAAAAATGGATAAAGAAGTTGTGGTATTTACTTACAAAGCAATATCACTCAGCAATGAAATCTGTGTCATCAGGCCCTTAGCAGCACAATGAGTGGATTCAGGTATGATGATTCTAACTGAAATAAGTCACACAGAAAAAGAAACATCATAAGATATCAGTAATACACGGAATGTAAACTTGGCTACACAGGAACTGAATTACAGAACAGAACAGGGTCTCAAATTTAGAAAACCAACTTATGCTTGCTTAAGGGGAAAGGTGAGTTGGGGTGCTGCATAAAACCAGAGATTGAAATGAGCACAGATAAAGTTCCTTAAGCCAAATATGGAATAGACAAGAGCTACTCCTTGCTCAACGAAATGGACTCAAAACCCCATATTAAACGCCTAAGAATGTACCTGACTAGTAAGTATCTTAAAACCTATGGATTGCTATGTCTCCAAAAGAGAATCAAGCATGTGTACAGGGGCATATAAGCAGCAGTGATAGGATTGGAGAGGTTCGGTGAGCAAATGAAGACCCTTTGAAGTCATATTGCATGGTACCCATTACACAGGTCTTAACTCTCCAGGTTTAAGGTATTCTTCCTTCAGCTAAAACATGCATGTGGATCCCAGAGTATGATCAACCATGTGAACGGGAGACGTGTTCAAATATGTCTCAGTTTTCCTCCCCTGGTACTCGGGTGCAACATTCCAGACGCTTTACTAACACTCTCCCCACTTGGAGAGTCAGTTCCTTTAACCTCCTGTTTGGCCCAGTTTGCAATTTCTGCGGAAGATGAACAGGAGTAGCGAGAACCAATGAGAGGCTAGCTGGAGGTGTCTGGACGGGCAAATTTAACTCTCATTTCCCACCAGGAAGAGG
The DNA here is from genome assembly GCF_949987515.2 of Delphinus delphis. Classification (NCBI taxonomy): domain Eukaryota; kingdom Metazoa; phylum Chordata; class Mammalia; order Artiodactyla; family Delphinidae; genus Delphinus; species Delphinus delphis. Next base: position 34,975 of record NW_027192682.1, on the reverse strand, counting down.
AATTAACCAAAGGCTCAGCGTGCCGTGCCGGAACCAGATTAGGGCCTGAAGCCATCCTGCGGTGTTGTGGCCAGGTCACAAGAAAGCGAGTTGAAGAAAGGAGCTCAGGGGCACTGTAATTCACAAACCTGCAGAGTTATAAATGACAGCTATCGTCCAAAAATAGACTGAAGTAAGGCTGCCAAGAGGACTTGAAAGCGGGGCAGAATTGCAGGAAACCGATTTCAGGAGGTAGACTGGAATTGCATTGAAAGCATAGGAAAAGAGGCAGAACGTCCACAATGATGCACTTGGCCAAAAAGGGCGTATGCGTTTTTTCCTGAATATATTCAGGAAAAAACGCATACGCCCTTTTTGGCCAACCAAGCAAGCTTGCAAAGGAAATCTGCACTACAATGAAGTCTCACTTCCCCCTGGTCAAAAGGGCCATCTGAAAAAAGTGTAAAATCCAGAAAGGCAGGACAGGCCATGGAGAACTGGGAGCCTTGTTATGCTGATGGGCGGGATGTAAATTGCCAATAACCACTTGGGAGAAGTGTATGGTGTTTCCTGAAACATCTAAAAAACAAAGCAACAGAACCTAGGGCACTTCCACTTATGGTCCTATAGCTTAGGGAAATTAAAATCAAAAAGACACAGCCACCCCAAAGTTTGGAACGGCTCTGTTTACAAGAACCTCGTTTACAGTACAAGTTCAACATCGCAGAAAGTGAAAAATGGATAAAGAAGTTGTGGTATTTACTTACAAAGCAATATCACTCAGCAATGAAATCTGTGTCATCAGGCCCTTAGCAGCACAATGAGTGGATTCAGGTATGATGATTCTAACTGAAGTAAGTCACACAGAAAAAGAAACATCATAAGATATCAGTAATACACGGAATGTAAACTTGGCTACACAGGAACTGAATTACAGAACAGAACAGGGTCTCAAATTTAGAAAACCAACTTATGCTTGCTTAAGGGTAAAGGTGAGTTGGGGTGCTGCATAAAACCAGAGATTGAAATGAGCACAGATAAAGTTCCTTAAGTCAAATATGGAATAGACAAGAGCTACTCCTTGCTCAACGAAATGGACTCAACACCGCATATTAAACGCCTAAGAATGTACCTGACTAGTAAGTATCTTAAAACCTATGGATTGCTATGTCTCCGAAAGAGAATCAAGCATGTGTACAGGGGCATAAACGCAGCAGTGATAGGATTGGAGAGGTTCGGTGAGCAAATGAAGACCCTTTGAAGTCATATTGCATGGTACCCATTACACGGGTCTTAACTCTCCCGGTTTAAGGTATTCCTCCTTCAGCTAAAACATGCATGTGGAACCCAAGTATGATCAACCATGTGAACGGGAGACGTGTTCAAATATGTCTCAGTTTTCCTCCCCTGGTACTCGGGTGCAACATTCCAGACGCTTTACTAACACTCTCCCCACTTGGAGAGTCAGCGCCTTTAACCTCCTGTTTGGCCCAGTTTGCAATTTCTGCGGAAGATGAACAGGAATAGCGAGAACCAATGAGAGACTACCTGGAGGTGTCTGGACGGGCAAACTTAACTCTCATTTCCCACCAGGAAGAGGAAATAACCAAAGGCTCAGCGTGCCGTGCCGGAACCAGATTAGGGCCTGAAGCCATTCTGCGGTGTTGCGGCCAGGTCACAAGAAAGCGAGTTGAAGAAAGGAGCTCAGGGGCACTGTAATTCACAAACCTGCAGAGTTATAAATGACAGCTATCGTCCAAAAATAGACTGAAGTAAGGCTGCCAAGAGGACTTGAAAGCGGGGCAGAATTGCAGGAAACCGATTTCAGGAGGTAGACTGGAATTGCATTGAAAGCATAGGAAAAGAGGCAGAACGTCCACAATGATGCACTTGGCCAAAAAGGGCGTATGCGTTTTTTCCTGAATATATTCAGGAAAAAACGCATACGCCCTTTTTGGCCAACCAAGCAAGCTTGCAAAGGAAATCTGCACTACAATGAAGTCTCACTTCCCCCCGGTCAAAAGGGACATCTCAAAAAAGTGTAAAATCCAGAAAGGCAGGACAGGCCATGGAGAACTGGGAGCCTTGTTATGCTGATGGGCGGGATGTAAATTGCCAACAGACACTCCGGAGAAGTGTATGGTGTTTCCTGAAACATCTAAAAAACAAAGCAACAGAGCCTAGGGCACTTCCACTTATGGTCCTATAGCTTAGGGAAATTAAAATGAAAAAGACACAGCCACCCCAAAGTTTGGAATGGCTCTGTTTACAAGAACCTCGTTTACAGTACAAGTTCAACATCGCAGAAAGTGAAAAATGGATAAAGAAGTTGTGGTATTTACTTACAAAGCAATATCACTCAGCAATGAAATCTGTGTCATCAGGCCCTTAGCAGCACAATGAGTGGATTCAGGTATGATGATTCTAACTGAAATAAGTCACACAGAAAAAGAAACATCATAAGATATCAGTAATACACGGAATGTAAACTTGGCTACACAGGAACTGAATTACAGAACAGAACAGGGTCTCAAATTTAGAAAACCAACTTATGCTTGCTTAAGGGGAAAGGTGAGTTGGGGTGCTGCATAAAACCAGATATTGAAATGAGCACAGATAAAGTTCCTTAAGCCAAATATGGAATAGACAAGAGCTACTCCTTGCTCAATGAAATGGACTCAACACCGCATATTAAACGCCTAAGAATGTACCTGACTAGTAAGTATCTTAAAACCTATGGATTGCTATGTCTCCGAAAGAGAATCAAGCATGTGTACAGGGGCATAAACGCAGCAGTGATAGGATTGGAGAGGTTCGGTGAGCAAATGAAGACCCTTTGAAGTCATATTGCATGGTACCCATTCCACGGGTTTCAACTACCCAGGTTTTAGGTATTCTTCCTTCAGCTAAAACATGCATGTGGAACCCAAGTATGATCAACCATGTGAACGGGAGACGTGTTCAAATATGTCTCAGTTTTCTTCCCCTGGTACTCGGGTGCAACATTCCAGACGCTTTACTAATACTCTCCCCACTTGGAAAGTCAGCGCCTTTAACCTCCTGTTTGGCCCAGTTTGCAATTTCTGCGGAAGATGAACAGGAATAGCGAGAACCAATGAGAGGCTAGCTGGAGGTGTCTGGACGGGCAAATTTAACTCTCATTTCCCACCAGGAAGAGGAAATAACCAAAGGCTCAGCGTGCCGTGCCGGAACCAGATTAGGGCCTGAAGCCATCCTGCGGTGTTGCGGCCAGCTCAAAAGAAAGCGAGTTGAAGAAAGGAGCACAGGGGCACTGTAATTCACAAACCTGCAGAGTTATAAATGACAGCTATCGTCCAAAAATAGACTGAAGTAAGGCTGCCAAGAGGACTTGAAAGCGGGGCAGAATTGCAGGAAACTGATTTCAGGAGGTAGACTGGAATTGCATTGAAAGCATAGGAAAAGAGGCAGAACGTCCACAATGATGCACTTGGCCAAAAAGGGCGTATGCGTTTTTTCCTGAATATATTCAGGAAAAAACGCATACGCCCTTTTTGGCCAACCAAGCAAGCTTGCAAAGGAAATCTGCAGTACAATGAAGTCTCACTTCCCCCAGTCAAAAGGGCCATCTGAAAAAAGTGTAAAATCCAGAAAGGCAGGACAGGCCATGGAGAACTGGGAGCCTTGTTATGCTGAAGGTTGGGATGTAAATTGCCAACAAACACTCGGGAGAAGTGTATGGTGTTTCCTGAAACATCTAAAAAACAAAGCAACAGAGCCTAGGGCACTTCCACTTATTGTCCTATAGCTTAGGGAATTTAAAATCAAAAAGACACAGCCACCCCAAAATTTCGAACGGCTCTGTTTACAAGAACCTCGTTTACAGTACAAGTTCAACATCACAGAAAGTGAAAAATGGATAAAAAAGTTGTGGTATTTACTTACAAAGCAATATCACTCAGCAATGAAATCTGTGTCATCAGGCCCTTAGCAGCACAATGAGTGGATTCAGGTATGATGATTCTAACTGAAATAAGTCACACAGAAAGAGAAACATCATAAGATATCACTAATACACGGAATGTAAACTTGGCTACACAGGAACTGCATTCCAAAACAGAACAGGGTCTCAAATTTAGAAAACCAACTTATGCTTGCTTAAGGAGAAAGGTGAGTTGGGGTGCTGCATAAAACCAGAGATTGAAATGAGCACAGATAAAGTTCCTTAAGCCAAATATGGAATAGACAAGAGCTACTCCTTGCTCAACGAAATGGACACAAAACCCCATATTAAACGCCTAAGAATGCACCTGACTAGTAAGTATCGTAAAACCTATGGATTGCTATGTCTCCGAAAGAGAATCAAGCGTGTGTACAGGGGCATAGACGCAGCAGTGATAGGATTGGAGAGGTTCGTGAGCAAATGAAGACCCTTTGAAGTCATATTGCATGGTACCCATTCCACGGGTTTCAACTACCCAGGTTTAAGGTATTCTTCCTTCATCTAAAACATGCATGTGGAACCTAGAGTATGATCAACCATGTGATCGGGAGACGTGTTCAAATATGTCTCAGTTTTCGTACCCTGGTACTCGGGTGCAACATTCCAGACGCTTTACTAACACTCTCCCCACTTGGAGAGTCAGTCCCTTTAACCTCCTGTTTGGCCCAGTTTGCAATTTCTGTGGAAGATGAACAGGAATAGCGAGAACCAATGAGAGGCTAGCTGGAGGTGTCTGGATGGGCAAATTTAACTCTCATTTCCCACCAGGAAGAGGAATTAACCAAAGGCTCAGCGTGCCGTGCCAGAACCAGATTAGGGCCTGAAGACATCCTGCGGTGTTGCGGCCAGGTCACAAGAAAGCGAGTTGAAGAAAGGAGCTCAGGGGCACTGCAATTCACAAACCTGCAGAGTTATAAATGACAGCTATCGTCCAAAAATAGACTGAAGTAAGGCTGCCAAGAGGACTTGAAAGCGGGGCAGAATTGCAGGAAACCGATTTCAGGAGGTAGACTGGAATTGCATTGAAAGCATAGGAAAAGAGGCAGAACGTACACAATGATGCACTTGGCCAAAAAGGGCGTATGCGTTTTTTCCTGAATATATTCAGGAAAAAACGCATACGCCCTTTTTGGCCAACCAAGCAAACTTGCAAAGGAAATCTGCACTACAATGAAGTCTCACTTTTCCCCGGTCAAAAGGGCCATCTGAAAAAAGTGTAAAATCCAGAAAGGCAGGACAGGCCATGGAGAACTGGGAGCCTTGTTATGCTGATGGGCGGGATGTAAATTGCCAACAGACACTCTGGAGAAGTGTATGGTGTTTCCTGAAACATCTTAAAAACAAAGCATCAGAGCCTAGGGCACTTCCACTTATGGTCCTATAGCTTAGGGAAATTAAAATCAAAAAGACACAGCCACCCCAAAGTTTGGGATGCCTCCGTTTACAAGAACCTCGTTTACCGTACAAGTTCAATATCACAGAAAGTGAAAAATGGATAAAGAACTTGTGGTACTTACGTACAATGCAGTATCACTCAGCAATGAAATCTATGTCATCAGGCCCGTAGCAGCATAATGAGTGGATTCAGGTACGATGATTCTACCTGAAATAAGTCACACAGAAAAAGAAACATCATAAGATATCAGTAATACACAGAATGTAAACTTGGCTACACAGGAACTGCATTCCAAAACAGAACAGGGTCTCAAATTTAGAAAACCAACTTATGCTTGCTTAAGGGGAAAGGTGAGTTGGGGTGCTGCATAAAACCAGAGATTGAAATGAGCACAGATAAAGTTCCTTAAGCCAAATATGGAATAGACAAGAGCTACTCCTTGCTCAACGAAATGGACTCAACACCCCATATTAAACGCCTAAGAATGTACCTGACTACTAAGTATCTTAAAACCTATGGATTGCTATGTCTCCAAAAGAGAATCAAGCGTGTGTACAGGGGCATAAACGCAGCAGTGATAGGATTGGAGAGGTTCGGTGAGCAAATGAAGACCCTTTGAAGTCATATTGCATGGTAACCATTACACGGGTCTTAACTCTCCAGGTTTAAGGTATTCTTCCTTCAGCTAAAACATGCATGTGGAACCCAGAGTATGATCAACCATGTGAACGGGAGACGTGTTCAAATATGTCTCAGTTTTCCTCCCCTGGTACTCGGGTGCAACATTCCAGACGCTTTACTAACACTCTCCCCACTTGGAGAGTCAGTCCCTTTAACCTCCTGTTTGGCCCAGTTTGCAATTTCTGCGGAAGATGAACAGGAATAGCGAGAACCAATGAGAGACTACCTGGAGGTGTCTGGACGGGCAAATTTAACTCTCATTTCCCACCAGGAAGAGGAATTAACCAAAGGCTCAGCGTGCCGTGCCGGAACCAGATTAGGGCCTGAAGCCATCCTGCGGTGTTGCGGCCAGGTCACAAGAAAACGAGTTGAAGAAAGGAGCTCAGGGGCACTGCAATTCACAAACCTGCAGAGTTATAAATGACAGCTATCGTCCAAAAATAGACTGAAGTAAGGCTGCCAAGAGGACTTGAAAGCGGGGCAGAATTGCAGGAAACCGATTTCAGGAGGTAGACTGGAATTGCATTGAAAGCATAGGAAAAGAGGCAGAACGTCCACAATGATGCACTTGGCCAAAAAGGGCGTATGCGTTTTTTCCTGAATATATTCAGGAAAAAACGCATACGCCCTTTTTGGCCAACCAAGCAAACTTGCAAAGGAAATCTGCACTACAATGAAGTCTCACTTTTCCCCGGTCAAAAGGGCCATCTGAAAAAAGTGTAAACTCCAGAAAGGCAGGACAGGCCATGGAGAACTGGGAGCCTTGTTATGCTGATGGGCGGGATGTAAATTGCCAACAGACACTCAGGAGAAGTGTATGGTGTTTCCTGAAACATCTTAAAAACAAAGCATCAGAGCCTAGGGCACTTCCACTTATGGTCCTATAGCTTAGGGAAATTAAAATCAAAAAGACACAGCCACCCCAAAGTTTGGGATGCCTCCGTTTACAAGAACCTCGTTTACCGTACAAGTTCAATATCACAGAAAGTGAAAAATGGATAAAGAACTTGTGGTACTTACGTACAATGCAGTATCACTCAGCAATGAAATCTATGTCATCAGGCCCGTAGCAGCATAATGAGTGGATTCAGGTACGATGATTCTACCTGAAATAAGTCACACAGAAAAAGAAACATCATAAGATATCAGTAATACACAGAATGTAAACTTGGCTACACAGGAACTGCATTCCAAAACAGAACAGGGTCTCAAATTTAGAAAACCAACTTATGCTTGCTTAAGGGGAAAGGTGAGTTGGGGTGCTGCATAAAACCAGAGATTGAAATGAGCACAGATAAAGTTCCTTAAGCCAAATATGGAATAGACAAGAGCTACTCCTTGCTCAACGAAATGGACTCAACACCCCATATTAAACGCCTAAGAATGTACCTGACTACTAAGTATCTTAAAACCTATGGATTGCTATGTCTCCAAAAGAGAATCAAGCGTGTGTACAGGGGCATAAACGCAGCAGTGATAGGATTGGAGAGGTTCGGTGAGCAAATGAAGACCCTTTGAAGTCATATTGCATGGTACCCATTACACGGGTCTTAACTCTCCAGGTTTAAGGTATTCTTCCTTCAGCTAAAACATGCATGTGGAACCCAGAGTATGATCAACCATGTGAACGGGAGACGTGTTCAAATATGTCTCAGTTTTCCTCCCCTGGTACTCGGGTGCAACATTCCAGACGCTTTACTAACACTCTCCCCACTTGGAGAGTCAGTCCCTTTAACCTCCTGTTTGGCCCAGTTTGCAATTTCTGCGGAAGATGAACAGGAATAGCGAGAACCAATGAGAGACTACCTGGAGGTGTCTGGACGGGCAAATTTAACTCTCATTTCCCACCAGGAAGAGGAATTAACCAAAGGCTCAGCGTGCCGTGCCGGAACCAGATTAGGGCCTGAAGCCATCCTGCGGTGTTGCGGCCAGGTCACAAGAAAACGAGTTGAAGAAAGGAGCTCAGGGGCACTGTAATTCACAAACCTGCAGAGTTATAAATGACAGCTATCGTCCAAAAATAGACTGAAGTAAGGCTGCCAAGAGGACTTGAAAGCGGGGCAGAATTGCAGGAAACCGATTTCAGGAGGTAGACTGGAATTGCATTGAAAGCATAGGAAAAGAGGCAGAACGTCCACAATGATGCACTTGGCCAAAAAGGGCGTATGCGTTTTTTCCTGAATATATTCAGGAAAAAACGCATACGCCCTTTTTGGCCAACCAAGCAAGCTTGCAAAGGAAATCTGCACTACAATGAAGTCTCACTTCCCCCCGGTCAAAAGGGCCATCTGAAAAAAGTGTAAAATCCAGAAAGGCAGGACAGGCCATGGAGAACTGGGAGCCTTGTTATGCTGATGGGCGGGATGTAAATTGCCAACAACCACTTGGGAGAAGTGTATGGTGTTTCCTGAAACATCTAAAAAACAAAGCAACAGAACCTGGCACTTCCACTTATAGTCCTATAGCTTAGGGAATTTAAAATCAAAAAGACACAGCCACCCCAAAGTTTGGAACGGCTCTGTTTACAAGAACCTCGTTTACAGTACAAGTTCAACATCGCAGAAAGTGAAAAATGGATAAAGAAGTTGTGGTATTTACTTACAAAGCAATATCACTCAGCAATGAAATCTATGTCATCAGGCACTTAGCAGCACAATGAGTGGATTCAGGTATGATGATTCTAACTGAAGTAAGTCACACAGAAAAAGAAACATCATAAGATATCAGTAATACACGGAATGTAAACTTGGCTACACAGGAACTGAATTACAGAACAGAACAGGGTCTCAAATTTAGAAAACCAACTTATGCTTGCTTAAGGGGAAAGGTGAGTTGGGGTGCTGCATAAAACCAGAGATTGAAATGAGCACAGATAAAGTTCCTTAAGTCAAATATGGAATAGACAATAGCTACTCCTTGCTCAACGAAATGGACTCAACACCGCATATTAAACGCCTAAGAATGTACCTGACTAGTAAGTATCTTAAAACCTATGGATTGCTATGTCTCCGAAAGAGAATCAACCATGTGTACAGGGGCATAAACGCAGCAGTGATAGGATTGGAGAGGTTCGGTGAGCAAATGAAGACCCTTTGAAGTCATATTGCATGGTACCCATTACACGGGTCTTAACTCTCCCGGTTTAAGGTATTCTTCCTTCAGCTAAAACATGCATGTGGAACCCAAGTATGATCAACCATGTGAACGGGAGACGTGTTGAAATATGTCTCAGTTTTCCTCCTTTGGTACTCGGGTGCAACATTCCAGACGCTTTACTAACACTCTCCCCACTTGGAGAGTCAGCGCCTTTAACCTCCTGTTTGGCCCAGTTTGCAATTTCTGCGGAAGACGAACAGGAATAGTGAGAACCAATGAGAGACTAGGTGTAGGTGTCTGGACGGGCAAATTTAACTCTCATTTCCCACCAGGAAGAGGAAATAACCAAAGGCTCAGCGTGCCGTGGCGGAATCAGATTAGGGCCTGAAGCCATCCTGCGGTGTTGAGGCCAGGTCACAAGAAAGCGAGTTGAAGAAACGAGCTCAGGGGCACTGTAATTCACAAACCTGCAGAGTTATAAATGACAGCTATCGTCCAAAAATAGACTGAAGTAAGGCTGCCAAGAGGACTTGAAAGCGGGGCAGAATTGCAGGAAACCGATTTCAGGAGGTAGACTGGAATTGCATTGAAAGCATAGGAAAAGAGGCAGAACGTCCACAATGATGCACTTGGCCAAAAAGGGCGTATGCGTTTTTTCCTGAATATATTCAGGAAAAAACGCATACGCCCTTTTTGGCCAACCAAGCAAGCTTGCAAAGGAAATCTGCACTACAATGAAGTCTCACTTCCCCCCGGTCAAAAGGGCCATCTGAAAAAAGTGTAAAATCCAGAAAGGCAGGACAGGCCATGGAGAACTGGGAGCCTTGTTATGCTGATGGGCGGGATGTAAATTGCCAACAACCACTTGGGAGAAGTGTATGGTGTTTCCTGAAACATCTAAAAAACAAAGCAACAGAACCTAGGGCACTTCCACTTATGGTCCTATAGCTTAGGGAAATTAAAATCAAAAAGACACAGCCACCCCAAAGTTTGGAACGGCTCTGTTTACAAGAACCTCTTTTACAGTACAAGTTCAACATCGCAGAAAGTGAAAAATGGATAAAGAAGTTGTGGTATTTACATACAAAGCAATATCACTCAGCAATGAAATCTGTGTCATCAGGCCCTTAGCAGCATAATGAGTGTATTAAGGTACGATGATTCTAACTGAAATAAGTCACGCAAAAAAAGAAACATCATAAGATATCACTAATACACGGAATGTAAACTTGGCTACACAGGAACTGCATTCCAAAACAGAACAGGGTCTCAAATTTAGAAAACCAACTTATGCTTGCTTAAGGGGAAAGGTGAGTTGGCGTGCTGCATAAAACCAGAGATTGAAATGAGCACAGATAAAGTTCCTTAAGCCAAATATGGAATAGACAAGAGCTACTCCTTGCTCAACGAAATGGACTCAACACCCCATATTAAACGCCTAAGAATGTACCTGACTAGTAAGTATCTTAAAACCTATGGATTGCTAGGTCTCCAAAAGAGAATCAAGCGTGTGTACAGGGGCATAAACGCAGCAGTGATAGGATTGGAGAGGTTCGGTGAGCAAATGAAGACCCTTTGAAGTCATATTGCATGGTACCCATTACACGGGTCTCAACTCTCCAGGTTTAAGGTATTCTTCCTTCAGCTAAAACATGCATGTGGAACCCAGAGTATGATCAACCATGTGATCGGGAGACGTGTTCAAATATGTCTCAGTTTTCCTCCCCTGGTACTCGGGTGCAACATTCCAGACGCTTTACTAACACTCTCCCGATTTGGAGAGTCAGTCCCTTTAACCTCCTGTTTGGCCCAGTTTGCAATTTCTGCGGAAGATGAACAGGAATAGCGAGAACCAATGAGAGACTAGCTGGAGGTGCCTGGACGGGCAAATTTAACTCTCATTTCCCACCAGGAAGAGGAATTAACCAAAGGCTCAGCATGCCGGGCCGGAACCAGATTAGGGCCTGAAGCCATCCTGCGGTGTTGCGGCCAGGTCACAAGAAAGCGAGTTGAAGAAACGAGCTCAGGGGCACTGTAATTCACAAACCTGCAGAGTTATAAATGACAGCTATCGTCCAAAAATAGACTGAAGTAAGGCTGCCAAGAGGACTTGAAAGCGGGGCAGAATTGCAGGAAACCGATTTCAGGAGGTAGACTGGAATTGCATTGAAAGCATAGGAAAAGAGGCAGAACGTCCACAATGATGCACTTGGCCAAAAAGGGCGTATGCGTTTTTTCCTGAATATATTCAGGAAAAAACGCATACGCCCTTTTTGGCCAACCAAGCAAGCTTGCAAAGGAAATCTGCACTACAATGAAGTCTCACTTCTCCCCGGTCAAAAGGGCCATCTGAAAAAAGTGTAAAATCCAGAAAGGCAACAGGCCATTGAGAACTGGGAGCCTTGTTATGCTGATGGGCGGGATGTAAATTGCCAACAGACACTCAGGAGAAGTGTATGGTGTTTCCTGAAACATCTAAAAAACAAAGCAACAGAACCTAGGGCATTTCCACTTATGGTCCTATAGCTTAGGGAAATTAAAATCAAAAAGACACAGCCACCCCAACGTTTGGAACGGCTCTGTTTACAAGAACCTCGTTTACAGTACAAGTTCAACATCGCAGAAAGTGAAAAATGGATAAAGAAGTTGTGGTATTTACTTACAAAGCAATATCACTCAGCAATGAAATCTGTGTCATCAGGCCCTTAGCAGCACAATGATTGGATTCAGGTACGATGATTCTAACTGAAATAAGTCACACAGAAAAAGAAACATCATAGGATATCACTAATACACGGAATGTAAACTTGGCTACACAGGAACTGAATTACAGAACAGAACAGGGTCTCAAATTTAGAAAAACAACTTATGCTTGCTTAAGGGTAAAGGTGAGTTGGGGTGCTGCATAAAACCAGAGATTGAAATGAGCACAGATAAAGTTCCTTAAGCCAAATATGGAATAGACAAGAGCTACTCCTTGCTCAACGAAATGGACTCAACACCGCATATTAAATGCCTAAGAATGTACCTGACTAGTAAGTATCTTAAAACCTATGGATTGCTATGTCTCCGAAAGAGAATCAAGCATGTGTACAGGGGCATAAACGCAGCAGTGATAGGATTGGAGAGGTTCGGTGAGCAAATGAAGACCCTTTGAAGTCATATTGCATGGTACCCATTCCACGGGTTTCAACTACACAGGTTTTAGGTATTCTTCCTTCAGCTAAAACATGCATGTGGAACCCAAGTATGATCAACCATGTGAACGGGAGACGTGTTCAAATATGTCTCAGTTTTCCTCCCCTGGTACTCGGGTGCAACATTCCAGACGCTTTACTAACACTCTCCCCACTTGGAAAGTCAGCGCCTTTAACCTGCTGTTTGGCCCAGTTTGCAATAACTGCGGAAGATGAACAGGAATAGCGAGAACCAATGAGAGGCTAGCTGGAGGTGTCTGGACGGGCAAATTTAACTCTCATTTCCCACCAGGAAGAGGAAATAACCAAAGGCTCAGCGTGCCGTTCCGGAACCAGATAAGGGCCTGAAGCCATCCTGCGGTGTTGCGGCCAGGTCACAAGAAAGCGAGTTGAAGAAACGAGCTCAGGGGCACTGTAATTCACAAACCTGCAGAGTTATAAATGACAGCTATCGTCCAAAAATAGACTGAAGTAAGGCTGCCAAGAGGACTTGAAAGCGGGGCAGAATTGCAGGAAACCGATTTCAGGAGGTAGACTGGAATTGCATTGAAAGCATAGGAAAAGAGGCAGAACGTCCACAATGATGCACTTGGCCAAAAAGGGCGTATGCGTTTTTTCCTGAATATATTCAGGAAAAAACGCATACGCCCTTTTTGGCCAACCAAGCAAGCTTGCAAAGGAAATCTGCACTACAATGAAGTCTCACTTCCCCCCGGTCAAAAGGGCCATCTGAAAAAAGTGTAAAATCCAGAAAGGCAGGACAGGCCATGGAGAACTGGGAGCCTTGTTATGCTGAAGGGCGGGATGTAAATTGCCAACAAACACTCAGGAGAAGTGTATGGTGTTTCCTGAAACATCTAAAAAACAAAGCAACAGAGCCTAGGGCACTTCCACTTATGGTCCTATTGCTTAGAAATTTTAAATCAAAAAGACAGAGCCACCCCAAAGTTTCGAACAGCTCTGTTTACAAGAACCTCGTTTACAGTACAAGTTCAACATCGCAGAAAGTGAAAAATGGATAAAAAAGTTGTCGTATTTACTTACAAAGCAATATCACTCAGCAATGAAATCTGTGTCATCAGGCCCTTAGCAGCACAATGAGTGGATTCAGGTATGATGATTCTAACTGAAATAAGTCACACAGAAAAAGAAACATCATAAGATATCAGTAATACACGGAATGTAAACTTGGCTACACAGGAACTGAATTACAGAACAGAACAGGGTCTCAAATTTAGAAAACCAACTTATGCTTGCTTAAGGGGAAAGGTGAGTTGGGGTGCTGCATAAAACCAGAGATTGAAATGAGCACAGATAAAGTTCCTTAAGCCAAATATGGAATAGACAAGAGCTACTCCTTGCTCAACGAAATGGACTCAACACCGCATATTAAACGCCTAAGAATGTACCTGACTAGTAAGTATCTTAAAACCTATGGATTGCTATGTCTCCGAAAGAGAATCAAGCATGTGTACAGGGGCAGAAACGCAGCAGTGATAGGATTGGAGAGGTTCGGTGAGCAAATGAAGACCCTTTGAAGTCATATTGCATGGTACCCATTCCACGGGTTTCAAATACACAGGTTTAAGGTATTCTTCCTTCAGCTAAAACATGCATGTGGAACCCAAGTATGATCAACCATGTGAACGGGAGACGTGTTCAAATATGTCTCAGTTTTCCTCCCCTGGTACTCGGGTGCAACATTCCAGACGCTTTACTAACACTCTCCCCACTTGGAGAGTCAGTCCCTTTAACCTCCTGTTTGGCCCAGTTTGCAATTTCTGCGGAAGATGAACAGGAATAGCGAGAACCAATGAGAGACTAGCTGGAGGTGTCTGGACGGGCAAATTTAACTCTCATTTCCCACCAGGAAGAGGAAATAACCAAAGGCTCAGCATGCCGTGCCGGAACCAGATTAGGGCCTGAAGCCATCCTGCGGTGTTGCGGCCAGGTCACAAGAAAGCGAGTTGAAGAAAGGAACTCAGGGGCACTGTAATTCACAAACCTGCAGAGTTATAAATGACAGCTATCGTCCAAAAATAGACTGAAGTAAGGCTGCCAAGAGGACTTGAAAGCGGGGCAGAATTGCAGGAAACCGATTTCAGGAGGTAGACTGGAATTGCATTGAAAGCATAGGAAAAGAGGCAGAACGTCCACAATGATGCACTTGGCCAAAAAGGGCGTATGCGTTTTTTCCTGAATATATTCAGGAAAAAACGCATGCGCCCTTTTTGGCCAAAAAGCAAGCTTGCAAAGAAATCTGCACTACAATGAAGTCTCACATCCCCCCGGTCAAAAGGGCCATCTGAAAAAAGTGTAAAATCCAGAAAGGCAGGACAGGCCATGGAAAACTGGGAGCCTTGTTATGCTGATGGGCGGGATGTAAATTGCCAACAACCACTCGGGAGAAGTGTATGGTGTTTCCTGAAACATCTAAAAAACAAAGCAACAGAGCCTAGGGCACTTCCACTTATGGTCCTATAGCTTAGGGAAATTAAAATCAAAAAGACACAGCCACCCCAACGTTTGGAACGGCTCTGTTTACAAGAACCTCGTTTACAGTACAAGTTCAACATCGCAGAAAGTGAAAAATGGATAAAGAACTTGTGGTACTTACGTACAATGCAGTATCACTCAGCAATGAAATCTATGTCATCAGGCCCGTAGCAGCATAATGAGTGGATTCAGGTACGATGATTCTAACTGAAATAAGTCACACAGAAAAAGAAACATCATAAGATATCACTAATACACGGAATGTAAACTTGGCTACACAGGAACTGAATTACAGAACAGAACAGGGTCTCAAATTTAGAAAACCAACTTATGCTTGCTTAAGGGTAAAGGTGAGTTGGGGTGCTGCATAAAACCAGAGATTGAAATGAGCACAGATAAAGTTCCTTAAGCCAAATATGGAATAGACAAGAGCTACTCCTTGCTCAACGAAATGGACTCAACATGGCATATTAAACGCCTAAGAATGTACATGTCTAGTAAGTATCTTAAAACCTATGGATTGCTATGTCTCCGAAACAGAATCAAGCATGTGTACAGGGGCATAAACGCAGCAGTGATAGGATTGGAGAGGTTCGTGAGCAAATGAAGACCCTTTGAAGTCATATTGCATGGTACCCATTACACGGGTCTCAACTCTCCATATTTAAGGTATTCTTCCTTCAGCTAAAACATGCATGTGGAACCCAGAGTATGATCAACCGTGTGAAAGGGAGACGTGTTCAAATATGTCTCAGTTTTCCTCCCCTGGTACTTGGGTGCAACATTCCAGACGCTTTACTAACACTCTCCCGACTTGGAGAGTCAGTCCCTTTAACCTCCTGTTTGGCCCAGTTTGCAATTTCTGCGGAAGATGAACAGGAATAGCGAGAACCAATGAGAGACTATCTGGAGGTGTCTGGACGGGCAAATTTAACTCTCATTTCCCACCAGGAAGAGGAATTAACCAAAGGCTCAGCGTGCCGTGCCAGAACCAGATTAGGGCCTGAAGACATCCTGCGGTGTTGCGGCCAGCTCACAAGAAAGCGAGTTGTAGAAAGGAGCTCAGGGGCACTGTAATTCACAAACCTGCAGAGTTATAAATGACAGCTATCGTCCAAAAATAGACTGAAGTAAGGCTGCCAAGAGGACTTGAAAGCGGGGCAGAATTGCAGGAAACCGATTTCAGGAGGTAGACTGAAATTGCATTGAAAGCATAGGAAAAGAGGCAGAACGTCCACAATGATGCACTTGGCCAAAAAGGGCGTATGCGTTTTTTCCTGAATATATTCAGGAAAAAACACATACGCCCTTTTTGGCCAACCAAGCAAGCTTGCAAAGGAAATCTGCACTACAATGAAGTCTCACTTCCCCCCGGTCAAAAGGGCCATCTGAAAAAAGTGTAAAATCCAGAAAGGCAGGACAGGCCATTGAGAATTGGGAGCCTTCTTATGCTGATGGGCGGGATGTAAATTGCCAACAGACACTTGGGAGAAGTGTATGGTGTTTCCTGAAACATCTAAAAAACAAAGCAACAGAACCTAGGGCACTTCCACTTATGGTCCTATAGCTTAGGGAAATTAAAATCAAAAAGACACAGCCACCCCAAAGTTTGGGACGCCTCCGTTTACAAGAACCTCGTTTACCGTACAAGTTCAATATCACAGAAAGTGAAAAATGGATAAAGAAGTTGTGGTATTCACTTACAAAGCAATATCACTCAGCAATGAAATCTATGTCATCAGGCCCTTAGCAGCACAATGAGTGGATTCAGGTATGATGATTCTAACTGAAATAAGTCACACAGAAAAAGAAACATCATAAGATATCAGTAATACACAGAATGGAAACTTGGCTACACAGGAACTGAATTACAGAACAGAACGGGGTCTCAAATTTAGAAAACCAACTTATGCTTGCTTAAGGGTAAAGGTGAGTTGCGGTGCTGCATAAAACCAGAGATTGAAATGAGCACAGATAAAGTTCCTTAAGCCAAATATGGAATAGACAAGAGCTACTCCTTGCTCAACGAAATGGACTCAACACCGCATATTAAACGCCTAAGAATGTACCTGACTAGTAAGGATCTTAAAACCTATGGATTGCTATGTCTCTGAAAGAGAATCAAGCATGTGTACAGGGGCATAAACGCAGCAGTGATAGGATTGGAGAGGTTCGTGAGCCAATGAAGACCCTTTGAAGTCATATTGCATGGTACCCATTACACGGGTCTCAACTCTCCAGGTTTAAGGTATTCTTCCTTCAGCTAAAACATGCATGTGGAACCCAGAGTATGATCAACCGTGTGAACGGGAGACGTGTTCAAATATGTCTCAGTTTTCCTCCCCTGGTACTCGGGTGCAACATTCCAGACGCTTTACTAACACTCTCCCGACTTGGAGAGTCAGTCCCTTTAACCTCCTGTTTGGCCCAGTTTGCAATTTCTGCGGAAGGTGAACAGGAATAGCGAGAACCAATGAGAGACTAGCTGGAGGTGTCTGGACGGGCAAATTTAACTCTCATTTCCCACCAGGAAGATGAATTAACCAAAGGCTCAGCGTGCCGTGCCGGAACCAGATTAGGGCCTGAAGCCATCCTGCGGTGTTGCGGCCAGCTCACAAGAAAGCGAGTTGAAGAAAGGAGCTCAGGGGCACTGTAATTCACAAACCTGCAGAGTTATAAATGACAGCTATCGTCCAAAAATAGACTGAAGTAAGGCTGCCAAGAGGACTTGAAAGCGGGGCAGAATTGCAGGAAACCGATTTCAGGAGGTAGACTGGAATTGCATTGAAAGCATAGGAAAAGAGGCAGAACGTCCACAATGATGCACTTGGCCAAAAAGGGCGTATGCGTTTTTTCCTGAATATATTCAGGAAAAAACGCATACGCCCTTTTTGGCCAACCAAGCAAGCTTGCAAAGGAAATCTGCACTACAATGAAGTCTCACTTCCCCCCGGTCAAAAGGGCCATCTGAAAAAAGTGTAAAATCCAGAAAGGCAGGACAGGCCATGGAAAACTGGGAGCCTTGTTATGCTGATGGGCGGGATGTAAATTGCCAACAACCACTCCGGAGAAGTGTATGGTGTTTCCTGAAACATCTAAAAAACAAAGCAACAGAGCCTAGGGCACTTCCAATTATGGTCCTATAGCTTAGGGAAATTAAAATCAAAAAGACACAGCCACCCCAAAGTTTGGAACGGCTCTGTTTACAAGAACCTCGTTTACAGTACAAGTTCAACATCGCAGAAAGTGAAAAATGGATAAAGAAGTTGTGGTATTTACTTACAAAGCAATATCACTCAGCAATGAAATCTGTGTCATCAGGCCCTTAGCAGCACAATGAGTGGATTCAGGTATGATGATTCTAACTGAAATAAGTCACACAGAAAAAGAAACATCATAAGATATCAGTAATACACGGAATGTAAACTTGGCTACACAGGAACTGAATTACAGAACAGAACAGGGTCTCAAATTTAGAAAACCAACTTATGCTTGCTTAAGGGGAAAGGTGAGTTGGGGTGCTGCATAAAACCAGAGATTGAAATGAGCACAGATAAAGTTCCTTAAGCCAAATATGGAATAGACAAGAGCTACTCCTTGCTCAACGAAATGGACTCAACACCGCATATTAAACGCCTAAGAATGTACCTGACTAGTAAGTATCTTAAAACCTATGGATTGCTATGTCTCCGAAACAGAATCAAGCATGTGTACAGGGGCATAAACGCAGCAGTGATAGGATTGGAGAGGTTCGGTGAGCAAATGAAGACCCTTTGAAGTCATATTGCATGGTACCCATTCCACGGGTTTCAACTACCCAGGTTTTAGGTATTCTTCCTTCAGCTAAAACATGCATGTGGAACCCAAGTATGATCAACCATGTGAACGGGAGACGTGTTCAAATACGTCTCAGTTTTCCTCCCCTGGTACTCGGGTGCAACATTCCAGACGCTTTACTAACACTCTCCCCACTTGGAAAGTCAGCGCCTTTAACCTCCTGTTTGGCCCAGTTTGCAATTTCTGCGGAAGATGAACAGGAATAGCGAGAACCAATGAGAGGCTAGCTGGAGGTGTCTGGACGGGCAAATTTAACTCTCATTTCCCACCAGGAAGAGGAATTAACCAAAGGCTCAGCGTGCCGTGCCGGAACCAGATTAGGGCCTGAAGCCATCCTGCGGTGTTGCGGCCAGCTCAAAAGAAAGCGAGTTGAAGAAAGGAGCTCAGGGGCACTGTAATTCACAAACCTGCAGAGTTATAAATGACAGCTATCGTCCAAAAATAGACTGAAGTAAGGCTGCCAAGAGGACTTGAAAGCGGGGCAGCATTGCAGGAAACCGATTTCAGGAGGTAGACTGGAATTGCATTGAAAGCATAGGAAAAGAGGCAGAACGTCCACAATGATGCACTTGGCCAAAAAGGGCGTATGCGTTTTTTCCTGAATATATTCAGGAAAAAACGCATACGCCCTTTTTGGCCAACCAAGCAAGCTTGCAAAGGAAATCTGCACTACAATGAAGTCTCACTTCCCCCCGGTCAAAAGGGCCATCTGAAAAAAGTGTAAAATCCAGAAAGGCAGGACAGGCCATGGAGAACTGGGAGCATTGTTATGCTGAAGGGCGCGATGTTAATTGCCAACAAACACTCGGGAGAAGTGTATGGTGTTTCCTGAAACATCTAAAAAACAAAGCAACAGAGCCTAGGGCACTTCCACTTATGGTCCTATAGCTTAGGGAATTTAAAATCAAAAAGACACAGCCACCCCAAAGTTTCGAACGGCTCTGTTTACAAGAACCTCGTTTACAGTAGAAGTTCAACATCGCAGAAAGTGAAAAATGGATAAAAAAGTTGTGGTATTTACTTACAAAGCAATATCACTCAGCAATGAAATCTGTGTCATCAGGCCCTTAGCAGCACAATGAGTGGATTCAGGTATGATGATTCTAACTGAAATAAGTCACACAGAAAAAGAAACGTCATAAGATATCAGTAATACACGGAATGTAAACTTGGCTACACAGGAACTGAATTACAGAACAGAACAGGGTCTCAAATTTAGAAAACCAACTTATGCTTGCTTAAGGGGAAAGGTGAGTTGGGGTGCTGCATAAAACCAGAGATTGAAATGAGCACAGATAAAGTTCCTTAAGCCAAATATGGAATAGACAAGAGCTACTCCTTGCTCAACGAAATGGACTCAACACCGCATATTAAACGCCTAAGAATGTACCTGACTAGTAAGTATCTTAAAACCTATGGATTGCTATGTCTCCGAAAGAGAATCAAGCATGTGTACAGGGGCATAAACGCAGCAGTGATAGGATTGGAGAGGTTCGGTGAGCAAATGAAGACCCTTTGAAGTCATATTGCATGGTACCCATTCCACGGGTTTCAAATACCCAGGTTTAAGGTATTCTTCCTTCAGCTAAAAGATGCATGTGGAACCCAAGTATGATCAACCATGTTAACGGGAGACGTGTTCAAATATGTCTCAGTTTTCTTCCCCTGGTACTCGGGTGCAACATTCCAGACGCTTTACTAACAGTCTCCCCACTTGGAGAGTCAGCGCCTTTAACCTCCTGTTTGGCCCAGTTTGCAATTTCTTGGAAGATGAACAGGAATAGCGAGAACCAATGAGAGACTAGCTGGAGGTGTCTGGACGGGCAAATTTAACTCTCATTTCCCACCAGGAAGAGGAAATAACCAAAGGCTCAGCGTGCCGTGCCGGAACCAGATTAGGGCCTGAAGCCATTCTGCGGTGTTGCGGCCAGGTGACAAGAAAGCGAGTTGAAGAAAGGAGCTCAGGGGCACTGTAATTCACAAACCTGCAGAGTTATAAATGACAGCTATCGTCCAAAAATAGACTGAAGTAAGGCTGCCAAGAGGACTTGAAAGCGGGGCAGAATTGCAGGAAACCGATTTCAGGAGGTAGACTGGAATTGCATTGAAAGCATAGGAAAAGAGGCAGAACGTCCACAATGATGCACTTGGCCAAAAAGGGCGTATGCGTTTTTTCCTGAATATATTCAGGAAAAAACGCATACGCACTTTTTGGCCAACCAAGCAAGCTTGCAAAGGAAATCTGCACTACAATGAAGTCTCACTTCCCCCCGGTCAAAAGGGCAATCTGAAAAAAGTGTAAAATCCAGAAAGGCAGGACAGGCCATGGAGAACTGGGAGCCTTGTTATGCTGATGGGCGGGATGTAAATTGCCAACACCCACTCGGGAGAAGTGTATGGTGTTTCCTGAAACATCTAAAAAACAAAGCAACAGAGCCTAGGGCACTTCCACTTATGGTCCTATAGCTTAGGGAATTTAAAATCAAAAAGACACAGCCACCCCAAAGTTTGGAACGGCTCTGTTTACAAGAACCTCGTTTACAGTACAAGTTCAACATCGCAGAAAGTGAAAAATGGATAAAGAACTTGTGGTACTTACGTACAATGCAGTATCACTCAGCAATGAAATCTGTGTCATCAGGCCCTTAGCAGCACAATGAGTGGATTCAGGTATGATGATTCTAACTGAAATAAGTCACACAGAAAAAGAAACATCATAAGATATCAGTAATACACGGAATGGAAACTTGGCTACACAGGAACTGAATTACAGAACAGAACAGGGTCTCAAATTTAGAAAACCAACTTATGCTTGCTTAAGGGGAAAGGTGAGTTGGGGTGCTGCATAAAACCAGAGATTGAAATGAGCACAGATAAAGTTCCTTAAGCCAAATATGGAATAGACAAGAGCTACTCCTTGCTCAACGCAATGGACTCAACACCCCATATTAAACGCCTAAGAATGTACCTGACTAGTAAGTATCTTAAAACCTATGGATTGCTATGTCTCCGAAAGAGAATCAAGCATGTGTACAGGGGCATGAACGCAGCAGTGATAGGATTGGAGAGGTTCGGTGAGCAAATGAAGACCCTTTGAAGTCATATTGCATGGTACCCATTACACGGGTCTCAACTCTCCAGGTTTAAGGTATTCTTCCTTCAGCTAAAACATGCATGTGGAACCCCGTGTATGATCAACCTTGTGAACGGGAGACGTGTTCAAATATGTCTCAGTTTTCCTCCCCTGGTACTCGGGTGCAACATTCCAGACGCTTTACTAACACTCTCCCGACTTGGAGAGTCAGTGCCTTTAACCTCCTGTTTGGCCCAGTTTGCAATTTCTGCGGAAGATGAACAGGAATAGCGAGAACCAATGAGAGGCTAGCTGGAGGTGTCTGAACGGGCAAATTTAACTCTCATTTCCCACCAGGAAGAGGAATTAACCAAAGGCTCAGCGTGCCGGACCGGAACCAGATTAGGGCCTGAAGCCATCCTGCGGTGTTGCGGCCAGGTCACAAGAAAGCGAGTTGAAGAAAGGAGCTCAGGGGCACTGTAATTCACAAACCTGCAGAGTTATAAATGACAGCTATCGTCCAAAAATAGACTGAAGTAAGGCTGCCAAGAGGACTTGAAAGCGGGGCAGAATTGCAGGAAACCGATTTCAGGAGGTAGACTGGAATTGCATTGAAAGCATAGGAAAAGAGGCAGAACGTCCACAATGATGCACTTGGCCAAAAGGGCGTATGCGTTTTTTCCTGAATATATTCAGGAAAAAACGCATACGCCCTTTTTGGCCAACCAAGCAAGCTTGCAAAGGAAATCTGCACTACAATGAAGTCTCACTTCCCCCCGGTCAAAAGGGCCATCTGAAAAAAGTGTAAAACCCAGAAAGGCAGGACAGGCCATGGAGAACTGGGAGCCTTGTTATGCTGATGGGCGGGATGTAAATTGCCAACAGACACTCGGGAGATGTGTATGGTGTTTCCTGAAACATCTAAAAAACAAAGCAACAGAGCCTAGGGCACTTCCACTTATGGTCCTATAGCTTAGGGAAATTAATATCAAAAAGACACAGCAACCCCAAAATTTGGGATGGCTCTTTTTACAGAAATCTCTTCTACGGCACAAGTTAAATATCCCAGAGAGCAAATAATGGATAAAGAAGTTGCGGTACTTATGTACAACAGAATACCACTCAGCAATGAAATCTATGTCACCAGGCCCGTACCAGCATAATGAGTGCATTGAGGCACGATGATTCTAAGTGAAATAAGTCACACAGAAAAAGAAACATCATAAGTTATCACTAATACACGGAATGTGAACTTGGCTACACATGAACTGAATTACAAAACAGAACAGGGTCTCAAGTTTAGAAAACCAACTTATGCCTGCTTAAGGGGGAAGGTGAGTTGGGGTGCTGCATAAAAGCAGAGTTTGAAATCAGCACAGATACCGTTCCATAAGCCAAATATGTAATAGACAAGAGCTACCCCTTGCTCAACGAAATGGATTCAACAATGAGGTATCACCTCACACCTGGTAGAATAGGCATCATTGAAAATCTACAAACAAAAAATGCTGGAAAGGGTGTGGAGAAAAGGAACCCTCTTCCACTATTGTTGGGAATATAAATTGATACAGTCATTATGGAGAACAATATGGAATTTCTTAAGAAACTAACAATAGAATTACCATATGATACAGCAATCCCAGTACTGGACATATACCCAGACAAAACCATAAATCAAAAAGAGTCATTCACCGCAATGTTCATTGCATCACTATTTACAATATCGAGGTAATGGAAGCAACCTAAATGCCCACAGACAGACGAATGCATAAAGCTGTGGTACATATATAAAATGGAATATTACTAAGCCATGAAAAGGAATGAAATTGGGTCATTTGTAGAGACGTCGATGGATCTAGAGACTGTCATACAGAGTGAAGTAAGTCAGAAAGAGAAAAACAAATCTTGTATATTCATGCATATATGTGGAACCTAGAAAAACTGTACAGATTAACCATTTTGCAAGGCATAAATAGAGCAACAGATGTAGACAACAAACGTATGGACAACAAGGGGGGAAAGCTGTTGGGGGGGTGGTGGTGGGAGGAGTTGAGAGACTGGGATTGGCATGTATACATTTATATGTATAAAATAGATAACCAATAAGAACCTGCTGTATAAAAATATAAAATAAAATTCAAAATTAAAAAGAAATAAAATTTAAAAAATAAAACAGAAAAAACAATTATTCCCTGCACATACATGTATTTATATGAATAAATTATTTCCATGCTTATATCTGTAAATACAAAAAAGAGGAATAAAATCTACCTTGAACCAAAAACGAAAAAGAGAAAAAAAACACAGAACCCACCAGTTACACAGAGGAAAACCGTATCAGGGCACTTGCTCCAGTTGTAAACAATTCTGAAGTTGGTCAGTGGTGGGGAATCGTCTCCCATTCAGCCAGCAGCCCCCACGCAACAAGCGTCCTCATTGCAAAGCTGGGGCACCGTGCCGAGGCATCTGTGAGTAAACGTGAGCTGAGCCCCAGGCCAGTTGCTGCTGAACTATTCCCACCCGTCCCAGGTAAAACACCTGAATATATACAAGGACTTGAAAGCCTAGAGGAAGGGCCATAGAGCCACACGAGTGACAGCATGCCGGCCGACTTGGTGCCTGCAGGCCAGCCAGGATGGTCCTGGCCCTGGGTGCTCTTCTGGAAGATTTCCATTTCCCTGCCTGAGATACCCGTCCTGTCCCTGCCCCCACTGCTTTTTTCCTTCCTCACCTCTGCCCAGGGAGAAATTCCAGCAGCAGGTATGGGTGACACATCCTCTTCTTTAGCAGGTGGCAGCCTGGCAACTGCTGCAGAAAGTCCAGCAGAGCCCCACTCACACTGGGCCACCCACAAAGCCGTGGCCTCTCACTCCCTCCCACCAGCCCAGCCCCGAGACTGCTGACAGGGCAGAGAAAATGGCGTCAGGCACGGCTGCAGGGGCTCTTGCTGCCTGGAGTGGTATTTATATTGATCTCAACCCAGGCACACCTGGGGAGGGCTGGCCGGCACGGTAAGGCTGCCCAGGTCAGCCAATCATCACCCCTCAGGGGCTCACAGTTGCAGAAAATGGAACTTGCTGAACCGGCCAGGTCCAAGGAACAGGTGTGGGCTCCTGAGAGTCAGGATAGACAAGGGGCTGCAGCTTTGGCTTGTTTTCTAATCATTTTATCTGGCCCATGAGTGGGAGACAACTTCAAGAAAACCCTCTCCTAATGAGAGGAACCCAGGAGTCAGGGAGAGGAGGGGTGGGTGGTGGTTGGAGACAGAGGCCTGGTGCCCCGGGTGCAGTGGAAGTCTCTGGAAGACCAGGTGGAGGGAGGCCTCACGGAGTGATGCCCAGGGTCACAGACCTGTCGCAGCTGCTGTTTGTTAGTTCAAGTCCTGCTCTGAGGTGCTCTGTGTCAGCTCTGAGCGACAGGTGAGCTGGGGGTGCTCTGCAATGAGGGCTATGTGCACGGTTCCTGTGTGCCCAGCCCTGCCACGGTACCTGCAAGGGTAGCTCTGTATCCTGGGAGGGGCCTGACCACGAGAGCCCCGTGGGCTGGGGTGGGGGTGGGGTACCTGCCCAGGTGAGCTCCATATTCTGGGATTGGTCTGACCACGAGAGCCCCATGGGCTGCTGGGGACCTGGTAAAGGATGTCAGGACAGTCAGTGAAGCCACCGAGGATATACCTCCAGTTGCTCCTAATTCCTACACCCTGCTGGTCATTCTACCAACCACCAGGACATGGTATTCTGTATTAGTCTTCAATGATGCCTTCTTTTGTATTCCATTAGTCCCAGAGTCACAAGAAATTTTGGCTTGTGAGTGGCAGGACTCAACATACAACTAAAACAATACTTCCGGGCCGTCTGGCCCCAAGGGTGCAAAAATTCCCACACCATCTTTGGGGAAAGCTTAGCTAAAGACCTAAAAGTTCTACCTCTGGAAAAGGAAACCCTCCTTCAATATGCAGACGACATTCTGATCACCAGCCCTACTAAGGAGGCCTCTGAACTACCAAGCCAATAAAGGATAGAAGTTGTCCAAGAAAAAGCTCAAATATCACAGACTGCGGTGACCTGCCTGGGCTTCATTCTCACAGAAGGTCAGAGAAGCCCATCCCAGGAAAGGGAAGAAACCATTTTCAGCCTTACCCCTTTCTAAAACTAGAAGACAGCTTAGGGGTTCCTGGGGAGGCCAGGGTTTGCTGCTTCTGGATCCCTAGCTACAGTCTACTAGCTGGGCCTCTATATGAAACACTGAAAGGAAAAGATGATGATCCTTTTGAATAGAATCCAGAAGTGGCCTTTCAAGAATGGAAAGAGCAGTCAATTCAGACCCTTGCCCTGGAACTCCCTAATTTAGCTAAACCCTTTGACCTTTACATTCCCGGTGAAAGGTGAATCGCCATTGGAGAATTAGTGCAAAAACTGGGACCACTTGAAATGGAACAATGCAAGAATGCCATCCAGGTAGGATAAACTACGGTCACTAAGGGGCTTGGCCCACTGCCACATCTGGCCAAGATACTGGCGGTATCTAAAAACCTGGAAATCAGCAGCCCAAAAGGCCACCTCCCTCCTAAGGGAAAAGGACCCCACGTGGTGATCCTAACCACCAACCATGCCCTGAAGTTGCAGGGTTCGCTCCGTGGGCACACCGACCTCGAGTGAGGAGGCCCTCCAACTCCAACATCCAGAGAGATAACCGGGGGCAACAGGGCACCATGACGACTCGTGTGAACATCACTTGACCTGGAGTTTCTCTCATAAAACAACAAGAGTGTGTCCCAAAAGAGTAGACTACTGCTTGCAGGACTTACTGCACCCAGAGGGGAGCTAATAATCTTGGCGGGGGAACAGTATACCACACTGTCACCATAGAAAAGCCTACAGACACCGTGATGATGGTGGCCAATAAGACCGGCTGGACTCCTGTTTACTTCAAAAGGCTGTTGACTCAGTAGCCATCATGGTCCTTGATCACCACTGACCCTGGACTGTCTGGGAGTTGAGCGGGCAGGGCTCTGACACCTGGTGCTGTTTGTACGTTAATTCAGGGGCCTAACTGAAGAAAGCGCAGACTACTGGTCAGAGCATCTAGGCTGGCAGAGACGGTCAGCCTAAGGTGGCCGAACAAATGTGGGGCGGGGTGAAACCGGCCCCCACAGCGTCTCTGCACATCTCTTTCCTGGACCCTTAAAGGTCATTAGAATCTATAACACTTCCAATGCTGGTGCTCAGGTGGACGAGCAGGGAGGCAGGGGTCCTGGGGACAATCAACGTCACCGGGAGGCTGCTGGGGAGAAGCTCTGACCCTCGCCCCAGGGTATGAGGGCTCCCAACTCAGCACTCAGCAGTTACAGAAGAAGGGTCTGCACCCTCAGCACTCCAAGAATGAGGAACGGGACAAAAGGCAGAGGAGGGGTTTGTCCCCAGCAAAGCCCATTAAAAATCCCTGGGAGATAAAAATAGAATCTGGGCAATAAAGTCAAGTCTAACCTTTTTTATCCTTTGTGCTTTGTCTAATTTCACGTGCTCCTAGGGTCCCGCATGCAGAGGTTCCACACCCGGCACTTCAGACCAGATTTCCTAGTGCAGAATGGCTGGGTCGACACCTCAGCTCCTGGGGCCCAGTGCAGACTCCACGATATAGAGCCTGAGCTACAGCCAACCCGGCCCTCGAGAGCTCCGCCGCCTCCCTCCCTCCCACTGACTCTGACAGGATCTCTACACAGCAGCCCAGCCCACAGCCCACGGGGTAGTGCATGCTCTCACCTCTCCATTCTCTGATCAAAATATAAAGTTTCCTTTGCTTGTGAACCAAACTCAGTCTCGATCTGTTGGCCCCAATGACACTGGGCAGGGGGACACTTGTTGGGGTCCAGTCTGGAGGATCAGTAACAGAAATTGAGACTATTGTAACCTCAATGAACAGATGTGTGAGCCAAACTGTAGTTAACATAGAACAGTGTATAAGGCTCGGGTAAAATAAGATGTTTTTAACACTTCCATTTGATATTTCCATCACTTTTTATAAGCAAGTTCAGTGAAAAGGTTTGTCTTATTTGTCAGGTCAATATTAGAGAAACGAAGTGATTTCTTTCCAAGGATGTACAGCTAATAATCTTGGTTAAACCTTCAATCTTGTTTTAAATGCTTTTCCATTGAAAATGATACCTCTCTTTCAGCTCCCCCATTTCTGAGAAGTATAAAATCTTATAATTTATTATTACCAAAGGGGAAAGGTGGGAGGAGGGATAAATTAACAGTTTGGAATGAACACATACACACTGCTATGTATAAAATAGATCATCAACAAGGAACTACTGTATAGCACAGGGAACTACACTCAACATTTTGCAATAACCTATAAGGGGAAATAATCTGAAAAAGAATAGATATTTTTATTGACATCATCTATCAATGACAGTTAAAGTGTAGCCTAAGGGAAGCTGGTGGTGAGTGCTTCTGACCCTGAAGACTTCAATCATCTAAAGTTTGGACTCTGCCTACTTCCCAAGGCCCTTAATGAACATATGTGTAGCCGTAGCTTAAAAACTTCCCCAGTTTGGGTTTCGGGGAGACACTGATTTTGAAAAAGCCCTGGTGTTCTCCTTACATGAATGGGACTCTTCCTACTGCTAAAACATGTCTGTCACACCCAGAGGATGGTATACCGTCTGATCGGGAAGAGTTTGGAAAAGGCATCTCATCTCCTCATCTCCTGGTGCTCGGGTTCACCCCTCCAGCGTCTTTACTAACAGTCTCCCCACTTGGAGATGTCAGCACTGTCAACATCCTGTTGCGTACAGTTTGGAATTTGTCCAGAGGATGAAGCGGAAGGATGAGGAACAATGAGAGACAAGTCCTAGGTGTTCAGACAGGCACATGTCACTCTAATTTCCAATCAGGAAGACGAATTGACCAAAGGCTAGGGTTGCCCATGGAAACAGTATAGGGCTTGAGGAAATCCCGCTGCTTTGTGGCCAGTTCCCATAAACACGAGTTGAACAATGGAACTCAGGGGCAGTAAAATTCACAAAACTGCAGAGTTGAAAATATCCATCACTGAAAAATGTCTTGAGGAAAGTCAGAGAAAAGGACTTGTAAGCAAGGGAGAATGGCAGGAAAGGGATTTGAGGAGGTAGAAAGGACTCGCCATTAAGCACAAGAAAAGGAGCTGAACATTGCCAACATTGCAGTTGGCCAAAAAGGGTGTATGCGTTCTTTTCTGTATATATTCAAGAAAAGGGCATACACTTTTTTAGCCAACCAAACAGGTGGGCACTGGAAGTCAATACTACAAAAGATATCACTTCGCATCAGTCAGAAGAGCCATCCTCATAAAGCGTAAACAACAGAAATGCAGGACAGGGCAACGAGAAGAGGGAGCCCTGTGAGACTTATAGTGGAAATGTATATTGCCAACGGCCATTCTGGAGAAGTGTATTGTGTTTACTAAAGCATCTAAAAAATGAGCTACAGAGCATAGGGCACTTGCACTCATGGGCGTATATCTTGGGAAAAACAAAAATCGAGAGGACACAGGCACCCCAATGTTTACCCCCTCTCTGTTTAAAAGATCCTCGACTAGGATATAACTTAAATGTCTCTGGAGGGAAAAAATGGATAGAGATGTGGTACTTAGGTAGAGTGGAATATTATTCAGCCTGGAAATCAATGAAATATGGCCAGTTGTAACAACTCCGGAGGAGTTACGTATGATCATTCTAAGTGACAGAATTCAAAAAGAAAAAGACACATATCATAAGATATCACTTAAAGGTGGAATCCAAAATGGCTACACATGAAATAAATTACAAAACAAAAACATAGTCAAATATGTAGAAAACACGCATAAGGCTGCTAAACGGGAAAGGTGGGGAGGGGTGAGGCATCATCCAGGAGGTTGAAATTAGCAAAGATACCATTCCAAATACCAAACTGATAATCAACAAGGCCTACACGGTAGCTAAAAGAACTGCACTCAGCACACTCAAGTCACCGGAAAAGAATATATACGACTGGTAAGAATCTGAAAAAGAATTTATTGATGTCTCTCTGTACGCGAATCAAGTGGATGTACAGCAGCAAGAAACAGAGCTTTGAAAATCAGCTGTAACCAATATAGTAATAAATTGAAAAAAATAAACGACAGAGAGACAGAGAAAACCTCTTACAACTTTTCCTCAGGGACGGTGATGCAACATGGATTGAACACATCTAGACCCACAGCAGGATGAGACATAAGGCTGGAAACTGTTTGCGCTAAGAGAAATGTGAGGTTGGGTGAGGAAATGCACACCCTTTAAAGTAATACTACCTGGTACCCATTCAATGGGTCCCAAATCTGCAGGTTCAAGGGATCTTCCTACAGCTAAAACATGCATGGAAAACCCAGAGGACTGTACACCATGTGATCGGGAGATGTGTCTAAAATGCACCTCATTTATCCTCTCCTGGTGCTCCTGTTCACCATTCCAGCCACGCTACTTAGAATCTCCCCACTTGGAGAATCAGCACATTTAAACTTCTGTTTCACACATTTTGCAAATTGTGAGGAGGATGAACGGGAAGAGGGGGAACCAATGAGAGAAGAGTTGTAGGGGTTTGGACGGGCACATATCACTCTAATTTCCCATTAAGAATAAGAATTAAAGAAAGGCTCAGCCTGCCTCGCCGGAGCCAAAATAGGGCCTGAAGCAATCCTGCGGGTTTGAGGCCAGCTCACAAAAGAGCAACTTAAAAAATGGAGCTCAGGGTCACTGCAATTCACAAACCTGCAGAGTTATAAATGAAAACTAACGTCCAAAAATATGTTGAGGTAAGGCAAAGAAGAGGATCTGAATGCAAGACAGAATTGCAAGAAACAGATTTCAAGAGATAGATTGGACTCGTCTTTAACGCACATGAAAAGCGGCAGAATTTCGACAATGATGCAGTTGGCCCAAAAGGGCGTATGCGTTTTTTCCTGATTATATCCAGGAAAAAACGCATACGCACTTTATGGGCAACGAAGCAAGCAAGCAATGCAAATGTGCACAACAAAGAAGTCTCACTTCCCACCGGTCAAAAGGGCCATCCTAAAAAATTGTAAAAACCAGAAATGCAGGACAGGCCATGGAGAACAGTGAGCCTTTATACCCTGATGGGCAGTGTGTGAACTGCCGAGAGCCACTCTGGAGAAGTGTATGGTGGTTCCTAAATCATCTAAAAAACAGAGCTACAGAGCATAGGACACTTCCAATCATGGGAGTATATCTAGGGAAGTCTAAAAATCAACAAGACACAAGCACACCACAGTTTAGGGCTACTCTGTTTACAAGAACCTCAACTTCAGTACACCTTAAATATCCCAGGAAAGAGAACAATGGATAAAGAAGATGTGGTACTTATGTACAATGGAATATCTCTTCACCATGAAATCAATGTAATAAGGCTAGTAGAAGGATAAAGAGTGGATTTAGGTCCGATAATACTACTTGAAATAAGTCAAACAGAAAAAGAAACATATCATAAGATATCACTTATAGAGGGAGGGTAAATATGGCTGCACAAGAAATGAATTACAGAACAGAACAGTGTCTCACATTTAGAAAACACACTTATGTCAGCTTAAGGGGAAAGGAGAGGTGGGGTGATGCATAAAACCAGAGTTTGAAATTAGCACAGATACCGTTCAATAAACCAAATAGGTATTAGACAAGATCTACACCTTGCTCAATGAACAGGCCTCAACACACCCTATACACCGCAGAGAAATATATTTGAGGAATAAGAATCTTAAAACCCATGTATTGATATATCTCCATAAGGGAATCAAGTGTGTGCAGAGCAGCACAAACACAGCAGTGAAAAGGAGCTAAACCCCATTATAGAAATAAATTTTAAAAACAAAACGCTGAAACAATGAAAGAGAGAAAAATTCTTACAAAATTCACTCAGGGACTGTGATGCAACCTGGATTGACCACATATAAACCCACAGCTGGATAAGACATAAGGCTGGACACTTGGGGCTGACAGGATTGGTGAGCTTTGGTGAGCAACTGCCGAAAGTTTAATGCAATACTTCATGCTACTCAGTCCAAGGGTCCCAACACTCCAGGTTGAAGGGAATCTTCCTACAGCTAAACCATGCTTGGGAAACCCAGCGACTGGTATACCATATGATCGGGAAAGGTTTCTAAAACGCACCTCATTTTTCCTCTCCTGGGGCTCCGGATCGACATTCCAGCCGCTTTACTAACAACATCCCCACATGGAGTCAATGCCTTTAAGTTCTGGTATCGCACAGTCTGCAGTTAGTGCAGAGGATGAATGGGAATAGGGGGAACCAGTGAGAAACTAGCTGTAGCGGTTTCAATGGGCACATGTCACTCTAATATCACATCAGTAAGAAGAATTAACCAAAGGCACAGCAGGTGCCCCAGAAGAAAAATAGGGCTTCAAGGAATCCTTTGGTTATGGGGCAATACCACAAAAATAAGAGCTAAAAAATGGAGCTAAGGGCCACTGCAATTCAGAAACCTGCAGAGTTATAAAGGCCAACTATTTTTAAAAAATATATTGAGGTAAGGCTATGAAGAGGCATTGAAAGCAAGGCAGAATTGCAGGAAACCGATTTCAGGAGGTAGACTGGAATTGCATTGAAAGCATAGGAAAAGAGGCAGAACGTACACAATGATGCACTTGGCCAAAAAGGGCGTATGTGTTTTTTCCTGAATATATTCAGGAAAAAACGCATACGCCCTTTTTGGCCAACCAAGCAAGCTTGCAAAGGAAATCTGCACTACAATGAAGTCTCACTTCCCCCCGGTCAAAAGGGCCATCTGAAAAAAGTGTAAAATCCATAAAGGCACGACAGGCCATGGAGAACTGGGAGCCTTCTTATGCTGATGGGCGGGATGTAAATTGCCAACAGCCACTCTGGAGAAGTGTATGGTGCTTCCTGAAACATCTAAAAAACAAAGCAACAGAGCATAGGGCACTTCCACTTATGGTCCTATAGCTTAGGGAAATTAAAATCAAAAAGACACAGCCACCCCAAAGTTTGGGACGGCTCTGTTTACAAGAACCTCGTTTACAGTACAAGTTCAATATCGCAGAAAGTGAAAAATGGATAAAGAACTTGTGGTACTTACGTACAATGCAATATCACTCAGCAATGAAATCTATGTCATCAGGCCCGTAGCAGCATAATGAGTGGATGCAGGTATGATGATTAGAACTGAAATAAGTCACACAGAAAAGAAACATCATAAGGTATCACTAATACACAGAATGTGAACTTGGCTACACATGAACTGAATTACAAAACAGAACAGTGTCTCAAGTTTAGATAACCAACTTATGCTTGCTTAAGGGGGAAGGTGAGTTGGGGTGCTGCATAAAACCAGAGATTGAAATGAGCACAGATAAAGTTCCTTAAGCCAAATATGGAATAGACAAGAGCTACTCCTTGCTCAACGAAATGGACTCAACACCCCATATTAAACGCCTAAGAATGTACCTGACTAGTAAGTATCTTAAAACCTATGGATTGCTATGTCTCCGAAAGAGAATCAAGCATGTGTACAGGGGCATAAACGCAGCAGTGATAGGATTGGAGAGGTTCGGTGAACAAATGAAGACCCTTTGAAGTCATATTGCATGGTACCCATTACACGGGTCTTAACTCTCCAGGTTTAAGGTATTCTTCCTTCAGCTAAAACATGCATGTGGAACCCAAGTATGATCAACCATGTGAACGGGAGACGTGTTCAAATATGTCTCAGTTTTCCTCCCCTGGTACTCGGGTGCAACATTCCAGACGCTTTACTAACACTCTCCCCACTTGGAGAGTCAGCGCCTTTAACCTCCTGTTTGGCCCAGTTTGCAATTTCTGCGGAAGATGAACAGGAATAGCGAGAACCAATGAGAGGCTAGCTGGAGGTGTCTGGACGGGCAAATTTAACTCTCATTTCCCACCAGGAAGAGGAAATAACCAAAGGCTCAGCGTGCCGTGCCGGAACCAGATTAGGGCCTGAAGCCATCCTGCGGTGTTGCGGCCAGGTCACAAGAAAGCGAGTTGAAGAAAGGAGCTCAGGGGCACTGTAATTCACAAACCTGCAGAGTTATAAATGACAGCTATCGTCCAAAAATAGACTGAAGTAAGGCTGCCAAGAGGACTTGAATGCGGGGCAGCATTGCAGGAAACCGATTTCAGGAGGTAGACTGGAATTGCATTGAAAGCATAGGAAAAGAGGCAGAACGTCCACAATGATGCACTTGGCCAAAAAGGGCGTATGCGTTTTTTCCTGAATATATTCAGGAAAAACGCATACGCCCTTTTTGGCCAACCAAGCAAGCTTGCAAAGGAAATCTGCACTACAATGAAGTCTCACTTCCCCCCGGTCAAAAGGGCCATCTGAAAAAAGTGTAAAATCCAGAAAGGCAGGACAGGCCATG
Organism: Delphinus delphis; assembly: GCF_949987515.2. Lineage (NCBI taxonomy): Eukaryota > Metazoa > Chordata > Mammalia > Artiodactyla > Delphinidae > Delphinus > Delphinus delphis. The sequence continues at coordinate 802 of NW_027192682.1, read as the reverse complement.
GAGAACTGGGAGCCTTGTTATGCTGATGGGCGGGATGTAAATTGCCAACAACCACTAGGGAGAAGTGTATGGTGTTCCTGAAACATCTAAAAAACAAAGCAACAGAGCCTAGGGCACTTCCACTTATGGTCCTATACCTTAGGGAATTTAAAATCAAAAAGACACAGCCACCCCAAAGTTTGGAAAGGCTCTGTTTACAAGAACCTCGTTTACAGTACAAGTTCAACATCGCAGAAAGTGAAAAATGGATAAAGAAGTTGTGGTATTTACTTACAAAGCAATATCACTCAGCAATGAAATCTGTGTCATCAGGCCCTTAGCAGCACAATGAGTGGATTCAGGTATGATGATTCTAACTGAAATAAGTCACACAGAAAAAGAAACATCATAAGATATCAGTAATACACGGAATGTAAACTTGGCTACACAGGAACTGAATTACAGAACAGAACAGGGTCTCAAATTTAGAAAACCAACTTATTCTTGCTTAAGGGTAAAGGTGAGTTGGGGTGCTGCATAAAACCAGAGATTGAAATGAGCACAGATAAAGTTCCTTAAGCCAAATATGGAATAGACAAGAGCTACTCCTTGCTCAACGAAATGGACTCAACACCGCATATTAAACGCCTAAGAATGTACCTGACTAGTAAGTATCTTAAAACCTATGGATTGCTATGCCTCCAAAAGAGAATAAAGCATGTGTACAGGGGCAAAAACGCAGCAGTGATAGGATTGGAGAGGTTCGGTGAGCAAATGAAGACCCTTTGAAGTCATATTGCATGGTACCCATTACACGGGTCTT